>NW_026692486.1:0-1200000 GCF_021218885.2 Marmota monax | reverse complement strand
ATAATAATATCGGTTCTACATAAACTCTACCAGAAAAATTGAAGAGTAGGGAGAATACTTTCAAATTTACTTTACAAAAGTCATTTAATTATTAGTAATCTCAGGTTATCTCCAATTTGTTTATACTGAATTTAAGGTATTTTAATTACTTAAAGAAACTTCCAGTTCTGTGCCTGTCCAACAGCTGAAGCTTTTCCACCTATTGAGTTTTTATTACAAATAAACCTCAAAGGGTGTTTTTTTTCTACAATATGGGATAATTTCCCAAATATAAAATAGGTTTGAATGAATTTTTAAAAGTAATCAAATTTTACTGATGTATAAGATTTTATTTCCTTAAAGTAAATATTCTTTAGTTCACCTTAAAAGGAAGAATGTATTATTTCCTTTATCTATGAGGACTACTTAAATTTGGAAAATATCCAAAGAAGTAGTTTTATTCTTAAAGGTTAATCATATTTAAAGACTATCAGTGGCACAGCACTTGCCTAGCATGTGTGAGGCACTAGGTTTGAACCTTAGCACCACATAAAAATAAATAAATGATAAATAAAATAATTCTCAAAGAGGAATAAAAAATACTCTTTGAATTTAATATAATTTTATTTATTAGGCAAATATTATTATAATTTAAGGTTTTTTGAAAATTATATATAAATCTTTAAATAACTTAAATATGCCACCTGAAAGATCTAAGAAATGTGCCAATTCCTGAAATATCTAAGAAATTTTTTATTATGCCATAACATATGGAATAATAATACATTTTTTAATTTGAAAGACAATTTTTTTTTTTTTTTTGGTGCTGCTGGGGATTGAACTCAGGACCTCACATGTGCTAGGCGAGGGCTTTTACCACTGAGCCTGGGATAATACATTTTTAAAAGATTTTTTTAAAGAGGTCTTAAAATATTCTAAATATCAATAATGAAGTATTTTCCCAAACATTTTTATATTTTACCATTGTTACATTATATTAAGATAAGTTATATAACAATAATGATAAAAACATGATGTGTAAAGTAAGCATACCGTGTCTTGTTTTGGAATTTGGACTAAAACAGAAAGAAGCTGCTCCGTATCAAGGAATCTTGATATAACTGAAATAAACAGACAAAATGTGAGCATTTAAACTAGGGCTAGCCAGGCATCGTGGTTTATGCCTCAGCCTCTTAGTGAGGCCCTAGGTAATTTAGTGAGACCCTGTCTTAGAATAAACAGGGCTAGGTAATCCTAGTGCGAAACAAAAAAAATCCACAAAAAAACAAAAACCTTTATGGTACAGTCAAAAATATACATATCGTGTAAAATAAAACAGAATAGTTCTACCGTAACTCTTACTTATTTTAATATTATTCTTTCTCTACCAGGAATAAAACAATACATTCTAATGTTCTTTTGTTAATTTTGATTTTTCACCCATCTTTTCTCAAAATTTGACACGTTGACAACCCTTTTCTTCTTGAAGCTACATCCTATTTTATAGGATGTTACCTATAAAATTTTCTTTATCTACTTTGATCTCTACTTCTCTTTCTGATATTTAAAATTCTTAGTTTAGCAGCATGGCTTAACCACTAACCATGTAATTAACCTTCCATGAAGTTACCTAACTTCTCTGAACTTCAGATATTCTTATCTTTTCAATGTAGATAGCATCAGATCCACTCACACTGGCCTGTGCAGGACCCAGGCTCACTGTAGGCCCAGGTCCACTCCTCCACTAGAAGGTAACCATGGAAGTCCAGCCTCATCTGGCACAGCACCGCCCCTTCTGACCAGGCCCAGGCCCAGGCCCAGTCCTGGCCCAGATCCACCCACAGCCCCCAGGACTTGTGCAGGACCCAGGTCAAAGGCAGGTCAAAGTTCACCCCTCCCCCCACCTGGGAGCCTAAGCCTAACCCACTTCCATCTTGGGACACTGCAGTCATCACCATTGCCTTTCCCATGCAATAACCCCTAACTTTTTGACAACAGACAGTGCCTAGAAGCAGCTGCATCTCAGAGCAGGCATCCCAAGGGAGCGTGAGGCCCACCCTTTCAGCCCCATCTCTGTAAGATACTGCATGCATCTTGGGGCACCTTAACTATTGTCTCAAGTTGCCTTGACTATTGCCGCCACCATCTGTAGATGCAGTAACATACATTGAGGGACACCAGCAGGGTCTGGAAGCCCAACATCAAGGTGAGGTACAGACAATCTGCACAGGTACTACAAGAATATAGGGGAGATAGAGACTCAGGAGAAAAAAAAAAGAAATCCTTGAAATAAAGGATACAATAAATCAAATAAAAAACTCAATAGAAAGCATAACAAACAGACTAGATCACTTGGAAGAAAGAACGTCAGATAATGAAGACAAAGTATGCAATCTAGAAAATAAAGTTGATCACACAGTGAAGATAGTAAGAAACCATGAACAGAACATCCAAGAATTATGGGACAGCATCAAAAGACCAAATATAAGAGTTATTGGTATAGAGGAAAGCATAGAGTTTCAAACCAAAGGAATGCACAATCTCTTCAATGATATAATATCAGAAAATTTCCCAAACGTGAAGAATGAATGGGAAAACCAAATACAAGAGGCTTACAGGACACAAAAATGTACAAAATTACAACAGATCTACACCAAGGTACATTAAAATGAAAATGCCTAGCATACAGAATAAGGATAGAATTTTAAAAGCCACAAGAGAGAGAAATCAGATCACATAAAGGGGGAGACAAATTTGTATCTTAGCAGGTTTTTCAACCTAGACCCTCAAAGCCAGAAGAAGATCATAGAATGACATATACCAAGCTCTAAAAGAAAATGGATGCCAACCAAGAATCTTATATCGAGCAAAATTAAGCTTTAGATTGGATGATGAAATAAAAACCTTCCATGATAAACAAAAGTTAAAACAATTTATAATTAGAAATCTTGCATCACAGAACATCCTCAGCAAAATTATCCACAAAGAGGAAATTAAAAACAAGGATAAAAATCAGCAGAGAGAGGTATTACACTAAAGGAAAAATCTAATCAGAGGAGAAACCAAGTCACATTAATTACCAAAATAAACAAAAATGGCTGGGAATACAAATCATGTCTCAATAATAATCCTGAATGTATGGCATAAACTCACCAATCAAAAGACATAGACTAGCAGATTGGATAAAAAAAAAGATACAATAATATGCTGCCTCCAAGAGACTCATCTCACAGGAAAAGACATCCACAGATTGAAGGTGAAAGGTTGGCAAAAATCATACCACTCACGAAAGCAAGCAGGGGTTTCCATCCTCATATCAAATAAAGTAAACTTTAAGCAAAAGTCAATCAAAATGAATAAAGAAGGACACTATATACTGCACAAGGGAACCATATACCAATAAGACTTAACAATTATAAATATATATGCCCCAAATAATGGAGCATCTATGTTCATCAAAAAAACTCTTCTCAAGTTCAAGAGTCAAATAGACCACAACACAATAATTTTGGCTGACTGTAACACACCTCTTTCATCACTAGATAGATCTTCCAAACAAAAACTGAACAAAGAAACTATAGAACTCAATAATGCAATCAATAACTTAGACTTAACTAACAAATATAGAATATTTCATCCTTCAATGAGAGAATACACTTTCTTCTTAGCAGTACATGGATCCTTCTCTAAAATGGACCATAAACTATGCCACAAAGCAACTCTTAGCAAATATAAAAAAATAGAGCTATTACCCTGCATTCTATCAGATCATAATAGAATGAAATTAGAAATCAATGATAAAATAAGAAAAAAAGCTACTCCAACACCTGGAGACTAAATAATATGCTACTGAATGAACAATGGGTTGCAGAAGCTATCAAGGAGGAGATTTAAAAAAAAATTAGAGGTGAATGAGAACACAGATACAACATATTGAAATTTATGGGACACTATGAAAGCAGTTCTAAGAGGAAAGTTCAGTGCATGAAGTTCATTCCTTAAAAGAAGAAAAAGTCAACAAATAAATGACTTAACATTACATCTCAAAGTGCTAGAAAAAGAAGAACAAATCTACATCAAAAAGCAGTAGAAGACAGGAAATAATTAAAATCAGAGCTGAAATCAATGAAATTAAAACAAAAAAAGTTGAAAATATTGACAGAACAAAAAGTTGGTTCTTGGAAAAAATAAATAAAAATTGACAGATCTTTAGTCATGCTAACAAGGAGGAGAGATAAAACTCAAATTACTAACATAGATGATGAAAAAAGAAATATCATGACAGATACTACAGAAATACAGAAGATAATCAGAAATTATTTTTGAAAACTTGTACTCCAATAAAATAGAAAATATAGAAGGCACCAACAAATTTCTAGAGTCATATAATTTGCCCAATTGAATCAGGATGATATACACAATTTTAAAAAAATCAATTTCAGGGCTGGGGATGTGGCTCAAGCGGTAGCGCGCTCGCCTGGCATGCGTGCGGCCCGGGTTCGATCCTCAGCACCACATACAAACAAAGATGTTGTGTCTGCCGAAAACTAAAAAAAATAAATAAATATTAAAATTCTCTCTCTCTCTCTCCCCCTCCCTCTTTAAAAAAAAAAAAAAAAACAATTTCAAGCCATGAAATAGAATACGCCATCAGAAGCCTATCAACTAAGAAAAGCCCAGGACACAGCCAAGTTCTTCAAGACCTTTAAAGAAGAACTAATATCAATACTCTTCAATTTATTTCAAGAAATAGAAAAAGAGGGAGCATTTCCAAACTCATTCTATGAGGCCAATATCACCCTGATTCCGAAAACAGGCAAAGACACATCAAAAAAAGAAAACTTTAGACCAATATCTCTAATGAACATAGATGCAAAAATTCTAGCAAGTCAATTACAAAAAGATCATGCATCATGATCAAGTGGGATTCATCCCAGGGATGCAAGGGTGGTTCAACACACGGAAATCAATAAATGTAATTCATCATATCAATAAACTTAAAGATAAGAATCATATGATCATCACAATAGATGCAGAAAAAACAATGACAAATACAGAACCCCTTCATGTTCAAAACACCAGAAAAATTAGGATAACAGGAACATATCTCAACATCATAAAGGCTAACTATGCTAAGCCCCAGGCCAACATTCTAAATGAAGAAAAATTGAAGGCATTCCTTCTAAAACCTGAAATAAGACAGGGATGCCCTCTTTCACCACTTCTATTTAACATAGTTCTTGAAACACTGGCCAGAGCAATTAGACAGACAAAATAAATTAAAGGGATACACATAGGAAAAGAAGAACTCAAACTGGCACTATTTGCTGATGACAGGATTCTATACCTACAAGACGCCAAAAGTTTCACCAGAAAACTTCTAGAACTCATAAATGAATTCAGGAAAGTAGCAAGATATAAAATCAACAACCATAAATCAAAGACATTTCTGTATATCAGTAACAAATCCTCAGAAAGGAAAACTTCCCCATTTACAATAGCCTCAAAAAAATTAAATAAAATACTTGGCAATCAACTTAACGAAAGAGGTGAAAATCTATATAATGAAAATTATAGAATCCTAAAGAAAGAAATCAAAGAAGACCTTAGAAGATAGAAAGATCTACCTTGCTCTTGGATAGGCAGAATTAATATTATCAAAATGACCATATTACCAAAAGCACTATACAAATTTAATGCAATTCTGATCAAAATCCCAATGGCATTCCTCACAGAAATAGAAATAGCAGTGATGAAATTCATCTGGAAAAATAAGAGACCCAGAATAGCTAAAGCAATCCTTAGCAGGAAGAGTGAAACAGGTAACATCACTATATGAGACCTTAACTACACTACAGAGCAATACTAACAAAAACAGCAAGGTATTGGCACCAAAACAGACTGATAGACTAATGGTACAGAATACAGGACACAGAGACTAACCCATAAAATTACAATTATCTTATATTAGATAAAGGTGCCAAAAACATACATTGGAGAAAAGATAGCCTCTTTAACAAATGTTGCTTGGAAAACTGGAAATCCATCTGCAACAAAATGAAATTAAACCCCTATCTCTCACCATGCACAAAACTCAACTCAAAATGGATCAAGGACCTAGGAATAAAACCAGAGACCCTGTGTCTAATAGAAAAAAAAAGTAGGCCCGAATCTCCATAATGTGGAATTAGGCCCTAACTTCCTTAGTAAGAATCCTATAGTGCAAGAATTAAAATCAAGAATCAATAAGTGGGATGGATTCAAACTAAAAAGTTTCTTCTCAGCAGAAGGAACAATCTGTGAGGTGAATAGACAGCCTATAGAATTGGAGCAAATTTTTACCCCTCAGATACAGCACTTATCTCTAGGGTATATAAAAAACTCAAAAAGCTAAGGACCAAAAAATAAATAAATAAATAACTCAATCAATAACTGGGCCAAGGACCTGAACAGACACTTCTCAGAAGAAGATATACAATCAATCAACAAATACATGACAAAATGTTCATCATCACTAGCAATTAGAGAAATGCAAATCAAAACCACTCTAAAATTTCATTTCACTCTAGTCAGAATGGCAGCTATTTTGAAAATAAACAACAATAAGTGTTGGCGAGGATGTGGGGAGAAAGGTACACTCATACACTGCTGGTGGGGCTGCAAATTGGTGCAGCCAATATGGAAAGCAGTATGGAGATTTCTTGGAAAATTGGGAATGGAGAAAAAACTTTTTAGTTTGAGTAAGTCCCATTTGTTGATTCTAGTTATTAACTTTTGTGCTATGGGTGTCCTATTGAGGAATTTGGAGCCCGACCCCACAGTATGTAGATCGTAGCCAACTTTTTCTTCTATCAGACAGCGTGTCTCTGATTTGATATCAAGCTCCTTGATCCATTTTGAGTTAACTTTTGTGCATGTCGAGAGAAAGGGATTCAGTTTCATTTTGTTGCATATGGATTTCCAGTTTTCCCAGCACCATTTGTTGAAGATGCTATCCTTCCTCCATTGCATGCTTTTAGCCCCTTTATCAAATATAAGATAGTTGTAGTTTTGTAAGAGAGGTAAATAGAGAGCCTACATCCTGGGAACAAATCTTTACTCCTCACACTTCAGATAGAGCCCTAATATCCAGAGTATACAAAGAACTCCAAAAATTAGACAATAAGAGAACAAACAACCCAATAAACAAATGGGCCAAGGACCTGAACAGACACTTCTCAGAGGAGGACATACAATCAATCAACAAGTACATGAAAAAATGCTCACCATCTCTAGCAGTCAGAGAAATGCAAATCAAAACCACCCTAAGATACCATCTCACTCCAGTTAGATTGGCAGCCATTATGAAGTCAAACAACAACAAGTGCTGGCGAGGATGTGGGGAAAAGGGTACACTTGTACATTGCTGGTGGGACTGCAAATTGGTGCAGCCAATTTGGAAAGCAGTATGGAGATTTCTTGGAAAGCTGGGAATGGAACCACCATTTGACCCAGCTATTCCCCTTCTCGGTCTATTCCCTAAAGTCCTAAAAAGAGCATGCTACAGGGACACTGCTACATCGATGTTCATAGCAGCACAATTCACAATAGCAAGACTGTGGAACCAACCTAGATGCCCTTCAATAGATGAATGGATAAAAAAATGTGGCATTTATACACAATGGAGTATTACTCTGCATTAAAAAATGACAAAATCATAGAATTTACAGGGAAATGGATGGCATTAGAGCAGATTATGCTAAGTGAAGCTAGCCAATCCCTAAAAAACAAATGCCAAATGTCTTCTTTGATATAAGGAGAGTAACTAAGAACAGAGTAGGGACGAAGAGCAGGAGAAGAAGATTAACATTAAACAGGGATGAGAGGTGGGAGGGAAAGGGAGAGAGAAGGGAAATTGCATGGAAATGGAAGGAGACCCTCAGAGTTATACAAAAGTACATACAAAAGGAAGTGAGGAGAAAGGGAAAAATAATACAAGGGGGACAAATGAATGTCAGTAGAGGGGGCAGAGAGAGAAGAGGGGAGGGGAGGGGAGGGGAGGGGGATAGTAGAGGATAGGAAAGGCAGCAGAACACAACAGACACTAGTATGGCAATATGTAAATCAATGGATGTGTAACTGATGTGATTCTGCAATCTGTATATGGGGTAAAAATGGGAGCTCATAACCCACTTGAATCAAAGAGTGAAATATGATATATCAAGAACTATGTAATGTTTTGAACAACCAACAATAAAAAATTTAAAAAAAATAAAGAAAATTGGGAATGGAACCACCATTTGACCCAGCTGTCCCTCTCCTCCTTGGTCTATACCCAAAGAAAGGACTTAAAAACAGAATACTACAGGGATACAGCCACATCAATATTTACAGCAGCACAATTCACAATAGCTAAACTGTGGAACCAACCTAGATGCCCTTCAGTAGATGAATGGATAAAAAAAAATGTGGCATACATACACAATGGAATATTACTCAGCAATAAAAGAGAATAAAAGCATGGCATTTGCAGGTAAATGCATGGAGTTGGAGGAGATAATGCTAAATGAATTTAGCCAATCCTATAAAAACAAATGCCGAATATTTTCTCTGATATAAGGAGGCTGATTCATAGTGGGGTAGGTAGGGGGAGCATGGGAGGATTAGATGAACTCTAGATAGGGCAGAGGGGTAGAGGGAAAGGGAGGGGGCATGGGGTTAGAAATGATGATGGAAAGTGATGGTCATCATTATCCAAAGTACATGTATGAAGACACTAATTGGTGTGAATATACTTTGTATACAACCAGGGATGAAAAACTGTGCTCTATATTTTGTAATATGAATTTAATGCATTTTGCTGTCACATATAAATTTAAAAAATTAATTTAAAAATTGGATTAAAATATTCAAATATCCAAAATATTAAATAAAGAAAAAAAATATGAATACCTATTAGGTCTTACTCATATAAAGGAACCATTCCCCAACAAAACATGCATTTACAACATAGTAAGATAAGTGACATAACAATTATATTATAGAAACATGCAGAAAAGACATTTAACACAGACTGGGAAGTCAGACTTCTAGTCATAGAGACATTTAAATTAAAATGGTAAAGCATGTACTGCAGCTAGCTATACAACAGCTTGAGAGAAAGAGGTTTTAGAAAAGAGAAAAGCAAAATTTATAGTGTACCAAGGCTAGAAAACAAGAGCAGATATGTTTGAGTAACTTAAAGAAGTTCCATTAGACTAGAAAGCAAAATGGAAAGTATGGAATAGAAAGAGATGGTGTGGTAGATGACAGAAAAAGAGATACACAAAAGAGTTTGAATTTTATTCTAAAAGTAAATAACCTCCCAAAGATGTCCACTTCCTAACTCCTGGAACCTATGACTATGTTAACTGGTAAAGGAATTTACCAAATGGGATTAAGATAAGGATTTTGAACAGATTACTTTAGATTTTATCTGTTTGTCCCAATAAAGTCACAGGGTCCTTACAAGTGGTAGAAGGATCAGTGTCAAAGACAGATGATGTAAGCACAAAAGCAGAAGTCAAAAACAAAGAAGATACTATGTTACTGGCTTTAAAGACAGAGCAAGGGCAATAACAAGGAATGCAGATGACCCCTAGAAAAAGGAAACACAAAGAAATGGATTCTTCTCTAGAACCTCCAGAATGAGAATGTACTGCCAACACATTGATTTTAAGTCCAGTAAAGCTGATTTGGGACCTCAGATAATAAATTCAGTTTTAAATTTCTTGTGATTTGTTACACCAGTAACAGAAACCAGTATAGTATGAAAAAGCCCCTGTCTCTAAATAAAATACAGAGTATGGCTGGGGATGTGGCTCAATGTTGTGTGCCCCTGAGTTCAATCCCTGGTACCTCCCCCTCTCTGCCCCAGAAAAAGAAATAATCCAGTGAAAGAATGGGATGCAGAACATAGTTGACAGAATTAGCTATAAAAGGAACAGGAATGACTACTTCTAACTGAAACAAGGGGAAAGCAAAGTGGGTGAGTACAATATTTGGTAGCAGAAAGCTTAAAAATTCAAAAGGTGGAGCATAACCAACATTACAAGATTAAATAATTTTCATATTCCTGGCACTTGAGTTTTACACCAAATGCTAGGTATAGACAGGTCAACAAAATGTTCCTGAGAACAATAAGGGTCACCAGTTAAAAATGACCTCTTTCTACCTTTACTACTGTCTCACTAAATACACAGGTACATACAGGGGGAAAGGAGTACATTCAACAACATTGGAAATATAGAGAAATAGTCAAACCAATACCAAAATTTGAAAGGAATTACAAGGTATTTGGAATTAGACTGAGAAAAACTCACTGAAGCTATGAATGTCTTCTCCATTTTCAGGTACCACTTCAATTTAGACTATTAGAACACAAGGTGGGGTAGTGAAGGGAATAGAGATATGGAAGACTGGCCAGAAATTGGACTAAGAAATGTATACAAACTGTCCTTCCAACTACAGATTTAAGAAGGAAACTGCCACTGCACCTATTAAAAGAAAAAGTAGGCCCAAATCTCTATCATGTCAGATTAGGCCCCTACTTCCTTAATAAGACTCCTATAGTCCAAGAATTAAAATCAAGAATCAATAAATGGGATGGATTCAAATTAAAAAGCTTCTTCTAAGCAAAAGAGGTGACAGCATTCTGCTGTCATATATAACAAATTAAAATTTAAAAAGAAATAAAATAAATTATGCTTTCTTCTCCGAAAGAAAAAGTGATAAATAGAAGCTAGATAAAAGTGTTGCTAGCAAATCAGCATTATTCATAATGTAAATTGACATTATTTTAGTTGAAGAAAAATAATACTAGATGGAAGTTTAGATATGCATTAAAGAAAGTAGGATATTCAAAATGTTATATGCATTAAAGAAGGAAGGATACTCGAAATATTAAATAAATAAATAAATAAATAAATAATGCTAAAAAAGAAAAAGAAATAAAGAAGAAGGAAACTGCACCATCATGCCAGTGAACAAATAAGGAATTTCTCAAGAGCTATTTTCTTATCCCCTGCTATGAGCTGAACTGCATTCTCCAAAAAAATTTTAAAGTCCTAACTCCTAGTACCTGTGACATGACTTTATTTGTAAACTGTTTTTTTATAGATATAATCAAGTTAGGATAAAGTCATTAGGATAGATCCTAATCCAATATGACTAATGTTTTACATGAAGACATTAAGAACACAATATGCCAACAGAGGCAAAGATTGGATTGATAGAGCTGAAAGTCAAGGCACACTGTGGATAGCCGCCACCAGAAGCTAGAAAAAAAACAAAGAAGGATTGATTCTCCCCTTCAGTTTTAGAGGGAGCATGGCCCTACCAACACCTTGATTCCAGCATTTAGCTTCCAGAACTTTAAGACAAAATTTTTCAGTTGTTTTAAACCATGGAGTATGTGGTTCTCTTTAAATAGAAACCCTAGGAAACTAATATACCCCATCTGTTAATAATTATCTAATTTGGACAGATCTTCCCTCTCTGAAAATAACCACAGAGCAAAATAATTACAAAGTGTTCACTAAAAGAATATAAAAAAGGAAAAGAATAGCATCCAGAAAATAAAAACATTCCTCTGAAATTATTTACTGTGAAATTTAAAGGAAATTTTCAGGAAAATAGCTTCATTACAAGAATATAGGAATTTACACTTTCACTGACTGCCTTTTAAAAACTTAGAAAAAAATAATTCAACTAAACCAACTGTATTTTCAAAATTAGATGATATTCTTTTACCTGATTGAAGTCCAAAAAAGAGTTCCTCATCTTGAAGTAGTTCTTGAACACAATCTAATCTCATGTTAATGGTTTCAATATCAACTAGAGGTTCTAATATATTAGAACGAAGTCTTCTACTCCCTCCAGGAGTCTTAGTATAATTTAAAACACCAAAAAGAGTATGATTATTCCTTTGAAAACACAAGTTGGAAAATTCCATTACGTATACAAAGAAAATTCCATTTTAACTTTGTAATTAAATAATTTTATAATCTATAACAGTGATATTTAAACTTTACTATGCATACAAACTACTTGGAGATTCTTCAGTATGTCTTGGAAAAGGACTGAGAATCTATATTTTTAACAAGCTCCCAAATATAGGGTCAGTCAATGAACCAAATTTTGATTATCAAGGATCAATAGTATCTCCTTACCCTAAGCGACTTTTTCCACAGATCAATTACAATATTCAGACTAATATAAAGTTTTTAAATCTATGACATTTCATCAATAATAGCAAAATTATCAGTAATATATCCTAAAAAGGGGTGCATTTATATTGATTTTTTAAAAATGAGTATTTAGTGTACTGATTTTGTTCTAATTGAAGAAGTTACAGAATTATAAGCAAAAGAGAATTCCATAATTTCTAAGTGATTCTTATAAAGAAATAAGCTATTATTAAGAATGCATTTCATTGGACTTTTTATGAGACAATTATAATGTATGTAAAATATCTGGTTAATTCTAATTTTTTTTTGTTTTTTAAAGAGAGAGAGAGAGAGAGAGAGAGAGAATTTTTAATTTATTTTTTAGTTTTCCTCGGACACAACATCTTTGTTTGTATGTGGTGCTGAGGATCGAACCTGGGCCGCACGCATGCCATGCGAGCACGCTACCGCTTGAGCCACATCCCCAGCCCCTAATTCTAATTTTAATGAATAATTATTGAGTCCTTACAGTATTCAAAACTCTATGCTAAGTCCTAAGAACATAAGACAGACATAATTTCTATGGCCTTTATAGTGTAGTGGCTAATAATTTTAAAAAAATTTTTTTAGTTGTAGGTGAACACAATACCTATATTTTATTTATTTTTATGTGGTGCTGAGGATCAAAACCAGTGCTTATCCATTAATTAGTCATGACAGAAGACAAAACAATTTGAATGGGGACAGAGAGACAATAAACACATAATCTTAAAAAAACAGCTGGGCATGGTGGCACATGCCTGTAAAACCAAGCAGCTTGAGAGACTGAGGCAGGAAGATCACAAGTTTAAAGCCAGTCTCAACAACTTAGCAAGGCCCTGAGCAACTTAGCAAGAACCTGTCTCAAAATAAAAAATAAAACAGTTTGGGAATGTAGCTCAATAGTTAAGCACCCCTGGTTCAATCCTTGGTGAAGAAGGAGAAAAAGGATAAGGGGAAAGGGGAGGAGAAGGGGAAGGGGGAGAAGGAAGGGGAAGGAGAAGGGGAAGGGGGAGAGGAGAGGGAGAGGGGAAGGGGGAGAGGAGAGGGAGGGAGAGAGGGAAAACATTTCACATATATAAACTACTAACAAAAAATGATAATAAGAATGCATAAGAAAATGATTAGAATGTTGATGATTAGTTAGGTTGATTAAGAAAGACTTCTCTGTGTATTCAACAGTTGTCTTAAGACTTGAATGACAAAAAAAGGAGGCAGCAATGCAAAGAGGATGATGGGATGGGAATTATAACAATTACAGCTAACATACGAAGAACACTTGGTATGTACCAGTAATTGCTTTAATCACTTTACATGTATTTGACTCATTTACTTCTAACAACCATTGCCGGGTTTCTGTTCTCGTGACTAAAAGGCTCAGGGGTCACTCCAAATAAACTGGGCTAACTGGGATTCACAAAATAACCACATGAGACACAAATACCTTTTTCTTTGGGGTCGCTGTGACGGCTCCTCTGACCTTAAGGGTCCGAAGAAAGAGAGTGAGAGCACGCGCTGAACCCTTTTATTGAGGAGAAGTTATTTAAATGAGGCAGGGGGTCAGGTTTTGCTGAAGTCCGGATGGGCAAATAACCGGGAGGTGACAAGCAACTTGAAGGTTGAAGCGGGAACTACTGTATTGCAAGTGAACTCAGCGGGAACTGAGCGAGAACTCAAAGTAGTGGGCTCCTAAGGTAGCGGAACCGCTTCTCTGCGGGACAGCAGAGGTATATATACCTAACTAATTATACACAGCTTGACTCAATTACCATTATCTAGATACAGCAGTCAGCCAATAAGGAATCTTCATCATCTTAACGGCTCGCTGGCGTTGCTTCACAAACTGCTCCTCCTGGCAAACTGCCAGGCGCCATCTTGACTTGAATTGCATCCCCAACAAGGTTTCAGGGGGCTGAGTGTATCTTCATGATGTCCACTGTCAGCAGGTTGACTGACACCTGGGTAGACCACACCCAAGGGCACAGTAAGGACACACACAAGGCACTTCTATGGAAGATTCTATCCTAAACAGGGCAAGGGGTTATATTACAAAGGAACAGGTGAGCATAGCTTCACCCATGGGGCTGTAGCAAGTCACACCCATGCAGGAGACATGGACCCTTGGACCCAAGAAGGGTGGGGAAAGCTCTACCACATTTCTGTGACTGAGCACCTCAGCACCCAGCCAGGGAGTGTGACTCAGTCATGTGCAAGGATGGTCTCCCACAAACCATGATATAAGGTAGATGCTATTATTAGTCACATTTTGCAACTAAAGAAACTGAAGCACAAGGACTAACTTATCCAAGGTTTCCAAGTAAGTTTCTAAGTAAGTAGTAGAATACCAACTTAAGCCCAGGAATTCTGGCTCTAGAACCAGAAAAAAGATTGAGCTTTACAAGTGGGCTAAGAATGAGAGAGATGAATAAAGAAGTTGATAGAGACCAGGACACAGAAGTCCTGTAGGTCATGGTAAAGAATCTGGACTCTATTCTGAATGTCATAGGAACCACTGGAGGGTTTTATACAATAAAGTCAGGAAACCTGATTTCTAGGGGCTGGAGTTGTGCTCAGTGGTAGAGTACTTGCCTGGCATGTGTGAGGCCCTGGATTTGATTCTCAGCACCTCATATAAATAAATAAATAAATAAATTGAAAAAAAAAATCCATTTACAACTAAAAATATTTTTAAAAAAGAAAACCTGACTTCTAGATTAAAAATATCACACTCTAGCTACTACTTGTAGAACGATAAGGAAAAGGCAAAGAGATAAGTTGATAGGCTATTATATTAGTTCAGTCTAAGAGAACAGAGGTTTGGGTTAGGGGTTAGTCTTAGAAATGGTGAGAAGTGATACAGAATTATATAGACTCTCAAGCCTAAGTCAGAAGCATTTACAAATGGATTAGATCTGGGATGTTAAAAGGAGAGGAAATAAAAGTGACTCTTAAGTTTGTAGTCAGACTATCAGATTTTGGACAGATCAAATTAAACAAATTTTTAGGGAACTATCCAGATGAACTGATGGGGGGTCTCTCATCACATGCACAATTTTTTTTAACCTTTTGAGGACTTGATTTCTGCAGAAACAAAGGAAGTGACCAACACACACAAGTCCCACATTTGCTACAGAAATTAATGGGTGTAACAGGTGACAAGTCCATATAAGCACTGGAGCTATTCAGATAGTTCAGTAGGTAGAATAACCATCTGTTAAACTGAGATTCTTTGATTCAAGTCTGTGAAAAGACTTCTGAATTTCTCATTTTCTATTATAGTACAAACTCTGGAGATCAGATATTCCTTTAAGTTTGTGTATCCCTAATATACAGCAGGAACTCAAGCAATGTTTGACAATGATAAACAATGATGAAGTATGCAATGTCATGAGGTAAAACTGAATATAAAGCACTTTACAACAATTACCAGGGATGATCATTGATTTTTTTATGTTAAAATAAAATAACATATGAGGCTGGGTTTGTGTCTCAGTTAGTTGGTAGAGCACTTACCCAGCATGTACAAGGCGCTGGGTTCAATCCTCAGCACCACATAAAAATAAATAAATAAAATAAAGGTATTGTGTCCAATTAAAATAATAATAATAATAACATAAGAAGAATAACAGAAAATCAATAATAATTTTAACCCACACCATAACATATGTGAAGCAGTACCTCAATGTGGTTTTAATTTTCATTTCCCTAATGCTAGTTTATCTTTTCATGTACTTGTTGTTCTTTGTTATATCTTTTGAAGAAATGTCTTTTAAGTCCTTTTACTCAGATAGTAACTGGGTTTTTCTGTTGTTTCATACAAATATGTTTTAAAACCTAACTTTTGTAAAACATCTGAGTGATTCACCAACAAGGGTACAATGATTAAAAATGTTTATTCAATATTTCTCTATCAAAAAATTAAAAGAACTTTCATGTATTCACATAAAATATGACATAAAATATGCTGATATATTTTATAAGAAAAAAAACTGATGCTCTTACCTACAGTCTTGGTTATTAATTAACAATTCAAGGTTTTGGGCTGAGGATGAATCTATCATGGCTGTCTGTTCACTACCCTGAAAACAAATCTTCAGCGATTTTGGTGCATAAACTGAATTTTGAATAAACTCAACATATTTTAGTAAAGCTGCAACAGCTGCAAGGCAGTAATACCTGTAAGGTGACCAATGACATAGCATTATGTGTTTAGAATTAGGAAAAAAAAAGTATTGATAGAGAAGAAAACATTTATTTCACCTTAATATTAGGAAAATCACAAGTACTTGCATAGGATCACTTAAATTCAAAGCTAAAAGGTGCACTAAATATGCCTAATTTTTAAAAACAAGGTAAATAACCTCTAATCCACAAAAAATCCCATTACTTAAGGGATATATTAAACTCCAATAAGTTACTTCGAAGAAAACATTCAATAGTATATTGTATCAATTGTTGAAATATCATTCTAAATATTCAAATAAGTTGAGACTTTATAGGTATAGTCAAGAGGTCCCACAGCCATTATGATTAACCTAGTAAACAGGAGGTCCACTGGCTCAGAGAGTATCTATTTAGCTTATTTAAAGAAATATTTTTTCCAAAAGTATCATCACTGTCTCATGCTGACCCTTTTAGGAATAAATGTATGAAGTAACAGAAACACAACCTCAACTGTTTTCATTTCCTAGTACTCAAAATTCTAGGATATTGTAACTACTTGAGTGTTTTTAACTCCAAAGTATGGCAAGCAGCAACCATTAGGGCAACAAATTATGACTAATTTGAAAAATTCTATGTAAATCAAATTAGTAATATATGCCTTGTATATAAACTTCATTAATTATTTTTCTACTTCAGTAATTACTATGTATTATGAAATCAGGCACTTTTCTAGGTGGTAGGGATATAACAGATAACAAAACAGAAGAAAATCTGTGCCCTTGTGACACTCATACTAGAGATTAATTTCCTTTATATTATAACTTACTTGGATTGAACCTCCAGTAGGACAGTGCTGAATTCAGTAATACATAATTGTTCGATGTATTCTAATCCTTTGGTTTCATTGAAGTATTTCCTTTGGATAGTACTGAAATTAACGTTCTGAAAAGAAGTTTTTATTTTAAAACTGTAAAAATTGTTGAATGCCACACAGTTACTAAAAAACTGCTTGCTTGGTTTTTTTGTTTGTTGTAGTTTTTTGTTTTGTTTCGTTTTCTTCCTTTGGTACCAGAAATTAAACCCAGGGGAACATTACAACTGAGCTACATACTGACTTTTTTATTTTATTTTTTAATTTTAAGACAGGACCTCACTACTGTTGCCCAGGCTAGCCTCAAACTTGCCTTCTGCATCAGCTTCTCAAGTCACTAACATTACAGGCATGTGCCACCATGCACCCACCTCGAAACTGTTATTCTTAAGTGAATCCTGGTACATGGGTAGGTGGTTTCAATATTGCTTAAAGTTTATCTTTTAATATTTTCAACATTTAAAGTAAGTTTTCTTAATTATTGAAAAAAGAAAATGGTTATTTATCTTGCTAAACGAATTATAGTGCAGTCTGTAGTTCTTATTAGGCATTACTCTCATAAAATTTAACTAAATATATATTAGATATGACAATTTAAAAAATAGAGCTGGAGTGTATCTCAGTAGTAGAGTGCCTCCTTAGCATATATGAGGCTCTAGGTTTACTTCCCAGTACCAAATAACTTTTAGATTAATAAATAAACATGAAAGTCTTTGTCTTCTATTAATCTTATTCTAAAATAACAATTCTATAACATCACACGGTTTTAACCTCAGTCTTCCATACTCTAACATATTGAGAAAGGGTAAACTTTATAATGTGCTAGTTGAAAAGATGAAAATCCCAACTCCCACCTCCCTGTTCTATAATATGCTATTTACATGTGGTGAATTTAATTTATTTAGATTAAAGAGAAAGAGCTAATGGGACTTTTTGAAGAGGGAAAAAAAAGGCATGCAGTTGTACAGTAAAAGGTTTACTTACTCTGGAAAAAAGTAATGGGTAAGAAAGATAGTATAATAACAATGAACTATGAAAAAGCTGTTAGGACTGAAAAAAAAACGTGAGCAGATAAGTAATATATATGCCAGGATTGTTTTAAAAGTTATTCAATTTAATCATCACAATAACCCTGTTTTATTTTCCTCTAAGTAAAATTCTGAAGTCAAGTAACTTTCCTGATATACACAGTCCAAAGTAAAACTTCTTTAACTATGAAGTCCACATTTTTTCTACTTCATATTGATTCTGATTTAATGAAGGTTTTTTTAATGATAAGTGTAGTAATAATAACAAGAGTGATAATAATTATTATTATTTTTCCCTCTATGTATAATACTTTCTCTTCAAATTCTTCCCATGGCTTGCTCCCTTAATTTGCCCAAATGTAATCTTATGAATGAAGCCACCTCTGATTACTTTATATAAAATATGAATTATTTAGTGGTAGGTACTAATATTGTCCTAAATTTTCTGTCAAAAAAAAAAATCCTGAAGTTCAAAGATGTTAAATAACCTGAAGAAGTTCATTTAGAGTCAGGATTTGAAATTAAGACATCCAACTTCTCTGTTCTCTTGTTTTTCTTCTTTTTAATTGGTGTATTATTATACATAATTGTGGAATTCATTGTTATATATTCATACATGCACACAATATAACAATATATTTGGTTGACTTCTCTATTCTTTTAAGCACTATGCTATACTACATCTCAAACATATGGAATGTTTTTTGTTTTGCCTTTGGAGGACCTAACTGTTCCACATTTCACGTGATTCTAGTAGGCCTGTCAATTACAGTATTCTGTGACCCACAGCAGATTACTCCATGATCTAGGAGTAATTAATCATAGTGCCTCTACCTCCAGAAATAGTGATTAGTCTAATGTGAGAAAATGAACAAAGCAGGACCAGTTAGCATCCTTTCCTGGAATTCATATATGGACACTGGTTTGGTTATGCTGAGATTACATCAGCCTAAAGCTATCAGCAATCATCTTCTTAAACTTCATGGAGGTAATCTATCTTCAGTAGAAAAGAGATAATACTGGGGAGAAGGTAGAGGCAAAGATTCTCTCGTTGACTAAATTCTAGCCAGTAGATCTCAACTTTGACCTATCCAGACAAACTAAACACTAACAAGGTTTCTAAAAGCTCAAGGGTACATCCCTAGGATGATTCTACAAAAGGATGCCAAAAAATCCTTACTATTTATTTTAGCCAATGCCTAAAGATAAGAGTCCTTGTCTCCCATTCTCTGTGAGGGAAGGAACCTAACTTCAATACCCAGATAGTTTTCACATGGACCAACTCCACTTTCCTACTTTTTGTAATTTTTCACTTCCCTGACTCTGTTGAGCCCCTCTCACTTCCCTAACTCTACTGAGCCCCTTCTCACTTCCCTGACTCTACTGAGCCCCTTCTCTTACTTCCCTCCCTAGTTCCTCATTCTTCCTTTAAAATACCCAGTCACCTCTAACAAAGCAAACTTGAGTTCACTCCACATTGGACACTTTTTCCTATTGAAATAATATATTTCTGATTAAAAATTTGTCCTTGAGCTGGGTCTGTGGCTCAGGGGTAGCACACTTGCCTGGCATGTGTGAGACACTGGGTTCAATTCTCAGCACCACGTGTAAATAAATAAAGAAAGAATAAAGGTCTACCAACAACTAAAATAAAATTTAAAAAAATCTGTCATTACCATCTTATCTAGATGTGATCAGATTTATCTTTGACATAGGATCTATCCAACCACTGACTTCCCAGTTACATAAGCCAATAAATTTTTGGCTAGTTTAAGTTGGATTCCTGCTACTTACCAAAAGACCTAAAAGGCCTAATCAGGACAACAAGAAGTGAGAAAGAAATATGTAAAAAGGATGATGAAAAGAAGTATGAGCCAATGAATGAGAGAGCAGAGAGAAATAAACTTATAAAATAGAGACAATAAATTTAGAATAGGGACTATTTCTGGCAATGAGTCAATAAAATAAAACAAAACAGCTGAGTTGTGTATTACCTCTAAGAGCACCACGGGGGTAAAAAAAACTTACATGACGACAGATGCTGAATATATTAAGAACAAGAGCAGAATTCATTAGACCCTAAATCTCATGTTGGTTCCAAATGTATTAAAATAAAAGCTAAGTCTAAAAATATAACAAAATATTCCATATTCTGAAAATAATTAGCACTCCTCAGGAATTATTCCAACTGCAATGTTGCTTACTTTCTTGGAACCACAGTCCCAATTCCACTAAACAGGGAGAGTTACTAGAGAAGAGAGAAACTATATGAGGGACAAAGCATTTGTTGTATAGGTTGTACAGCATTTACAAGTCACAGTCCCACAGACGGAGGCTACACTAGTAGACTAATTGTAAGGCAGTACATGTTCCCTTTGGGGAAGCTGAAACAATTTTGTAACAGAGACTAAACTGCCTAGAGAAAAAAAGCACTTACTGATAGTTGCTATCCCCTGGAAGGATGAGAACTTCAATTTTAACAGTAACTAGTTTCCAGAAAGCTACGTCTAAAGAAAACTGGGCTTTAACTAACAGTCTGCTGTCCCTTGTATACTTGAGAAACCTCTTATTACCTAAAACATTTTTTTCTTTTACTTAAAGTAGATCAAGAATGTCCAATCAAATGTGAATTCTTTATTTTATTCTTGTTTTAGATTAGTGTTTGCATTTATTGACTATTTTAGGATTCTGAATATACAGTTACTCAAATTATTTTTTCCTTATATTACAAAACAGAGTCTAAATAATTAAACCTTGAATGTTATTTTTGAGAATGAAATTGTTTACCTTGAAATTTTCTGTGATCAGAGTGAACAACTTCGTTGAATTCCCCACAACACAAGCAGTATTTGACATTATTATTTCCAAAGGTGATAAAATTTTGAGCTTAGTGATCACCTAAAATTATTGGTATAAATAATTTCATCAATGTAATCTTAGAACAGTCTTTAAAACAAAAATTTCAATATTCTGAGATAATGACTTAATATTAATTCAGAAATAACAAAATTACAAATGGTCCAAGTTATACTTAAATCAATTTCTAATGATATATATTAAACATATATCCACATATATACATTATCATAAACATAGGCTATATTTAACTCACATTAGTTTGTAATAATTATAACTTAAAAGTTAATTTGAACTTATGAAATATATATTCCCAAAATAAGGTATTTTAAAATAAATTCTTCTACTCAGTATTTTACCCATCTTCATTAAAAACATGAACATATCCAATCATGTAAGCATGGCAATGGGATTAGTACATCCCCATCAGTACATTTCAGAAGTTGAAAAGTACAAAAAGCAGTGAGAAATATTTGCTTTCTGCCTTGTGCTTTTTAACAAGATGCATTTCTTGGAGCTACTCGAGACACAAACTTAATCAGTATGTCCAACATTCCTGTTTTTCTAAAAAAAAAAAAAAAAATTCCCTATTCTTTTCAAATTATATAAAAAATTTTAAATACCCAGAAATGAAGTTAGTATACAGTATTAATATCATTTAGGTTGTTAAAGATAATAAAAATTATTAGGAAAATGAAGCCTATATATACTGGGGAACCATAAAGGGGAACTTGAAAAGATTAACCAATAAAAGACTAAAAGTAACATAGTACATCATATTTTAAAAGTAATTATAATCTTGTCAAGTAACTTTAGCCAGACATGGTGGCACATGCCTGTAATCCCAGCAGCTGGGGAGGCTGAGGCAGGAGGATTACATATTCAAGCCAGCCTCAGCAATTTAGCAAAACTATAAGCAATCTAGTGAGATCCTGTTTCAAAATAAAAAGGCCTGGGGGCTGGGGATGTGGTTCAGATGTTAAGCACCCTTGGGTTTAATCCCTGGAATTAACAATGGTAATAATATTAATAATACCAACAACTTTTCTAAATGAAAAGATTAGGAAAAGGTTCACATCTAGCTGATATATCACACAAATTCCCATGACCACAGATCAGTGGCCCAAATTCATGTGATCAATACAGAGGCAAAATAAGTGAGGGCAAGAAGCTAAGGAAGTAGATTATGATGATCTAAGATACTAGTTTCCCTTAACTCTAGGAAAAAAAAACAAATATTATTTCAATGGAAATAATCCTCCTAGAGATACGATTATCATGTTACCTTTAGAATGAGTCCAGGTATTATTAATTTGAATACATTAATTTTAGACACTAATGTTAAACATAAATTTGGAATATTCCAAGTAACAATAAAACATTTTCTTTTTTTAAATATTTTTTTAGTTGTTGACAGACCTTTATGCATTTATGTGCAGTACTGAGAATTGAACCCAATGCCTCACACATGCCAGGCAGGGGCGCTACCACTGAGCCCCAGCCCCAGCCCAAACATTTTCTTTTTAGAATAAAAAATATTTTTAAAAAATCAGATGTAAAACAACTTTATTTTAATTCACAGTAACTGGAATAACCATGAATAACCTTTATCCTACCAAAAAGTACAAAACAGAAACTAATTAGAAAAACACTGACTTGGAAATCTGCATACTGCCTACTAGAACAACCATTTTCTAGAATTATTAATATTTACCTTGGCATATGTTGTATTGTCTGCAAACTGGGATAATATAATTTGAGGGCTTTTTAAATCAACGCTTGCCATTCCTATTTCACCTCTGGCAAGTCCTCTCCCTTCTACCACAGCTACAATAACTGATGGGGCATGTGCAGAAACTGAAGAGGATGTAGCTATAAAAAAAAGTTTTGAATGAAGAAAATATATAAACTTACAAATGATCATTTCTAATTTTCTCACATAAGACTTCAAAGCCCCAAAGGTGAACATAGTTAAGAAAAATGCAGTCTATATTTCAAAGAAGCTAGAAGAGAGGATTTGATGTATACTCATCATGAAGAAATGATTAATGTTTAAGGTGACAGATATGGTAATTATCCAATTTAATCATTGTTCTATGTATACATGAATCAAAACATTATATCATACTCATAAGTATTTATAATTATTATTGCATCAAAAATTTTTAAAGAAAATAAAATTATTATTACATAAAGAATAGGAATTAGCCAGGTGCAGTGGTACATGCCTCTAATCCAAAAGGCTCAGGAGGCTGAGGCATCACAAGTTCAAAGCTATCCTCAGCAACTTAACAAGGCCCTAAGCAACTTATAGAGACCCTGTCTCAACAAAAAGGGTTGAAGATTTTGCTCAGTGGTTAAGCATCCCTTTTCAACTCCTGATACCAAAAAAGAAAGAAGAATTATATGCAACTATAGTTCATCAATAAAAAATGTGGGAAAAAAAGAAGGTGGCTTATAAATATTAAGGGTGAGTAGGATATTCTACTAGATAGCAAGAATTATTATAAAGTTAAAGATGGTGTAATAATGGCACAGAGATAGACATAATGACCTACTCAGGTTAAAAGAGAACTAGATATTAAAACAAACATATACAAATCATCAAAAGTTTTAGTATCCAGAATAAAGAATGGATACAAATTTTAAAAACCTACAGAATGGAGAGATCCAAGATGGTAGAATAGAGGTCACATTCCTGGCTGCTCCATGGCATGAAATCAAAAAAGCAAATAGGCAGTTTCTCCACAAGGTGGGTGAACAACAACAACAAAAAGGCAGAGTGGTAGTTTACTGGAACCTAAAACTGAACATTTAAAGCAGATCAGGGACATAGCAGGTTGGATAATATAAGGAAAAAATCCCCAGGGGCACAGCAGCTGCCACAGATGGGCTGGAAGCTCCAGCCAGAGGTCCCTCCATGAGGATAAGGGAATTAAAGGAACTTGCATTTTTGGGAAGCTCAAGGTGTGTCTGGGTATAGAGCAGTTAGAGATCAAAGACATTGCCCAGCAAACCTGAAGGACATATTGTACATGAAACTGCCATCTTTCCAGGCGGGTTGTGGAAGACAAAGGAAGGAACCATTTTGAAGCTGCAATGGGGAAGCCGGCAACTGAAGAAGTCAATTCCTGGCAAACCCACTTTGGGCCTGAAATACAGGTCCAGTAAACACACGCTGCACACGCTGAACAATATAGAGTATACTTAAATGACCAGAAGAAAATCAAAACTGGAGAGAGGTTTACACAAGGGACAACTGGTTTTGGAAACCCACCCTCTCTACCCCTCCCCCTCCAATCTGACTGCTTGCAGGACCTGCTAAGAGAGATATCTCTGGCTGGGCAGAGTCGGGAGAAACTGGAGACTGAACCAGAGACCAGGAAATGTGGGGTCTGTAGGTGACATAGGGGACTAAGAATTGGCTCTTCCACCCCCAGCAGGGTGCAGTGATGCAGCCTGTACTCCCACCCACTGGGAAGGCTGAGGCAGGAGGATGGTGAGTTTTTTCTAAAAAGAAAGCCAGCCCTCAGCAAAAGCGAGGCACTAAGCAATTCAGTGAGACCCTGACTCTAAATAAAATGCAAAATAGGGCTGGGGATGTGACTCAGTGGTTGAGTCACCCTGAATTCACTCCCTGGTACTAAAAAAAAAAAAAAAGAATTGGCTCGTCCACCACATGAGTGGAACCCCCAGAGCAGCCCTGGGATAAAGTCCTCCAGTGTGGACCAGGAAGATGCGCTGGAGATGCGCTGATTTAAAATCTCCAGAATAATTAGCATTCAGCCAAGAGCCTAGAGACCACCTATTCCTAAACCCTGCTGACAGGAATTTCACCTACAGGATTACCTCTCTCACTTCAGCAATCCAGAGTGTGGAGCACCACACTCCAGAAGGCTCCACCTAAAACTCCTGAGAAGAAAAGCTGAGAATATTTTGAACTCCAGTGGAAAGAATTCTTAAACTTCTCATGAAGTTGTTTTTTTTTTTTTTTTTTTAACTCTTTTTTCACTGTTTAATTGTGACCATAATGGTACATGGAATTTATACAGTTTCCTATTTTATTTTTCTTCTCTAGCATTATTAAAGCCAATTATTTTACATGGATTAGTTTTAAAAAAAACTAGGATGTTTAGTTTTGTTTTGTATTCTTTTATTTTTAATGTATTTAAATTTTGCTTTATGTATATTTTTCTCCTACCTGTTTCCCTTGATTCTCTCCTTTCTTCTACTAATAGAAGAAACTGTTGTTCTTTTTCACCTTTTTTTTCACTCTTTAATCTTTTTCTTCTGTCTTCTCCTCCCTCATAATTATATATATCACTTCTGTTCTCTCCCTGTCCACCATTTGAAAATATAAACCCTTTTGCAAACTTGTTTTTTTTTATTATAGGCATAACTGATCACATCATTTCTGTTTATTGTGATGATTAACACTGTAGATGTCATAGTAGGAACTATTTGGTTTAATGCTGTAAATTGTTTGCGTTGGTTTTAGTTATTATTTGTCTCTCCCTAAACAGAGAGGAACTATTTTAAGGACACTATAAGTCCACAGGGTAGAAATTCTACTGCCTCAGATCCATACTGTTAAATGGGTAGACACACAAACAATATGAAAAAGCAAGGGAACAAATCGCACCAAGCAAACCAGGATATTCCAATAACAGGATACATCGATACCGCAGTGGAAGAAATGTCAGAGAAGGAGTTGAGAATACACAGTAGTTAAACTGATCTTCGAAGTAAAGGATGATGTAAGAGAAAATATAGGTAGCAAAAGATATTTTCAGGAAAGAGATAGACAGTCTGGGGAGGGGGGAACCCAAACAGAAATCCTTGAAATGAAAGAAAAAATAAACCAAATTTAAAATTCAATAGAAAGCATTACCAACAGACTAGATCACTTAGAAGACAGAACCTCAGGCAATGAAGACAAAATACATAATCTTGAAAATAGAGTTGTCTGCAGAGAGAATATGTTAAGAAAACATGAACAGAATTTCTAAGAATTATGGGGTTACATGAAAAGACCAAATTTAAGATTTATTAGAATAAATAAAGGCACAGAGATACAACCCAAAGGAATGCATAATCTTTTCAATGAAATAATATCAGAAAATTTCCCAAAGCTAAAGAATGAAATGGAAAATCAAATATAAGAAGCTTTCAGGACCCCAAATGTGCAAAATTACAACAGACCCACGTGAAGACACATCATAATGAAAATGCCTAGCATACAGAATAAGAATAAAATTTTAAACACTGTGAGAGAAAAATACAAGATTACATATGGGGGAAACCAATTCAGATCTCAGCTGATTTCTTAACTCAGACTCTCAAAGCTAGAAGGTCCTGGAATAACACATATCAATCTCTGAAAGAAAACGGATGCCAACCAAGAATCCTATATCCAGCCAAATTAACCTTCAGATTTGAAGATGAACTAAAAACTTTCCATGATAAACAAAAATTAAAGGAATTCACAATCGGGAAGCCTGCACTTTAGAATATTCTTAAGAAAATACTCCACAAAAATGAAATGAAAAAAAAGTGAAAACCAATGAAGGGAGGAACTCCACTAAGGGAATAGTCAATCAAAGGAGGAACTAATTCAAATTAAAAACTAGAAATAAACCAAAATGCCTGGGAACACAAATCATATCTAAATAATAACTTTGAACATTAATGGCCTAAATTCTTCTCAAAAGACAGAGACTGGCAGATTGGATTAAAAAACAAGACCCAACAATATGCTGTCTCTAAGAGACTGACCTCATAAGCAAAGACATTTACAGACTGAAGGTGAAAGGATGGGAAAAAACATATCACTCACATGGACTGCATAAACAAGAAGGGGTTTCTGTTCTCTAAAATAGACAGTTATGTAAGCTATATAATTATAATCATACAATTGTAATTTTACCTTAATACATTTTTAGCATCTGTAAGGGTGTTTTGATAGCTCCCTTTCCTGATATTTTCTTCTTAATTAGACTTGTTAGATTTTTATCAACTTTAAGCTGTATTATTTCTTTTCTATTTCACATATTTCTGCTCCTACTCTTACTTTTTCCTTCCTTCTATGTAATTTTGAAAATAATTTGTTAATCTAGCTTCTTTCTGATATAAATACTTTGTTCCTCTGAGTACTATTTCATCCCAGAAATTCTGATATTTTTTATCGCTTAGTGATAAAAAGCACTTTTAATTTACCTTTCTTGTGCTTTCTTCTTTGATTTGTGTGATATTTATTTATAAATGCTGTTTAAATTTAAAGTAGTTGAGATGGGGGGTGGGGTTCTATATATCTTAAGGTTATTGATTTCTAATGTAATAAATTAGGCAGGAAACACAACTTGTATGATTTCATATTTTTAAAATTTCTCAAAGCTTATTTTATGATAGAATACAGTCCATTCTTATTAATTTTCTACTTGTCATTTTTGTGTATAGTTCTCTATAAATAACAAATAGGTCAAATTGGCTGATAATGTTGTTCAGCCTTCTATATCATTACTCCTTCCAGCAAAATGAGAGGGCTAAAAATTTCCAAATATGATTGCGACTTGTCTCTCTAGTTTTATTAATTTTACTTCATGTATTTTGAAATTTTGTTATTAGGTACAGACACATTAGGATTGTTATACTTTCTTGAAGAAGTTACTGTATTATGGTTATGAAATGTTCCCCTTTATCTCTGAAAATGCTTTTTCTTGAAACTTATTTTATATTAATAGCTCTACTTCAGTTTCTCATGCTTATTTTCCCCTTCTTTTGCTTTTAACCTATTGGTGTATTGATATTTAAATTGTGACATGTATAGAGCATACAGTTATTGTTTGCTTTTTACACAAGTACAATATCTAGTTCATTTATATTTAAATTAATTATTGATAGTGTGAAAAAAAAGAACACCTGACATGAAGGTCAGTGGAAAATTGGGCAAATGATAGGTTTGATGATGTAATATTTTGGAAAATGGGTTGAATAAAATGGGTCCCACTGTCAGACTCAAAGAGAAGATTGTTGGAATGCTTTTATTGCAAATATTCATTCTCTCATTTATCATATGGTGCACAGCAACAGATGTATATTATTGTCTATTAACACTGTAGATGGACACAATATCTTTATTTATTTATTTATTTTTATGTGGTGCTGAGGATCCAACCCAGTGTCTCATCCATTCAAGGCAAGAACTCTACCATTGAGCCACAGCCACAGCCCGTTAACACTTTTTATTTTGCAAATAAAAATTTATACACACACACACACACACACACACACACGTCTTTTAATATTCAAATATACATAGGCAATATATGCATAGGCAATCTCTTTGTCATCCCATTATGGCTTTAATGTGAAATTCTCTGACAACAAATAATACTGGGTATGTTTTCATATGTTTATTTGCCATTTGATTATCTTCTTCAATGAAATACCTGTTTATTTTGCTAATTTTTAATTGCATTATTTGCTAATTGTTGAGTTTTCCAGTCTTTGTATATTTTGTAAACAAGTAAGTGTATTGCAAATGTTTTTCTCAATCTATGGATTGATTGCTCCTTTATAAATGATTTGTTGACTGAAAATTTTTTTTAAAAAATTCAGGGTAAAAAAAATACCTACAGAATAATGGTCAAAGGATATAAACATTCATTTCAAAGAAAATTAAAGACATATGGTCAAAAATATGCAAAAAGTAAATTAACCTCATTAGTATCAAAAAATGGAAGTTGAGACTATAGATTGTACTGCTAGGTTGGTAAATATTTAGAATCTAACAATATGAATGCTGACGAGTACTCTCTCACATTGTTAAGAAAAGTGTATATTGGAAGAAAACAGTCATGTGCCATTTAACAATGGGAATATATTCTGAGAAATGCATCATTAGCAAATTCCATCACTGTCCAAAAATCAAAGAGTACACTTAACTCAGTGTAGATGATATAGCCTGCTAGACACCTAGAGTATATAATATAGACTATTGGTCCTAAATCTATATAGCATGCTACTGTATTGAATACTATAACATAAAGGTAAGTATCTGTGTATAAACACAGAAAGATATTGTAAAAATACTAGGCAATAGGGAATTTTTAGCTCCATCATAATCTTATAGGAACAACATCACATACAGTCTGTCTTGAAATATTATTATGTATCATTTTAGACTTTATAAAACAACTTGGCAACATCTTATAACCAAAAATTTTCTTGTATGTACCTTATAGAACTGTTATACATTAAAAACTATTTCATCCATTTATCCAAAGAAGTAGATTAAATAAAAATTAAAATTTGAATATTAAAAGACATTCAATAGTATTATCAGGACTAACTTAGATTTAAATAAACGTCATGGGAGTAACAGAGCTTTCTCTTCCTTGTAATTTTTTGTCAGGATAGATAAAACTACATAGAAATGCAAATAACAAACAATATCAGAAGCTGTGTAACCATAGTAATGTAGCTAAAAATTATGAATATGGGTCAACTGACATTTATTTTTCAATCATCCATATCAGTAATAGATGACTTCAAATAAACTCAGTCACCATAATTTATAGAACTCTAATAAAAGATTCAAGCTGGGTGAATCTTATGTAGCTGAGATAGGAGGTTCCTAAATTTGAATCCAACCTGAGAAACTTAGTGAGACTGTCTCAAAATACAATTAAAAAGATTGGGGACATAGGGTAGTGGTAGAACACCCCTGGATTCAATCTCCAGTACCACTAAAAAAAAAAAAAAAAAAAAAAAAAAAAAGTTTCAAAAGGCCAGAAGGTCATCAATGTTAGTCTTGCACTGATTTTACCTGAATATCCTATTTGTGGTGTCCAACTTTTATAACCTGATTTCTGGGGATTTCCAGCAGACAATGGAGTTTTAAGTATTTGAGGATAAGTTTCCTGTAAAGAAGATGAGCTTGTACCAAAATTTGTTGCAACGGGGTTTGGTGTGTGAGATCTTTTGTTTCCAAAGTGTGAACCTAAATTTGAAAAAAAAAAAAAAGTATTAATTCTTAAAGATTAGAATTATGTAACAATGTGTAAATCCTCATAATTCACATTGTCTACTTTCTATAAAACTTCATAATGATTTTTTTAAATATCAAGTTATGGCATTTAGTTACATTTCTTATAAGTCTTCTTGTACTAAAATATGCTAATATGGCTTTTGTTTCCACAAGTTCACTGAGGCTACTCTTGCTAAAATCATAAATTACCTTCTTTAAATATACTTAATATGTTTAATTTTTTAGTAAATATTAAGCCTCTTTCCTCTGTTAACTTCCTCATTGAAACTCTCTCTTCACATGTAAAAGGTACTATAAGTTTCAGACTTGACTTCAGTTACTTTTTTAGATATTTATCTATTGACAAATTACCTGTTTTACAGTGTAATCTGAAACAAAGTATAAACAGCCTAGCATAGTGTCCTGAAATATGGAGGTTTAAAAAAAATAGTTCTTTTCTACTATTTCCTTTCCTTTAATTTCCATGACAACTTTTTATCTTGATTCACTTTAAACTATTTTTAGTTTCCTTTCCCAGATCCATTTTCTTCTGTCTTCCTCTTAACTGTTGGAGTCCAGAATTCTAGTCTTTAAATCTTCTTTCACAAATCAACATTATACATTTTCTGTAAGCATCTCATCTGTTCCTGTTAACTTCTATTTCCTGACAACTCTCAAATCTTCCTATGCAGTCCTGATCCCTCTACTATACTGTAAACAAAGGTTTGATCAGCTTTTTAATAAAGGATTAGACTGAAAATACTTTAGGCTTTGTGGACTATACAGTCATGGTCACAATTATTTAACTCTGACACAGTAGGAAAGCAGTCATAGATAATACACTAGTAAATAAGCATGTATTTCAATAAAACTTTATTTTAGATACTAAAATTTAAATTTCATAAATCTTCACATGCCATAAAATAATATTCTTTTTAAATTTTTCAACCTTTTAAAAAATGCAAAAACCATTCTTACTACTTCACCTGCACTGTTCAATGTAGAAGCCACTAGCCACATGTGGCTATTTAAATAAAAATTAAATAAAATTAGGAATTCAATTCCTCAGTCATACTCGCCACATTTAAAATGCTGAAAAGTGACATTTGTCAACTGGTTACCATACGGACAGCATAGATATGGAATATTTCTATCCTCACAGAAAATTCTTCTTCTTTTTTTTTGGATTGAACCCAAGAGTGCTTTACTACTGCACTGCTGCCCCTGTCCAGTGCAAGCAGCTGAACTAAAGTTACTCATGTGAATTTGGGGTGACGCAAAATACCACACAGACACAAAATACCTTTTATAAGCTTCAGGACAGCTTCCCTGTCTCCCAGCCTCAGGCTCCCCAAGAAGGGGACAAGACAAAGTTGAGGGAGAGAGAGAGAGAGAGAGAGAGAGAGAGACAGACAGACAGACAGACATGCCAATGGTTGGAAGTGGGCCTTTATTTGGGGAGGGGGATGCTGTTTCTTAGAACATTCTATTCAAAAAAGGCAGAAGGGGTAGGATTACAAAGGAACAAATAGGTGAGTGTAACTACACCTGGAGCCCAGCCTTGTTATCTGAGCTGGGTAATGCCCAAGTTACTGAGAAACTGCAATAATTGTTCAGGACCCTGGGGCATCTGGACTTAAAGTCCTGTTTATCCAGGGCCCCACACTGCACTAATTCCCAGAACTTTTTTAAATCTTTTTTATTCACAGCTCCTAACAGGGTCTTACTAAGTTTCTTAGGGACTTGCTAATTTGCTGAGGTGGGCCTTGAACTTGTGATCCTCCTGCTTCAGCTTCCCTAGCTGCTGGCATCAGAGACATGTGCCACTACACTGAACTAATCCTCACAGAAAATTCCATCAGAGGATGTGGTATAGATCACTGTATCTAACTACTTTCTGAACATAAACCTGTAGATATTTTCCCAGAACTTAAATCCAAAACAGAGCTTTTTATCTTTCCCCCAATATTTATTACCAGTCATGGTCAATTGTGCCATCTTGGATCCTGACACCCAAGTCATAAACTTAGTAGTAACTTTTAATTCCTCTTTTATCAATCCTAACAGCTAATCAGAATTACCAAGTCCTGTAATTCTTTTTGTTTATTGTAAACTTAGAAAAATTTCCAACTCTCTCCACTCCTATCAGCACATTTCAAGCTTGTATCTTCCTCAGAAAATATCCACAACAGTGTGGATAATTCAGGGGTATCATCATAAAAAGTATTGAATCTGACAAAATACCATTCATGAGCATTTCCAGGCTTAAAAGAATTAAGGAAGGAACTAGGTACTAGAGACTGAAGACAGAGACCACTGTTTCTTGTTCTCAAGCTACTTTTAGATTCTGAGTCCTTTCTTGAAACTTGTTCACTTGTCTCAGCTTTCCTCCAACTTCTTTTTTAACCTCTGTTTTGCTGTATTTCCTTCATATTCTCTCCTCTGATCCCAAATATACATAAGTTTTAAATCTGTATCTCTTCTAAATGTCTCTTCTTAGCCCTAGCTATATGGACATACCAGAGGCTCTTCACACTCAAAATTTCCATAATAGAACTCATCAACTTCCCTCTAAAAGTTGTTTCTACTAAAAAATTCCTATATCAGGTAAGAGAATGACCATCTATTCAATTATCAAAGCCAGAGAAGACCTGATGTTGGCATGGAGAATAAAACTAATCTGCTTCTCAGATCTAATTCCCGTAGTACTTTAAATTTACCTACATCAGCTCATCTGTTCTAGTGACACAAAATTATTTGCAGTTTTATCTGCTGCTTCTGTGCCTTTGCACATGTTTTTCTTTCTCAAGAATGCTCTTTGGTTTCTTTTGTACTTCCCTTTAGTTGGTATTCTTTGTCCTACTTTTAAAACCAATTCATGTTGCACTTACTCTATAGAATTTCTTTTCCCACTTTGGTTTACCTACTTATAAATATCTCAAAATGTCTTCAAATATAGTTATCTTTTAAAAGTGTATGTATAGATTTGTAAACCCGTCTTCCTTATTGAACCATAAATTCCTTGAAAGCGTGTTTTTCTTATTCACAGCTCCTAACAATTTGAGCCTTGGCTCACCTATTTGGGTCTTGGTTCTTTCTGTAAAAGAGGAACAAAACACCTACTTTGGCTGGGCACAGTGGTAACACCCAAAATCCAAGTGACTTGGGAGGCTGAGGCAAGAGTATCCAAGTTCAAGGCTAGTCTCAGCAATTTAGTGAGGCCCTAAGCCATTTAGTGAGACCTTGTCTCAAATTAAAAAAGGATTGGAATGTAGTTCAGCTTCCCCAGAGTTCAATCCCCAGTACAAACAAAACTAAATAACAACAACAAAAATCCCTACTTTGCAGAATTATAGTGAGCATTGGAGTTTTAATATTCCTAATAAGAAACTAGAATGAAGTATATGAATTTTAATTAGCGGATATTATTAGAACTGATGAAAATAAATGGATGGCAATGTATTTTGCGAAGAGGAAAACCACTAACAATATGAACATAGCCTTGGAGGAACTGCAAATTTCTCAGTTTTGTTCTAAAGCAGTGTAAATATCAAGAAGCAGGTAGAGTGCTTGCCGGGCATGTGTGAGGCACTGGGTTCGAATCTCAGCACTGCATATAAATAAATGAATAAAATAAAGGTCCATCAATAACTAAAAAATACATTTATTTATTTATTTTTTAAAAGAAGGGATGGGAGATGTTATGGTTTGGATGTGAGGTGTCTCCCAAAAGCTGACGCTGAGACAATGCAAGAAGGAAGAGAAATGATTGGGTTTTAAGAGTCTTATTCCAATTAGTAATTTAATCGTCTGACAGGGATTAACTGAGTGGTAACTAGAGTGGTAGGGTATGGCTAGAGGAGGTGGGAATTAGGGCGTGGCTATGGGGTATATATTTTGTATATGGAGAGTACAGTCTCTCTCTGCTTCCAGATCACCATGATGTGAACTGCTTCTCTCTGTCACACTCTTTTGCAATGATGTCCTGCCTCACCTTGAGTCCTGAGAAATGAAGCTGGCCTTGTATGGACTAAGACCTCTAAAACCGTGGGCCCTCAAATAAATTCTTTCTCTTCTATAGTTGTGATGGTTGGGTCCTTTAGTCACAACAGTGAGAAAGCTATAAAGATTGGAAACAGATCCAAAATGGCCATGGACAGTCTTTTAAACAGTTCGACCTTGTACCTTTTGATACAGAGCCACTGATTTAAGTTGCATGGGATATAAGAATTTTGCATTTTCCACATAACTCTAGTGGTACTCTAAGTAAACCTGGAAGAAGAAAGGATATGACATAAAATTATGTCATAAAATTAGACATAGAATTATGAGAGTCTGCAATAGCACAGAGATGGAAATGGACAGAATACTGTCACCCTCTTTCAGTTCACGGTAAAAGCATCATTTTCACACACAACTGCAATGCACAGCTTGGATCTGGTTCCAGATTTCTATTTCAGACTATCTCTTAAAATTTCCAATGATGGATAGATACCTCAAAATCATAATTAATATTTCATTCTGATGCTTTTTAGTTTGCTTTTTGTATTTATCTCAATAACCTGATAGCTTAATCTTAAGTATAGAAGACTTAAGTATAGAAGTGTTTCCTCACTCATAACAGTTAACGAGTCATCTTTATCTTTTAAATAAGTCGAACTTAACTTGAAGGACTTTTTTTTATTAGTTATTGATCGATCTTTATCATTTATTTGTTTATATGTGGTGCTGCAAATTCAACCCATTGCCTCACACATGCTAGGCAAGCACTCTACCACTGAACGGCCACAACCTCAGCCTGAAGGACTTGGTTTTTAATAGTAAACATATTCACTAGGATCAGATGAAATATTCAAATCAATCTATTTTCGTCCCATTTGATGACCTGGAGACTATTCATGCACAACCTGTCACTTGTCACCCATTATAGTGGGTGTTGTTCCAGCCTTATTCAGACCTGAGAAAAGGCATCCAGCCTTTTAATGGGCCTGACCCATACAATTCCCAGGACACCCTCTTTGCATCCCCCCAGGAACCACGTTGTCCTCCTCTGTGGTGGCCGCCTAGCCCAGGGGGTGCACCTTCACCCCATCAAGCACTCCTTGCCTGGGGCTGGCAGAGAGCTTGGCGGCTGGTGAGGGAGGCTGCTGCTGCAGCTGCGATCCCCCGCGGCTCCTGAAGTGCCGGGAGGAGTAGAGGACTCCGAGGCCTGAGCGGAAGGGCGGCTCTGAGGCGTCTTCATAAGTTCGAAAACGTAGCGGGGACCTCGGGGACACCGCGGGTGAACCCCTCCGGGTAAGGGGGAAGCCTCAGAAGCGGAAGCGGGGGTAGTAGGTCTCAACATTCTCACAAGCCTGGACGCCTGGTCGCGAGGCAAGGGCGGAAGTTGCTACCGAAAAGGGCGGGAGAACGGTGCGCAGAGAAGGAAGCCCGCTTTCCACAACCTCTGGGGTTTCATTGGTTCCTAGGTGAGCCCAGTGTCCAACACAGTAAGACTTGTACTCAAATCAAATCATCACGAAGGCTATGGCATGCACAAGGCTGTGTCCATAGTTATGTTAGGGACCCAAAAGAAGACTGGGTGAGATCTCGGGCTATTTCAGTCCCAACACCACCAATTTCGAAGTATTGCAGTTTCACACATATAAGACTACAAGTTTAAACTGCAGTTTTTTGGCGGGGGGAGAAACACTCACCTTTGCGATATTATACTCTTCAGATAAAACCATAGTACCATTTTCCTAGGGATACCAGGAAAAGCATCTTAATGCATAAGCTATTAAATACACTACTAGATTGCATTAAGCATCTCAAAGATATAACCTAATTCACCCACATGCAATGGCTGTAGAACTGAGAACTCTACAATGACTATTACTTGGTGATGACAAAATCATGCTTGAAAAGAAAGACCTCTTATTCTCCCCCCCAAACCGTTAAGGTTGGACGAACAGTTATGAACATTTTTGTCTTGAAAAAAATAACTGTTAATTTTCCTTACTGGGATAAAAGTCAAACTATCCCTTAGGCAATTCAGATCCATAAAATGCTAAAAATTAGTTCAGGTCCAAATTGCAAACCTTTTCAAAGTTGGAATTAGGATGAACTTAAAGAGTAACCATATCCAAATTTCAACAGCCAATTAGTTTGTGCATCTTTTAATTCATGTTTATCCATTTACATCAGTGAACATTCTGTTGACACAAACCAATTAACATGAACTATGGTTTTTGAATACAGGAGCACATTCAAAGAAATCAAGTAAAATTAAATTCTTTTATGTTTCCTGTTATGGGGATAAGAGTAACAGATACATTTATACAAAAAACATATAACAGCATTTCAAGGAGGAATCCAAAAGAAAACGCAATACAAGCCTTTATTTTATAATATGTATAGTCATATAATTTATTAAAATTAATTTAACAATATACAAAATATTAGCAGTAATTTTTAGGTTCAAAACCAGAAATGTTGAGATGGCAAAACTCTAGGAAGATCTTTTCCATCAACAATGTGATCTAGCTCACTAGTTCAGGCTGAACATTGACTCTTCGAAGCACTTCTTCAGGCATGCAAAAAACAGGACTAACAGGTTTAATCTGTTCTTCTCCCAAAAGTGACAATCCAGCAATGCCAAATAATGTATGAAAAGGATCCACCTATTAAAAAGATTTGAGACCATTACAAAATGAAAATGTCTCTAAAGTTATAAATACTAAAAATGTCAGTTATGCTTAAAATTTTTCTGAAAGAGACTAACTTGTTTACTTCTTGACCTTTATAACATAATACTAAATTTTACTGAGGTCCCCAGCCTCCAAAATCAGGAAAGAGAATTACACATTCAAGGAATAATGTAGGCTGCTGTAAGAGAAAGCTGACTTTGGAGGTAAAACGAGGAATACAGACTCAAAGGAGAATGCAGGTCATATACAGAGGCAAAGAACTGGTGATTAGAAATTTCTCTAAACTTGGATCCATATCATTCACTACGTTTTAAGTTATTAAAAAAAATACACTACTTTTAAAACTACACTAGGACCATCCACTGGATGTACCATCATTTCTACAACCATAAATGCCAAGAACCAGGACATTTAATATTTTAAAAACAAAAACCAAACCTTATACAAACATGTTCAAAATATACTTGCCATGTCTCCTGGCCTATCTGCAAATCCTCCAGTTTCTTCATCTTGACATGCCAAAATGAAAGCTCGCAGTTTCTCTCTGTCAATCCAATGAAGTCTTCCAATTATCTTTAGGGAAGCCAATACCCACCATGAATAGCACACATCTGGTAACTGGAAGGGGAAAAGGGCACAAAAAATTGTCACCATTTCATCCTCTTATATTCTTAAGTTTTTAGAAATATTTGTAAGTGAATAAAAGTCTCATTTTGTTAAAACAATGCAGGGAGAAATCAAAGATGTTACAGACTGTTTGAAATGTTTCTTTCAAACTGATCACTGGAAATGACCAATCTCCAACCCACTCGCTCGTACCCATGCCGTTTCAGTTCTCAGTGAATAAGCATACATATATCTTTATTAATGTCTAACTTAGCACCTTAACCAACAAGCCTAGTCTAGTAGTAAAGGCTCACAAAACCCATTTTCCACTTTCCTAGGTACAGCATTTTTAACAAGTACGGTCCAGGTGGTTACACACTTAAGTCCTGAAAATGTGGTCACCTGAGTGTAAGAAATGCAGATCCTACCCACAACAGTTTGCATTTTAATGAACTCCCATAAGGACTTATATGTACATTAAAGGCTGCTCCAGACTCATATGCAGGCTCTTGGTGCTCTGACAGCCACCCATTTTTCTTAATGAGGTCCCCAGGATTCAAAATCAGACCTTATCTACATATCACTTGTGGGTATTTCCCTAGCCATTAATGTTATCCAAAAATATTTATAAAGCAAAGTTTAAAAATATATCAGGTCAAATGAAATGCACCATCATGCCCTAGTTCATGGGTCACAGGCACAGCAAGCCTTCAGAAAGATGGGGAAAAGACCTCCCAAAAGTTCAGATGTGAGACTATAAATAACTTAAAACTATGTGCATTTAATGGGGTCTTACACTAGTACTGGAGATGGTTCCTAGATTTGTTCATGAGTCAAATCTAGACTATAACCTAATAGTTTTTAAATCATAAAATACAAATGTTACCCCACAATAATTTTAACTGGAACACTGCCAGACTCCTATTTCTATGACTGTATTTGCAATAGGACAAATTGTCCTGCAAACAAAACTGCATACCAGCAAAATCAAAACACTGGCTGACTATCCTACATCCAAAATGCTTGGGAACAGTTTCAAATTTCGGAATATTCGCAAAAACACCCCAAAACATGTTTCATATATAGTTTAAACATATGGACAAGTAATGTTATACACTATTTTAGTGTGCGTTTTGGTGGTAATCTGTCACATAGGTTAAGTGTGGAATTTTACACTTTGTAGCATCATATAGATCTGAAGCTTTCAGATTTTAGAACATATTGGATTTCAGATTATGGATACTCACTCAATCTGCGTTCAGTATGGCCCTTAGACACTTAAGATTTAGAACATAATGTGTAGGAAAATTTCAGTAACCTTACCTCTAAAAATGTCAAAATTTGGGTTTTCCCAGAAAAATGTCTTATTTAAGTTTTCAAACCTCAAAACTGGGCAAAATCAATTGTGCTTTCAAATATATGGGCATGGAGACTTATGTATAAGATGTGTCACAGTAAAGCCTTTGGCTATATGATTTCACCCCTTTAGTGCATGTCTGATACCCTGGTATAGGTCCCTGAACTAAGGTTTAGAAAAGGTTTCATTTCAAAGCCTGAAAAAATACAAGGCCTTCAGATGGGGTGGGAGGGTGTCCTTCTAAAAACTCAAGACAATAAATATTTACACTGGGGGATGGGGAATAGTGGTGACTGACTGATTACACTCAATTCTGAAAACAGATATCAGGGTCATTAAGAATTTCTTCTAGAAGGGTCTTTGTTTTGCCAAGGACTGTATTTTTGGGGGGATATTATTTAAAATTACAATGCAGCAAAGGTAAAGCTCATAATTGATCAATAGCAATATTGAAATGTGATGACAAAGAAGCAGTGTCTGCTCAGGGTTAAAAAATTAGTAATGTTAGAACACAGCTAAGAAACAATACCTTCTCCGGCCTTCCATTGAGTCCTCCTGAAGGTAACTGACGTTCACAAAGCCACCAACCAAGTAAGTCAGAATTTACTTGATGCAACTGACTAGTAATAGCCAGAAATCCTGTGCAACAATAGATCTAAAATTACAGACATAAAGTACATGTGTATAATAACTTCTTGATAGCAAAAGTAATTAAAAAAAATTATTCAAACTGTTTAAACTCCATTTTGTATTTAACTTTTATTACTAGGAGCCAATTCTGCCCTGACATAAGTAAATATTGTCAAAATTTCTTCAGTCCATTTCCACAAGCATTTACATATACGATATTCTTGGCAGAATGTGCTCACTCAGAAAAACATTATGAAGACTTAATCTAATTATGTTCTACCTAATCAGAGGTATCTACTAAGAAGGAAGGTATATACATGGGACAAACTATTGTAAAAATGCTTTCCCCTCATGTAGCACTAAGCAATTCTTATGTAATATCCCACATTACAATCAAAATTAACTTCATTTGCATTCAACAAATTTACTACAAATGGCCTCTTCAAAATGGACACTTAATCATAATCAATATAAATTACCTGTCCAGCATGGGACTCAGAACCAGGTCGACAACCAAATCCACCATCAAAGTTCATACAGGATAAAACAAATTCGATTGCCTTTTCAACATTAATAGCATCAAGTTTCCCCTGTACACAGAAGGAAAAGAAACTATTAAATTCCAGAATATTCATGAATGTCTATAATCATTTCAATATCAATAGTCAAATCTTACCAACAGAGCCAAAGTTGCCACTGCACAAAAGGAGAATCTTGTATCAATTTCTCCTAAAACAAAAATGGATTAAACCAACATATGTTACCAGAGGCTTCTAATCATAACAGTTCAAGTTATATTAAAAACAATGTCAGACAAATATCTCAAAATTTCCAGAAGTTTGAGCTTAACTTTTACGTTGTATAGTCAGGAGAAAACTGAAGAAACTAACAACTAAAAACTAACAAATAAGAGCAAATTATCCTAATTTATTTACATAGAACTGAAAGGATTAGTAATTTCTAAAATGCAATAAACTTACCCTATTTTACAAAAGTAGATTTTCATATCCCATGAAGCAGCTGGTCTCTCTGGTCTGCACTTGTGTTCAGCCCTAAAGCAGAGATTATCTACATTTATCAAATAAACTACTATTCCCTCCCCCCATTCAAATATTCAGAAATTTTGTTGTTTTTTTTGTTCTCTTTCCATCAAAAATTTCTAAAACTTTACAAAACCACCAAATACTGGGGGAAAAAAATGTCACCTACCTTATCTTTTTAGATTGGGCCCCTCTGTTCCAGTGCTCCTGTATGCTGATATAACTACCACAGGGCATGCTGGAACCTCCAGACCATTAACTCCAGTTAGACCAGCTGCTTACTGGGACCTGAAAAGATGAAAAACTTAATCTCCTTATAAACTGATTACTACCAAGACCAGGATATATTGATATTCAATTTATGGTAGTATGGACAAAATCTGACATTACCCCAAATATCTCCAGCAAAAGAACCATCTTCTTTCTGTAGACTTTGAACATATTCCACAACCTTATTTACATCAATAACATTAATACTATCATAAAGAGTAAGAATCTGTAAGAAAGATAAATGAATCTGGTAAGTAACCTTTCAAGTGTGTTCTTTTGCAGTTACTTTCTAAGATGTCAAACAATCATGTCCTTTGTCTATATGAACCTTTCTCAAAACATGCAAACTATCCTGTTATTAAATATATCAACTTAAGTATAAATAGACTTCAATATTAAATTCTCATTATTTTCAATGTTACATATACTGAAGGAAAAAATTTTACCCTCAAGGTCTCAGTGTAATTTTAGAATTCACATCACTTTGCATTCAGATAATACATGCCACCACATCACTGACCTTGTGGGAATGACTTAAACAGAACAAGACTTTTTAACATTAACATACTAATCATCTTCCTAGTACAGTTTCAATTCTTGACTCTTGAGAAAAGAGAATACATTATCAAGACTATTGAATCTGAAACATTTACCTGGACAGCACTAAGAGTATACAAAAGATGAGGATCATGTCCAATGCTTGCACTTATTCCACCACACTCATGTTGGCATGACTTAATAAACGTCAGAATCTCTTCTCTATTCATCCGATCAAGTTGTCCCATGAGATCCATTACTGTCAGACCCCAGTAGATACCACTCATTCTCAAATACTCAGACATACAGTATTCCTAAAACAACAATTTCTTAAATGTGTCAGTTTGAATTTATGACAGGTTAAAGAGATTTAACACTAATAGCTGGCTTATAAACTGGATTAACCAAGATTAATTCCCCTGTTCGAAAATTTAAGGGCAAACCAGAGCTTTAAAAAACAACAAAAAAAGATCTGTTTATATCAGTAAAGTTCAGTGTTTCTTTCAAAGTACCTATACCACTTATCAGACATCCATTCTTTTAATGTGAATGTGGCACAAAATCTATTATCTATGAATTTACAAAAATGACCTAAAAACACAGAAAGTAGATGTGCAGATAGATGCCCAACTCAAGTAGTAGATAATCAAGAAGACTTAAAAATTAGTATGGATTCCAGAAACAATTTTTTTTTAAGTATTTTTAGTTATAGATGGACACAATACCTTCATTTTATTTATACGTGATGCTGAGGATAGAACCCAATGCCTCATATGTGCTAGGCAAGCACTCTACCACTTGGCTATAACCCCAGCCCCAAACAAAAATTTGCTGCACTCAACAATGCATTATTTTAGAGACTATAAATCAGATGAGGATCTTAGTTTGCTGCCAAACCAAATCCAGGGTTCAAAGGAGACAATTCATTAAAAAGCCTCTTAAAGTCACACTGGGGAAATTGAAGTTCTGACTTAAGTTCATGATCCTATTAAGAAATATGAAACTACAGGGTTAAAAACCTAAAACTTAGGAGCAAAAGTTAATATCAGATGTTTGTTTCCTAAGATGGCAGAAAACTAGCTGCTCAGATACTATAGCCAAACTGTTCACTACTTCTTGCTAATATTCTCATGGAGCCAGGTAATCTACTTAAATTATTGTTTAAAAGCTTGAGGTAATGCTGGGCCTGGTGGCGCACACCTATAATCCCAGGGGCTTGGGAGGCTGAGGCAGGAGGATTGGAAGTTCAAAGCCAGCCTCAGCAACTTAGAGGCACTAAGCAAATTAATGAGATCCTATCTCTAATAAAATATTTTTTAAAAAAGGACTGGGGATGTGGCTCAGTGATTAAGCACGCCCCCCCCCCTTCAATCCCTGTTACAAAAAAACAAAAAAATTGAGGCAAAATTTTCTCAAGGTCTCAGTGTAATTCTAGAGCTAAGTATTACACATCAGCAGTAAATTCAGGTAATACATGCCAATACATCATTGACCTTGAATGTATACCTCAATTACAAAAATAGAAGCCTATTTTTTAACCTTATACTCTTATCTTCTTTGTCTGGCAAAGTCTCTACTTATGGGTAAGATCATGTTGATTCTGCCAAACCACCAAACTCATATACAAGCGACACATATTAAACTTTAAGGGCAAATCTTCAGTCCTCTGCATAGAGGAGGATACCACTTTAACAAGACATAAATACTGCTATATTACTTAGATATGTCAGACTTCTTTAAAACTCTTGAACATAAAAATTCATACATACATAGTCATCTTTCTTTGAGCCATAGGATGCAATATAATCTGCATGTTTCTCCAGTAAAAGGGTGACAGGTGCATCAGACTTGATGATAACATCCTTCTGTGGTGTGCCCTTTCAAAAATAAAAAAGCAGCAATCTCATCAATGTTTACTCTGCCCCTTAGCATACATCCAATTTACACCTGAATTTTCTCACTGAAAATTTTCCAATTAAAAAAATCTCAGGTATCTGTTGTAAAAGTAACTTTTTAAACAACCAGTCAAATTCAGGTCTTATTCAGGTCTCAGAGTAATTCTAGAGCTAAAGTATTAATAATCAACTTTTGATTCAGAATACATGCCAGCTCATCATTGACCCAAAAATTACCACTTGCATTTATTGTTCCTGTCTTTCACTCAGTTAAGTAAAAGCTTACCAAATGGGGAAAACTTAACACGTGGCAGAAAGACGCAATTTTTTTTTAATGTCTGGGTGGAAAATAATTTGCACTCCCGTTTAATCAAACTCATGTTTCAAAGCACCCTATACTCTCATAAACCATTCTAATAATGAAGTATGCAATCCCATTAACTTCTTCACCACTGTTAAGCTCAATCCGAGTATTTCCAACAATCCCCAAATAATGTAGTTATTAGTTTTTTCATATATCTACACCTTAGTGACTAAGACTGAACTGTTGTTACCAGAAGTATGCCACGGAAATGACCCAAAATAAAATTGAGTAGCAAATTTCCTTTGGATTCCATTTAAAATTTAGGAGATTTCCAGCTATCCAAGAGGGTGAAGCATAAGGATTTCAAGCACAAGGGAGTCTGGGCAATTTTTTCCACTCGTGTCTCAAAATAAAATTAGAAAGGACTGGCTTGCGTAGCATGCTCGAAGGCCACGATTCAAACCCCAGGACCAGGGAAAAGAAAAAAAAAAATTGGAAAGCCTCATCGCTAATGATTTCTAAAACTTACTCGAACCCAAAACCAATTACAAAAAGCACGGAAAAATGTGTGTATGTACACAGAAATCAATAAACACGGAGGGAAAGTCAGCCATCAGTGAAGCTTTTTTTAGAGGAACCAAGAAACGCGGCCGCTCAACCCAAAAGAGGCCCGCCCAAAAAGACGAAGCCTACATAAAATTAGAAGCGGCAACTGCGCCTGCGAAATTTGCAGAAAACGCTGAGTAATACTTCAACCTGAGCCCTCAGAAAGTTCCCAAGGCCCGCGTCTTAACCTAAACATTCTCTAATACTAGACAGATAACCTATAGCAACTAACTGCTCAACAGTACATATTATTTTTCTGACCACTCTCAGGAGCCCGGTAAAAACCATCCACACTCACCATGTCTGAGAGCGAAAAGAAGGAACCTACCCCCTCCGGCGTAGACTTACGATTCGCGCGCCTGCGCAGTAGCTTCCTTGAGGCCCCCACCACACCCGACATAGCTGCCCATATGCCCGCCTGAAGGACGGAGCAATTCCCTGGCTGCTCTAGGACCCCACTGGTTTCTCATAGGTGTCCTCATTGCCTGCGCCTTAAGTTTTTGGCTCATCTTTCTCCGTCCTAAGATCAGTTCCATTTATATGAAGCAGTTTTAAGTAACGTTGAAATATCTGAACCCTGTTGAGAAACTATTTGTTCTTTAAGTGCTTAAAAGACGTGTAATGGCAGTTAATTAGAATGCCCGCTTGCACGTAGTTAAGTGTCCATTCCTGTATTGCCTTCTGCTCCCCGATTCTTGAGGAAGTGCTTAGTAATTAAAATACTTAGATACTATTTCCAAAAAGAAATTGAGATTTCTACAGAATTCGGATTTTTTTTCTCTCGTGTGTTGTCTTCCACGCTAAAGGTTTTTGTTTTGTTTTGGGGGTACTCAAGGTCACTTGACCACTGACCTACATTCCACCCTCTTAATTTTGCGGGGTGTAGGTGGGGGGAGACAAGGTCTTTGCCAATGAGCAGAGGCTGGCTTTGAACTTGTGATCCTCCTGCCTGACCTCCTAAATCGCTGGGATTACAGGCTTGCGCCACCAAAGCTGGTCACACTTAAGCATCCTTTAGAAAATAAAATTGATTAGGATTGCAGAAGTATTCCTGATATGCTGATACACATGAACTCTCAATAATTGAGACAAACTATGATGATGAGCTTCATTATTTTTCCCTATCATTCTGTTGATTTTCCCATTTATAATTTAGAACTGCTTTGCTAAATGCATCTAAACTTGTTTGGTGATTCGTTTGGTGAATTGAGCCTTTATCATTAGGTAAGGACTATTTCTGTTTCCAACAATGTATTTTTATCTCAAAAAGCCTCCTCTGTTAGATATTAATGTAATTTTCCTAGTTTTCTGTTGGTTAGTAATTACCTCCAGGGGATTGTTTGTTAGTTTTGTTTCAATTTTACCTTTTAAGCTTTCAGTATTCCTATGTTTTAGAAAATGTCTTATAAATAGAAAGTAGCAGATTTTTTTGTCTACTTTTAACCAATAACTTCAGTCCATTTATATGTATTGTGACTATTTATTTGGACTTATATTTAACTTTTTACTTTGTATTTGTTATTCATTTTCTAAACTCTGTTATTTTTTTCTTCTTGCATTATTAGGGATTGAACCAAAGGCCTTCACATATAAGCTGTACCACTGAGCTTCACCTCCAGCACACACATAACACACACACACAAACACACACACTCACACACCCCCGCTTTTTTTTTTTTTTTTTTTTTTGAGACAGTCTTATTAAGTTGCCCAGGATAGACTAAAACTTGGCCTCTACCTGTCTCAACCTCCCTCCTAACTGGATGATAGACATTAGCCTCCATGCTCAACTCTATGCTTATTGTTTTGGCCTTTCTTGCCTTTTAAAAAAAATGTATGTTCTAATAATCTGTTTCCTTATTCTATTTTTTTTTTCCCTAGTCTTCTGGTTTATAAGTTACAGACTATATAATTCTATCATTTTTGTGACTACTTTGAAATTTACATCGTATGCTTAAAATCACTTTTTAAATTCTTTTGTTTTAAAACTGTAGATGAACACAATACCTTTATTTATTTATTTATTTTAATGTGGTGCTGAGGATTGAACTCAGGGCCTCACACATGGTAGGCAACTGCTCTACCACTGAGCTACAAACACAGCCCACTTAAAAACATTTAAAGTTAATACCCTAACTCTACCTCCCAACAGTATAAAAACCTTAGTATGCTCCCATCACCCTTCTTTTAACTTGTTCTGTAGTATTTTAGTTTTTTTTAATTTCAAAAATAATATTTTGTTATCATCACCTGATGAGGGCAAAGATTTATCAGTTCACTTAACTATTTCCTCCTGCATATCACACTGTCCTTTTGGAGTCATTTTTTATTCCTTTAATGATCTTCCTTATTTGAATGATTGTCTGCTGATTGTAAACTCTCAGTTGTGTTTATCTGAAAATGCCTTTATTTTCACCCTGGATGATTCTTCAAATAATTTTGTTTGTTGCTATTTTTAGAAAATTCTGAGTTAACTGTTGTTTTTTTCTCAACACTTAAAAGATAATCCATTAATGCTATTGGGAAGATACCAGTCATTCTACTTGTCACTTTGTGGGTGAATTCCCTTTTCTGCTTAGAAGATCTTTTCTTGGTCTTCTGTTTTATGCATTTTCAATGAAGATGTGTCTAATTGTGGATTTTTTAAACTAAATATTTGATGAACTTCATATATTTGCAAGTTAATTATTTTATCTGATCTGAAAATTCTCTAACATTTTCTCTTCCAATGCCACTCTTAAACCCAAATTGGATTCCTGGTCTGGGCCTCATTTATAGAAGGTCCTGCTCTGTTCATCCTCCATCCAACATTCTTCTACATCTGACAAGGTGTCCCTGGAACCAAGCCATTCACTTATCTCTGACAACTGAGTATGCCTCCCAGAGCTTCCTTCCCCATTTCCAGACCATATTTTAGGACCTCCTGAATTTCCCTGCCCAGCTGCTTCATAGCCCACTTCCATATTCTCTCTGGGTTCCTTCTGTGGGCAGGTTTCTTAAAAGGTAAAGCATATGCTTGGATGTGTACCACATGTCCTCAGGTTGGTCAAAGCACTGTGCCAAGTCGTGTATGGATACAGCTTGGATATATAGGCTGAAATGTCTACATTCATTGGTACAAAACCCAAGACAAGGTGAGGGACAGGCCCTAAGAGGCATTGCTTTATTCTTTTGAATTTTTTAGCACAGGATTCTTAGAAGCCCAAGTAGTCTAAATTTGATCCTGGCTTTCTGCATTGTCATAAAGGTATAATTATGAAAGTGGGAGGACAGAACATAGTTTAAGAGTTTATTAACTTTGTTTTTAACTTTTAAATATTAAGACATATGTATAGGCCTCCATTTGTGCTTATTCTAGGCCCTAAAAATGTAAGGGGTGGATCTTCTCTCAATATTCTCTACTTGTAGGTCTTTAGTAAACATGTTAGACTTTCTTGTTCCATGCTTCTTATTTCTTAGCCTATTGTATTTTCTGCCTTTGTTTTTTATGATTATCTTGGGTAATTTCTTCAAGTCTATTTTCTTTTGTCCTTTTGTTACACAGTCTGTGGGCTAAGAGCATCAACATTGCAGGATCTTTTAGAAAGGCAGAGCTGGACCCTCAACCTACCAATCACGTTTTTTATTTTAGCAATTTCCCCAAGTAATTTCTATGCATGTTAAAATTTGAGAAACACTACTTCAGTTCTTTAAGTCTCTCTTCAGCTGGTGCCTAATTTGCTATCTAACAAATTCAGTACATTTTAATTTTAATAATTGTATTGTTCAGTTCTAAAGATTCAATCTTATTATTTCAGATCTGTTTTTGTAATTGCCTGTTCTTTCTTTTTTGTCATTAGTTTTGTTGTTGTTGTTGTTGTTTGTTTGTTTTGTTCTAGGGATTTAGCCCAGGGTTGCTTAACCACTGAGCCCTTTATATTTTTTTGAGACAGTGTGTTGCTAAGATGCTTAAGGCATTGCTAAGTTGCCCAGGCTGGCCTCAAACTTACAATCCTCCTGTCTCAACCTTCTTAGCCACTGGGATTATAGGCATCCACCACCACTCTGGCTTATCATTAGTTTTTGTCTAACTGATCATTCTAGTTTTTTTTTTTTCCAGTAGTGGGGATTGAACCAGAAGCCCTCTACCACTGAGCCATACCCCCATCCCTTTTATTTTATTTTGAGACAGTGTCACACTAAGTTGCTGAGGCTGCCCTCAGACATATAATCTTCCTGCTTCAGCCTCCTGAGTCAATGAGATTGCAGGTGTCCCCACCATGCCTGGCTGTATCTGATCATTCTTATATGTAGTCTTGGATTCCAGAATCTGTTATTTTTAATTTCTTTTTACTTTTTTCCATGGGACTGATTCCTTATTTATTTTAGAGATTTTTGGGGTGAAAGCTCCTATTAGAAGGTGTTTTTCTCTGGAGAATACTTGCATTTGCTTCTGACAAAGGTCAAATGGTCCAAATTACCTAAATCTACATTATGCATACTTGTAATAAATGCCCTATATAGCTGACACTCAACTAGAGAAAACAGCTCAAATAAGAACTGTTCCTGCTGGACATAGTGCTGCACACCTACAACCCCAGCAGCTTGGGAGTCTGAGGCAGCAACTTAGCAAGGCCCTAAACAACTTAGCGAGACCCTGTCCCAAAATAAAATGTAAAAAGAGTTGGGGATGTGGCTCAGTGGTTAAGTGTCCCTGAGTTCAATCTGTGGTACCAAAAGAAAAAAAAAGTTTCTATCATTAATGATCCTAGTGGGAATGACAGTTGGTAAGTAATCTATGATTAAATTCTATGATAAAGACAAGCTCAGCATCCTGGAAAAAAGGTGTCTAAATCAATGGGGTGAGGGCAGTATGGTAGGTATGTAGTACAGAAGAGGTGGACACCCAAGGAATTTTTTAGATGGTTTAAGCTGCAGTAGTCCAGAGGGGCTGATGCCTAAAAATTTCTGGACCCCAGGTCTGAAAATTTTTTTAGATTTATACTCATTGGGGGTTTACACCCAGGACAGGTTACATAACAGTTATTCTTTGTCCCGTGTTTTAGATCAGACAGGTTTCACAAGTTTTTACCAAGGAAAACAGAAATAATAACTTTTGCACAACAGCAAGCTTGATTGCAGATCTAGCTTTTATAAGAGAAAGTTGGTCTTTACAACAAAGAGGAAGCCTCAAACCATAATGAGCTCTCTGCAGAAATACTTTATAAAAGGAATACATTCTTTGTAAAAATCTTTCTGACAAGAGAAGCTTAGTTATGGTTCAAGTCTTTAGAGAAGCTTAATTATGGTGGGGATCTTTTTGATGGGGTTATCTGGTGGCTGCATCAGTAGAAGAAAGTAGAGGAGAGAGAAACTGATCAGATGTCCTAGGAAAATCAGTCCATGAAATAAAAATGATACATGCCTCAAATCCAAGACATAGCATTATTCAGATTGTGTCAATACTGGATGAAGGAATGAAAACGAAACCTCACTTCCTACTTTATAAATTCACTGAACAAATATGAACTGGATACCCAAAATGTGCCACATAGTCTAGGTTCTGGATATACAATTGTGAATAAAATAGAAATACATATAAGAAATATATTATTGTAATCACACTCAGTAATTCTGTTTCTAGGTATTTCTCCTACAGATAAGGGATACCAAGATAAGGTATGAAGTGATTTATGTGTAAGAATACTCATATCTGTGGATATATCTCAGTTGGTAGAGTGCTTGCCTAGCATGCACAGGCCCTGGGTTCAATCCCCAGCACCAACACACACACACACACACAAATTTATAGTAGAAGTTCTCATAATAGCGAAAAATTATGAATATTTTAATTGACCATCAAAAGATCAAATAATTATGATACATTAATTATTCAGTTATTAAAAAAGAATAAAGAAGTTCTATACATATTGCTATTGAAATATTTCAAAATACACTAAGTGAAAAGAGGATTTAGGGTGTAGCATAGTGGTAGAGCACATGCTTAGCATTTGTTGTGAGGCCCCTGGTTTAATTCTAAGTGTGTGCTCCCCCCCATATATGTGTGTGTGTGTGTGTGTGTGTGTATAAATAATTAGTCTGTAAAATGTACTATGTATATATGTACTCATACACACACACACACATACACACGCACGCACACTAAATGAGAACAAACATAAAAGGTACCAATCTGTACAATATGCTATTTGTGAGGAAAGCAAAGGAAAAGTACATATACATATTTGTGGATATATGGGATTGCTAAAAGCAGTTACCTACAAGGAGATGAAACAGTTGGCTGAGGAGCAGGATATGAGAAAGGTTTGGAGTCAGGATGCAGCTCAATGGTAGATAACTTGTCTAACATGTACAAGACCCCTAGCACTGTAGGGAAAAAGAAATTCTATACTTTCTTTATAATTTCAGATTTCTTTCCTCCATTTTTGTTATAGCAGCTCAAGTAGACTAAAATATATAGTACTATACATCACGGTTTGGTAGTTGGGATTGAGATAAGAATGATACATGCTTCAGATTTTGCACATGCTGAGCACATGCTGTACCACTGAGGTATCATCCTAGACATAATAGTACTTCTTAAATGATGTTTAGTTTTGTTTGTTAATGAAGACGCTAGTTAGTCTCAATTTCCTAAACTTTTTATATTGGTTTATTGATCAAATTAACTAACCTAATTTCTACATAGTTTAGAATTTTGAAAAATATTATATTTGAATTCTACTAAATTGAATCCTAATTTTAATAACTCTTCTTTAAAAAGAATTCCAACAGTATTTTAGAGTCATGTCATTTTGAAGAAAAATGTTTAGGAAATTTGAAATTTTGAACTGATTGATTTAACTCCAAATCAATTATGCTTATTGTTTCTTAGAACAGCGAATCATTTATTGCTAAGCATACTTTTAAATATGTATACTCAGGAGTTGTATCTTCAGGTCAAGTTAATAGTGTTTCTTAAATGTCAATTTAAGGTGGAGAGAGATGGCTATAGTTATATAAAAGTCGTATTATATTCATGAGCTTTGTTGGTTTGCTAAAATGTTTGCTTGACAATTCTCAGTGATCTACTTTCTAGCCTTCTCTGTGAAACAGAAATTAGTTTCTTTGGAAGCTGGGGTATAGCTCAGTGGTAGAGCATTTACCTAGCATGCATGAGGCACTGGATTCAATTCCTAGCAACACACACACCATTTTTTTTTTTAATTTAAGAAAGGACATTAGTTTTTCTGACTAAAGTATAAAAAGAGTCATGTAACTACAATGGGAATAATAGTGACAGAGAAATACAATTATGCATGTGTTTGGGATTTTTAGGAGCAAAAGAGTTTTGTTCTAAAGTATTGGTTTGTTCTGGAACATGACAATGTGAAGTGCAAAACTTAAGAAAAGTGAATTTTATTTGCCTTGGTATATATTACCTACTTCTGAAAGATATTGGATACTGCTACAATTTTGGCAAAGTTCACTCAATTTTACTGAGCTTGTTTCTTTGGCTTACTCATTAACTCCATCACCAACAATGTTAAAGGCTTATTTTTACCTTCTGTTCAGATAATGATTTTGAGTTTTATCAGAATAAATTTTCTTTGCTCTATATATTGACTTTGTCATATCCTTAATTTTTAAGAAAAGGAACAAAGTTTCCTCATTTGGAAATAGCTAAAGTTCTTTATAATTGTTAATAAATATAACAATACTTATTAATAATATAAATAATCATACCCTTGGTATGTTTATTTTTTAAGTATTTATTTTCTCTTGAAATAAAGTAACCAAATGGTCTTTCTCAGCTATCCACGATCCTATTTTAATCAAGTGATATCTGATATCTCTTTTGATTTTATCTTCTCAGGGTTAAATCTTTATTTTTTAAATTTTTTTTTAAATTTTTATCGTTGGTTGTTCAAAACATTACATAGTTCTTGATATATCATATTTCAAACTTTGATTCAACTGGGTTATGAACTCCCATTTTTACCCTGTATACAGATTGCAGAATCACATCAGTTACACATCCATTGATTTACATATTGCCATACTAGTGTCTGTTGTATTCTGCTGCCTTTCCTATCCTCTACTATCCCCCCTCCCCTCCCCTCCCCTCCCCTCTTCTCTCTCTACCCCCTCTACTGTCATTCATTTCTCCCCCTTGTATTTGTTTTTCCCTTTCCCCTCACTTCCTCTTGTATGTAATTTTGTATAACCCTGAGGGTCTTCTTCCATTTCCTTGCAATTTCCCTTCTCTCTCCCTTTCCCTCCCACCTCTCATCCCTGTTTAATGTTAATCTTCTTCTCATGCTCTTCGTCCCTACTCTGTTCTTAGTTACTCTCCTTATATCAAAGAAGACATTTGGCATTTGTTTTTTAGGGATTGGCTAGCTTCACTTAGCATAATCTGCTCTAATGCCATCCGTTTCCCTGCAAATTCTATGATTTGTCATTTTTTAATGCAGAGTAATACTCCATTGTGTATAAATGCCACATTTTTTTATTCATTTGTCTATTGAAGGGCATCAAGGTTGGTTCCACAGTCTTGCTATTGTGAATTGTGCTGCTATGAACATCGATGTAGCAGTGTCCCTGTAGCATGCTCTTTTTAGGTCTTTAGGGAATAGACCGAGAAGGGGAATAGCTGGGTCAAATGGTGGTTCCATTCCCAGCTTTCCAAGAAATCTCCATACTGCTTTCCAAATTGGCTGCACCAATTTGCAGTCCCACCAGCAATGTACAAGTGTACCCTTTTCCCCACATCCTCGCCAGCACTTGTTGTTTGACTTCATAATGGCTGCCAATCTTACTGGAGTGAGATGGTATCTTAGGGTGGTTTTGATTTGCATTTTTCTGACTGCTAGAGATGGTGAGCCTGAGGCTTAGCATAGATTGCTTTTACAATATTGAGGTATGTTCCTGTTATAGCTAGTTTTTCTAGAGTTTTGAACATAAAGGGATGCTGTACTTTGTCGAATGCTTTTTCCGCATCTATCGAGATGATCATATGGTTCTTATTTTTAAGTCTATTGATGTGGTGAATAACATTTATTGATTTCCGTTTATTGAACCAGCCTTGCATCCCAGGGATGAATCCTACTTGATCATGGTGTACAATTTTTTTGATATGTTTTTGTATCCGATTCGCCAGAATTTTATTGAGGATTTTTGCATCTAGGTTCATTAGAGATATTGGTCTGTAGTTTTCTTTCTTTGAAGTGTCTTTGTCTGGTTTAGGAATCAGGGTGATGTTGGTCTCATAGAATGAATTTGGAAGTTCTCCCTCTTTTTCTATTTCCTGAAATAGCTTGAAAAGTATTGGTATTAGTTCCTCTTTAAAGGTTTTGTAAAACTCTGCTGTATACCCATCCATTCCTGGGCTTTTCTTAGTTGGTAGTCTTTTGATGGTTTCTTCGATTTCCTCAATTGATATTGGTCTGTTTAGGTTGTCTATATCCTCCTGACTCAATCTGGGCAGATCATATGACTTAAGAAATTTATCCATGCCTTCACTATCTTCTATTTTATTGGAGTATAAGGATTCAAAATAATTTCTGATTATTTTCTGTATTTCTGAAGTGTCTGTTGTGATATTGCCTTTTTCATCCCATATGCAGTAATTTGAGTTCTCTCTCTTCTTCTCTTCATTAGCATGGCTAAGGGTCTGTCGATTTTATTTATTTTTTCAAAGAACCAACTTTTAGTTTTGTCAATTTTTTCAATTGTTTCTTTTGTTTCGATTTCATTAATTTCAGCTCTGATTTTAATTATTTCTTGCCTTCTGCTTCTTTTGCTGTTGTTTTGCTCTTCTTTTTCTAGGATTTTGAGATGAAGTATGAGATCATTTATTTGTTGTTTTTTTTTTTTTCTTTTTTTAAGGAATGAACTCCAAGCAATGAATTTTCCTCTTAGAACTGCTTTCAATGTGTCCCATAGATTCCGATATGTTGTGTCTGTGTTTTCATTTATCTCTAAGAATTTTTTAATTTCCTCCTTGATGTCTTCTATAACCCATTGATCATTCAGTAACCTATTGTTCATTCTCCAAGTGATGCATGATTTTTCCTTCCTTCTTTTATCGTTGATTTTCAGTTTCATTCCATTATGATCAGATAAGATGCATGGTATTATCTCTACTCCTTTATATTGTCTAAGAGTTGCCCTGTGACATAATATATGATCTATTTTTGAGAAGGATCCATGTGCTGCTGAGAAAAAAGTGTAACTGCTTGATGTTGGGTGGTATATTCTATATATGTTAATTAAGTCTAGGTTATTAATTGTGTTATTGAGTTCTATAGTTTCCTTATTCAACTTTTGTTTGGAAGATCTGTCCAGTGGTGGAGAGGTGTGTTGAAGTCTCCCATGATTATTGTATGGTGGTCTATTAGACTCTTGAACTTGAGAAGAGTTTGTTTGATGAACATAGCTGCACCATTGTTAGGGGCATATATATTTATGATTGTTATGTCTTGTTGGTGTATGGTTCCCTTGAGCAGTATGTAGTGTCCCTCTTTATCCCTTTTGATTAACTTGGGCTTGAAATCTATTTTATTTGATATGAGTATGGACACTCCTGCTTGTTTCCGAAGTCCATATGAGTGATATGATTTTTCCCAACCTTTCACCTTCAGCCTATGTATGTCTTTTCCTATCAAATGCGTCTCCTGTAGGCAGCATATTGTTGGGTCTTGTTTTGTGATCCATTCTACTAGCCTGTGTCTCTTGATTGGTGAGTTTAAGCCATTAACATTTAGGGTTATTATTGAGATATGGGTTGTTCTTCCAGCCATATTTGTTTATTTATGTTACTAAACATGGTTTGTTTTCCTCTTTAATTATTTTCCCCCCTTTACTGTCCTACCTCCCACTGTTGGTTTTCGTTGTTATTTTCCATTTCCTCTTCCTGTAATGTTTTGCCCAGGATATTTTGAAGAGATGGTTTTCTAGCTGCAAATTCTTTTAACTTTTGTTTATCGTGGAAGCTTTTAATTTCATCTTCCATCCTGAAGCTTAATTTCGCTGGATACACAATTCTTGGTTGGAACCCATTTTCTTTCAGTGTTTGAAATATGTTATTCCAGGATCTTCTAGCTTTCAGAGTCTGTGTTGAAAGATCAGCTGTTATCCTGATTGGTTTACCCCTAAATGTAATCTGCTTCCTTTCTCTTGTAGCTTTTAAAATTCTCTCCTTATTCTGTATGTTGTGCATCTTCATTATAATGTGTGTAGGTGTGGATCTCTTATGATTTTGCATATTCGGCGTCCTGTAGGCTTCTAGGATTTGGGTTTCTGTCTCATTCTTCAAGTCTGGGAAGTTTTCTCGTATTATTTCATTGAATAGATTGCTCATTCCTTTGGTTTGGACCTCTATACCTTCCTGTATCCCAATGACTCTTAAGTTTGGTCTCTTTATGTTATCCCATATTTCTTGGATGTTCTGCTCATGTTTTCTTAACAGTCTTGCTGAGCTGTCTATGTTCTTTTCAAGTTGAAATACTTTGTCCTCATTGTCTGATGTTCTATCTTCTAAGTGTTCTACTCTGCTGGTAGTATTCTCCATTGAGTTTTTAAGTTGGTTTATTGCTTCCTGCATTTCTAGGATTTCTGTTTGTTTTTTTTATAACCTCTATCTCCCTGTATAGTTGATCTTTTGCTTCTTGGATTTGTTTATGTAATTCATTGTCGAAGTGATCTTTCAGTGTCTGATTTTGCTGTCTAATGTCTTCCTTGAGACTCCAGATCATCTGAAGCATGTATATCCTGAATTCTTTATCTGACATTCCATCTGCTGCAGCTATTACCTCTTCTAAAGTTGAGTTGACCTGCATTGCTTGTGGTCCTTTCTTTCCTTGTCTTTTCATACTGCTCGTGTTTCTTTCTGCTTGGTGAAACTGTTGTGTTATTGAAATTTTCCCCCTATATATTTATATTGCTCTTGTATAGTTGAAAAGTCTCCCTTGCAGGGGCGGGCGGCAGCTGTGCTCCTCTTCAAATTGGGGTGATCTGTCTACCACGCTGACGGGCCGCTGGGCCTGTTCTGCCGGTCCGTCGCAGGTCTGCCTACTTTGCGGGCGCGGGCGGCGGCTCTGCTCTGCCCCTACTCCAATTGGGGTGACGTGTCTGCCACAACGGCAGGCCGCTGGGCCTGTTCTGCCGGTCAGTCGCAGGTCTGCCTACCTTGCGGGCGCAGGCAGCGGCTCTGCTCTGCCCCTACTCCAACTGGGGTGACGTGTCTACCATGCCGGCAGGCTGCTGGGCCTGTTCTGGGTGCGGGTGGCGGCTCTGCTCTGCCCCTACTCCAATTGGGGTGACGTGACTACCACGCCGGCGGGTCGCTGGGCCTGTTCCGGGTGCGGGCGGTGGCTCTGCTCTGCCCCTACTCCAATTGGGGTGACGTGGCGGGTCACTGGGCCTGTTCCGGGTGCAGGCGGCGGCTCTGCTCTGCCCCTACTCCAATTGGGGTGATGTGTGTACCATGCTGGCAGGCCCCTGGGCCTGTTCCGCCGGTTGGTCGCAGGTCTGCCTACCTTGCGGGCATGGGCAGCGGCTCTGCTCTGCCCCTACTCCAATTGGGGTGACGTGTCTGCCACAACGGCAGGCCGCTGGGCCTGTTCCGCTGGTCAGTCGCAGGTCTGCCTACCTTGCGGGTGCGGGCGGCGGCTCTGCTCTGCCCCTACTCCAATTGCTAAATCTTTAATTAATTACTTAATTAATTTTGGACACTGGCGTTGAATTCCGCACCTTGCTCATGCTAGGCACATACTCTACCGCTAAACTATATCCCCAGTACCTAACTCTTTAATTTAGAAAAATAAAAAATTTCATGATATATTTTATATCTAGAAATCTCTTTGAAATTTTCTGGAGAGCCCCTAGAAAATCACAAAAATCTGTTCTTTGACCTTATAGAAAGAAAGATGTCAAAAATAATTAGGTTTATTTCTTTATTTCAGGTGCTCCATACTTCCTAGCAACACTATTCTAAGATCATCATAGGAAAAGTGACAAATAAGTCAGAAAAATGAAAGCCTTTCTTGGCTCAAATTTATATAGGTAAAATTTTACTAATATAAATATATCTCAAATTACACACTTTATGAGAAAGTCCTAGGGATTTTTGCAGTGCTCTTATTTCCCTTGGGGTAAACGATGATCAAATTCTTGAGAAATAATTACATACTATGATGTAATAGGAAATTTTACTCTCCTCCCTTCTGATATTCAGTCTGTTATACCTTGATATTTGCTTGAAGGCTGTAATATAGCCAAGAGGTCAAACTTTGTGCCTTCAAGAAGGGACAGTCTCAGAGCGTCTTGGAAACTACCAGATGCTTTGAACTGTAACACTTTGACCTACTGTTAAATACTTAAAAGAAGAAGAAGAGCCTTTGTAGGACTCTATTTAGTTTGGAAATAACTTCATGAAAGTAGTCCACTGATCCAAGCAAGATCCATAATAATTACATAGGCAAATTTAATCACCATTGCTTTTTGAATATTGTTTAGTTGTAATGTTCTATTTTAGAGGTATATTAGGTATAGAGGTATAAGAGGTTAACTCTTTAACCTATCTTTTGATCTATTTATTTTTCATCTTTGGAACATCAATTTTATTATAAGATTTGTGAGAAATTGAAATTTATTAAGAAGAACCTCTGCTATACCCCAAAACATGGGAAAAAGGGCAGAGAAGAACAGGACTGGGGAAAATGTCCCAGGAAAAAATTTTTGATGTCTCTTTCAGGTGGGGGCAGAGGAGCCCACTCGTCTCCATGTGGCAAAGGAGGCCACGGCAGGTTTCACTTCTCCTCTAGCAGCTGTTCTGCATAAGTAAGATCTTGTGTGATCTGTCTACTTGACTTTGCCTATTTCTCAGCTATCTACTTTCATTGGAGCCACTTTTGTTCTGAGTCCAGGTTGTGTCTGTTCTCCTTTTACTGGAGCCACTTTTTTTCCCCACATTTTTTATTGGTGTATTATAATTGTATATGCTGATGGGATTTGTTACATGTTTGTACATGCACACAGTACACAGTATAGCAATATAATTTGGCAAGTATCACTCCCTAGGTATAGCCTGTGGCCCCACCATGGGGTTACTCAGTGGAGACAGAGCTTTCTTCTGATGACACATCCTGAGTATACTTGCTGCACTTTGCCTCCCACATATTGCTGCTCAACTGATCAGAAGTTGGAATGAAGGGGTGAAACGACATGCTGGGGGGAAGGGATGCTACGCTGGTAGTGGATGTGCTTACCTGAAAGCTGCAAGGGGAGAAGTTACGCAGTCTGGCTCTTTTGCTGCCCTTGGAAGCTGGTGATCATGGAGCAAAGGGGAAGGAGTGAAGAGCGGACTCACTGGCATCTTTGGGTAAAGGGTGAAGCTGGAAAGAACTGAGGGGAATGGACAATGCCAAACCTCCAGCTGTACAGGCTTAAGTTGGACTGTGCAGTCTGCCCCCTGTTTTTTCTGGTGCTGGAGCATCAGTTATATCACCATTGCTTCATCACATTTTTTTGGTTACCAGAGATAACGTAGGTATCAAATAGGCCATAACCCAGGTTAACCCGGGCTCATCATTATTGAGGGGTCCAGGTGTGTGGGAAGTGAGTGACGTGGTGAGTATTCCTCACCCTGGCCCAGCCACTGGTGCTCTTTGATTTGGTCTACTGTGGGCTTTTGTGTGGACCACAGTCAGTATTTGATGAAGCTTTTCACCTTGGCTGACGTGTGGGAGAAGATGCACCTTGCATGCAGAACTTGCTTCCTCAGCTGCTCAAAAGTGGTCCCATTAAATAGGAGGCATCCTGTGACCATGAGGTACAGGAGGACACCCAGGCTTTAGACATTCACCACAGGGCTGTCATACTGTTTGAGCTCTAGAGCTCAGTATGCCAGTGTGTCGCAGATCGTGTCCCACTTTTGTCCAGTCATGGACCTGCAAACCAGGCTGAAGTTACAGAGCTTGATATTACCTCCAGCATCTTGAGTTCAATTTAGTGGGCTCTATTTTTGTAAACTTAAATTTTAAAGTGGTATATGATTTTAAGCCCTCAGAATACAGAAACTACTTGTAAGGAATCTCCTTGCATTTCATGGCAATACTCAATAGAAATATGTACTCCTTTTTACCTAGATATAATTGAATAAATTTATTGTATTAACCTAAAATTTTCTCTTCAAGAATAACTCTCATGATCAGTTATGACAAGTGCTATCCAAAGCAAATTGACTTTATATGTGGTGTCAATGCCTACAAAACTGTTGCAATTAAATTGAAATAGTGCCAATCCCAGTCTTACAGGTGGTAATGAAGGGTACTGTTTGACAGGCCCAGAAATCTAGCAAATGTTTGAAGACACTCAGGAGAGAAGCTCACCTAAATTCTTAGATACTACAGGCAAAACCTAGTGGATAATTTCTTGAGTTTGGTTCCCTATCCTTGGGATAGCAAGTTACAGAGCCTTTTAATAAGTCTAATGTTAAAATTTTTATGAAAAATTTCAGATAGAAATTAATCTTATATACTTAGTAATTGTTCAGTGTTTCATGGCTCTGTATTTGCAAAGCAAATTTGAGGTCTACAGGGTTAATTAACATTCTTGCTGAACCTAGGTACGGTCAGGCCAAACCTAATAAAACCTTTCTGTTTGTAATCAAAATAATCTTGACCCATTACTTATGATTGTAAGGAAGAGACTCTTAAAAATATCATAGAAGACTTAGATAAAACAGAATTACTGGATGTCCTTTTAGTAGAGTGCTAAGTATTACTTAATGGATCTTTTGCATATTATCTGAAGGGATATGCACCTTTGATTATCTTTCTGTTGGTCATGTTATGGTTTGGATATGAAGTGTACCTCCAAAGACTCATGTGTTGAAATCTTAGACCCCAGTATAAAATGTTCAGAGTGGGGCTCTTGGGAAGTAATTGGATCATGCAGGCTATGACTACATCAATATAGTAATGGACTAATCCTTGGATGGATTAGTACTTTGAAGGCATTATTGGAAGGTGGTAGAAAATATAGTAGTTGGGGCCTAAGTTGGAGGCATTAAGTCACTGGATGTGTGCCCTGAAAGGGAATTATCTTGTCCCCAGTCCATCCTCCCTCTTTCTGCTTCCTGGTGCCATGAGGTGAGCGGGTTTTCTCCCCAACGTTCTCCTACCAAGATGTTCTGCCTCACCTCAGGCCCAAAGCAATGGAACCAGCTGACCATGTATTGAAACCTCTGTAACTGTGAGCCAGAATAATCTTTTCTTCTTCTAAGATTTTTTTTTTTCAGGCATTTTGTCCCAGTGATGAAAAGCTGACTAACACAGGTATCACATTAGTTTACTTTGCATTTCTACAGTGAAATACTGGAGGCAGTTAACTTTACAAAGAGAAAAGCTTTATTTAAGTTTTAAAGGTTTAGCAAGCATACCAAAGGTTTAGCAAGCGCTGCCACTTAACTGCATCACTTTGTGGTATGGATGGCAATGATTTTGCCAAAGCAAAAAGTGCGTCTCCAACCACAGCAGAAAGCTAGTGGATCAGAGTCCCACAATCTTTTCCAGGGCACATCACCAATGGTCTAAGGACCTCTCATTAGGCCTCACCTCTTAGGCCTCACCTCACCACAGCATCTCCCAACACAGCCCGCCACCCTGGGGACCAAACCTTTACATATGACTTTTGGGAAATATTCATCCAAACCATAGCAACTAAACTGTTTCACAACTCTCTTAGAAATTAAATTGTAGAAAACAGAAAATAATACAAATAAACTATAACCTACAACTTATTTCTACTATGTAAAAAAGATGGCTGCATTACATTTTATTGCCTTTTCAGGTACTAATCAGTTTCTAATCAGTGAGCAAATTTTGATTTGCTATATGTCTGCTCTTCAATTTTTTTTTTTTTTTTTTTTTTAATACTAGGGACATAGAACCCAGGAGTACTATTGGACTCAAACTTGTGATTCTCCTGCGGAAGACTCCCAAGTCGCTATTACAGGCATGCACCACATACCAGCTGCTCTTCAATTTTTTTAACAGTTTTTATGAGTTAAAATCTGTCATGTTGTTATGGTTTGGATGTGAGGTGTCTCCCAAAAGCTTACCTGTGAAACAATGCAAGAAGTTCAGAGGAGAAATGACTGGGTTGTGAGAGTCTTAACCGAATCAGTGATTAATCCCCTAATAGAGATTAACTGAGTGGTAACTGAAATGGTAGAATGTGGCCGGAGGAGGTGGGGATTAGGGGTGTGGCTTTGGGGCATATATTTGTATGTGGCAAGTGGAGAGCTCTCTGCTTTCTGATCACATGTGAGCTACTTCCATGTACCACACTCATCTGCTATGACGTTCTGCTTCACTTCAAGCCCTGAGGAATTAAGCCAGTCTTCTATGGACCTCTGAAACCATGAGCCTTCAAATTTTTCCTCCTTTATAGTCATTCTGGTTGGGTCTTTTAGTTGCAGCAGCAAAAAAGCTGAATAAAACATGTGTTAAAATAAATAAATAAATAAACCAAACACACTGTTGCCTGCGGAATAGTTTTTAATCTCCAAAGACCTCTTCTTCTGTTTAATCATGGAGTAATGTCTTAAAATTTGTGACTATAATTCTAGAATCCATATCAATGGCACTTTCCCACTTACCTTTCTTTTCTATTTCCTGCATTGTTTTACTTTTTTGAAGGCAAAGATGAAAGCCAAGGATCTGGGCTGAGATGTGGGATAAGGATGTGGGCTGCATTGCTTACAAGTTGTTTGTTTTGCATTTCAAGTTTCATGGGAACTTCTCTATTGAGACTCAGTTTACTATCTTTCTTTTTCTGTATTCCCAAATTTCTCTCTCAGCCCTAGCCAGTTAATGTATATATGTGATGGTCAATTTAATATTACAAATATGCTACAGAGAGGTCTTATTCTATTGTGGAATCAAAGCCGAGAAAGCCAAACTATAAAACAAGAAGGAATGAAATGTGAGAATAAGAAGTGTTCGGAGTAAGAAAAGACTGTGTCTCATGGATTCCTCAAGACTGTCTGGTTATAGTCCCTTCTTGTAAATGATTCCATTCCTGCTCTACAGATCCAAGAGACATTTCAGTGTATTTAAGACACGTTTGTCTTCTTTGCTTAAAGTAGCTTAATTTGTTGTGACTCAAAAGTTATAATTCATATAAGTTGTATAATTGCTTAATGCTAAAAAAGCATCCTTCAGTATTCTCATATGGCCTTAAGAGCACATTTATATCATGTCTATAAGCTATATGTTTTAAACTGGTAGGTAAAATTTTGGATCTGCAAATTGCAAATTCAAATCTGCATTTGAAATGCATATTCTCTATTTAGCTTATAATTTCTATGTAATATTCAATTAAGAAATCTCTAAATCTTACCAATCTTGTGCCGTTGAAATACAATTTCAATATTAGCATGAAAAAAAGTCATTTAAACTTTAAAAAATAAAACATTAAGCTGAGCACAGTGGTACATTCCTATAATCCCAGCAGCTCAGGAGGCTGAGGCAGGAGGACAAGGAGTTCAAAGCCAGCCTCAGCAAAAGCAAGGCACTAAGCAACTCAGTGAGACTTTGTCTCTAAATAAAATACAAAATAGGGCTAGGGATGTGGCTCATTGGCTGAGTGCCCCTGAGTTTAATCCCCAGTACCCCACCCCCCAGTTAGATTTTTGTGGTATAATAAATGTGGTATAATACATATTTGGTCTTTGTCCACAGTTCCTGGCATAAAATCAAATTATATACAGGGTCTGTAACATATAGAGCATCTGAAATCTGATTTTGTGAAATCTGTGAGAATAACTTAAAATCATTTTATCAAAGTTTGGGGAAAAAATCTTCAAAGAGGATATTTATGTTTCAAAAAGTTTGGAAAAACTAATTTACTTTGATAAAGATATCATTTATCATTCATAATGAGCCATTTTCAAAAATACCTGCATTTATGCTAATAAGGTGATTTAGGGTGGGACCCCTATATAGCCTCAAAAGGGTGTTGATCACCAGAAAGACCAATTCGAGTGTAATGATATGGACTCAAGTGTACATAGGACCCTCTGCCCATAAATTCCCAAGTTGAGAAGTTGAAACTGTAACTCTCAGTGTGAAGGAATTTGGTGACAGTATTTAAGGAGTCAATTAAGATCACAAATAGGGCCTTTAATCTTATAGAACTGGTGTCCTTGTAAGAAAAAAAAGAAAACCAGAGCTCCTCCTAATCCAACCCTTGGTATAAGCACAGAGAAGACATAAGAATATGGTAAGAAGGTAGCAGTCTACAAGCCAGGAAGAGAGGATTCACCAGAAAACATCCCTAAGAGCACCTTGAACCTGAATTCTAGCCTCCAGAACTGAGAAAATAAGTTTCTATTTGCACCATCCTGTCTGCAGGGATTTTTTTTTTTTTTTTTTTTAGGGCAGCCCTAACAGACTCTCATAAGTGGGGATTTTCAGCTTCTCCTCTGGGGTCAAAAGGAACTAGAGGTTGAACTCTATAAACACTCTTGAATGAGATTCAGAGAACTTCCAGGTTAGAGAAGACATAGAGGTGCTGGGAACCTGCTGTGCTGGTAGAAGGCAGGGAAGCTCTATGTAGTGCCCAGCCCCCAAACCATGCCCTGTGTTCTCTTCCATTGGCTGTTCCTGAATTGTATTCTTTGTAATTTATAAACAGGTAAATGTAAATAAAGTGTTTTTCTAAGTTCTATGAGCCATTATAGCAAATTATTAAACTTGAGGTGGCATCATGGGAATACCTAAATTTGTATTCATATTGGACAAAGTAAGGGTAGCTTGAGGACTGAAGACACATGATTGGCCTCTGAAGTGAAGGCAGACTTGAGAGACTTGTAAGTTTGGGTGATACTAGAATAGAACTGAAATACAGGATATATGATACAGAAAAATTGAAAAATCAGAAGTAGTATCAGAAAACATCTCAATTTAGTGTAACATTTTTGCAATATATATTTTGAATTATAAAACATTTGCAATCTTTGGTTCTTGTTTTATATTTATATTTTCTGAGATCTTTCATAATAATAGTCTGATTAAAAAATATATAGTTGGTAACATCATTGCAATTTAAAATCAAAACACGACCTGCATCTCATAGTAAAGCTAGGAAGTATACATATTACATGAAGTAATAAAACTTCTAGAAAGAATACACAATGATACATTATTAAGCACTAAACAGATGATTTTATTTAAGTTCCCCTTCAAAATGCATATACATGAATAAGATTGTACATGATAAACAAAAGGTTACCTAGAGTTCAACAGTCATATAAAAATAATGTAGGGCAAATTTTATTGATTTAAATAAGGCAAGTATTAAAAAGATTTTCAAGAAATTTCTCATAGTTGTATAATGAGCAAATATGAATATTGAAATTTTGGCTATTATTGTGCAGAAATGAAGGCAAGTGCATTTCAAATTGTAAACACTTTTTTTTTTTTCAAATTGTAAACACTTTTAATACATAATACCATTAAATCTACAAAGTTGCTAGCAAGTTGTTTGATGTTATCCAGATCCTATAATATTTTCTCAATGTAAATTTTGGCATATTTGAATTCATAGGCTCAATTTTATATCATGGAAAATAATAAAATTCCAAGGTATTTCTGCTTCTTTAAGGCATCAAATTACAAATGTAATTTTCTTGGCTAATATAATTCAAGTACAATAATACTAAAGGACCCACAATACTGGGGACTGAACCCAGGGCCTCACACATGGTAGGCAAGGAAAGAAAAAATCTACATTCCCAACCCTTTTAAATTTTTTTCTTTAATTTAAATATTTAATTTAAATCACTAAGTTGCCGAGGCTGGCCTCAAACTTATGATCCTCTTGCCTCAGCCTCTTAAGTAGCTTGAATTGTAGGTGTGCACCATCACAACATTATGACAACACATAATTGTAATGAAACCAAATCTATCTGAAAAAAAGGGAAATCATAGAGTTGTTAAACAAAAGTGCAAACTAACATTAGAATCAATGGTATAGATTTATATAAGAATACTTATTTTAAAGCCTTTTCTCTTTTCTGAAACATAAACAGTAGATTGTATTCTAATTATTCAACGATCAACCACGTTTCTGTAGAGGTCTCTTTTAATTTTTATACCTGCTAACATGTTCACGAGCTATAATAAGCCTTTGAATTTGGGCAGTACCTTCATAAATCTGTAAGAAAAATATAAAAGTAGGTTAAATATCTTTTGTACATAAATATCTTCATTTATTCAATATGTGGACAACAGTAGAAGCTTCATTTTAATACTAAACTGAATCAAACTATATATAGGGTCTGTAGCATAAAGAGGGTCTGAAACCTGATTTTGTGAACCTGTAAGAATAGCTTAAAATCATTTTATCAAACTTTGGAAAAAGTCTTCAAATATCAAAGAAGAGGATACTTATGTTTCAAAAAATTTGGGAAAACTGAAGTTTAAAATTGCTGAAATACCTATCCAACTTTTCTGAATTTTCTTATCTAGTCACTTTCAGGAATTTTCTATTCTTCATATTAAACCTAATTTTTTCCCTCCTGCTTCTTAAGCACAGAGATATTAAAAGAAACAAGGATGTTGGGAGGATTTGGTTTTGGTCACTTACATATTCCAAGTAGTAAGCACTCACTTCCATTCTAAGTTTCTAACCCTAGGTAGCCATTTGTTAGTTCATTTTCTCAGATGGTAGAGAAAAGTTAAATAATTGATAATAACATAATAATTACAAGCCTCAGGAAAGGGAGACTATTACCAGATAAACTTCTGATTTTGGATATGAACAAATTCTGGTCCTCAGTTTTTTTCATGTTTAAATGGGAGGCTGCAGTATGTCTAACATATTATCTCTAGAATTCTTTTTTTGGGGGTGATTGGAGAGGTACTAGGGGCTGAACTTAGGGACACTGAACCACTGAGCCACATCCTCAGCCCTAGTTTGTATTTTTTATTTAGAAATAGGGTCTCACTGCATTGCTTAGTGCCTAGCTTTTTGCTGAGGCTGGCTTTGAACTCTCGATCCTCCTGCCTCAGCCTCCCGAGCTGCTGGGATTACAGGAGTGTGCCACTTCACCCAGCTTCATTTCTAGCATTCTAATTCCACTCAAGATTTCAAATGACTGGATTTGTCAAAGAATTTGGTGGGGGTGAGGCAGCAAGGGAAGGAATATTAAGGAGCATGTCTTATAATTAAGCCATGAATGAAGAAGATGCCCATTTTTGTCTTATTTGCTAAATTATACCTAAGTTTTTCTAACCACAAATTTAATTTAGAAATCAAATATCACTGTCGCCTCATGGTGGCATCAGACTACAACTATGGTTTTAATGAATCTGAGAGTAATCAGGCAAGACTCAACATAATTTTAAATGGCATGCATACTTTTGGGGAGAGCAAAATGTGGGCTACAATTAGTTAAGATGTTAATACTCAAAGAACACTGATCCAGACATATATGTCTTCATCATTTACTTTGTTAGCCTAGTCCCTTCTAGGTCCTATACTTAATCAAAAATAACATTCTTTTTTGTGCAGGTTGGTTCTAAAAAGTAGTTCAGCCACCCATAATAGTGAGTTTTATATGACTAGTGGCATAAAATCTCTAAATAATAAAAAATCTATTATTTATGAATATTCTATCCCCCAATAAGCAACAAAAAAATCATTTTTAATCTTACCTGATAGATCTTGGCATCCCTCATTAGTTTTTCTACAGGATATTCTGTATTAAATCCATAGCCTCCAAAAATCTGCACAGCATCCGTGGCTAATTGATTTGCAATATCTCCAGCAAATGCCTTTGCAATAGAGGCATAATAGGTATTTCGGCGACCAGAATCAACCTCCCAAGCTGCTCTCTGGTAACTTAATCTAGCTAGTTCAACTTTCATTGCCATTTCTGCCAGCAAAAATGCTACTCCTTGGTGCTAGAATTAAAAAGAAAGCAATTTAAAGACACCTCTTGACAAAATTTAAAATTTTTCTCCTAGAACTTCTTTAAAAATTAATTTTAAACTTGCAGAAAAGCTATTCCTACCTTCCCTTAATGCTAATGTATTATACAACTACAGTACAATGAGCAAGGACAGGATATTCATAATTGGTATATTATCAACTAAACTACAGACTTTACTCAAATTTGGCCAGGTTTTCCACTATCCTTTCTTTTCCATGATCACACACTGAATTTAGTTATTTCTTCATAAGTTCTCTCAGGCTGTTTGCTCAGCCTTTGTCTTTCATGACTTTGTCCTTTGGAAGAATACTGATTGATCATTTTTTGTAGACTGTCCCTCAATTTGGGTATATCTAATGCTTTCCCATAACTGGTATAAGCTTATGTATGTACTTTGAGCACAAATACCACAAATTTTATATATATATATATATATATATATATATATATATATATATATATATATATATATATATATATATTCTTCTAGTGTCTTTTGGGATATTTTTATTAATAAAATTGTTACAGATAGAGAAAAATAGCATGGTAAGGTGTAAGATACTGATAACATGCTTCATAACCCCTAGATATTCATAAGCATATAGACATAAAACAAATATTGTCAATAATAGGTAAGTGCTCTATGATTTATATAGTCAAGATGTGTTACAAGATAATATGTTTACCATATATTATGTGAAATTTTCAAATATATAGTATAATTTGAAAAAATATACTCATAGAAAAAAGAATAAAGAGTGAAATATTCTCTGCAATTATCTCTAGATGATAGAATCATGGAATTTTATTACTTAATTTAACTTATATTGTTATAATACAAAATATTTTACAATAAAATGACATGTGCTTTTAAATAATATACATTAAAAGAAGCTCTATAGGCATTCAGAAACAATAAGAGGACTAGAAACCTGTTCCTTTAGTAAGCACATCAAACTGGACTTTGAAAACTTAGATGTTATGAAAACCACATATGTTCTAACCTGACTACAAACTAATATAAACCAACCATCATAAAAAAAAAAAACAGAACTGTTTAATTTCATATACTCACTATATTTAGTAACTGAAACCTGGCTGCACTGTTTTGGAATGTGACAAGTTACTTGAGATTGACTTAGGTCTTCTAGGAGGCATAATTAACCAGTATGAATAACTCCTGTGTGCAATAAGCAGGATAATATCCTCCCTTATTTAAACTTGCCTGAATTGTTTCCTTTCCTCTAATCCAATAATTCTTTTAGCTTTTTAAAAATCGTTTTGTTATTTTTGAATAAGTAAAATAGCTATCAATTCAAAGTCAAAACTGTAAGTGGATGTTGTTATTGTTTAGATCTTTCCCCCTAAAGCTCTCATACTGAAGGCTTGGTCCAGAGCTGATGTTGCATTGGGAAGTGGTAGAAATTTTAGGAGGTAGGGGCCTCGGTGGAGGATTGGTCACTAGGGCATGCCCTTTAAGGGTATATTGGGACCCCAGGCCCCTCCCCCCGCTCCTCTCTGCTTCCTGGACACCAAGAGATGAGAAACTGCTCTGCCACATATTGCCAGCCATTATGTTCTGCCTAGCCACAGGTCTAAAGTGACAGTGCCTAGTAACCATGAACTGAAACCTTTGAAACCATGAATCAAAATAAATCTGTCTTCTGATTAAGTTGATTATCATAGGTATTTTGTCATAGCAACACAAAGCTAACACAGATATACAGTAAAAATGTTTCCGTTCTTATTCTACCATACCTGCCCACTACCTACTCCACTTAATTCCCCTCCTAAGAGTTAATCAATGTTCAGGTTTTTTTTTTTTTTTTTAATTCTCATAGATATTCTCACATATGGAAGCAAACATATCTATAGTCTTCCACATTTTTACACATCTTCTATACTACTACATTGATGGATTTTCATTCTGCTTTTCTTGTCTCAGAGAGCTTTCTATATCAATGCATAAAGAACTTCCTTATTTTTTATAGCTACAAAGTATTCCATCCATTCTATGGACAATAAACATTCTGTTTTTATCTACACAGTGCTGAAATGAAAGTTAAAAATCTTAAGGAATATAGATTATGGATTACATTATGTGGACCCAAGTCTAAGTTCTTTTGATATATTGCCAAATGTGGTTCATAAAAGTTGCACCAATTTATATTTCTATTGACAACATGGGCAAATATTTATTTTATCACAGCTTTGGCAAGCTAATACATAACAGAAAATTTCTTTAAGCTGCCCATATGCCTCAGGAGATTTTGATTTAAAATATCTGGGGTGGTACTCACTCCCAGGGAGTCTCATTCAGTTGGTAAACCCAGTTCAGACCTCCTGTGGTTTTGTTCAGCCCATAACAAGCTCTCTACTTTTGGTTTGTTACTCTGCCTTGTAGTTATTAGATTAGGACTTAAATTTTATACTGCCCTATTTTATTTCTAAGACTTTAGAATATTTGTTTTATGACAGTATCTTACCTCCGAAGTAGCATTAAAGGTTCCTGAAGGAATAAACTGTTAAATTTCTTTTCTATCCCTCCCTTGGAATACCACACGTAGCATGTAAGGAGGATAGGCTCTTTTAATAAGTGACTACTTGGGTTCAAGTCTTGGATCCATCATTTGTTGGGTAGGCCTAATGTTTTTACATGTGATAAATGAAAATAACAGTACCTACTCTCCAGTATTCTGAGGATTAAATGAATTGATACATGAAAAGCACTTAGAATAGTGTCTGAAACAGAAATAGCATCTAATTATTATAATTTTAATACAGTAAGTGTTCAATTACTATTTATTAAATTAAATAGAAGTTAACAGTAAAAAATATATCCTAAATGATAAGAGCATAAAGGTTTCTAAAAACAGAAAATCCTTTCTCACTTATATTCCAGTGAGAGTATAAGGGGTTATAATAAAGAAACATATATATGATATAATGTTAGATAGTAATAAGAGTATGAAGAAAAATGGGCAGGATTAATATATAGAGTGTTGGAGGTATTATTGTACATAGAATGAACAGAGTGGATCTGTTAGTGAAATAATCGGGAAGTGAATGAAATGAAAAAAATATTCTTAAGCATATTTTGGGGAAAAGTAAAAATAAAAAAGACAAAATGGTTGACAGAAGATCAGTGGAAAGACTTTAGAATTTAATCTTCATGTGATGAGAAGATACTGGCAGAATTTTGAGCATAACATAATTAAGGAAGAGGAAAGGAACAAAAAGTGAATTTAGTTTTGAAATTCCTACAGGACATTAAGTAGGGAAGTTAAGGAGGCATCTGAAAATCCAAGCATGAAGCTCAGAGAAGAGATCGAGGCTAGAGACATAATTTGTAGTAACTGACACATATTTTGTCTTTAAAGCCATAGAATAATACAAGATCACACAGGGAAAGAGTTTTCATAGTTCCCACTTAACAGATGACAAAATCGAGGTGGAAAGAAGCTAATTAAATTGCTCAGGGTCTCAAAATCCTCCTTTGTTGAAGGAGGATTCAAATTTAGTCCTGACCTTCAGTCCAGACTCTTTTTTATTAAGTCATACTGTTTTCCAAAGAGAAAAATAATACTGGCAGCCCCAAGTTTCATTACTCTGAATGGCAGAATGAATTATTTTCCATTTTTCCTGACTGGGCTGCCACTGACCACCATTCATAGAGGAGAATGCAAAACAGAAAAAATAAAGGAAGGAAAAAGAAATGTAAATATTTTTTCTTGATAAGTAAATCATATTTGAGTTTCGAGTTTCATAGCATTTTCACCCTCATCCACTTTCCTATCAAGAAATGGTTACTGTAGGAGAAAAGTTATTGCTAATTAACAATAATAATCAATATAATGGGAGTTTATTCTTAATAGATTCTTTCATAATATCCCAGACTAGACTGCACCAACTTCACCCAAAGTGTTTTTGTTTGTTTTCTTTTTTGGTGGTTACTGGGATTAAACTCAGGGACACTCTATATCACTGAGCAACATCCCTAATCTTTTAAAAAAAATTTTTTTTTTTTAACTTTGAGACAGGTTCTCAACTAAGATGCTCAGGGCCTCACTAAATTGCTGAGGCTGGCCTTGAACTTGAGATCCTTCTGCCTCAGTCCTTTGAGTTGCTGGGATTACAGATATACACCACCAAACCCAGTTCAAAGAGTTTTGACTAGATAAAAGAATATACAATTATTGCCATTAAGGGATTTTATCTTCATAATATATAACTGATGTTTCTGGTTTTAATCATTGGTAAGAAAAAAATACCATCTTCTTACTTTTAGCAGCTATCAGGCAGCCACATCAGGTTAAGCAAAATAAAGATAAGAAGCGGACACAGCATTCACATAAAGAGAGAAGCAATAACAACAATAAACATACTAGTGAATGAGAAAGTTCTTATTAGAGTACCATTCTATATATTCCCATAAAATAAAATTAAATTAAAATAAAAGTCAGCTGGGTATAATAGCACATGCCTATAATCCTAGTTTCTCAGGAGACGGAGGCAGGAGGATTGCAAATTCAAAGCAAGCCTCTTAGGGAGAAACTGTCTCAAAAAAAAAAAAAAAAATTAAAAGGGCAAGGCATGTTGCTCAGTGGTAAAGTGCCCCTGGGGTTCCATCTGCAGTACCAAAAACAAAAACGAAAAGTGGAATAATCCCAATCTTTCTTTTTGGAGTTAATGGACACAAGCTACATATACACCAGTTCCTTAGAAAGAAAAAGAAAGAGTCTGAGAAATGATAGAAATAGAATGAGGAATAACTAAGAGCTATACCAAGACTGGTTATGTTTGAGTTGGAAAAAGAAACAGCAAGTACAATAAAATATCATTTCCTTTTAGAAAGTAATGAACAGGTCCTATAGTGTTAATTTAATATTTCAATGTAAATAAGCAGAAGAATAAAGTAGACTGCATAGAGGGTCATAAATGAATCTGAATAATATGGACAGAAAAACAATATTGGTGGTAAAACCTAAGTTTTATTAAAAATTAACAAAACATACTAAATTTTTACCATTTTACCTGCCTCCTGCCATGTTTATAATACACACTCAACATAAAAGATTTAAGTTTTTTACTTTGCTTGGCTCCAAGTTTCTATGTGTTACCAGAGGAGTATATGGTTATATCTTATCACATATTTCCTAATATCTGACATGAAACCCCTAAACAATTATTTAAGCATGGATTTCAAGTATGAAGTGACTCTTCTTAATCATAATACTAACTATATACAGAGAACACAAACTAGCAGATTGGAGCTGCAAAGAGCACACAGATTGGGGGTACCTGGTAAAAGGGTGACAGGGAATTATGATACCACATCACTATACTTATTAATTAAAATGCATTTCTTTTTTTATTGGTTGTTCAAAACATTACAAAGCTCTTGACATATCATATTTCATGCATTAGATTCAAGTTGGTTATGAACTCCCAATTTTACCCCAAATACAGATTGCAGAATCACATTGGTTACACATCCACATTTTTACATAATGCCCTATTAGTAACTGTTATATTCTGCTACCTTTCCTATCCTCAACTATCCCCCCTCCCCTCCCCTCCCATCTTCTCTCTCTACCCCATCTACTGTAATTCATTTCTCTCCTTGTTTATTTTCCCATTCCCCTCACAACCTCTTATATGTAATTTTGTATAACAATGAGGGTCTCCCTCCATTACCATGCAATTTCCCTTTTCTCTCCCTTTCCCTCCCACCTCATGTCTCTGTTTAATGTTAATCTTTTCTTCCTGCTCTTCCTCCCTGCTCTGTTCTTAGTTGCTCTCATTATATCAAAGAAGACATTTCATAGAGTACTTAAGAGGGAAGCAAATCTTCAGTAGAAATAAATGATAAATATCTAAGACTGTATTTTAAATTAAATAGTAAGCAAAAACTAGGAATTCTTCATATGACTTTTCCTATACTGAATAAGAATCTTCAGAACCTATAAGAAAGGGAACATAAAAGGAGAAGATTCCATATTAAGTTGAAGAAGAGTAAAAAAAAGAGTTATCTTCAGATAATCTGGTAAGAAGAACCTGAAAGGGGCTGGGGATGTGGCTCAAGCGGTAGTGCACTCGCCTGGCATGCAGCGCTGGGTTCAATCCTCAGCACCACATACAAATAAAATAAAGATGTTGTGTCCACTGAAAACTAAAAAAATAAATAATAAAATTTTTTTTCTCTCTCTCTCTAAAAAAAGAACCTGAAAGATGACAGATCTTAATTTTATAGTATATATAGATATTACTTATTTTGAATAAGCTAAATTAACATTTAATATAATGTACTTATAATGTACAGAAGTTCCAAGTAGAAAAATTAATGTAAAAGAACAGCTTATGGAATGGTAAATCTTTGTGGTACTTGACAAAAATAGAAAAAAAGGTACCAAAGTCAGGCTCTAGGCTGCTTCAACAATGTACTAAGAAAAATAATACCTCCTGCAGATAAGCTTAGAAGCAAAAATTAAAACAGGAGATAACTGGCCATAATGAAGTTGCCTGATGCAATATACTAAAAGATTGGCACTAAGAAATCCAGAGATAACAGAATAAAATCTGAAGTAAACTATGAATGAAGAATTTTTGCATGATTATGGAGATAAAAGGAAAAAGAGATACTATGTTAAAAAAAAACCAGAATACCGTAATAGAAGGGACGAAATGGAAAAGAACCTAATATAAATATATGTTATGGAGATTAAATTTTGTCATTAAAAATGTAATAGGATTAGAAAATTAGAAACTATACCTGAGAAAACCATTTAGAATACAGAATAGAGAGATACTAATCCAAATTTGGTCTGTCCTTAGTGGTAGTCTACAACCTATTACTGGTTCACGATACAGAAGGTAGGTGACAGCAAGCATTTAGAAACTTTTATAGCAATTAAACATTTTGTGACATTTGTGAAAGTTGCCAGTAACAAAATAAAGTCACTTAGGTCTTAATGAAACAGAACTGAGGCCATAAAGGAAAGTCCCTCACATATGTATGTCTATGACAGGAAGTTCACAAGGAATTCCACAAAACTGCAGAATTTCAGATAATTTGCTTGCACATGAACACTTGCCTATAAATGGCTGTCTATACCAATGAGCTAATGTCAACTTCTGCAACAAGTCCCCAATGGTCTTTGCTATAGAACAACTTATATGGACTTCCTCTATCTTTAAGAGTTTCCTATTGTCTCAACTCCCTCAGATGTGTCTATGATCTGCCCTAGCATGCATATTTATATTATAATCCATTACTATTTTCAAATAAACTCTTTGTTTCAGAGTCAGCTCTGTTACTCAATTTAGGTTGAGTATTATTAAATTTTATATTTTATTAAAATATAATATTATATTTTATTAAAAAATGATCCACCATTGATTGGAAATTAAACTCATTTTTCACCAAAGATGATTTGAGAATCACTAACATATGGTGATACAAATAGGTTCACTGTACATGGTAGATTATACATGACAGAATATAGTTAATGGGGAAATCAATGTTTGAAGAGTTAAGAATTTCTGTGGTAATTCATAGAAGACTTGACTTTGTATTTTCAATTGGTTAATGAGAATATTTATTATTTTAAAGCAAGTAGCAATGACTTTGGATGCCTATTTTAGAAAATACAATGAGAAAGATGGATTTGAGAAGCCAGTTACAAGGGAAGTGATACCAGCATAATTAAGATACAACAGTGGTGATGTGGGGATGCAGGAAGGAATCAAGACATATTTCAGGGGTGGGGGTTATGGCTCAGTGGTAGAGTACTTGCCTCATACATGCAAGGCCGTGAGTTTGATCCTCAGCACCACATAAAAATAAATAAAGGTATTGTGTCCAACTACAACTAATAAATAAATAAATAAAGACATATTTAAGAGGTAGGATTGACAAATTTTATAAAGGTACAGTGTAATATGCTAGAATCAGAGAGGCCAGGTGCAAAAACTGGTTCTGCTTCATGTTAGTTTTGTGGTCTGGAGTGAATTGTAAAATATTTTTGAGATTTAATTCCCTCATGGGTCAAATGGGAGCAATGTAGGTTGCTGAGAGGATTAAATGCTCATGTGTGGAAAGTATTTACAACAGTGGAAGACCTGACTTTTCAGTATTAAAATCTGATACACAAGAAGATATAGAAAGTAACATGGACTAAAAGCATAAAATAGAATCCTGGATTTGTGGTTTTTAAATTGTATAGACTTGGAAAAACTACTTAGTATCCCTAAAGCTCAGTTTCTAGATCTTTAAGAGAGATTAAATTTAAAGCACCATGAAGAAAAGGGTTACTGGGAGATTTAGAAAATGTATTTAAATACATAGTATAGTTAGTGTCCAGGTATACAAGAGGTACCCAATAAATGTTAGCTGTTCCTTTTCTTCTTAAAATAATCCCCAGAGCAACCAATGGTTACTGGCATTGTCTAAAGAAAATTTATTGTTAAAAACCATCCTCATAATACTCTGGTTATCTTCTTGCTACCAAAGTAAGAAATAGATATTCCGATAAAAATAAGTGTCTTTACATTTTACAAAACAAGCACAGTGTTAAATTACCTCTACAAGCAGCTTTCCAAAAGTTTTCCTCTCCAGGGCATACTTGGTAGCTTCATCCAAAGCTCTTTGTCCTAATCCAACAGCACCAGCTGCTACCTAGTATTTTAATAGTTCGTAAAGAAATAGTTAATGTTGTCTTTAAAACACAATATATGGCTACCTGCCTAAGATCTATGTTAAGGATTATGCAAGAGAAAATGACCTATAGTTTAAGGCAGTTGGAGTATGGGGGGGTGAGAAGAATCAAGGCAATTATTTATGAATTAAAGGTAGTGGTGGGGCTGGGGATGTACCTTAGTGGTAGAACATGCACTTAGCATACAAGAGGTCCTGGGTTTGATCCCTAGTACCAACCCTCCCTAAAAAAGGTAATGGTAGTCATTTGTAAAGCACAGGATAACCTAGAAGACAGACATTCTCTGTTTGAAAAGGGAAAGCCTCAGAGGGGAAATACTCTTAATAGGTAAAGGAATAAGAAATACATAATCAACAAAAATGATCAAGTGTGTGGACTGCCTCTCTGTAAATCTACAGAAACTACATTAATTTTGCATTTGCTAAAATAATTTCTATGAGCAGCAAAAAAAAGCTGAAGAATTATAAAAGATAAAAGTAACATTTCCCCTCCATCCTTACTAAAATAAAGACATTAAAAAACACATTAGGCACAGTAGTGTGTGCCTATAATCCTTGAAGCTTGGGATGCTGAAGCAGGAGAATCACAAGTTTTAAGCCAGCCTCAGCAACTTAAAAAGTCCCTAAGCAACTCAGCAAGACCCTGTCTCCAAATAAAACACAAAAAAGGGCTGGGGATGTGGCTCAGTGGTTAAGCACCCCTGGGTTCAAACAACAACAAGGAAAACAACCCCACCAAGCATATAATGTTAAAATAAAAACTTACTTAATGTAATAAAGAATCCTATAAACTCATATTACTCACTGTTGGTCTGGTTTTATCAAAAGCTCCCATTGCAATTTTGAAACCAGCTCCTTCACCAATTAAAACATTTTCTTTAGGTACTTTCACATCTTCAAAGACAATTCCTCTTGTATCTGAACATCGCTGGCCCATGTTTAACTCCTAATAGGAAAATTGTCATATTTTAATATTTCTGAGTCACATAGGTTTCAGCTTTAATCATTGTTAGACGCCTTTCTGCAATTATCTAAAGCAGGGGCAACACATTATGGCCTTAATCCTGTTTTTGTAAATAAAGCTTTAATGGAATACAAACACACCTGTCTGTTTATATATCTTCCATGGCTACTTTCTTGTTACAATGGAAGAATTGATAAATTGCAACAGAGACCCCAGGGCCCACAACTTGGACCTTTATGAAAACCCTTGTGTTTGCCAAACCCCAAGCCGAATATGATATTTCATAAACTCTGAAATTAATACTAGTCTAAAGGTCTACAAATTGATTAATCTTTGTATATGTCTGAAAAGTATCTTTTTTATCATGAGTGTCAGGAAAAGCATTTAGTAAACATAATTTGATTAGGGTCTTTAATCTTAGCATAACTAACAGAGCTAGCAATGTAATTTACTGATTAAAAACTGGATTTTGCTTTCCCTTCTTTCTTAAAATTAGGTTTAGCCTAGGCAAGAATATTGTAAGTTCAAGTCCAGACTCAGCAACTTGTCTCAAAGTTAAAAAATAAAAGCAGTGGGGATGTAGCTCAGTTGTATAGTGCCCCGTATAGGAAAAGAAAAATTAGGTTTATTCAAGTCAAATGTACACAAAGAAAAATTTTAGGTAGTTTCCCCTTTTCTGAAGGGAGTATGTTCCAGGATTCCCAGTGGATGCCTGAAACTGTTAATTGTACCAAATCTTTCAAATACTATTTATATGTATATTTATAAATTAAATTTTATCATATGATCATATATATTATCTATACATATATGTATGATATATATCATATGTACATATATGTAATAGTTTAGTTTATAAATTAGACACAGTAAAATAATGACTTAACATCACATCTCAAAGCCCTAGAAAAAGAAGAGCAAACCAACATCAAAAATTGTAGAAGACAGGAAATAATTAAAATCAGGGCAGAAATCAATGAAATTGAAACAAAAGAAGCAATTCAAAAAATCGACAAAACAAAAAGCTGGTTCTTTGAAAAAAATAAACAAAATTGAAAATCCTTAGCCACCTTAACACAAAGAAGGAAAAGAAATATCACGAAAAGGAAATATCACGACAGACATTATTGAAATACAGAAGACAATTAGAAACTATTTTGAAAATTTATACTCCAGTAAAACAGAACACCTTAAAGACACCAACAAATTTCTAGAGGCATATAATCAACCCAAACTGAGTCAAGAGGACACAACAGATCAATTTCAAGCAAGGAAATAGAAGAAGCCACCAAAAGCCTACCAACCAAGAAAAGCCCAGGATCAGATGGTTTCATAGCTGAGTTCTACAAGGCCTACAAAGAAGAATTAATACCAAAGCTTCTCAAATTATTCTATGAAATAGAAAATGAAGGAACCCTTCCAAACTCATTCTACAAAGCTAGTATCATCCTGATACCAAAACCAGGCAGAGACACATGAAGGAAAGAAAATTTCAGACCAATATCCTTGATGAACATTGATGCAAAAATTCTCAACAAAATTCTGTTTGTATTATTTTTAAAATATATTTGTTTTTAGTTGTAAATGAACTCAATGCCTTTATTTTTATTTATTTATTTTTTATGTGGTGCTGAGGATTGAACCCAGTGCCTCACCTGCGCTAGGCGAGCACTCTACCACTGAGCCACAACCTCAGCTCCCCGTTTGTATTCTTGATGTCTGTCATTCTGACTGGAGTAAGATAAAATGGTATTTTGATGGGAATTGAGGGACTGCATTAAACCTGAATATTGCTTTTGACAACATTGGCCACTTTGACAATATTATTTCTGCCTATCTGTGAATTTGGGAGATTTTTCCATCTTCCTGTGTTTTCTTCAGTTTTTTTTGCAATGTTCTATAGCTTTCATCATAGAGGTTTTTCAACTCCTTGGTTAGAATTATTTCTAGGCAGTTTTTTATTTATTTTTCTTTTTGAGATTATTGTGAATGGGATTGTTTTCCTGATTTCATTCTAACAGATTCAATATTGGTGTATAGGAATACGGCTGATTTTTGTATGTTGATTCTGGAATCTGCTACTTTGCTGAATTTTTTTTCTTTTCTTTTTTTTTTTGGTACCAGGGATTGAACTCAGGGGCATTCAACCACTGAGTCACATCCCCAGCCCTATTTTGTATTTTGTTTAGAGACAAGGTGGCACTGAGTTGTTTAGAGCCTCGCCATTTCTGAGGCTGGCTTTGAACTCATGATCCTCATGCCTCAGCCTCTGGAGCCACTGGGATTACAGGCATGTACCACTGCGCCCCGCCTGAATTTGTTTATTACCTCTAGTAGTCTTCTGGTAGAGCTTTTTGGATCTTTCTAAGTATAGAATGATATCATCTGCAACAGTGATCATTTGACTTCTTCCTTTTCTATTTTTATCACTTTTATTTCCTTCTCTTGCCTAATTGCTCTGGCTAGAATTTCTGGTTACTCTACTGAATAGGAGTGGTGAGAATTAACATCCTTGTCTTGTTTCAGATTTTAAGGAAATGGTTTCAGTTTTTCCCTATTCATTATGATGCTGGTTTTGAGTTTGTCCTATGTAGCCTTTCTGATGTTGTTTCCTCCCAATTTTAGCAATCAGGAATAAACTAGCCAAAATATTTCTGCATAGGATTTTGTTTCCATTTCTCTCACATAAATACCTAGAAGTACTGGGTATGTGGTGTATGTTTATAATTTCTTATAAATTGCTAAACTATATATTTCTTCAACTCTTTGCTTTGAAAATTTTCAAACTAATAGAAGAGTTGTAGAAGTAGTATGAGTACTAATATACCTTTTACTTAATTTCACCAATTGTTGACATTTTGACACATTACTTTATTTCTTTCACTGTGTATATATGCAACTATTAGCATCATACTGAATTATTTAAGAGAAGTTGCAGACAATGATTCTCCTCTTTAAGGAAAAAAAATTTAATCTTGTTTTAATAAGCAAGAGGAGAAACAGGCAATGGAAACATAAAGCTATAAGCTTATCCTTTAATTTTCTTGTTTAAATATTAATAACATTCTTCTAAGTTTTAACAAATAGTGACAATGTATAGTTTGACTCAGGAAAAACCAACATCCCTTTACTTTGCCTTTATAAATTAATAAACTCTAGTACCTTAGACTACCATTCAGGTATAATGAAAAAACATTATTTACAAAACACTGTTTAACCTGTTTCCCAGAATCACCTCCAAGCCCCACATTTAAAACCAAAATGCTTCCTTGATTCAACTCAAACTATATAATTTCTAAAACACACAACATTTTGAAAACATCAAATTTTGCAAATGGACATTTGTTTCAAAAAGTTTTGAGAAGGCTTAAATATATACAATATAATTATCTGTACCCCTTCACTAGAAAGTGAGTTCTCCAAAGACAAGGGATTTTATCTGTTTTAATAAATGCACTATCCCTAATACCTAGAATGGTGCCTACTTGCACTCAATAATAATATTTATTGAATTAGAGATGCTTTAAGTGAGAAAACTGGATAAAAAGACAATGAGATTAGAAATAGCAAGATAAAATCAGGAGTGGATTTACTATGGAAAAAAGAAATGTAAGTTGGTAAGTCTTTCATACTTTATTTCTACAGATGGGCCATACAATTGGCCCTGAGTTTGCTAGCAACCATCCCTAAGCAGGAAACATGACATGTTACACAAATAAAATTCAATTTATTTGAAGAAACACAACATTCTTAGTACTTATATTTTGTTTTATAAATAATATCACTAGGTGTAGTCTACCTTTAATGCGTTCTTTTAAAAAATATAGCACAATAAAGTGTCAGAAACTGCAGTGGACAAGTTTCTAGAAAACTTTATTACTGATCTCAATTCAGCCTCTTAGGTTTGTGACCTTAAGTAAATCATTAACTTGGTTCTCAGATTCAATAATCAGTGAAGAGACTGAAATAAATAACACGTAGGGTAACTTTCACCTTTAAAATTTCACAACTTAAAAGAGAAGTTTACATACTTCCATTTTAAGGAGGTTTGGATACAACAGGAAAGATTCTTTTTTGTTTCAGTGCTAGGGACTGGACCCATGGTGCTCTACCACTGAGCTACAACCTCTTTCCATTTTATTTTGAAACAGGGTCTCCATAAATCGCCCAGGCTTGTCTCCAACTCCTGCTTCAGCCTCCTGAATAGCTGGAATTACAGGCATACACCACAACATAGAGATTCTGATGTAGTTTAAGAAAACAGGATTCTACACATTCATAAGACTGGTTTATAAATTTTTTTAAACTCAATCAATTCAAATTAGTTTCTCCAGTTAAAGCTATGTAGATCTACTCTAATATCTGATCAGATAATCTATACTTTTTCCCATCTGGGAAGAAGAAAATATGTTCATATAACCTCCAGTAATTCATAATAAACATCCACAAATACTCCTTTGTCTTAGGTACACTGTATGGTTATAGTTTTTTTTTTTTTTTTTCCTTCCCTGCCACCATCAGAGGCATTGGCATTCATCAGCTCTCTCAAATGTCCCTGACAACACAGGCTTCGTCATAGGCTCAGAATTAGACTCTTAAACCATGCTTTGTGAGCTCCCACTAGGACTACTTTAATGACTATATTTCTTTTGATTTGTCAAGTTTTAAATTTTCTTAAGTGCTAAATTATCTCCACACATTCAGATTACAACCTTTTTCAAATATGTTGAACTACCTTTTCTTATTTAAATAATTTTTTTTTTCTTTTCACATTTTAAGTGCTTTGCCATCCCACATTCTTTCAGGCATAGATGGTTGACTTAATGGGTAGTCCATTTATATCAAATTAACACAGGAAATGGGCACAATGTCACTTATCTTACCAAAAGCTTATGGGGAGAATCCAAAAGGAAAAAGAGTGGGAAAGTCCTTTGAAATATAAATGATAGTGTGATTTCTGTTTCATTACACCTTACAATATTAGTATTCTTCATAGCTTGGTACTATGAATGGGCAGACTTTCAAAATAACGTGAAATGACTCTTCTCAATTTAAAGCCTTCAGCAACATATAAAATATTTCATGTTATCATCAAAGTTACAAATAGTAACTTTGATAATTATAGTTAAAATAATATTTGAGATCTTATTCATTGATAAATATACATTTTACCTTTTTTCCAATCTGCACTCCTGGGGTATCTGCTTCCACAATAAATCCAGTAAAAGCTTTATTAGCAGGAGCTTTCGGATCTGGATCAGAACGTGCCAATAAAAAATACCTAAAATAAATACACACATTAATAGTGATAATGATATTAATTAATAACACATGGTGAATGTTATCTCAATCCTCCAAACAATCCCAATTATTATTACTCACAGCTTATCACAGAAAATGAAGAATCAGATGGGTTACAAAACCTGCACAAGTTACATTTCTACTATGTGGCAGAATTAGCATTTCAACCCAGGTCTACTTCTTGACTTATACAGTATTTAATTTTTTTGTAGTATAAGTTAAAATTCCTTGTATAAGATAATGTAATATGAAAAAGAAAAGTATATATAGGGGGGAGTTGGCATTTTTTCCCTCCTGCAAATCAATTTTTGTTTTTTGCAGTATTAAAGATTAAACCCAGAGGCACTCAACCAATGAACTACATTGCCAGTACTTCTGTGTGTTTTGTGTTTTTATTTTGGTAATGAGGACTGAACCCAGGGGCACTTAATCACTGAAATACATCCCAGCCCTTTTTATTTTGAGACATGGTCTTGCTAAATTGCTATGGCCTCACTAAATTGCTGAGGCTAGCTTTGAACTTGCAATCTTCCTACCTCAGGCTCCTGAGTCTCTTAAGAATACAGGCATGTGCCATCACACCCAGACTGTAAATCAATTTTATTCTTTAAGGGACAAGCTCTCAGAGAAAAGGAGGGCAAAGAGGGTTGCCTATGAAAAGGAATAATAATCTTGACTATTATGTTCTATGTTCTGACAACTACTGTCCCCGCCCCCCAGCCCCACCCTTTTTTTTTTTTTTTTTGGTACCTGGGATTGAAGTCAGGGACACTCAACCACTGAGCCACATCCCCAGCCCTATTTTGTATTTTATTTAGAGACAAGGTCTTACTGAGTTGCTTAGTGCCTTACTGAAACTGGCTTTGAACATGTGCTCCTCCTGCCTCAGCCTCCTGAGCTGCTGGGATTATAGGTGTATGCCACTGTGCATGGCACTACTGTCACTTTTATGCAGCAAAGTTAGTGTATTTGTTATAGTTGAATTATGAATATTGCTGGTTCCTACCTCCAGGATTTTGCCCAGAAAGATTTTTAAATAAAGAATGAGGGGGGAAATGCAAAATATTCAAAAAGTTGCATATACAGAATTTTACTAAAAATGTTTTAAAAAGAATCAGGTATGGTGGTGCACACCTATAATCCTAGCAACCCTAGAGGCTGAGGCAGGAGGACTGCAAGTTTGTGGAAGCTGCAGCAATTTAGCAGACCCTGTCTCAAAAGGAAGAAAATAATAAAATGGGAAAATGGGAAAAAAAAGGCCAGGGGATAGTTTAGTGGTTGACTGCATGGTTGGCATGTGGAAGACCCTGGGTTCAATCCCAGGCAGCATCAAAAAAAAAAAGGGGGGGGGGACATATTCCTCCTTAAATAACAAATTTATTTCCTGTGCTTTGAACTAATAAACTATCTTGACTCTATGGTTTTATTTTATTATAGAAAAAAATTGAAAATTGCTTTTTTAGTTTTTGTAGTACCTAATTTGTATGTGAAGACTCTAGTTCTTGACATTGGATATTTCAAATTGTGTTGTTAGATTTCTCAACTTATTAAATTTTAATACTTACTTTTTAATTTTTGGTACCAGGAATTGAACCCAAGAGTACCTAAGCATGGAATCACATCCCCAGCCTGCTTTTTGTTTTTAGGACGGGATCTTGCTAAATTGCCGAGGCTGGCTCTCAACTTGCAATCCTCCTGCCTCAGCCTCCTGAGTTGCTGGGATTACAGGCATTCGCTACTACACCAACTAATAGTTACTTTTTTATGACTTGCTGATATTGGGATGCTTAATGATAATGTTATAGCACTTTATCACAATGGATATATTTAGGATACTAAAAGGGACTGACATATATTTAAAATAAACAATAACTTCATTCCCAAGAATGATTATTTTTATTTATTTATTTTGAGAAGTGCTGGGGATTGAACTCAAGGTCTTATGTATGCTAAGCAGGTGCTTTACCACCACTGAGCTTCAGATTCTTTACTTGCTAGAAATTCTTTACTTGCTAGAAACTTGTACTACATATCACACAGATACATTGAATCAGAATTATTTTCAGATAGTAGTTTCAGATAGATAGCAGTCAGTCAGTACATTATCACCATCACTAAATTCTTTTTTTTTTTTTTTCTTTTTGGTACTGGGGATTGAATCAAGAGGTGCTTTACTCTTGAGCCATATCCTCAATCCTTTTTATTTTTGAGACAGAGTCTCACTAAGTTGTTGAGGATCTTGCTAAGTTGCTGGGGCTGGCTTCCAACATGCAATCCTCCTGCCTCAGTCTTCTGAATCATTGAGATTATAAGTATATTCTGTCACACTCTGCCCACTAAATTCTTTCAAAGAATTCCCTATTTATATACTTGCAGTGATGGGCAAATATATACCAAACACATATTGGACAGCATTGTTGAAAAGCTTGTTCTTATATTGAGCTAAATTCTACATTTTTCTGATTTTCACTCATTAATTCTTTTTTGTTTGAGTTTTGCAGTGCTGGGAGTTGAACCCAGGGGCATTCTGCTACTGAGCTACATCCCTACTCCTTTCTATTTTTTTGTTTTGAGTCATGATACCACTAAGTTGTCCAGTCTGGCTTCAAACTTGTGATCTTCCTGTCTCAACCTCCTGAGAGGTTGGGATTATAGGCATGTACCACCACATATGGCTCATCCATTAATTCTAAACTGGCTTTCTAAAGTAAACTTACAAGCCTACTAGTCTTTCTATATATTATTTCAAAAATTTCAAGATTATTCAAAAATAACTAAACCTACGTGATTTACTTTTTACAACATGTCTTATAGCTTCCTCCTAATACAAGACACTTACCTGCTTCTGAATATATGTCTTAAAATGTGTTACCTATAACTTTCTTTTTAAACTCTTGTTTGGCTATATCTCTATTACTTCAGCTTAGCTCCCCCTCTACCCTTGGTGCTAGGGAAGGAACTCAGGGCTGTACACATGCTAGGCAAGTGCTCTAACCACTGAGTATACCCCCAGCCATATATTTGTTTTGTAAAGGTTGATATATTGTTTAATCCCATTAAATTTATAGTTATTTATTAGACTTTACTTTCTTTTTTTTTAACAAATAACCAAGTATTTTTTAACACTTTATATTTAAACAAAGGACGTTTTAATCTTTGGTTTACCGTCATTTCATTATTTTTAGACCTATATAAGTATATGTGTATGTTTGTATATACATATATATGTGTATAAATATACATATAAATTTTTTTAATTTAAATTTTTTTTTGCTAGTACTGGGAATTGAACCCAGGGCCTTGTACATATTAAGCAAATAGTCTATCACTAAGCTACATCCCCAAACTCCTTCTAAATATTATTAAAGTCAAATTCTGAATTCTCTAAGTCTCTCCCTATTTATGAGATCAGAGAAATGTTCTATACCAATAATTGTCCTATTCCCTTATACTTTTAGAGGTTCCAAGAAAGTGCTGGTATAGGAGATGGGTAAGTGGAGATAATAAGTCAAACAGATGGAAGACTAGCCTTTGTAATCAAATTATCCAGAGTAGGTATTTTATTTTACAAATTAAACTTCTTAATCTGAAACAAGCAGTTCAGGGGCTTCAAAATAGTTCTTTTTAAAAAATGTTTATTCTTAAGCTTTATGTGGATACAATATGTTTATTCTACATTTATGTGGTGCTGAGGATCGAACCTGGTGTCTTGTGCATGCTAGGCGAGCACTCTACCACTAAGCCACAACCCCAGCCCCAAAATAGTTCTTGAATCATGGAACTGCTTATAATCTCTTATGGACCTTCTAGTTCATGAACATGATTTACTTTAATTATAGTGGTTTAAAAATAAAGAGAAAAATTGGGTGTGGTGGTGCATGCCTGTAATCCCAGCTACTCAGAAGTCTAAGGCAAGTTCACAAGTTCAAGGCCAGCCTGGGAAACTTACCAAGTCTCTCTCAAAATAAAAAATAAAAAGGGTTGAGAATATAGCTCAGTGGCAAAGCACCACTAGGTTCAATCCTCAGTACCACTAAAAATTTTTTAAAATAAATAAATAAAAAGAGGAAGAAAGGGAAGATTCTGAATAAAAAGTCATTAAGAAGAAATATACAGAAATTTTTCAAAAAGCATACCAATTAGCTTTTCCTCCGTTGGTTATCCACATCTTCTGACCATTAATAATATACTCATTTCCTTTCTTTTCTGCTCTGGTCTTTATACCAGCTACATCAGAGCCTGCTCCTGGTTCTGTTACACAGTAAGCCTTGAATATGTGGAATAAAAGAAAAAATTAAAGGCTAAGTACTAAGTTATAAATGTATAGAAACAGAATTTTGTTTTGTCTTGTTTCTGCAATTTGGGGGACTGAATCCAGGGTCTTGCACATGATGGGCAAACACTCTACTATTGAGCTATATCTCCACAGTCCCCATATTTTCTTTTAAAGCCAGTAAGTAGTTCAATTATTTTTAAAATATCAAAAATTAAAACATTTTTAGAAAATCAAATAAATGTCTCAAATGTAAAAATTTATTTAATGTATAAATTAAAATTGGGTGTAGGACACTAATAAATAATACAAAAAATTAAAATGCTAGGTATCTTCAAACAAATTCATTTAATTCAATTCAATATATATTCATTTCCTGGAACATTTGAGTATACTAGACTATAAAGTAGGAGATGGGAAACTGGAAATGAAATCTTGTCCTAGAAAGTTTTATAATGTAACAGTAAAGATAAATAACCTTATTGTTACTATATGTCTAAATGTAAAAATTATGCACAAAGAAGTTGAAAAACTATCTTACTAGAAATGATGCTTAAATTAAGTCTCAAATGGAAAAGCAATTCTTTGGGAGGAGAAATAAGAATTGTTACCATGTAATCTTGGTATAGATGTTTTCTAGGCAGCAATACAGAATATGACACCAAGAAAAGAAATAGGGTTATCTAGTATTTGAAATGCTGGAAGTACTGGACTTCTATAATATGTGAATATATTATATTATATACTGTGCATGCAAGGAATGATAAGATATGAGTCTGGATAAAAGGAACAAAACAGATGACAAAGAACCCATTATATCAAACTAAAAATTTTAAATTGTATCTACTAGAAACAGGATGGCTTCTTAAGGCTCTTCAACAGAGGAATGACAATAGACAGTCAGTAATGGATAAAGGGAATCTAGGGAGGCAAGAGTTAACTAGTTCAAGTTAATTTGAGTTTATTGAGCAAAAGGTACAGTGGATATATACCATCTAAAGACACAGGTTCATTGCTCTTAAGTTACTTAAGAGTCTAAAGAAGAAAGAAATCTTAATTTAAAATCAAAGTATAAAATAATTACTTAACTTGTTACAGGAGGGTTGGGAGATGATGGGGGGTATGGAGGTTGAAAAGAAGTAAAACTTTTTGGAAAAGGTAAGTTTTAAATAACAAGAGTGAGGTAAATAGATCTAAGGCTCCAGAAGAATGAAGGAGCAAATGTGTAGAGGAAACTACCAACAGTTCAGTACTAAAATGTAAGGAGAAACTTAAAGGCATAAAAAGAGGCTGGTGAAGCAGGCAAGGAAGAGCTCATGGAGGCCAAATGATATGTCACACTGAGGAGAAAATATTTTTATGCATTCAACAGAATAGTTAAATGACTGCTTACTATTATGCCATGGAATCTTAAGGAATCAAATAGATAGGCTTCAACAGAATAGATAACACCCTAGTGTGCAAAAGTGAATAGTGCATACATTTTTTTTTTTTTTAGAGGAAGTCAGATTTGGAAATGGATTCACAAATTTAAACATACCTTAAGTTCTAGTGCAATTGATAATATAGAACCACTGAATGCCTTTGTAAACACATTTGCAAACATATTTGGATGTGCTTTTAAGTTTATTATTATGAAAGTTTGAAGGATGGATTTAAAGAGGAATTATAATAACAGCAAGAATCATCTTTCAGGTGCTGTTTGAATAAAAACCATACTTGGGGCTGGGGATGTGGCTCAAGCGATAGTGCGCTCGCCTAGCATGCACGGGGCGCTGGGTTCGATCCTCAGCACCACATAAAAATAAAATAAAAAGATGTTGTGTCCACCGAAAACTAAAAAATAAATATAAAAAATTCTCTCTCTTTAAAAAAAAAAACCCACAAACAAACCATACTCAAATATCAAAAGGGCTCTACATCTAAGGGAGATAATTTGAACTAGTGGAAGGAAACTATAATGACGTTATTAAGTATTTATTGGATACCTATAATGATATTATAGTAAAATTTCATAAAAAGAAATGATAAAAACTGTCACTTGGTACATGTAATGTTGGTTAGAGATGCTCCCAAAGGGAGCTACTTCAAAAAGCCTCGACTCCAGGCACTCAAGGTATGAAAACATGAGCATAATGGCTTTTGGACAGGAATGCAGTAGAACAAACTCACTTGTCACAGAGGTTAAGTGAACTAGATTACTCTATTTGAAGATTCAATAAAGTGTTCAGCATCATTAACAAAATAAGGTTTTATACAAATGAACTGACCAGAAAAGATGATCCTCTGAAGTACCAAAATTTTGTGTTAACCATCTTTAATAATTTTAAAAAATATACTACTAGACATGTTTCTTCTTAATAAGGCAAAATTTTTAGAGCTTATAAAATATATGGGTCTATCTTTGGATACAAAATAGCTTGTCACTGCTGGTTCTTTGGAATTGTTTTTTAATCTTATTTGACCATTGTTTAGTAATTAATTTACTTTTTCTAACCCTCTTTTAGAAGAAGAATCCCTTTTTGTTTCATTGTAACTTATTCCCTTCTTTACCTCACTATTTGGTATGATACAGCATTATACACAAAAATGTGGTTGCTCATATTGTTTTTCTTATTCTACATCACAATCTCTTGAAGATAGGATTGATAATACTGTTTAATAAATGATGTCCCTAAAATTTTTCATCTTCATTATTCTAACTAGTTTGATTTCCAACATTAGATGTGAATTTGCAAACTAGAAGATCAAGGAAATCAAATCAGTACATTGTTTTGTTCATAATTAGTAAGTAGACACTGTATAAAGATATAAGTTTATCAGATTCCTAACTCCTTATAAGGAGAAGCCCTGTCTTCTTTACATTCTATTCTCAGTCTATCTGGCTTACGACTCAAATATTTGAATAAGTATAACATTATGCTTTTCTTTATTAATGATAATACCACCTCCTTACATTTATATAATTCACAAAGAAATATTGCATTTATTCTTTGTTTAAATTTTCTGGGTGGTATTAAAGCATTTTAAAGGAAATTAGATAGTTTATATATTTAAAAACAAAAAAAATTAGGGTGAAAGAAATAAAACTAGAAAGAAAAACAATACACAGCAACATGTTTTGAGGTTCAAATAATTACTAGAGTAAAAATTGGCTCAAGTTTTCCTACTTACCAAAAGAGAGAAAACAGTATTAGTTATAAGTTTCAAGTATGCATTTCCATAAATGAAGTCTGGCATATATCATGAAAAGCAGTTATAAGAGAAGCAGTTCTCTTAGTCATTAGGTATGAAAGGCATTTCGCTAATATATTTTTGCAACACTCAGTGAAGATAGTCCTATAGAAACACAAGTTATCTTGTTTTTCTTTACTATATCCCTTTAAAACATTATACACTCAATGTTTAGTAAAGACTTCAAGATTAAGTGAATATACAAGATTATCCTGTTGTTATATGACGAGTTAAGACCTGAAGCCCAGTCTTTAGAATCCAAGTTTAGATCTGTTAGGCACATTCCAGCAATTTTTTAGTTCCATGAAAAATACAAGGTTTTACGACAAGAGTTTTATTTACCAGGGGGTGTTTTACACTTCTGGATTCTAATACTATGTTTAGACAAATGAGTTTTACTGAATGTCCCCATAACAAGCTATTGAACAGTTTACACTTGATCTTAGCCAAAGGTTAAGAAGTAATAAATTATCTAGTGCTAAATATATTTTAGGTATATACTGCTTAAAAAACAAAATATGGCTCTTAATTCTTAGAATATCATACATATAATATTAATTAATAATTCTGACTTTACAAAATGTTTTTGCAGTAAATGGCATTAAAAGTTATGGTTTTGCCCTTATTTATCTCCTCAGGTAGGGCATATGTGACTATAAGATCAGGTAAGTTATAAATAAATAATAATAAATATATCTGTTCTGTAAAGTTAAATATAAAGATCTGTGTTAATTTTTATGTATCAATTATTCCATGGCATTTTTTAAGAGCAAAAATCTAAGAAGTTTCAATATTAAACAGTGTAGAATAGTAATGTGTAGTGTATACATTAAAGACCATTTTGCAGTAATAAATACCAAAGCATTTAAAAATAAGTAGAGCATAAGAAAGTGCTCATGATATTAAATAAAGATATAAAATTGCATATCTAATATGATGTTATAATATAGAAAAATATTTATATATTTAAAAATCTAGTAGGAAATATAAAATAGCAATCCCAATTAGCTTCATATCTGAAGAATTACAGATATTTTTGTTCTTCTTGATACATTTCTAAGTTTTCTCTACTATTTACAATTTAAAAAAATGTATTAAAATTTAAATAATGAACTGAATCAATTTAAGTTAATCAAAACTTATTGATACTTTCTATTTTTACCCTCAGCTTCATATTTTAAGTACAACTACTGCTATTTAGCACTAGAATGAGAAAAATGCACAGAAAATCTTCATTAATTTAGAAGTTATCAAAAGAGGGAATAGTAAATGTATTTTTACATATATTGAAGGTATTATTTAAAAAAGTTTGAATATTATATTTAAAGACTCAAATATTTTAGAAATACCTATTTATAACTAGTATAAATATTCTTATCAATGTATTATGGTAGGTTCACTTAAGCATTTCTATGCTTCAATTGATTAACCCGTGTCTATCAATATATATGCTACAAGAGGAGAATCTAGATATTTTATGCAGTTTTTAGACAATATTGAGAATATTTACACTAAACTCTATAATTTTCAATTACCTCATAAATATGTATGAATGTCTTTATAAGTAGTTTGCCTGACTTTTAAGTATCTGCAATGAATAAAATAATTTATTTTAAAATATTGCTTTCTACTCTTTCAGATGAATTCTCTCAATTAGTTTAAAATTCATAATAATCTACTATATTTCACTATTATAAACACACCCTAGATGGATATTTGGCTAATCAACAGGTAAAAATCCTTCAATAAAGAACAATTTCAAAACAGAACCTTGTATATATGTATGTGCATTGTTGTTGCTGTTTTTTTTTTTTTTAATTCATTTTAAAAATTTGTTGAATTGCTTTCAAATAAAATGACAAATATACTCCCCAAGTCAACTGGCCATTCAAAAAATAAGTTAATCTCTTCAGTCACAGGTTTATATTAGTTTCTCACTAATTCAAACATCTACTGTTATACATTCAATCTGAACTTCCTCAGAAGTGGTTCTTCAGAAGAACCACTTAGTTCTTGAACTGCAGAATTAAGTAGATAGTGCTCCATTAAACAGATACTGTTCTCCTGAAAACATTATTTAGTAGATATTTCTCCTGTAGAAATAAGAAAGGGGATTATTATGACACTTTATTGGCATCTTAGAACATCACTCTACCTAAATATATTGACTACTTTTATCTTAATGTCATATAGAATAGTATATACATATAGATTCAAAACTCTTTGTAAATGTGAAATGTAAAATAAAGTAGTAGCTATACATACTCACACACATCATTGGCTCCTCAGTCATCCTCCCCAAATACTTCTTTTTTTGTTGATCATTTCCAGCAATAATAATAGGCATTTGCTAATGAAGAAAACAGACATTAAAAAGCAAGACATTTTTATTAAATATGTAAATTCAGAGATATTACAATTCAAAACAAGAAAAGAACTATTTCCTCCACAAGAGGTAAGTTCACAGAACTGGTTTTCATTCTGCCTTCAAGTTAAAAAGCTAAAGCAATGAAGTAATACATCTGCTACTGTCAGTATTTTCATATAAGTTATTTGTACAACTTATTACTTTAGTAAAATGCTCTAATAAAGGATTAAATTTAGAATGCATGACTTAGTACATATGATCTGGCTTCCTAAGAACTGCTCACTAAATTTCAGCAGTGCCAATAGTGGCAGCAAGCCAACCTGATTGGTTCTTGAAGGCTGGCTCTAGGCCTTGCCCTTACTTAAGAATTCCCACTATAGCTGTAGCCAAAAGTATACATTTTCCCCACAAGGACAACTAGGACTCCAAGTACTAGAGGCAAAAGACCAGAGCAAGGAAGCCTTAGAATCATACCCTGGGCTTCACTGCTGAAACTTGTGTTTCTTCTTGAAAAAACAAAAAACAAAACTATTTTAATATTAATCTAACTTAGCTGTTAACTGTCTCATTAACAGCTCAGTTAGCAATTAATTTTTTAAGTAACTTACCCCCAAAGAGTTTGCTTCAATAGCAGTCTGAACCCCTGTGCATCCATAAGCCAATTCTTCAGTTATTAAACAAGCATCAAAAGTTCCAAGTCCAAGTCCTCCTACGGCATCAAAATGTTTTAAGAGCCCATTCTGATGTGTAATGCATCTCAACAAAACTGTAGGTGAACTATTTTAACTTACTTCAATTTGGCTTAATTTTTATTTTTTTAATTCACATTTTAAAAAACATTAATTACATTTTCTCCAGTTTCCTATATTAATGGTATTCTGAATTCTTTTTTCCCCCCACATTTTTTATTGGTGCATTACAGTTGTACATAATGATGGGATTTGTTGTTACATGTTTGTACATGCACACAATATAATATATTTTGGCCATTGTCACTCCCCTGCACTTCTCCCCTCCCTCCCCACATCCAGTAGTTTCTTTCCTCCACTAATCTTCCTTTGATTTTAATGAGATTTCCCTCCCCTCATGGCCTAATTTTGTTTTAAAAGCAAATATACAAATATAATATCTGTAAATGTTTTGGCTGGCAATAATAACAAGCCATACTTTTAATTCCATACTTTTCTAAAATAAATTTTAAATACTTCAAAAATTCTCTATTTGTAATCTGGATCTACATTTCTGTTTAAACTTGATTTTGTAAAAACTCACTTTAACTCTGCAAAAACTCTGACCCACTGATCTGTTGAAAAGAGTAATGTTCTGGAGGCTGGGGATGTGGTTCAATGGTAGAGCACTTCCCTCGCTAACACAAGGCCCTGGGTTCAATCCCTAGCACCGACCAAAAAAAAAAAAAAAAGAGTAATGATCTCACATACAAAAAAAAGTCTCAATGAAATCTAAAATGCAAGGTAGGATTAAAACGCATGAAATTCTTGGGAAAAATAAAAAAACAAAATGCAACAAACTAACCAACTCTAGAACTTTAGAGAAATACCAAAGTTCAGGATCAATTAGAAGGAAAAAAATGCCTGTGTTTTGCACAAGGCTTTTAAAAGCAGACAAATACTGTAGTCTGAACCAGAAAACAAAGGCAAAAAGTCACTTAATGTCAACAAATATTTAAAACAATGGGTAGAGTTTCATAATTTTTCTTGTTCAAGTGTATTCTGGGACTAAAAATGTGAAGAAAGCTTACCACAACTCTCGGGAATGTGTGTATTGATTAAACCAAGTTCCCAGGCTCTTTTAATTAGGGGGAAAGGGTACTAAAAGAAAAAAAAAAAAAAAAAAAACCTCAGTTATAATACATTTAAAACTTTCCTAATCTGATTATATAATCTTGTAAAAAATGTAAAAATTTTTTTCTCCCTAATATTTGTATACCTACTTCACCAGTTTTATCATATTCTGCAGCAACCGGGATTATTTCCTCCCTGGCAAATTTACGAGCAGTAGCTTGAAATTCTTTCTGTTGTTCAGTGAACTCTAAGAGAAAGATATTTAGAAAACATTAAAATGGGACAATGAGTTGAGGAAAAAAGCCTTATAAAATTGGTATGTGGAAATTTATATATATAATGGGGAAGGTAATTTTTGATTAGCCACAAAGACAAAAACTATATTTTCTGACTAATCAAATTCACTGTACAGTATAAACAAGTCTATGTCAATACAAATGCTGAAGGAAATAAGATTTCTCGTTTCTACAAGTAAATAACAGATATAAATCTGTAGAGCTCAAGGGTTTTTCTTATCTGATTGGTGAGATAAGAAATTTCTTATTTCTAATACATAATAAGACTTATCAAGTATTTCCTAATATTGGAGTGAAACTAATTTACCTGATATCAAGAATAAGTCTAAGGCATTGAAACATTTTCCATGAACATAAAACAACAAAATTTGTTTCAAAGAATTATATAAAATAATTTAAACAAATTTTAAGTGTAAAAATTAGCACAAAGAAACCAGTAAAAGTGATGGGATATTTTCTCAGAAGATAGTAGTAACATAAACTCCTGCTGTATTGCTAGTAAGTGGTGTCCAACACTTCATTTATATAAAAATGTTATTAGAAAATGAATGAAATGAAAATAGTGGCTGGACTGAGGATAAGAGTCAACCAACCACTAGCTGGGTGCAGTGGCAAATCCCTGTAATCCCAACAACTTGGGAGGCTGAGGCAGGAGAATCACGAGTTCAAAGCCAGCCTCAGCAACTTAGATTAGGCCCTCAGCAACTCAAGGAGACCCTGTCTCCAATAATATATATCATATATATATATGGACTGGGGATGTGGCTCAGTGGTTAAGTGCCCCTGGGATCAATCCCTGGGTACCAAAAAAAAAAAAAAAAAAAAAAAAAAAAGAGTCAACCACTAACTATATTTTTACAAATCTATGTTATCTAGTGTCTTAAGGTAGTTGCATCCAACATCAAAACATAGATTATTTACAAGAAACATAGGGTATTTTAGGCAAGAAAAATGAGAAAAACACAGAAGAACGAACAAGAATGTTTTAAGACTCTAGTAATCACTTGTCTGGAAACGTGGGGGAGAAAATGTAAGATAACAGAATTTTGGTACTGAATTGAAGAATGTAAGATGCAATCTCTCATTTTATAGACAAGGAAATTAAAGCACTGAGGCAACAAATGATTAGACCCATAGTCTTATAATGAATTAGCAGAAGTGGTTCAAGTCAGGGTTTTTACATCTTAACTTCTTTTCTAGGAGTGGTCAGTCCATATCAAGGTTGTGGGTAGGTAAAGGTAGACAAGACAGGGATCTATCATGTATTATTTATTGAGAAACTACTTTGATCCAGTCATTCACTATATGTTAGGGACTTTATATACTGCATATAATTTAATCTTCAAAGAAATTCTTGGTAATATTCATTATCTCATTTTATAAAAAATCAGATCAACTGGTCATAGGTGTTATTCTATATTCTTTTCTTTGGCTTCATTATCTCCCTCCCAAATATTTGTAGCTATCTCATTCTCTGGCACTCCAAAACCCATCACAGCCTTCTGCTAGTTTCTTACTATAGTGATTATTACCAAATCAATGCTGATGTCTCAATAAGACCCATTGAATCAAACCACTATCCTCACACCACTTGAAAATTTTTCATTTCATTCTGGCAAAATATTTTATAATCAAGGGGGAAAAATTTTGAACAAAAGCAATAACCTTAAAGACTGTCAATTTCACCTCAGTGTGAGTTAATTATCTTAGGTGCCTTGTAATTATTTTTTGAGATTAAGTTAACTAAGAAAATGTTTGTTTGTTTTTTTAACTAGAGGAAAGGTAAAAACTTTGAAGCAAGGAGTTCTTTTAGGAGGCAAAGAATGCCAAAGGTAGGAATTATTATTACAATTTTTTTTTTTGGCCTGGGGTTTTCCTTTCATAAAAGGGAAGTAAAATCTATTCTTTTTCCCTCCAATATCACATTACTCCCATCTCCCGTATCTGACAATTTCATCTAATTGCACCAAAACTGCAATTCAGATTAAATGATGACCAAAATGGGCTTAGTTTATTATTAGACAGCTAGCATTATATATCTAATAAGTGTTTTAAGACTCATGAGTATTTGTTGAATTCAAATTTGTAAGTCAAGGACTATTCATAAATATCAGTAAATCTGCCGTTTATTTTTGGCTACATACTTAGAAAAAAGGAAAAGAATATTTGTATGTATGTAGCTAACACAGATCAAATGTATTTGTTTATTTATTTGGTACTAGGGATTTAACCCAGGGGTACTTTGCCCCAGAACTACATCCCCACCCCTTTTTTTGTTTTTATTTTGAGACTTGGTCTCATTAAATTTTCGAGGCTGACCTTGAACTTGTGATCCTCCTGTCTCACCCTCCCAAGCTCCTGGAATTACATTTGTGCACCACTGCCCCTGGCCATAGATCGAATGTATAGAATAATATGCTGAACAAAAAAATGTGTAAGGAAGAATGGGGGTAACTGACTTAATCATCTATGTATGAATGATGACTGGGTTCTACTCATTGACAAGACATTATCAAGTTTATAAACAGATTCCAGACAAGTCCATTTTAAAATCAAAAGACAGAACATAACACATACCAAAACTAAATCCTAATCCTGGTTCTCGTTTTTGATGAGCTTTTGTATGCTGTGATCTCCAGTCAAAATGAGAAATAATACTTCTCAGGACCTGTAAAAGATAATCTTATCAAAAATAAATTTGATAAATTACATATCAATCAAATAATAGAATTCTGACCATTTTTATCAAAGGGTACAACAGTTTTTAAAGTCATTATTAAATGTCTTTAATTATAATTTAAATAAACCAATTACCAGCTACATGAGTACCTATTATAGAGAAAATTAATGCAAATAAAATTAATTAGTGATATTTGCACTACTGAAGTGGAGGATTTCCAGGACAGACAACAGGGATGACACTATTCTGGAAATTTCATCAATAAACTCCTAGGACATTGGTGAAGAGGAAGCTGATGAAGGGAGAATAGTAATATGGATTTGATAACCTGATAACCAGTCCCTGTGATCCTCCCAGGTATGCCTCTGGGAATCTTCCCATGGAGGATTCCATTTTCTAAGATGACTCACTCTATCTAACAAAATAAATCAGAATAAAACCATGTTCTATAATTAATTCTGTTGTCTATAGGCCTTCATACACGGTTCTAAGCCAGGAGCCAGCAAAATACAGCAGCTACCAGTTTTTTTGTTTGGTTAATTTTTTTTTTTTTTTTTTTTTTTTTAAGCAGGGGTCAATACTAGGGATCAAACCCAGGGGTGCTTACCCACTAAGCAACATCTACAGAAATTTTTATTTTTTATTTTGAGACAGAGTCTGGCTAAGTTGCTTAGGGCCTCACTAAATTACTGAGGCTGACCTTGAATTTAGTAATCCTTCTACTTGGTATCTTCCAAAGTTGCGTGGATTACAGGCATGCACCACTGCTTCTGGCTGGTCACCAGTTTTTTAAGTAAAGCCCTATTGGAACATAGCCCCGCCATAACCTCTATTGCTACTTTCACAGTAAAGCTATATGATTAAAACAGACACCATAGGTCTACAAAGCCAAAGATAGTTACTATTTGTTCCTTTATAAAAGTTTGCCAGCTCTGATCTAACTATTAATATACAACTTGTCTTAATATCTGAAATATACTCATATTTCTTCAAGGATATATTGAAAAAATACAATCAAGATACACAAATACTATTCCTTTGGAACCCATTTTTATATTCACTACAATTTAATGGACACAAAAGTAACCATTAGTATTAAAGTTATCAAACTGGAAACCATATAAGTGCTACTGAGTAAAGGTCTGAGTTCAGAGAAAACCTATAAATTGAAAGCAATTTATACTTTAAAGATTTTGATGGAACTATACCTACATAGTTTTAATAAGCTAGATACTGAGAGAAAAGAGAAGCTGTACAATACACTAAAGTTTCTAGAACCTAAGTTTTTCAAAATATGTAGAAAGAAACTGACCACTTTATAAAGGATCATTTCAACTGATAAGTGTCACCTGCATTTAAGCTGACAGTATGACTGCCAAATATAGTAATTTAAATAGCCTTTTCAAAATTAACATACCTCCAACTATGACTTTAAAAAAATACACCGTACGAAAACATTTTCTTTAAAATTTTTATTAACTTTGTTTTGGAAGTAAAACATGATTTCTTTTGTCCTCATTGTATAGTCTTCACAGACCAAACCTATTCTTTACAGTCACATTACACATATTAATTCACTGAATCTCAGGTCAAACCTAGAATTAAGGAACTGTTTTGTTTTTTTTTTTTTTTTAATTATCATTTTGTATAGGAAGAAACTGAAGTTCAGGAAGGTCAAGTAAAATTAGCCAAGATCACTCTACACTTAGGTAGTGGGATCAGAATTCTAATTCTCACATTTATTATTAAGAGTCCATGCTATTAACCATTTTGCTTTAGTTATACTGGTCTTTCAATTAATTTCCTATCTGATCATTAGAAAAACAAAGAAAAACACCCACAAAAATCAGACCAAATAACCTCATTCTACTATAATGTGTTTAAACATCATTGCACAAAAATCATTCTTCACAAAACAGGTAAAATGGTCTGCTGAGAGACATTAAGGAATTATTTGTGGACTTAAAGTAATTTACAAGAAGTCAGTTTACATGGGTTTTCAAGAAGACTTGTTATATAAAATAAGTGCAAAGGTTTCTACAGCCAAGAACACCGCCCCCTAACCTATTAATTACATAACAATGTTAAACATTTATTTAGAGAAATGGTCTAGTAGAAAAAAGAAACAGTTCAAGATTTCAAGTTAGAATTGCTGAATTTGAATCTAGATAGCACGACTATCTTTGTGACCTTGGACAGGTTACAAACTTCTTGTACCTTCTATTCATACCAGAAAACTGGGGGTTAATCTCACTGGATAATTTGGGGGTGATTTAAATAATATAATGTTTTGAAAGCCTCATGTCATAAAATATTGGTTTTATTGCTTAGGGCTGTCTGCAGAGAACAATGGTATTCCAAATAGGCAAAAGATAGCAACTTCAATTATCCATTTTGCAATTAAAGCATCACTACAATTAAATATTTCCAGACATTTCTTAGAAATATAAGGGGCTGGGGTTATGGTTCAGCGGTGGGCGCTCCTCTGGCACAGGTGAGACCCTGGGTTTGATCCTCAGCACCACATAAAAATAAATAAGTGAAATAAAGATATTGTGTCCAAGTACAACTAAAAAATAAATATATATTAAAAAAAAGAAATATAAAGTGTCTTAGTTTTATGGGGATGCCAAAAAAGAGATAAAGGAATATACATTTTATAATTTTTTTTTCTGTTTTTCTAGATCCTTTCTTGGGAGAGATTGAGATATCTTTTTTCTGATGTCAGAGTTAAAAGTAATTCTTAAAATACTCCAACTTCTGCCTTTAGAGCCCAATAACTTGTATAGACAACAACAGCAAAAATTGGGCAATGATTCAATAGGATCATTGTAAATTCTAAAACTGGAGGGGCTTTTTCTGTTTGTTTTTTTTTTTCGTCAAAGACAGCTTTAAGCAACATTTAAATGGCAGTCTTGCAATGAATATTATTAATAATATTTACGAAACTAAAACGCATCTAGCAACTGAAACATATTTAGAATCTATAAGACATGATGCTAGAATAGTTAAGCTTCAAGGAAAGTTCTATGGTAGGTTTTTTTCTTTGACTTTTTCTTTAACGTATGCAACTTGGAAAGGCATCCCTCCAGATTACAAAACTACCGACATATTACATATTTAGTGACTTGAGCAACTACTCCATTTTCCTTTTCCAATGATTTTGTAGATACCCAAGATAAGACTACTCGTATTCTAACACCTTCTAGTACATATAATTGCAGAACGACGTGTATTTGATGAGTTCCTTCCTGGGCTGGGGGCATGGGCGGATTTGGAAAGTTTTCTCGAAGAGACATTACACTAGATCTGCAAAAAGCAGAGCAAAAGTGAACTCTGTTCACTTTGGGAAAAGGGTGGGATTCCTAGTTAGAATTATCTGGAGGGCTCCCGCGCCGAAGAAAGAGTCCGAAGGCAGAAAGGCCTCATTAGGGTCTAGGAGGTTAAGCGACAATGAAAACCCATAATGCTTTCCCGTCTGGCGGGGAGAGGAGTGGCAGGCCTGCAGGCACCGAAACCGCGGAGGCGTCCAAGCTTCGGGTAAGCAGGCCTGGCGCTAAGAAGCGGTCCTGTCATAGCTCGGCTTCCTACCCCTGTGATCCGCATCCGTTCTCGGCCCCCTTTCGAAACACGACGCCATCCATTCCCGCGCCCCACCACTACCCTGGTCTCCCTCTCACCCCGCAGCTTCTCCTAAACGCTGCGGCCATGTTGACTCGCGTTGTGGACCCTCGGACTCGAGCCGCCCGGCCGCCACTCACAGTCTGTCAGACTCCAGGCATGCGCTGGGCCTATCTGGCCCCGCCCACCCGCGAGGGGGCGTGGCCGGGGGCAGGTCGCGGCGGAGAAGCGCAGGGCAGGGCTCTGAGAGAGTGGATGGCACGGAAGGGTGGAGCTTGGCGACAGTCGCTAGAGCTGGTCCTGCGACCTTGGCAGAGGGTTGGCCCTGGCTCCCACGTGGGCACCAGGAACGCAGCACTGCTGTTTGGTGCTTTGAGTTTTCTAATGTTGCGTCTTCTGGGGAGGACGCCAGGGCAGACCGCAGGGTGCCGAGGGAGCCGGGGGGCTGGACGCTGGGCTGGACCAGAATCCAGGCCAGAGATCGCCGCCGGGTTCTGAAGAAGAGCTCTCCCGGTGGTGGGCGGTGACCTTTATCTGGAAAGACCTGTCAGACTGAAGTGTTCCTAAGCTTCAAAGTACACCTCACTCACAAAGGCTGGACCAAAGCCAAAGGTTTTCTGTGCTTGGCAAACTCTAAACAGTGGAAATTAATTGCTTGGATAAATTCGACCTTTCTGAATATTTCCAAAGCAATTTTCTTTTTTTAAAATCATTATTTTTAATGCCTTTGTTTGTATTTATTTATTTTTATGTGAACCCAGGGCTTCACATGAGCTAGGCGAGCGCTCTACCGCTGAGCTACAACCCCAGCCCCTCCAAAACGATTTTCTACCCACTTATGAAAGAGTGTCCTTGGAAATGAGGGTGCAAGAGGAGCCTGTCTAAAGCTTATGGCTCAGCTGATGGATGTTGAAAGTAAATGTCTTTCTGAAGAATCCTACGTGAAGTTCACTTTGTCCTCCACTGGTACCCCGCGTCTGAAACGGTAGCTAGAATGTCATAAAGCCAGGGGACTGTAAAGCTGGGTTTGGATACCTCTAAAAAGCTAACAGAAGCCCAAATGAAAGCCAGGACTGTAAATGTTTCAACTATTCCCCAGGATTTTTAAATGCTTTCATTCTAATTTAGGCTTTTCTCACCTTGCCTGTAAATCTTGTTACTAATTTGCTAAGCATTCTCTTTTGTCTACTAAAAGCCACCATATTAGGATGAGCAAAAAGTCTTTCTAAGCCAAGCGTGGTGGTGTCTATAATTCCAGCCACTTAGAGGCTGAGGCAGGAGGATCAGAAATTCGCGCTGTCCTCAGCAACTTAGACTCTGTCTCATAATAAAGAAGACTGAAGATGTAGCTTAGTGGTAGAGAGTGCCTGAGTTCAATTCCCCAAATCACCCCTATCCCTTCAAAAAAGACTTTATAGGGATTAAACACAAAATGTACTCATAAAGATGTGTAGGAATTTGCGATGCACAGTTATTTTTCCAATTTCTTATTAAAAAATTTTTAATCTCAGAAAAGATGAACAAAAAAGTACAAAATCATCTGTATACCCATCACCTAGATTCAAATATATTACCATATTTATTTTATTTTTCACATTTGTGGATTTTTTAAAAATCAGAACTCTTAAGTTTTACACAAAACACTCCACCTGTAAAAATACTTTAGTTATTAGCTCCTATAGGTTGTTTTTTGTTAGGGTCTATAAACAAGTCAAGATGGTGCCTGGCATTTTGCCAGAGGGAGTGATTTGTGAAGTAAAGCCAGGGAGCCATTAAGTGTGGAGATTCCTTATTGGTTGACTGCTGTATCTAGTTTATGTTAATTAAGATAAGCTGTGTGGAATGTATATATACCCCTCCTGTCCTACAATAAAGGGCTCCCACTCCTACTGTATCAATGTACACAAGTTGCTTTTCACCCCCCCCCCACCCCACCCCCCCCCCCCCTTATTTTGCTGCAGCGGGACTGGCAGTTTTTCTGTGAAGATCCTTATCACTGCTATGAAAATAATTGTTCTCGACATTTGTATTTGTTTTGAATCATGATCCTATGAATGATTGCACATTGCAATTAGATTTTAACTTTCTTTGGTCTTTTTAAATCTAAAAAATTTAATTTAATCAATTTCCTCTTAATAATACTAATTTTTTTTCATTGAGAACAAGCCAGGTGTCCTGAACAATGCCCTAATTTTGAGTTGTGTGTTTGTATTTTTTTTTTTTGCCTCTAAATCTTGTGTTTCCTTTAAACCGCAAGTTACTAGAGGCTTGAGTGCTTCAGATTAAACATATTTGGAAACGATATTTCATAAATCATACTGTGCAATTCATATATTGCATCACTATTAGGGTCATTTAATGTCAGTTTTTTTCCACTGTTGATAATAAGTTTGATCCTTGTATTAAAGTAGTGACACAGTTATTACTGTGGTAAAGGTTTATTTTTTTCCCTTTGCAAGCAAAATAACCTATAAGGTGACATTTGACATCATGCCAAACAATCTTTCTTTTAAATTTTTCCCAGTGGTGGAGATTAAATCATCTCTCAGTAAATACCATATCAATAATTGGGCACTGTTCCATAAAACTTTTATTACCTTTTTAGGTGAAATAATTAAAACATCCTAGTGTTCTTTTCTTACTTGCCATCTCTACCTAACCCATGGGAATAAATAACATGCCACCTGTAGTTCTTTAGTTTAGCCTTCTTATCTTGGTGTCTCTGAATAAACTTAAGGTGGAACTGAGATGACTTTGGAGTTAAATGCACTATTTTATATGTATGCATAAATTCCTGAGAAGATTCTCACAATGGTAGGAAAGTAAGAGTTTGGTAGGTATGATGAAGGAAGTACTTGAAAGTTTTCTTCTGATTTTGCCTAGGAAATATAATTATTAGCAGAGAATAAGGAAATTTGGAGAAAGAGTATAAATTTTTGTGTTAAGTATGAACTATTTCCTATTCTCACTACTTTCGAAGTGAGGGTGTTAGAGGGTGAGGTTCAATACTTTGGCATGTCTGAGGTGTTTGAAAAGTTAATGGAATTAGAATATTGGTGAAAAAATAAGCTTAAAAGGCAGAGTGTAGTCATTAGGTAGAGAAGTGTAGTTACAATAAGACCACGTCTAGGTTATTATCATCGAGTTAGTAGTTGAAGTAGAGAACAAGATTATTGCAGGAAAGGAAGTCAGACAACAGAGGGGCCAGATTATTGGAAGGGTCATCATTATGGATATTAAAATAATGAAGACTGATGTCAGTAGTTTGAAGGAAAGTGACTATGAACTAAATGAAAAGGTCTTTATAGCATCCATATCTTTTTTTCTCTCTCAGATAAAAGGGAAAAATTGTAGAATTATAAAGCTGATGTATTTGATGGAAAACAGCAGCATTAGCCCTTTTGGTACCCTTCCCCCACCCCAGTCCTTTTACAAATAGTACTCTGTGTTCCCTAGCAATAGTTATAGAGTTATTATTTACTAAGCACATTATTATGCTTGGTAAATTATGTTCATATAAAAATGGTCTCATAGAAAAGGAGTTGGTAGTCATACCAGCCAAGTCTCTGCTATTGCTTAAGGCCCTGTCAGCCTTGGCAATGAAAAATCAGGTTCACATTCAGTGACACTTCTATTTATAAAGTAAAAGTCGTACTTAAAAATTGTTGATTCTACTTTAAGAACTAGATTTAGCTCTTTGGCTCAGATTCCAGGAATTAATCCTTACTGACATATTTTTCTCTTAAAGATATCTTTTACCCTGTACCAGGTACAGGGGTGCATGCCTATAATCCTAACTACTCAGGAGGCTTAGACAGGAAGACTGCAAGTTGGAGGTCAGACTGGGCAACTTGGGGGTGGCATTCTTCTAGGGGTTAGGGGCTTGGCTTAGTGGTGGAAGAGAGTGTGCCTAGCATGCATGAGGCTCTGGTTCTATTCCCAGCACCTGTGGGGGGTTTGTGGGCAGGACCTCTTTCTCTTACATGTGTGAAAGATTAATCTATATATTCAGTTTTAGATGGGACTCATGTATGATCATCCTAGAACCACAGATTGATTTTTTTTAACTTTATAGCCTCAGAAAGTTGAAATTATCAGTTTTCCTGAATAAGATCATAGTATAAACTCAGATATTAGTTTGAACCACATAGGCAAAGGAGCTGAGATTCACCAAAGCATAAAACCAGACTTTATTGTCTAGTATAATTCCTTAAGCCGGAAAACAGAGAAACAAGTAAGGGGCAAAAGTAGGATCTCTTGGGTTCTGGGAACTGATGGAAGAGTAAAGAGAATGCTTATATGGTGAAATCTTATTTAACCTGCCTAGTAAATACTACCTTCATGGGGAATGATCCTTCAGGAGACAAGGAGTAAAACATAAACTAGAACAAGAAGGAAGGGACTACACCTGGAAAGATTTTAAAAGAAAATGAGACTATCTCATACCAAACAACAACAGTTATACAATTCATATTCAGGCCAAAAGTCAGAGTAACATGGCTATATAAAGTGCTAACCAACAAGAGGCCCATGGGTTATGTGTAGGTCACCTGGTTCATAACCTGATTTCAACATGAAATTAGTCTAATAGAGATATCAAGCACAGGCTGCTGTCCTCACACCAGTTTCTGTAGGAATTTGCCCCTGCTATTTGGGCCAATGGATGCATAGTCTGATCTAAGGGAAATCAATTCATGAGCTGATTAAAAATTTCCAGTGGCGTGGCACAAAAAAAGATAAATTTAGCTAATCATATTACCTGTTTTGGAAATTGGGTCAACGAAGCAGAGGTATTGATTGGTTCATGGGCAACTAAAAGCCCAGAGCCCCTACTGCTCATGTGCAAGCTAAAGTTATAAAGGAACAAAAGCTATGAGTACTGAAGACCACTAGCTAGAAAGAAGAAAACAAAGTAAATGAGTGAAGAAAAACAGAATTACTGGAGAAAGGGGTTGGGGGAACCTTACATCTTCAAACAGAGCTCATTAGATTCATTTTTTCCAAAACCTGCCTTCCAGTTTAAATTGTCATTAGGCCCTGTTATATTTTCCTAGAGTATATTTATCCATCTATCTATCCATCCATATATATATATTTATGCATATATATATTTATTTATATACACACATACACATAAATATGGAAGTGATTTATGTATACATATATGCATTTTCTAGTTACTGGGTCCTTGACTTAGAGGAGATTCTCAAAATAATCTTTAAGAACTGCTGCTCTATTTTATTTGCTTCCTGCACATGAACGCAGATCCATGCCCAACAAGAAGCACTGGAAGTTAAATGCTCATTTGCGGTTAGATTAGACTAATTCTACCAAACCAATTTCCAAAGTCATGTCTTAAAAGAATTGACTTTTTACAACCTTAATTCTTGTGACTTTTCTGTTTTCTGAATTAAGTTTGTATACAGGCTTTGGGGTTGGTCCAACAGGTATTGATATTCTGATTCTATACCCTTTACCATGTTCTTTGGCAAATTCTTTAACCTTTAGGAGTCTTCGATTCTATGAATTTTCATTTTCTTGTGGATATAATTGAGACATATGTGTCTAGTGTGACCACTAGATCACAAAAAATATTTTCAACTTTTTTTGAGGGGGGTGGGTGGTAACTGAGAATTGAACCCAGGGGCACTTCACAACTGAGCTACATCCTTAGTCTTTTTGTTTTTTTACAGATAGGTAAGCACGCTACCACCAAGCTACATCCCTGGCTGGCCCTGTTTATTTTATTTTGAGGCAGTGTATAGAACTCTGAGCCTATGCATACCAAACCATGAATCCTCTAGTATAGTCCCTCCCTCCATTTTAAAGAGTAGCATTTCCAATGTTTCTAAGGCTGACTTATGTTAGTTTCTATTGTACCCAGCCTCCAGGTTGTATATCATGCAAGACTGTATTTGGGGGTGCCTCTTGGGATATACAGCTTGCATCCATTGGCATATGATTGTACACACGATATTGGATTTTGACAATATTTTGCGACTTAGAATATAATGTGGGACATTAAACCCTTCTGAAAATTTTAATAGTTTAAGTTTAAAATGACATTAGTTTTATCTTTTTTTTTTTTTAACCAGAGCTTTTTAAAAAATATTTAGGCAAGCAAGTAATTTCCTGCTTTAAAGGGGAAATCTTAAATAATTTCTTAAGTATTTCATTTGTAAAGTGAGTTACTCTATCACTGAAGAGTATTGAATGTATTCCTTCTGTGAGGAAAATAAAACACAAAAATATTTTTATTGTAACAATTAGAGGCCTTATCTTTTGGCAAGAGAAAATATAATCCATCCAGAAAATGATAGGCCTTAAAATCTTTAAATGTAGGCACCTAAATGCTGTTCATTTCTAAATGTTTAGATGGTCCATAGGATGTTCAGAGGTTTATCCTACCTTTACAGTTGTTTCTTGGGTTATAATTATTAAAAAGGCAGAATTTTGTCACTGGTTGAGCCTGTCAGGTAAAATGTTCTCACTAATATTTTTGTTACATTTAGTGCAATTCATCCTGCCATTGTAAGTGCTCTCACATGGCGGGGGAACAAAAGTTTCTACTGGTTGATTTAGACATCACCAAGTTGCTTTCTTCAAAATGCTGAAGTCTACTTTTCCATCCATGAGATAATTTTGAGATAACAATATCTTTTTCTCTTCTATAGAGGCAGAATATTTGTTATATCTGAAAAAGTCTTTCTGAGTTCATTATCAGATAGAATAACTATCTTTTAGGTGCTTGTGGGAGGCCAACCTTACGGGTGACTGAGTTACACTCCCCAGCTGGGTGCTGAGGCGCTCAGTCACAGAAATGGGTGTGTCTTGCTACAGCCCCATGGGTGAAGCTATGCTCACCTGTTCCTTTGTAATATAACCCCTTGCCCTGTTTAGGATAGAATCTTCCATGGAAGTGCCTTGTGTGTGTTCCCTCCTCTTACTGTGCCCTTGGTGTGGCCTACCCAGGTGTCAGTCAACCTGCTAACAGTGGACATCATGAAGATAGACTCAGCCCCCTGAAACCTGACCCCTTGCCTCATTTGAATAGCTTCTCCTCCATAAAAGGGGTCAGCGCGTGCGCTCTCTCTTTCTGTGGACCCTTAAGGTCAGAGGAGCCATCACAGCAACCCCAAAGAAAAAGGTATTTGTATCTCTTGTGTGGTTATTTCGTGCAGCCCAGTTAGCCCAGTTTAACTAGAGTGACCCCTGAGCCTTTTAGTCTCGAGAACAGAAACCCGGCAGGTGCTAATAATAGTTAAATCAGTATAGGTTGTTGATTTTACAGAGTAATTACATCCTTCATCTTAAAAAATTATCTTATGTTTGGATTTCAACTATATTTGACAGATTTTCTTTTGTATGTTGGAGTGACTCTTGGTAAGTCATTAATTCATTTTCTATTTTTGTGTCAAACTCTTACCAAAATCATAAAAAAATCTTGGAGGTATATTTACTAGCATTGATGTTAACTATGAAAACTTTAACAAATTGGCATATTCATGTTGGAGCTTTCAAGTTCGCTATCTGAGTAAAATAAACTATGTTATAAAGAAGCATCAATAACAGAATTTTCAGAAGGTCCAGCATATCCTGTATAACATATATCTTTCTAAGTTATGAGCCATCAACAAAATGGGGGAGCATCAGTAGAGTTAGGATATTGCATGCTTAGATTTTTGAGTAACTGTTAGTCATGGGATTTACTTATATCAAGAGTGGAAATAAGGTTGCTGGATTTAGATTAGACTGGAGTTTGATAGTTGTAAGGAAAACAGACAATAAAATAATTTCATAAGCAATAATGTGGCTGGCCAAGAATTGAGTACTGTTTTGGGTTGAAAAGGTTTCTGCTCCACAAGACTCAGAGTAAGAGGCTGATCTAGAACGATGTTGTGGAGATTTCAGCTGAACTACTTGCCTCACAAGAGCATGTACACAAGGCAAATTATTCTCAGCTACAGGGTTAAGAGAAATTCAATGTGCTCATTATGAGTTCTTGGGTTTTGAAGCAGCACCCCTAAAGTACAGCCACACTTTTAGCTATAGTGTTAGCATTGATTGGGAATCCTCAAAATCAAGAGTCATATGTTTGGCACCAAATACTTTTTTGATATCTTGCCCCCAAGGAAGAATTACTGGGCCATATGTTTTTTCAGTACTCACAGTGGTTAAACTAATTAAAATTTGACAAAACATATTGAATTATTTTAATATCCCTCCTTTTATAGGGCAAAAGTACAAATTTTAGTGCTATGTTACCATTTGGGAGGCATGAATGATAGCTGGGTATAAAGGACATTTTAACAATTTTATTATTTTGAATTTATAATCTGAATTTAGTGAAAGCAATATGAAAAGAGTCAAAAGAAGAGTTGTCATTTTAATAAGATTTGGGTATAGTGCATACATGCCTAAAGACAAGAAATAATTAGTTTTGGTTCAGAACAGATATTCTCAACTTTTTTGATTCATGGACCCTTGTGGTAGTTTGATGAAGGCTTCATCATTTATATCAAAAATGTATTTTAATGCATAGACAAAAATGCATTGAGTTTCAAAGAAAATCAATTATACTGAAATATACTTCTAAAATTTGGCAGTTGTTTTCTATATGTAGTCTTATGGCATTCTATAATTTCCTGAAAAAAGGATTCTTATTTCTGATATCATTTGCTTTTTCACAAGGTTATTTAAAATTTGTAGTGTTTCATGAATAATCATCCATGAACATATTTGTACAATATATTGCATGTGCATGCCTTTCCTTCATAATATAGTGTGAAAAAAAGAAAGAGAATAAAAAGAGCAAAATAAAATAAATAACTTCTGCTGCTGAACTAATATACAGGGCTGAATGTTAAATCAGATTTACCCAAATTGGAGTTTTACACACTGTTATTGTTTGGATCTAGAATGTCCTCCAAATGCTCATGTGTTGAAGGCTTGGTCTCCAAATGCAGCAATGTTCAGTGGTAGGGCTTTTGGGAAGTGATTTGATTATGAGGGCGCTGACTTCATCAGTGGATTAATCTATTGAGAAAGTCATAGTTAAATGGATTGTTGGCTGCTGGTGGAAACTGTAGAAGATAGGACCTAACTGCAGTAAGTTAGTTCATAGGGGTGTACCCATGGACCGTATCATGTCTCCAGCCCCTTCCTCTCTTGTGCTTCCAGGATGCCATGAGGTGAGCAGCTTGGATTGAAATATCTGAAACTGTGAGCCAAAATAAATATTCCTTTAAGTTGTTGTAATTTGTCAGGTGTTTTTTCCCTGTTAAAGAAAATTGGCTAACACCATCAATATCAAACTTTATTAAATAATTTCAAGGTTGCAGACGTTCAGAAGAAGCAGAGAGATTCTGTGGCATTGGATATGGCTCACTGGGTCTTTCTAGCTCCTGACATGCATCTCTGCCTCACAATAGATGAGGTCTGTGGGGTTTGTCAAAGAAGGTGTTTGGATTATGCAACTTCACCTTTTATACCTGTCATTACATAGCTTTGAAGAGATTCCAAACATTTATGTAGTTTTTTATGCAAATGACATATTTGGGGTGATAATTTATAGTGTGATCACCTTTCCTGTGAAGAATGGGACATTAGCCCCTATCAGATCAAATACCTTACATGATTTAATCATTACATTAACATTGTAGAGTGTACTCACAGAAACACAGATAGTGTAGGTCATTCACTTGATGTGACTCCTTGATGCAATCAAGAGACACAGCAAATATGACATATCTGAGTCTTTGAAGACATAACATGGTAAACTCTTTCACAGTAGATACTTTTATAAGTAAGAATACGCTTCAAAATAACAATTAAGGGCTAGAAGTTAGCTTAGTGGTAGAGCACTTGCCTAACATGCAGAAGGCCCTGTAAATCAGTAACATAGTCATTAGTTGTTGTTATCAAGTATTGTGTACTATTCATAATTGTATGTGTGATACTTTTATATGACTGGCAGCACAGTAGATTTGTTTATATCAGCATTGCCAGCAACATCTGAGTAATGTGTCATGCTACAACATTACAATAGCTATAGTGTCACTAGGTGATAGGATTTTTCCAGCTTCATTATAATTTTATGGAATCACCATTATAAATTTGTCCCTCATTGACAGAAGTCTTGCTATGTCATCATGACTGTACTTACAAACCTAATTGTTTGACAAACACTTTGCAGGCATAGATTATGGCAGGCTATGCTATCAATTGCTTCTCTAAAGACTTGACAACTCAGGTTTCCAAGGGGTCATACCCTGTTAGCCTTGGAGCTACTCTTTGGAAGCCTTGCTCACCAATATAAGCATGGCCCATAAGTAGCAAAGTGCCTTACCTGTCATTGAGGGTCTAGGTTGTGTTGGATGCCATTTCTTCTGAGAACTAGTTCTAGAAAGTACACCTCAGACTTTATAATTAGACTATTTTTCATGAATGCCTACTTCCATCCTAACTGAGCAACTAGACTAAAAATTTTGTAACTCATCATGTGGTTAATGTATATCATCTATTGGGTATGTTCCTTGTGAGATTTTTTTGTTATTTCCTTCATCTTTAAGCATCAAAAGCCTAAGAAAAACAACATGCTTGGTATAAAGCAATATACACTATGACTTGTGAAATCATACTTTGATTGTCTCCTTAATGTAACCATGTAAAACAACTGTACAGGTTATGTGATATTCTCCAACAAGGAGTGCCTGACACAGCCTGATTCTACTTAAACTGCAGAGATCCAATCTCCACCTCCCCTTTTTGAAGGAAGTGAATGGAAGGCAGACTGCCTGCCTTAATATCTTTCTACTAATCGTAAAATTCAACAAGATACATGACTTTTATTATTTTGCAATCTATCCATAATAAAATTTTATTCTAAATAGCAAATATAAATAATAGTTAAAGAATTACCTCTATTATCTGATGTGTTTGAGCTTTTCTGGCATATTCATGTAGCCTGAACACCTACTTGTGTTTTAAGAGGTCCTGCTGCCTTATGGAGTAAGATGAGATTTCTCATTTGAACTGTCCAGACTTGCCAATGTTAAAAAATGGATGGTGGAGTTTGCCGCAGTCTGGCTGGGCACGATTCAGGAGCCACTTGTCAAAAGAAACGAACTTTATTTTTAGAACCACACACGCCAAACAAAAAAGCTCCTCAGGAAAACCTTCAGTGCCCAACTGCCACCACCGGCTTCCCACAAGCCTCTCCCTTAACCCCAAGCCTCTCCACCTCCCACAATCCTCCTGCTCTTGAGGCCGATTGGCTGGGTCGCTTGGGCAGAGCCAAAGAAGTCCCCCAATGAGCAGCTCCGTGGTCTGAAAGGGCAGGGAAACAGCCCAATGAGCATCACTGAAGAGGAGCCAATCAGCTAGATGTTGCTGGGGCCGCTGTGAGCCAATCATCAGCTGGCAGTCTGAAAGTTTGCTGGGGCCCCTTTGGCTGTGGCTCTCAACATCTCCCCCTCTCTGTTTAAACAACAAGCATGTAGCTTAGGGACCGTGCCTGCCTTAGGTTGTCCAATAGTACATATGGTCCTTACCCGTTACGGATGAGCTGACCTCAAGGCGTCAGCCTCCTGTCTTAGGTTGGTACCATTGCAATTGGATCTTACCCGTCACTGACTACCGGTCCAGTATACAGCCACACCTGTGGATAGGTCTTTGTATCAGCGGGGGGGTGGGGTTCTTTGCCTCACCTCTGTTTGCCCCCAAATTTTAGCTGAATGACCATGACAAGCAGAAGGGAGGAAGATACACCAAGCCAATTGACGGCTCCTTTTGGAAAAATTGCACCACCGATGACATCATCAGTAAAAATACCCCAACACTACCACAAGTCGCTGCACCAACAGATAGTTCACAATGCATACAGGTGAGTTCACAATGCATACAAGTGATACATAGTCCAGGCAAGTTCTGCAAGCAGTTCAGTGATGGCTCCTTTTGGAAAAATTGTACCACCGATGACACCATCAGCATAAATACCCCAACACTACCACAAGTCACTGCACCAACAGGTAGTTCACAATGCATACAAGTGAGTTCACAATGCAAGAAAACAATTTTCTTTTCCTTTTTTTTTTTTAAAAAAAAAACAATTTTCTTAACAATGTACCTTATCTTCAACAGAATTATTAAATATAATGAAAAAGAAAGGTGAAAGTAAACAAACAGATCTGTTAATCTCCTTTTTTGTTCATATATTAAAACAATCCTCAACAGCTGTTTACCCAATTTAAATTAAACCATTTAAATCATGTGAAAAAAAAATATTTGGATCAATTTTTTCATGAGCGCTCATCATATATGATATATGGACATACGTACATTCAAACATATAACACAAAACACAAGTGTGCACACATAATATAATACATACAACACATAACATAATAGTAAAGGCCTTATAACTTTTTACAGGTGAAATCTCCATTTCAATGTTTAAAAACTCTATAGTCAAAAAAATAGAACTGATCAGCAAAACATTAACCTAGGTCTGTATGAGCTCAAAAAACAAAATAGAACTTCATGATATGGCAAAGGACAATAATAAAATAGATATTGAAAAAAGCATCCTGGTTCTGTTGCAGATGTAAGAATAGCCAAACTGGAGTTTTGGATATCAGTTGTTATGGATTTGAGCCAAATCATCTTCTTTTTGGTCTGTAGAAATCGCTTTAGTTAATCTTTCTGGAATCCAAATCAGCTGCTGTTCTCCCTGTGGAAACACACAAACAGACCCCCGACTCCAGACAATTACTGGGTCAAACCTTTCCATTGTCCTGTTAGAATATCCTTCCAAAGTACCTTGGGCTTATGCACATTTTTTGGACACATATGCCTTTCCGCAGCACTAAGTCCTGATGAATCCAAATTTAAAAAGTTTAGAGTAAAAAGGGTTATTTTAAGTTTATCTTTGGGGAATATATACCCCTTCCCAATTCCTTCTTTTTGCTTTAATAAGTACATTTTAATAGTTTGATGAACTCTTTCAACTATGCCTTGTCCCTGTGGATTGTATGGGATTCCTGTTATATGAGTAATGCCAAATGTTGAGCAAAATTGTTTAAAAGAGGTAGAAGTATAACCAGGGGCATTATCTGTTTTTAACTGTTTTGGAACGCCCACAGTGGCAAAATTTTGTAAGCAATGAGCTATAACATCTTTAGTTTTTTCTCCAGCATGAAGGGAGCACATCAAAAATCCAGAAGAAGTATCAACTGTAACATGCAAATATTTTAATTTTCCAAATTCTGGCAAGTGTGTGACGTCCATCTGCCAAATATGGTTAGGTATCAATCCTCTAGGATTGACTCCAAGATTAACTTGTGGTAAAAAGGTCACACAATTTTGACATTGTTTTATTATTTGTCTAGCTTGTTCCTTAGTTATTTTAAAACGCTTTTGTAAAGTATTAGCATTGACATGGAACTTTTTATGAAAATTTATAGCTTCTTCTAGTGTAGAGAAAATATGTATGTCATGTGTAGTTTTATCTGCTAAATCATTGCCCAAACTAAGGGCTCCAGGCAATCCTGTATGTGCCCTGATATGTCCTATAAAGAATGGATCTTTTCTGTCCCAGATTAGACTTTGTATAGTGGAAAGCAAAGAGAAAACAGTAGAGGAAGGGGAAATCCTACCAGCATCTTCAAGAGATACTATAGCATTAACTATATACTGACTATCGGAAAATAAATTAAATACAGTATCTTTAAACATCACAAAAGCTTGTAATACTGCATTAAGCTCTACCTTTTGAGCTGATTGTTTGGGTACTAAAAATGTAAAAGTTTGATCAGGTGTAACTATTACTGCTTTACCATTATTTGACCCATCAGTGAATATATTTGGAGCATTCATGATAGGTGTTTTTCTTGTCATTTTTGGAAAAATTACAGGATGCAATGACCAAAAAGACAATAAAGGATTAGATGGTAAGTGGTTATCAAATGAAACATTAGATTTGCACATGATTATTGCCCAAGTATTTAACTCATTAGCTAACTCATCAATTTGATTCATAATATATGGAGTAATAATTTTATTGGGAGAAATTCCAAACACTTCCTTTGCTGCTTTTATTCCTTTGAGTATTAATTGTCCTACAGCCTCAGGATACCTAGTAAGGATAGTGTTAGGAGAATAAGATAAATGTATCCATAATAATGGACCTTCTTGCCAAAATACTCCTGTAGGAATATTTTTTGTTGGTAGTACAATAAATAATAAAGGCAAACTTATATCAATTCTATCCAAATGCATATTTTCCATATATGTTTCAATGATTTTTAATGCCTTTCTTGCTTCAGGCGTTAACATTCGGGGTGAATTTGGATCTGATGGACCTTTTAGGATATCAAATAAAGGTCCCAACTCTCCTGTTGGTATACCTAGATAAGGCCTTATCCAATTTATGTCTCCTAATAACTTTTGAAAATAATTAAGTGATTTGAGTTGATCTACTCATATTTGAATTTTTGGTGGACGGACCATGGTTGAGGATAATAGAACTCCTAAATAATTAATTGGAAAATTTAATTGTACTTTATCTATTGCTATCTCTAGATTATAATTTTTTAATAAGTTTGTAAGTGTGGCATAACATTCTAGCAATGTGTTTTTAGCTTTGCGTGCTAATAATACATCATCCATATAGTGAAATATTTGTAGTTCAGGATTTTGATTTCTAAGTGGCTGGATTACTTTGTTAATATAAATTTGACACATAGTTGGGCTGTTAGCCATCCCTTGAGGGAGTACTTTCCATTCATATCTCTGATCAGGACCTTCATGATTCAGTGCAGGGATAGTAAATGCAAAACGTGGACTATCCTCAGGATGAATTGGAATTGAAAAAAAACCAATCTTTAATATCTATAACTAAAACATACCAGGTTTTTGGCAAAGCAGACAATTGAGGAATCCCCAATTGAGCAGGTCCCATAATAACCATTTCATTATTAATGGCTCTTAAATCTTGCAGTAATCTCCATTTACCAGATTTCTTTTTGATGACAAAAATGGGAGTATTATGGAGAGATACAGAAGGTTGTATATGTCCTTCCGCTAATTGTTGTTTGACCAGGTCATGGGCTGCTTGTATCTTTTCTTTAGTCAGGGGCCACTGAGGAACCCATACTGGTCTTTCTGATTTCCAAGTAATTTTTATTGTCTCAGTGGCCCTTTCTGAAAATCCAACCCATGTCTGTCCGTTCCTTGATCTATTTGTATTGGTGCTGCTATACCTTGTTCTTGTTTTTCTAATCTTTTTCCTTTCCTAAAACCTTGTCTAGTCATAATAGTGGGTGCATTTTGGTTGATGTTATTTGTTAATGTCAAACCTAATTGATCTAGGACATCTCATCCCCATAAATTTACGGGAAGATGATCCAATACACATGGCTGTATAGTTCCTTCACATCCTTCAGGATCCTTCCAATCTAATACCATTGCACTTCTATGGGGATTAGTTGCCACTCCTAGGCCTCGAAGCGTTTGAGTGGCTTGTTGTAATGGCCAATGTTTTGGCCATTCTTGACAAGAGATGATGCTAAGGTCTGCGCCTATATCCAGTAGCCCATTAAATTCATGTCCTTGAATATTTAGTTTTAGCATGGGGCGAGAATCTAAATTTAAAGAAAGCATAGCCCAATCTACACCTGTGGAGCCTAATCCCTTGGAACCTCTTTCTACAGCACGACTGGAAAATTTATCATGTAGGCTGGGTATTATTAGTCACTGTAGTATTCTATCTCCTGGTGAAATTACTGATATACCCTTTGGAGAACTGGCTATAATTTTTATTTCACCTTCATAGTCGGGATCAATTACCCAAGGACTTATCATAAGTCCTTTTAGAGTAGAAGAGCTGCGTCCCAATAATAAGCCTACTGTTCCTTTGGGAAGAGGTCCTTTTACCCCTGAGGGAATGATTTGAACTCCCATTTCTGGAGTTAGTACTGCTCTGGCAGAGGCGCAGATGTCCAACCCTGCACTCCCTCTGGTTTGTCTGGTGAGGGATCTGCTGGACAATGTGTCCTGGGCACCACCCTGATGGGGTTGCTGGGTTCCTCCAGTGCTCCGTATATTTGTGGTTTTGGGCCCCGGAGCATTGGGCCCCCCTGTCCATTTTTTGGCAACGGAGCCCGATGCCTTTCTCCACGATATTGTGGATAAACACCTGGTCCTTGTTCGTTTTTTGATAATGGAGTACCCTCTATGGTGGTTTGAGAATGGCATTCATTAGCCCAATGTCTCCCTCTATGGCATCGTGGGCAAATACCTGGTATTCTACTCCTTTGATACCTAGTTTTGTTAAACCCTCCTCCTATGGGGCAATTCCTTTTAAAATGTCCTGTTTGTTCACAATTGTAGCATGTTCTTGGCCTGGCATCTAAAGCCTGTTTTACTGCAGCTGCCACAATTTGCCCTTGTTCATTAATGTCTCTGGCATCTAAAGCCTGTTTTACTGCAGCTGCCACGACTTGCTCTTGTTCATTAATGTCTCTACATAATTTAATATATGTGTTTAAATCTTCATGTTTCCATGGTCTAATGATATCTCTGCACCAACGATTCACTTGGTCATAAGCCAGTTGTTTTATTAATGGCATTGCTTGTCCTGTATTCCCCAAAACTCTGGTAGCTGTTTGAATAAGCCTATCTACAAATTCAGCATAAGATTCTTTAGCTCCTTTTATTACCTTAGATAATTGACCTTGTAAACCTTCATGTCCTTGTAAAGTCTTCCATGCCTTAATTGCATCTACAGCAATTTGTGCATATACACCAGGATCATATGCAATTTGTTGCTGCTGATCCTCATAAGGTCCCTTTCCTAACAACATATCTAGATTTCTCTGAGGATAACCAGCTGTTGCATTTCGCCTAGCCGTCTCCTTGCAAAATTCCTCATTGGCAACCTTCCATAACAGGTATTGTCCTCCATTTTGCACAACTTTACACATATTAGCCCAATCTGCTGGTGTCATGTTCAAGTTGTTAATGGATTTGACCAAGCTTACAGTGAAGGGTGCTTGAGGACCATAGGTTGTTACAGCCTCTTTTAGCTGCTTCACTATTTTGAAATTTAAAGCATAGTGAATTCGCTGCCCTCCTGCCTCAAATACAGGGCATGTTAATATTTGAGATCTTGTCTCAGGATCCCAACTATCAACTGCGGGGGTTGGGAGCCTCCCAGCATATGGAGGTGGCCTTGTTGGTTGGACACTTACGTCCTCTGGTGATAGAAAGGTGTTAGTAGCAGTCTCCTGTTGTAACTTTCCCCCTGATGGCTTTTTCTGCTTTACACTTTCTTTCTCTGTCTGACTAGCTTGAGAGACCTTCTCTTTTACTTGAATTTTTTCCTCTTTCTGACTAACTTGAGAGACCTTCTCTTTTACTTGAATCAATATGTCTTCTCCTTCCTCTACCTTTGTCTGAACTGAAGGCTTTGGACTAAGCAAACAAGATACCAACGTCCACAATGGCAATGTGCCAACTGGCAGAGTCCCTGGGCTTTTCTTTTCTATTCTTTTTAAATCTTCACCATGATGGTTCCATTGTGATATATTTAACAACTCCTCCTTAAAAAGCCATGGGCTACATTTTTGTATTGTATCAACGTATGCCCTGACTGTTCTTGATTTTACTGAGATGCCTCCTTCCTCTAACAATTTACTTAACACTCTTTCAGTTTGTTTTTTACTAATTTCTGATCCCATATTTCTACTATAATACAACCCAACAAGATAACGCCTAACAAAACTGAAACAGAGTGAAACAAAATTGGAACAACACAAAATCATTATAATAGCCTCCTGAAATGTCCATTCGTCCTTTCTCCCTATCTGTTCCTCAGATGTGAGCGGTTTTACTTCCATCTTACACATCTCCAGGGACAGGCAACTTAAAACAAAAGTGAAACAAAATAACAAAAGAAGAATCTTAAAATGGCTACCCATCCTCTCCCCCTTCCCTCAGAGGCGAGCAGTTTACCTTATCACTTACCCTCAGTCGTTCCCCGTGCGGCCCACCAAATGCTGCAGTCTGGCTGGGCACAATCAGGAGCCACTTGTCAAAAGAAACAAACTTTATTTTTAGAACCACACACGCCAAACAAAAAAGCTCCTCAGGAAAACCTTCAGAGCCCAACTGCCACCACCGGCTTCCCACAAGCCTCTCCCTTAACCCCAAGCCTCTCCACCTCCCACAATCCTCCTGCTCTTGAGGCCGATTGGCTGGGTCGCTTGGGCAGAGCCAAAAAAGTCCCCCAATGAGCAGCTCCGTGGTCTGAAAGGGCAGGGAAACAGCCCAATGAGCATCACTAAAAAGGAGCCAATCAGCTAGATGTTGCTGGGGCCGCTGTGAGCCAATCATCAGCTGGCAGTCTGAAAGGGCGGGGAAACAGCTCAATGAGCATCACTGCAGAGGAGCCAATCAGCTAGAAGTTGCTGGGGACACTGTGAGCCAATCATCAGCTGGCAGTCTGAAAGTTTGCTGGGGCCCCTTCGGCTGTGGCTCTCAACAGAGTTGATGTTGTCATTTAATCAACAAGGAATTATAGATTGAGATTTCTGGGTCACCATTGTGAAAACATGCAATATCTCCCTTTTGATGCTGAACAAATGATAGTAGTAGAGTTATCCAAGAGTTTTCCAGCTACATTGCAGGAGCATCTGTTGACAAGAAGACTTCAATCACATTTGCTACAACTTGGAGTATAATAATGATTGTAATTTCGAAATAGCATAAGCCTAAAAGATATTTCAACCTCTGCAATAATTATAATGTGTTATAAAATATCTATGTAATTTCTATTTGAGATAAAGTCACAAGTAATACTAATATATTAAAGTATTATTTATTGATTGATTTGCTTGCTTATAATTCTCTAATTAAACTTTAATTAGATGTTGATGAAAATATGCATGTATTTTTTTCCTATTAAAATTCAGGATCCCCTGAACTCTATGCAGATTCCTTGAAACCTCTGGTTTAGAGTGACAGGATTCAGGACATACAACCTGAAAATATGTGCAACACCTGTACTGATGTTTGCTTACATCAGATGTTTAAAATGATGCTTCAAACATCTTTTGAAATGTTTGCTCTTAAGAGTTTCAGACAATACCATAAATCAAAATAGCATGTAATTGAAGCTTAGTTGTTTTATTAATGATAATTCTTTTTTTTTTTTCAGTACTGGTGATCGAACCTAGGGTCTTATGCATACCAGATAAATGTTCTACCACTGACCCATATCCCCAACCCCATGGATGATAATTCTAATAGGTATTTATTGTACTCTTACTGTGTGACAAGCACTGTTCAAAACTTCTGTTACATTTAAATAAGGTATTCTTCACAACAATTCTGCAAAGTAAATGTCATCAAACTCAAAGCAATTACAAAATTTGTTCACGGTCATACAGTTATTGAATAGCAGTAGTGCATTTCAGCTTCAGGCAGTATGACTTCAGAGTAATTTCTCAAAATCACTATATATGTCAAGTGAATCAATCAATGATTCACTGTATTTTTCCATAGATAATCCTTATCTCTCTACTCATATTTTTCCAGTTTTGAAACATCAACTGATTTTGTCAAGTAGAAAAAGCTTTCAGATGAACACATTAAATTTTTGTCAAATCTAAATATAGCTAACATACACAGTGTTTATTCTATGCCAAGGACTGCTCTAAGGACCCATTAATTTGCCTTATGCTTCCTGAATATTATTCCTGTTTTCAAGTTATTAAATCAGTCCTTTATTGTTTTCATGATATATTTTAATTTCTGATTTGTAGTAGACAAATACACAAGCAAGTTTTGTTTATGTTTTAATTATGGGAGGAAAATAATCAAGGCTTATTGCAAGGGAGTGTTTGTGTCTCCAAAAAAATTCATGTTTGAAACCCTAATCTAAATGAGAGTATTAAGAGGTGGGGACTTTGGGATACAAATCCTCATGAATGGATCAGTGTCCTTATAAGAAGAGGAAACTCATTCTCTTTTTACCATGTGAGCCGACAGGAGAAGTCAGCTGTACAACTTGGAAGAGGACTTACACCAGAAACCAACCATGCTGGCACCCTAATCTTATACATTCTAGTCTCCATAACTGTGAGAAATAAATCTTTGTTTGTTTAACACATCTCTAGTAAATTTTTTTTTTGCCAGTCTAATGTTTCTATGCCACTCCTCTACAAAAGGAAATCATTGATCTAAGAAAATAGACAGGCTATTGAAAAAATAAAGAGACAGATTGAAAAGGCTTTATCTTAGTTTCTCCATGGCACTCAGTACTGCTAACCATTCTTTTCTTTTCAAATTGATCTTTTCATTAGCTCTCACATTATTATTCTTTACTCGTTCTCCACCTTCTCCTACACTAATGTTTCCCAAGTCTCCTTCCTTCATTTCTTCATTTCTATGTTGCCTTTTAAATATTGGTGAATTGTAATGTACACTATGCTTTACATTGGGCTCTCTAGAAATGAGGAATTGTATGCAGATTGTTTATTGAGGAAAGTCCTCGGGAGACACACCTTTAAGAAAAAGGGAAGACAATGTTGGGAAGAAGCAGCTGACCCTCAATACATTTGGAACTGAGACCTCATCCAGCTTTACAGAAAGCTCTGGAGCTGGAATTGAAGCAAGAGAATGGTATTTGTTTATCTGCATCAGCGAATAATTGGCCACAGATCAACAACTGGGTGAGGCTGTTTCCTGCAGCCAAGGCAATTTCACATGAGGGGCATAACTGAGATCCATCAGAAGCCAGAATTCCTAACAGCTAGTGTACAGGTGCATGGGCCTTAAAGAGGGAATCTGATGGAGTACCACAGTACCAAATACATATTCTAAGCCTTTCCTCTTATATACTTACTTGTTTCTCTCTCTGAAATGAAAAGTCAAGATCATATCTCTAATTTTAATACCTATTTTGGCTTATTTATATTTGTAGGAAAATGTTAAAACTTTGTTGCATAAAAGAAAAGAACCTTTGTATCTTAACCCCAGGTGATTTCTCCATTTCATCTTTCTCATATTTCTCTTCTATATCATGCTCTTTCATATCACCATGGTTGTCTGTCATCTGATCTCTCTGTATGTATATCCAGTGTCTTGGATTTCCATGATTATTATCATATGATATTATTACTCAAATGTAACGTTAGGTGGAATTCCCAAATCTGCTTGTCAAATCAAGTAATTTTTCTTGTGTGATTCCTGAACAAATCTGTTTTACAATATAATTCTAATAGAGGGTTAGGTCCCTATATAGCCTCATTTCTGCTTGGAGTTACATATTAGGAAACACGATATGATAATAAAATGACTAAGTAAGATGAATTTTAATCTTTCACTTATCTGCAAGAAAATTGTTAGGAATTCAATATATAATGCATATTAATGGACTGTTAAATCCTATTCCCTATTTTCAATTGATCTTTTATTTCCTTCCAAATTCTCTGCTCCCCTCTCTCCATAAAAGAAGTTTTCTTTCCCAATTTTCTTACCTTAATGGAGGAAAAATCCATAAAAATACCTGTTTTTTTTCACTTTCTCATAGTTTCTCTCATCCACACTACCTTTTTCTCTTCTTCTCCTTCCCTCCTTTTTAAAAGCAGTTTTGTTGAATCTATCTATAAGAGATTCGTTATAAGGAATTGACTTACAACATTATGGAGACTGCAGAATCTTTAAGTTTGTAATTACCAAGTTTAAGACCCAGGAAAGCTACTGTTATAGCTCCAGTCTGAGTCTGAATGAGTTCAAAGGCTGACATTTCAACTTAAACAGTTTGGAAGAATTTTCTTTTACACATGGGAGGACAGTCTTTTTAAAGGTTCTACCCAGCTCTTAATTGATTGGATGAGGTCCACACACATAATTAGGGCAATCTGCTTTATTCATCTACCAATATTAATCTTACCCAGAAAATCCTCACAGACGCTCAGAATGACATTTGACTAAATGTCTGGTCACACCATGACCCAGTCAAATTGAATATAAAATTCACCATCACAATTGGCAATATGTATATATGTAATACTAAAATTAATATTCTTGATTCAATACTATTATACAATAATGGCTGTAATATCTTTAATGACCACAATTCCTTAGCCCCAGTTTTACTTATGCGATATAACAGTAAAAATGAAATGTAGAGCTACCTATACAATAGATATGTTTAGCAGAAAAAATATTTTTCTAATTTTTAATATAAAGAAATACATATAATAAACATTTTGCTATTTTAAACATTTCAAGTATATAATTCATTGACATAACAATTGACCATGCCAATTTCTGAAACATTTTCATCATCTAAACAGAAACTCTACTTATTAAGCTATAGGTAATGTATTAATCAAACAGTAGCACAATGGTTTGTAGTAGATTTGCTGAACAGTCCTGGGCTACATGACATTGTGATGTTTTCTCCAAAGGGTTTGTGTAGCTCTATTCCTATGTTTTTGCTAGTTACATCTTACATAACCCCTTTTCTTGAACTGTTTATGCTTGATTCCTGTAGCTTTCATCTGCAGGCATTCCACATTACTGGCATCTCCAATCTCAGGGGTCTTAACTGCAACTTCAGCTTTCTTCTCACGTCTTCCTGCATCACCCTCTCAGGTAGCCTGCGGCACTCTGAACCTACTACACTTTGCCTGGCTTCCCAGGCCTTCCTTTGAAGTCTTAGTGGAAGCCTTCATGGACTTCTAACTCTAGCATTCTGAATTCCCGAAGAATCAGCACAATGTGGGTGATACCAAGGTTTGCCACAATATGGAGCAGTAGCCAAGCTTCCTGGGACCATGAATACAGCAGTCTCTGAGTGTCCAAGCAGCTGAGCAGAGTGAAAAAACTCTCTAGGCTCCCTTTTATGTGGAGTGCTACCAAGGTCTTTTCTTAAGGGAATTTTTACCTTTATACCCTTTAGCTTGAGATGGATGTAGTCTTGCAAATACCAGAAGTGCCTTCAAGCCATCTTTACAATTGTTTCTGTGCAAAGTATCTAGTAACTCCTTAGTGGCTGTAATATCTTTAATGACCACAACTTTCGTTAGCCCCAGTTTTACATGCACTTTTATGGCCAAATTCCAAGTTTTTCAAATCTTTTTGCTTTGCTTTCTGCTCCTGATTATCACAGTAAACTTGATTAGAAGCCTCTAGAAATATTCACATCACCCCCAAATTCAATGTTGCCTTGAAATTTCCTCTACCAGATTAATTAATCCATCATCTTTAAATTCAATCTCATACAAAGTCTCAGGACATGGACAAAATACAGATAACTTCTTTGCCAGAACCTAACATGAATGGCCTCTAGCCCAATTTCTAATAGAGTCCTCCTTCTTTTCTGAAGCCTCATGAACCCAATGTTTACAACCTTCAGTACTATCAGTGCCGCAGTCTGGCTGGGCACAAAATAACTGAGCCGCCACACAGCCTTGTAGGTTCAAAACAGGAACTCCTTTATTCTCCACACTCCCGCGAACCGCAGGCACGCGGCCTTCCCCGGGACACACCACACACCAACCGGAAATCCCTCCCTCGGGCTGCGTGCGCACTCACTCTCGGAACCCTGCGAGAACTCAACAGGAACTCCAAAGTAGCAAGAGCCATCCTATTACCGGACAGTAAAGGTCTAATATACAATTGAATCAATCCAGCATCATCTTAATGGATCGCCTCTCAACCATTACTTCTGGCCAAAATGCCATGTGTCATTCCTACTCTGCTATGGCTCTCAGCATATCAGTATTCTGGTTTTCTTAGTCCCCACCAGAATTACCCATTACATTCCACTTACAGCATTCTAAAGCTTTTCCAGCTTGCATCTCTATGCTTTTCAAAAAATTTCTCCCATAGATTCCAAAAAGTTCTGAAAGCTTCTAAACCACATGGTGAGGTTAGTCACAGCAACAACCCTACTTCTTGATACCAATTTGTTTTAGTAATTTTTATGTTGCTGAAACCAAAATACCTGACAGAAACAACTTAGAGGAGAAAAAGTTTATTTTGGCTTTCAGTTTCAGAGGTGTAGTCCATATCTCTGGGCCCAAGGACATCATGGTGGAAGGGCATAAAGGAAGCAAGAAGCTCAAGATATGGCAACCAGGAAGCAGAGAGTATGTACCTTGGTAGTTATTAATCACAACTACCACCACCATCAAACAGGAAAAATGAGGGCTTGTTGTTTTCCAGGGATGGTTCTAAGTTTTTGCAGGCATTCATTGGTTTAGCCTTGAAACAACCTTGTAAGATCATTATTATTTGATTTCCAGATCTCAGATCAAGAAACTAGAGGACAGAGATGTTAGAATGTTAGCTAACTAGTCCAAGGCACAAAGTAGAAAAACTGGTTTGTGAATAGAGGCAATCTGTTCCAGAACCTAAGTGCTGAAGTGAGTACTGGCCTATGGGTAATATTAGTTCTTCTGGAGTGTGAAAAATGTATTATATATGTCATATTTTAAAACTGGCTTTAGCCTATTTCATAAGTTTAGAGTAAACTGGAATGATAGTCATTCTGAAATAAGATGAAAGAAGGTGCAGTTACTAGAATGGTCAGCAGAGGGTGAAGGGAGGTAGCATTTGTAATGTACTACTACTTTACAATGGGATAAATGCATGGAACTGATCATCTCTAAAGTTTTCTCTTGTTCTAATGTTCTATGATGATCCTTACTTAAATTTCTCCATTTCAGTGCAATACAAACACAAGAAAAAAGAGGAGTGGTCCCTTCTCAAATATATGTATCTGAAGCAGTTTTTAAACCTAATTTAGCATGGTATGTATTTTAATATTTATTGAATGTTTGTTAAGAACATCTCTAAAGAAGGGGTAAGATGTTCTATATCCTTAAAGAGTGCAGGGCTCACTGAAGAGGCAAGATAAATAAAAATTTAAATGATAATATTATATGAAACTGTGAATTTTGGAGAGGAGAAAATTAACGGTGATGAAATGGAAAATAATATGCATGGGAAAAGGTAGCCTTGTTCCAGTACTGAAGAGTGCATAGGAAATATGTGAATAATAAGGGAAATATTAATCTCTTCTTAAAATTCAATTTCCCAAGCATTTGAACTGTCTTCAATGCTCAGGGTTCCAGTTCAGGTGCTGCAAAGAAGTAAAGATGGGTGATTGAGTCTCTGCCCTAAGGAAGTTACAGATATTCTGACAGTAATAATATAAGGGAGGATGTATTAGATAAGTAATAGGATTTTCTATCTGAGACTCCAAAAGTTAATGACAAAATGATATGTGCATCTCATTCTAAAGGGAGGTGCCAGACTATTCATGTTGAAACTTCAAGGTTTCCTAAACTAGTTCTGTCAGCCATAGCAGCTCATCTACCACCATCATTGATGAAAAATTGAGGTTGAAGAGAAAGAGATTTCTTTGGAGAGGAACTGAAAAAGTGCTTTGCATTTCACTCACCTTAGTATCCACCTCTGATGGGAAAAAGGAGAACGTATTCCATGACAGCAGAAATTCTCTAAATAGACACAAATGGAAATGAAACCTATGCTCAGAGAAGAGGAGCAGCCTCAGTGCTGGCACAGCAAGAATTTCAAAGCCTGGGGAATATGGCTCCCTGCATAGCAAACTCATTGCCTTCTGTTGGTGCTCTAAGTTGTTTCTGGGTACCAATGTACTGGGGCATGAAAGACAGTGAGTCCATATCATTCTCAGATCTGGAAAATTGGCAGGCTGCCAATTTCACTGACTGTAAGATGGGGTTCTGTGGGATACATGTAAAGCCTGGGGAGTGAACCACTGATATCTTGTTTTATTTCTATCAATGGAAGTTTATTTACTGCTTTGGGAATAATGAAAAAATGAAAGCAACCTTTTATACATTTTACCTATCCTTGAACTTGGACCAGTCAATCCAATAATACTAATTTTAAAAGACAAAATATGGTAGATGTACAGCCTCCTCTCAAGTCAAGGAGGTGCTTTTCTAGAGGGACCTTTGGAAAGCTTTATGAATGTCTCTAGGGGACCAAGCCTGCTACCAGTGAATATTCTAAAAGTGCTATGGCTACAACTGCCCCAACTCGGGGGAGAACACATTGGTGGCTGCTTTAGTATGGGGTTGCATTTCCTCCCATTTCAGGTGCATGTTTTTGAGATTTGATGGGGACTTGTGGAAATGATCCTAACAAAGCATACTGCCAGAAGGACACAAACAGAGGGAAGCATCTCAGAATTCTAGCAGCTAGACAGAAAAGATGCAGAGGAGGCAATTATGTGAGATTAAATAGAAACCCAAGATACCCCAACAGAGGCAGCAATTGTACTACTGCCATCTAGAGGGCCTTTGGGTGGATTACAACAGTGCCTGTCAAAAGTGCCCCATTTCTCCAACATCTACTCTCCCATCCCCCAGATATTAGAAGCAGTGACTAGGAGGATGGGGCCAGGAAGGGAAAATAAGCTGATTTAATCTCCTATCTTACTTGGGCTGGTGACCAGAAAAAAAAATTAAATTTGAGTGGATTTGAAGTTTGAAATTATATTCAGTATTTGTTCCTTCTGCTTTCTAACTTGGTTTTAGTTCTATAGGAGAGTTGCAGGTTTCTCATTTATTCTCATAGCTTTGTATTCTGCCTTTTCATCTGTAATGTTGCTTTACACCTTATTTTTTTTTTAAACTTTTTATTGTTGGTTGTTCAAAACATTACAAATTTCTTGATATATCATATTTCACACTTTGATTCAAGTGGGTTATGAACTCCCATTTTTACCCCATATACAGATTGCAGAATCACATCAGTTACACATCCATTGATTTACATATTGCCATACTAGTGTCTGTTGTGTTCTGCTGCCTTTCCTATCCTCTACTATCCCCCCTCCCCTCCCCTCCCCTCGCCTCCCCTCTTCTCTCTCTACCCACTCTACTGTCATTCATTTCTCCCCCTTGTATTATTTTTCCCTTTCCCCTCACTTCCTCTTGTATGTACTTTTGTATAACCCTGAGGGTCTCCTTCCATTTCCATGCAATTTCCCTTCTCTCTCCCTTTCGCTCCCACCTCTCATCCCTGTTTAATGTTAATCTTCTTCTCCTGCTCTTCGTACCTACTCTGTTCTTAGTTACTCTCCTTATATCGAAGAAGACATTTGGCATTTGTTTTTTAGGGATTGGCTAGCTTCACTTAGCATAATCTGCTCTAATGCCATCCATTTCCCTGTAAATTCTATGATTTTGTCATTTTTTAATGCAGAGTAATACTCCATTACACCTTATTGTTAAAATTGATTTGATGTTCTCGTTAACTTTTATATCATGAAGCACTTGTGAGAAACTTTTTCTTTATGGAGTTCTGCTTATTTCCAGAATGGTGCTTTCATCTGTATTCTCCCTTCTTAAATTTATTAATTTTTTCCACTAATAATGTGTTTGCAACATTGTTGTGTTCTTTTATTTCTATTTTTTTCTTTTTCTTTTTTTTTTTTAGAAGCTTTGTCCAGACCATCTGTTTGCTCTGCAATGTGTTAGTGCATTCCACTTGCTTTCTGTTCCCTTAGATTTAAGGAGGAAGGGAGAACTCAGCTGTGCCTGTGTGCAGTATTGACTGAGGACCTGTGCTTTATCTCCTGGGGTTTGGGGATTTTAGTATATATTTTCTTTTGGTACCAGGGATTGAACCTAGGGGTGCTTAAACCTGCCACCCCCCTATATAATAATTTTGAGACAGGGTCTCACTAGGTTGTTCAGGGCCTCGCTAAGTTGCCGAGGCTGGCTTTGAATTTGTGATCCTCCTGCCTCAGCCTCCAGAGCTACTGGGATTACAGATGTGTACCACCATGTCCAGCAATGTTAGTATATATTTTCTGTGCTAAATTATGTCCATCTATTGGGATTTATCTTCACCACTCTGAGAAATATTATTGAACTTTGGATTATTTCTTCTAATCATCATGAAGCCTGGGTTCTTTGTTTCCTTTACAGTTATCTGAGTTTTGTTCAATTTGTTGGGCTCTCTACTTCATTGTCACCAGTTCTTAAATGTTTCTCTTTCCACATTCACCTTTTTCTCCCCGACAGCAATTTCTTTTTCTCCCAGCTCTGCTACCACCTCCATTGGGGGAAAAATTAATAATAAACTTGTAGTTTACTTCTCTTCAGGTACTCAGCACACTTCTTTTCCCCGTTCCCTCTCTCAGGGACTCTTGTCCTCATTACTTTCTCTTTTCTCCTTCCTATCTGCCAAACCACTATTTATTGTTGAACATATTTAACTCTGAGTATTTATGATTGTTCTGCTGTTCTCTCCATTTTCTGTTAGTTGGAAGATACCAAAATGGAGAGTCTTAGTTTTTCCCTTTTCTGATAGGACCTGAAAGTACTTGGGATGGGACTTTCCCTCCCTTGTGAAATTCTCCTCTAAGGAGACAAAGATCTCCCATATCTTACCTGAAGCCATCTTTCCCATGTTGTGGGATGGGACAGGGGTTAGAGTTTTCAGGATTTTGTTTGCTCATGTTCCCTACATAGTACTTCTATGCAGGGTGATAATTAGAGGCTTGTCATGCTGCTTTGAAATTTGTTCTGTAAATTCTTAGAAACATTTCTGTCTTTGATGGCCACCAATGTTTAAAGGTTATAACATGACCCTGTGCCTTGTTTGAATGCTACTGATATGTTTTAGCTGCTTTTATATTTTTTTCCTCTGTCTGCTGTTTATTTAATTTTCGTGGGAGGAAGATTTTTTAGATTTGACCAAACTCCAATATTTAAACCTTGAACTCTCTTATTCCTGTTTGTGAGTTGTAGAAATTAAAAGTCATAGTATTTAAGAAATTTGCTTGAAACACAGCTTGTTGAAGGAAGGGACAGGGAAGAGACTTGATTCAAATCTAGACCTGTCTTTTATCTAGTAATCAATATTCCTTTCTGTAATCTACGGCAAGCGAGGAGAATTTTTAAATAGGTTACTGATGAAATGAAACATTCATCTTAGGTTTGGAGCTGGCATGTGGTCTGGTAGAGATATGTGAAGTGAATCTGAAGAGAGGAAAATATGAAAGCAATGAAATAGCTAGGAAGGGGTTATAAAAGCAGACAGAAAGTAATGAATGCTTGAGGTACAGGGGAACTTCTTTCATATCTTAAACTTTTGAATTTGGTAATCAGTGTCTTTTTTCTTACAGGTTTCTAGGGTATCATCAGTCTTTCTATCATATGCTCAAATTTGTAAGGATTTTGTATTGATATGGGAAGATTTGGATTAGGAGGCAAGGCAAGGATTAGTTTGTAGTTGTTTCTTGTAGTTGAACTAGCATGAGGTCCACAATAAATCATTTCAACTTTCTGGACCTCATTTTCTTTAGGTTTAAATTGAAGAGTTCTCTTGCAGCTCACAGTCAACGCTCAATAAAAGATGAATAAGTGAATAAGTGATGTTTGAAGACTGAAAGAACTTTCCTTCCCTTTGCAAATGGAATCTGTTAAATGAAGAAGACATCTAGGTTATTTACAACTCTTCAATTAAAATGTTTATTAGATATCTATTATATACTCATTTCCATTCCTTATAACTTGACATCCAAGGGCTCCCTAACTTGATCATAGAGTACCCTTTCAATCCTATCCTTGCTGCTCTGGTAAAGAACATCTTTATTAGCCAGGCACCATGGTGTACACCTGTAATTTCAACAATTCCAGAGGCTGGGGAGGAGGATCACAAGTTTGAGATAAGCCTCAGAAACTTAGGGAGGCCTTCAACAACTTAGCAAGACCATCTCAAAACGAGAAGATAGGAAGTGAGGAAACAAAGTGAACAACATCAAATTTATAAGAACATGTATAATATAGTTAAGGAACTGTGAGGAGACCAGTGTGGCTAGAACATAGAATACTGAGGGTAGAGAGTAGAAGAGACTGGAAAGATAACCTGAATCCAGATAGCGGAAAACACTGCGTTACATAGGTAGCTTGGGCTACATTATATAAACTTTCAGAGAAGGATATGCTTTTTTCTCAGTGTAATAGGATGATGTCAAAAGATTGGATCTGGAGTGTCCCCCACAGGCTCTGTGTTGAGGGCTTTGTCCCCAGTGCAGCAATATTCAGAAGTGGGGCTTTTAGAAAATGGATCATAGGGCTCTAATCTTATCAGTGGGTTAATCCATTGATGAGTTCATAAGTGAATGGACTATTAGGAGGCAGTAGAAACTGTAGGAAGTAGGGCCTACTTAAAGGAAGTAGGTCACTTAGGGACATATGCTGGAAGTGTATATATCTTATCCCTCGCCCCTTCCTTAATTCCCACCCTCTGCTTCCTGGCCTCTATAGCGTGAGCAGTTTTGCTCCTCCACTTCTTCTATGACATCCCATCATGCCTTAGGCCAAGAAATAATGGAGCCAGCAATGACAGACTGAAACCTCTGAAGTTGTGAGCCAAAATAATTCTTTCCTTCATTAAGTTGTTCTCTGGCATTTTGTCACAGGGAGGGAAAATTAATAACAGAAGATAACCAAGGCATCAATGTGAAGAGCAATAAGAGAGGCAAGAGAATGGAAGCAGGAGGTCAACTGGGCTTCAAGCAGAAGAAAAGAAGTTAATAATAGAATTTGCTAGTTAATACAGAAAAGGGGCTGAGCTAATGCAAGCAAAAAAGGTTCTGCTAAAGAAGCAAAGCTGAGGGTATACATATGAAAAAGAAAGTAATAGAATCCACCCCAAACTATGGACTTGGATTTATTTCTTCCTGCCCCTCTCTACAGGCTAGCATGTAGAGAACAAGGAGAAAGACAGTATAGGAGGCTAGAAATGGTCATGGATCAGATCATTCCTGTGTAGACATTTTTCTAAAAGCAATGGAACTTGATTGCAGAGATATTAGCAAGAGAATGAAATGGTCAGTCTCATTCTGTCCTCATATCCTTCCTTATTTTGGCAAGTTTCATAATACTCTACTTGTTTCTTGTCAATCTCTACAACTTCTGTGTCTTGTTAAACTTTTCTTGAATCCTGCTTGCAAAACACATACCTAGTTCAAATCCAAACACCCACCTTCTCTTGTCCTATGCATTGACTGAAAAATAAAAGAAAATAAAATAATTATTTCTTTTTTATTATTATTTTATTTTATTTTTATTTGTTCTAATTAGTTATGCATGACAGTAGAATGCATTTTGGAACATCATGTATAAATGGAGTATAACTGCTCATTCTTTTGGTTGTACATGATGTAGAATCACACCAGTCATGCAATCATATGTACAGAAGGTATTACTATTGACTTTATACATTCTAAATTATTATATTTCAAATATATTTATTATTATTTTTTAGCTTTCTAACTTTGATCTCTTTATTTTTAATTTATAATATTTCTATGATTTCTTATTCATAGAAGCCTACTCTTATTTTATATGTCCTTAAATCTTTTTTAAAATTGATTTTTATTTTTTTAAATACATGGCAGCAGAATAACAATTCTTATTACCCATATAGAGCACAGTTTTTTAAATGTCTTTGTTTGTATGTAAAGTATGTTCACACCAATTCATGTCTTCATAAGTGTACTTTGGATAATGATGTCCATCACATTCCACCATCATTGCTAACCCCCTGCCCTCTCCCTTCCTCTCCCACCCCTTTGCCCTATCTAGAGTTCCTCTATTCCTCCCATGTTCCCCCACCCTACCCCACTATGAGTCAGATTCTTTATATCAGAGAAAACATTTGGCATTTGTTTTTATACACAATGGAATATTACTCAGCAATAAAAGAGTAAAATCATGGCATTTGCAGGTAAATGGATGGAGTTGGAGAAGATAATGCTAAGTGAAGTTAGCCAACCCTAAAATAATTATTCCTTTATAAATAAATAAATAAACATTTTAAAATAAAATTATTTTAATAAGTAATGATATAATAATTAATGGATTAAGAATAAACTAAAATAAATAAAAATAAAATAATTCTCAGCTTGGTTAAATTATAAATCAATCCATTACCTTCAATAGTATCTTGACCTCAACAATGACAAGAATTCTTTCAATGTTTCCTTAGTTATTCTTTTTTCCTATTCTCTGCAGTAGACATATAAAATCGTTTCTGTTCTTTTCAGGTGTTCTCCACAATCCACTCCTGCTACAAACTCAGCTGATAATTTCATTTTCTGCTTCAAAGAGAAAGTAGAAATCCTTAGAACCTTTCTCCACATCTTGCCATATCTGCAAGTTTACTTACATCTTCCTATGCCCACATACATTGGTTAGGAAAGGGACTATAAGTATCAGAAAGCACAACAGCACTTAAAACTAGGAGTTTATGTTTTCTGACATAAAAATATTGGTAGAAGTTATTTAGCTATTGGAGAACAGAGACAGTAGTATCAAAAAATAAATCAAAAAATAAAATTCCTTGCATGTATAATTTTATCAAAATTAACCCAAATACTATGTATAATTATAATGCTCTAATAAAAATATATTTACAAGGAATTACTGTTGAAATGTGAATAAAAAGATTTAGTATCGTAGTTAGCCTAGCTATGGCCCATAATAAGAGCTCAGTAATTACTGCTGCTATTTTTTTTTCGAGTATGGAAGCTGTCCAAAATCACAAAGTATAATAGTAGACAAGTTGTGACTCAGATTTGCTGATTTACTATATTTTGGTAACCCTATTGTAGACAGTATTTTTGGCCTGTGGGACTAAGTAATGTTTAATTCCTCACAAACCATAAGGAGTCCTACGGTTCCTTTCACATTGAATCAATGACGTTCATTACTTCTGGGAAGGCACAATCCACCTAGAGAAAAGGAATCTCAGTTTTCAATCTCAAAGCCAAATTTTTTTCTGAGATTCTTGTGAGACAATTGTCTTTAAATTCATGTTGTTTAAAAGTGAAAAAAAAAATTCTGGCTTCTAAATTTCAAAGGCAATCCTTTTCAAAAGAAGATGAAAGTTCAGTTCTCTGAAAACAGTTTTATAGTGACCTCTCATGTAAAAATCATGGAGGATATGCCCACAGGATATTCAACCTGTGAAAAGTAGAAAGTGCTTAGAGAGGAGATGGAAGTATTGGGGGGATAGATGAGTTAGAGGTTCTACTGTACCTTTACTAACAGTGCCACTCGTGGTTCTTAGTTTGGGGGGGCGGGGATTTGGGAAAATCAGTAGTTATAGGTTGGAAGCCCTGTCCCAGCATGAGTTGGCCATGGTAACATATGAACATTGGCATGCCCTGTTAGGTAGAACAGTAGCTATTTTCCCTGCAGGTGATGGAAACAATACAGAGGTTCCTGAGTGATACTGAGGAGATGTAAAGGGCAACTTAGAGATAAGCTTTACTATACTCATCAGAAATCACCGCCAAGGAAGTCTCAGCAGGGTTCCCTGTTCAGAGGACATCATGGTGGTAGTTGGGAGTGGGTCACTCAAAACTGTGGTCGAGATGGAAGGCACTGCTAAATATCAGAGGATCAGTAGCATCAGCAAAGATCAATGTAGGCACTCTGATAAACAGGAGAAGTTGGCTGAGCATCTTAGGAACAATTACCATATCTGAGGGGAAAAACCATGAAAGATGGAGCATTAAACTCCTAGGGAATTAAATTTATCCCAAATGAACTCTTACTTTTAATTGGGAGAGCCTGAGTTTTCCATTTTTTCCTGCCATTTTTCTTCAACTTTATATTTTAGAACTTTCAGAACAACAAAGAAGTTGAATGATTTTATATGAATATCTCTGTGTCCTTTGGTAATATTCATCCATTTTAATATTTTGCCTTAGTTGATCCATGTATCAACTAATTTGTATCTTCCTATGTATCTACCATCTATATATTTTTTTTTTTTTTTTGCCTAAAAATTTGAAAGCAAGTTGCAGATATTATGGCATTCAGGTCTAAATGTAGGTTGAACCATGTGAAGTTGCTGAGTTTTAGCCATTTTTGTATGCTTAACATAATACTTTGGTATATCTCTCCAAAGAAGTAAGGCTTTCTACACAACTATAGTACCACAAACTTACTTAGGAAGATTCACATTAATCCAAAAACATCCGATATAAGTTCATATTTGACATTTTCAGTTGTCCAAAACATCTTTTATTGATGACTCACTTTCCCATTTTATCTGGAGTCCCACTGAGGTTCATGCATTGCATTTGGAATTTATGACTCTTTCTTATCTGTTTTTATGACATTGACTTCTGTTTGTTTTAGAGAAGTTCCCAGGTCAGTTGTACTACAGAATTTCACATTTTGGATTTGTCTTGATTTATTTCCTCATAACTAGATTTAGGGTAAACATTTTTGGCAAAGATATTACATAGGTGATCTTGTTGTACTTACTGAGTCACATCAGGAGGCAAAAGAAATGTTGTTCAACAATTGGTGATGATATTTTGATCACTTAGTTAATTAAGGTGGTGACTACACGAACTCTCCATTGTAAAGCTTCACTTTTACTTTTGAATTAGTAACTAATATATAGGAATCATATTTTGAGACCATATGAATATCATATTCCCAAAAAACTTTTGTCTAATGGTTTAAGCATTTTTTGATGATCTTTAGTTATTATAATCAGGCATTACAAAATGAAGATTTTCTAATTCTGTCATTTCTTCTACACTTATTAGCTCACATTATTCTGAAAAATAGTTTATATTCTCTGTCTTTTTAATATCACTGTGGATAATTTATTTTATTCAACATTATTATCTATTGTCATAATTGCTCTAAGACTCAAATTTCCATATGTTTGATCAGTGGGCAATCACCTCAAGCTGGCTCTTTTGTTCTTTTGACATGACATCATTAGTCTTTGAGCTCTTCCTTGTTTTCTGACACAACAAGAAATTCCTTTCACCTGCAAAAGACTTGGAGTCATTTTCCAAGTTTCTCTGCTTCTTTTCAGTGGACAAAGGTTTTCAGAAACCAATTTCTGAACACCAGTTGTGTTCTTTGCTATGAAGTACATTGCTTCGAGGCCCTTGAATTGCTTTTATTTGGAAAGTTTTCATATCAGAGTCTTAGTGTGCAAATTTAACTCTCACCCAATCCTATAACTATATAATGAATTTATTAGGCTCATTCAAATTACCCATCCAAGAATCAGAGAGGTATTTAAAAATGTGAATTAAATCATATCGTTTTTCCTACTTAAAATCGAGTACTAAACTCCAACCCCACTGATCTTTCAGTTCCTCTCATGTAGCACTTTCTGAAGTCATAGCTGTCAAGCATTTTAAAAAAATTTTATCTTTTTGTGTGTGTTTTATAATGCACATAATATATTAGTGAAATAGAACACATGATGTAAAAATAACTAAATAAATAAAGCTGGAGATATGTGAGCAGATTTTCTTTTTTAATTAATAAGATGCCTGATCACTTTGAAACTTAGAGTTCATTGCTCTAACTCTGAATTTCCTATTGGGGTCTTTTAGAAGATTGTTTTCCTATCTGGAACAGTTATTCCCTCACTTTTTGCTTGATTCATTCCTATCTGTCATTCATTTCTTTGTTCAAAAATCACTTCCCCTGAGGATACTTTTTTGACATTCTGAATCTAAATTATGCTCTACGTTATTCTCCCACAGCTCTATGTTCTTTTTCTTCCTGTAGAACTTATAACAATTTATACTTACCTATTCATTAATTCTGTCTTCCTTACAAAACTGTAAATACTATGAATGAATGACCATGATGTTTCACTCTACATAGTATAATCAATTACCTAGAAGGTGGTTGGTACATATAATTACTCCATGCATATTTGTTGAATAAATGTTGGATAATTGATGAATAAATAGAAATAAAAAAAGAAAATAATGGAAGATAAAACTTGCTCTATTTTCAATCATGCCAGAAACATTTAATTAGTTATTTTGTATCCATTATTTTGTATGCAGATTGCTCATTTACACATGAGACAATCAATTGGTCAATTGGAGTTAAGGAACAAAGTTTTAAACAGGAATTAAAATTATAATGGGACAGATTAAGATGGGGATAAATTGATTAATTGGAAACTAGCAGAGGTATGAGTGTTCTTTCTTTGAATAGAACAACTGGTGTATCAAAGAAAACAATTTTAATTGTTTATATGTTTCCTGGAAAACCTTGAAAATTTAGATGTGGATTGAATATATCTGTTCCCATGTAATGTCTGGCAGCATCTTCCACAGATTGCCTTACTCAGGCCAGATCTGTTCTATGTTATTCGCCACATTGATAATGCACTGTTGAATTTCTGAATGATATGATCAGAAATTTTAGCTTTAGACTTTCCTGGCTGTCACAAATGCTTTCTTTGGCTTCATTGTAGATTTTTAAAAGTGTCTTATTAATTAACTCCCTTTCAAGGAATGCTGTTCTATAGGTTTGATGACAGTTGGTAAATTGAACTTGACAAGATTAAATAAAAAATTTCACTGCATAGATTCATCATGATATTTTCAATTGCTCATAATGATGGTAGTGATATGGGTAGCTGGAAAGCAATAAACTGTTAGGGGGTCTCTTTGTGAAGACTTTATATTTAAACCTTTCAATGATGTCTTAGAATTTCATGTCTCTGCACAATTTAAACATACATAAAAGAAATTACATGTTTCCTAAGACAAGGGTCCATTAGAGGTATAATCAGAGTGAGATAAAGAAACAAAAATTCTACAGGATCTTGCTGGGGACTCTTTATTAAAATCAGGTGAAATTTTATTGTAGTAAGTATCTGCATCCTACTGGTTATCAGCAAGAAAGGTAAGTGTAATTTAAGTCTAATGTGTCCATAGTAGTGTGTGGGATGAACAGGATCTCAACTACAGTTCCTTTATCCTCTTCTCTTGTTGATTTTGCATACATGTAAGTGCCACAGGAATTTCTTTTTAAGGTACCAATAGGCTGATTCCAGTCTCTTCCCACAATTCTATTTTTACCTTTTCCTAGTTCTACCTAGAACTGTTTAGTCCCTTGAAATATCAGCTGAGGTAAGTATCACAATTTTTCAATACATACAATTTTAAAATAGTAGGTGTTTTTTCAACAGCAGGGTGAGTTTGGATTCTTTTGACATTCTTTGGTATAATAATGTGATTAAAACAAAAAGTGAGACTTTTGATTTTCTTTTTCCTTTTCTCTAAACTACTTCTGGGTTGACATTTAAGATAAAATATTTCAGCCAAAATCTTCTAAGGGTTTTATTTTTCAACTTTTTTATTGCAATTGCACTAACGTACAACCAATGACAATCACACCTTGTATAGTATGAATTATATTTTTATTTTGGTCTTTAGTGTAATTTTATGATGAATTCAGTTCCCCTGTTTAACTCACTTAATATTTCCACATGAGGAACATCCAGTCTCTCCCTAACTCTATAAGTAATCCAAGAAGAATGATTTACACTACATAGAACTAAAGTTACCAATGTGGCTATTTTTTTTTTGGGCAGGGTTCATTCAGAACCTTCCTAGAAAAGAAATCAAGAATAGGCAATTTATATATGTCATCATCATTGTATAAAATGTGTATGTGTCTGTGTGCCCAGCAGAATGACATGTGACTTAGAATTATTTGGTTTACTCAGATCATTTTCATTGATGACTTTAAGAATTGCCAGAAATTTAGAAAAACAAAAGCTATCTTTGTTACCAAAGTCTTGATAATCTCTAATTCTACAGGTACACTGAGGCCATAAGAATCAGAACCATATCCAAGGATTCAGGTTAGTCCCCGTTTTCTGGGGATAAAACTCGATGGGATGTAGAAATGGATACAGACACACAACATATATGTTGTGTATTATTGGCAGGTGTGTCTTGTTAGACTTGCCTTGCTTTTGTTTTTGTTTTCCATAGTAGGTCAACATTACAAAGATGATTTCACCAGAAAACCTGGATTCCCGACTCTCTTTGAAAAATCAGAATCCTTATAACCCAAGGTCTCCATTCCCACAAGGTCTCCATTCCCACACGTGCACCTGAGTAGTGGTATATATGCTCTCAGATCCCCACCATTTCCATCCCTCACTCAAATACAACAGATATTCTTATATACTGCTTGTGTCATTTACTTTGCCTTACTGGTTTTTATGGGCATTCTATTTGTATCCCTTGAACAAAAACATAGAGTGTAGGCTACATGTAGACAGTTGTGACCTTAATGTCCCTGGGTCTTAGTTTTCTCATCTACACAGTGGGGCTCTTTTGATGATTTTCTGTGATGGTTGTGGCCTTCAATTGAGATAATGCATTTTGAAGTGCAACAAGTATAAAAATGTTAATTCTATCAATGTACAAAAAATAGATACAATCAATTAAAAGTTTGAGTTTCCTCTGTTGAGAATAGCATTAGGACTATGGAAAGAATAAATGCAGAAAAGGAAATTGTCCCTGATCTGAAGCAGGAAGTTTATTTTATAGGTAGCTGGTGTCATGGGAAGAGCTGGAATACCGAGTTGAAGTCCTAGAAGCCGTGGGAAAGTTGTCACATCTCCACAAATACCTTTTCATTATCTGTAAATCCCAGAAGACAGAACTTATCTTCCAACTCATATATTTGTCAGGATCAAATGAAATAAAGTATATGAAAATAATGCATGGATTAAAAAATGTTATTCTGATATAGGCAATGATTAGTACATAGTGATAAAATATGTGCACATAGAAAACACTAAGAATATTTACCCAGCCCAGCATTTATATAACTTAAAAATGTGAAGTCCTGGAAGAGTAGTTTTGATGATGTTGTTGTCTTGTTTTTGTGGTACTGAGGATTGAACCCAGGGGCACTCTACCACTGAGTTACATCTTCAATCTCTTTAAAAAAAATTTTTTTTTGAGACGGTGTTTGACTAAGTTACAAGTGCTGGCCTCAAACTTACAATCCACCTGCTTCAGCCTCCACAGTTGCTGAGATTACAGGTATGTGCCACTGCTCCCAGCTAACAGTAGTTTTTAATTTAGTGAGAGGCAGCTTTCTTAGAAGAGGGAAATCTTGACAAAGTCTCATGTTTGGCAAAAATCTGAGGATGGTTCTGTTTTGCTTGTTAAAATAAACTTGTGGGCTGGAGATGTAATTCAGTGGTAGAGTACTTGCTTAGCATGTGTGAGGCCCCCCTGGGTTTGATCATCAACACTGAAAATAAAATAAAATAAACTTGCTATTTGTGTTTTATTTCTGATACACATCTTTGTTGTGAGAGGAACTGGGTATTCCACAAACATTCTTCAGATTATTTACAACAAGATATTGCATTATGTCAAGTTAAACCTAGAAAGACTGCCCAAAATAGCTTGTGATGATTTTGTGACTGGATATCTCAGAAAATCTTTGAGATGATATTTTACAGACAATAGAAAAACAGAAGAATTAAATGATTTGTCCAATTTCTCAGAGGTGTGAAGTTATAGGGCCAGAACCCCAAATTAGTTTTTGACCCTAGTGTTCTTTTTGCTGAACATTGGTGCTGGAACAACTTTTCGCTAGAGGTACTAAATAAAATCATTCAATATTTAGATAATCAGATTGGGTTGGGAATTGTACTTACCTAGGAGGAGGAAAAGAAATATGTTAAAAAGATTGTCACAAATTAGAAAGTACATTAGGGAACAACCCCAACAATTTTGCCTCCTTCCCCCAAGGTGGCAAACGCTGTTAGCCCCTTCCCTACCCTACCCTTTGCCTCATTGTTTTAAATCCGGCTGCTCCTTTACATTCTCAAACCTGTCTCAAACTTTTGCCTGCCTAGCACTCTCAGGACAAAGGCTGGCTTCTTTCCCTCATCAGCACGTGAGAGGAGGACAGCTCCTTCAGGAAAATAAAAACTTTCTAAAGAAAATCACGGATCAGAGCGAGAAAGAAAGCGGCCAAGGGAATTAAGTTTCTACTGGAGGCTAAGAAATCACTCCTCCCCCTCCCGATTCCTCCAACACCGGAGAACTTGAACTTTCTTTCCTCTTTTCTACAGTGCCAAGGGAATGACCATGAGCTCTCGTTATGAAGAGCTTTAGGGCCAGAATAAAGTCCTTTTTGCAGAGTCTGGTGGTGGGCTGCCTCTGGAATGTAATTTCAATCCTCCCTCAGCCTTCAGCTTCCCTCTCCCCTCTCCCCTTTTGACTCTGGAGGGGCAGTGGCAACATCGCGCTCTGGGGCGCGTGGAATTTGGGCTCGCCATCCCGGAGCAGGTGTCGGAGGAGGGCGGCTCCGGGCCGCTGGAGAGTGATGGTGTTGGTCCTCTCTCAATTGGCAGGAGTTCTTGGCCTATGAAGATGAGTCCCTTTGGTGAGCTAGTTGTGTCCTGCTGCTTGGGCAGGGGCTTCGGAGGCCCAAAGGCAGGTAGGCCGAATGCAGGCTTCTTCAGATTCGGGCTGCCTGGCTTCCTCAGCCACGGCCCCAGATGGCCACCGTCTCGCCACTTCCCCCACTCCCCGCCACCGCCACGGTGGTCTTCTCCAGTAGTGACAGCGTGATGAGGGCGCCGTCGCCAGTAGGATTGAAGCTGTGGCTCAGACGGGACACCCAGGGTGGGAAGTGGGGGAGGGAGGCTGTGGGAAGGGGGAGGTCAGCGCTGGGCGGGCGCTCTCGGGATCCAGCGCTGCCCCCTCCAGCAGCACGAGCAGCATAGCAGCATCCACTGCCACCGCCGCAGCTACAGCGGCCACAGCAGCAGGAGCTGGGGGCTCTCAGCGCCGCGCTACCGAGAGCAGAGGGGCGGCGGCGCCCGCCCCAACCGAGCTGAGCCGAGCGCGCAGCCGGCCGCTGCCGCTGCCTCGCAGATGCCATCACAGCAACAAAGAGCTCGCTGAGCGGAGAGCGGCCGCGAGAGCTCGCCTTGAAGCCACCGCATCAGCTCTCGGAGCTGCGCGTCAGCGGGAGGAAGCGGAGAAGGAGTTCTGGGGGAGGGAAGAGGGTAGAAGATGGCCAGGAGGAGAAAAAACCCCAGCATCAAGGGTGAGTCCCTTTCCATCAGCTCCTTCCATCCTGTTTCTCACCTTCGATTCGCCCCTCGGGCCCGCCTGTTTACCAGGCTCGGCGAAGTGGAAGCCTGCCTGCCGGGGAAGAGTTTGCTTTCTTCAGGAGGTGGAGGTGGGGGGACCTCAGCACGGCTTCACAACCCTTTACCTCCGGGGACGCTCTGACCGGAGTTTGTCCCCTTTTTGTAACCTGAGGAAACCTGGAGACTCTTTCTTGTACCCCCACCCCTTTCCTACTTTGTGAGCTTGGGCTTCTATCTGTTGCACCTTCTCCCTTCAGGGCAGTGGTTGAGAGTAGCGACTTGTGGCTCCTAGCACACACACACACACACACACACACACACACACCTCTCTCTCTCTCTCTCTCCTCTGCCCATCTCTCCCCACTCTCCCTCTCCTGTTCCTGTCTCTCCAACATCTCTTCTATTCTTTGTACCCAATGCTTCTCTCCTTTCGCCTCTTCATCCCAAGGGGGACAAGTTCTGATCATTTTCTCAACCTCCATCCGAGGAAATTGGAGCTGTCTGGCTCTCTTTTTCTCTGATGCTCAAAGGGACTTGCTACTGCTAGGTCTTTGAGGGCTACTATCACCTCTCCAAACTGCCCAGGTGGGCAGTGACTCGAGCTGAGTGGTCCCCCTGTCATTCCTTGGGAACCAGGGCTTCCGAAGTTGGAAAGTTCTTGGGGTGGGGTGCGTGGGGGGAATAACAAAGAGGACAAGAAAGATCTTGTTGATAGAGTGACTTGAAGCTTCGCTGCTCGGTCCTGGGAGGGATTTCAGAGGGAGCCTTCTGGGTTGCGTCCTGCCAGCAGGCAGGACTGGGAGGAAGCGGAGGCTCCCCAGGACAAGGAGAGTGCAGCGCGGGGTAAGCAGGTGAGAGGTTGCCTGCGCCCTCCGCGGACTCGCAGAGGTCGTGGCTCACCCGCTCCCTCACTCTCTCTCGCTGTCACTGGGGAACTAGCAGTGCTGGAGAGGTTGTCTGCAGCACTGCGGAGAGGTGGAAGTCGACTTGACACCGCGCACCACGCGCGGTGAGGAAGGCTGTACAATAGGGAACCGAATCTGAGGGTGGGGGCAAGGAGGAAGGGGCGGTGTTAGATTTGGGGTTTCAACTCAATGGATCTGATGGCGTGGAAGGCGGAGACTTGTTACACCTTGGGGTTATATAAAATAGGACCATGACTCTGAGATGAGAGCTGGGACTGTTGGATATATTGGCTTGGTCTACTGCGATGTGCTGTGCTTTGGCGTGCTCCTGCTTTTTCTTCCCAGGTCTTGCTTATGGAAGCTCAGCTCCACTCTAGAGGTCACTAGGGGGACACAACTTTATCTTGTTACTTCAGCTTGTATTTTAATTGTTCCTGACTACTCGAATTATTCATTGGAAAGGGTTAAGAACCATGATCCTTAATTCTTTAGACGACATTACTACAAAATACCCGAGATTTTCCCTTTAAACTAGAACCTACCTATAACAATTTTATTGCAAGATATTATCTTAAAATATTATATTAAACTTCCGTGCTTTTCATCATTAATTAGTATATGTCCATAGAGGTAGACAAGTAAAGAATGAGGGAATTTATTCATCAGCAAACACTTTGGTCTCCTTACCAAAATATCAAAGAACTTGTCTAAACCCTTACTGACTGTGCACTAGCTACAGTTTCGGTTTGCTCCTTTTTTTTTTTTTTTTTTTTTTTGTGGAACCATATGGCACCATGAGTGAAACAGAAGGATTGGTTTTTAGCACTGCTGATGTGACTATCCATTGGCAGGAAGATATTTCATACCCACCCCAAATCTTGCAGATTGTAAATGGTCCATGAAGAGTCCAAAAAATTTACAGATTTACAGTACATGGTGGCTGGTGACAATACTACACTTGAAATGGATAATCTTGGCAGAAGCACCAAAAGATACAAATGAGCTGGGGTTGTGGCTCAGTGGTAGAGATTTGCCTAGCATGTGTGAGGCAATAAGTTCAGTCCTTAGTACCACATAAAAAATAATAAATAATAATAACAAACAAATAAAACAAAGTTATTTAAAAAGAATTTCTAAAAAAAAACTTAAAAAAGATAAAAATGAAACAAAATCAATGGGAAGTGAGCTAATATAAGAAGAGATTTGGTGAAAAGACAACTTTTTCCTCCTCCTGCCCCTCAAAACACAAGAAATTTTTGTTTTATATATCAAGATGGAATTGTATATATTTTCTTAAATAAATTAAATTGTTAGTGAAATAGCTGAAGAATAGTAGTTAACAGAGCTTTGTCATTTAACAGTTCATCCAGAAGAGTTAATAACCAAACTTTCCTAGTATATGTGGTCTTAAAAAGTTTCATTGTAATTCTTTAAAAATAAGGTTCTCTCATGCTACACGTTTTTCTTAAAGGAAAAATTACATTGTTTAGGTCCTACTGACTTTTGTTTCTCTCTTCTTTCTATCTCTGTCTGTCTCTGTCTCTATTTCTTTCTCTCTCTCTCCCACCCATTGTTTTTTTTAACCAGTTAATTTAATATTGTTAGAACAAAAAGATACTTTTAAAATCCTTGTAGTTTCATTTTAGCAGAATTGATTATTTTATATATAACAAAGCAAACCTAAGAAAATGTAATCCATTGACTTGCCTGAATTTTGCCTTTTAAGAGAACTGTACATTAGCCCCCAACTACAGCCTTACTGAACTGTTCTCAGACATCTCTTCTAAGCTGCAAGCAACTACACTGGGTCTGCATGATAGAAAACAAGATTTCTGGGATTTTTTTTTTTGGTGGGGGGGAGGGTAGGCTGCTGGTGTGAACTTTACTGGATAATAAAATATAAACTATAGATTTAGCAGTATTCCATGTTGTGTTGGTTATCCTCCTCCCAGTGCTGCTTCTCTTGAGTTACACTGCATACTAGGAGAGATCATTCAGTGGATCTTATGGCAGGCAAGTTGCTCTTTGGCTTCTGAAGTCCTAGCAATAGACACTATATATTTATAACAGCTAGAAATTGGACAAAGAGAAATGTAGTTTCTCAAGGTTGACTGAAAAATAAGATCCTTCTGCAGAATTTCTCAAGGAACACTAGCATTCACTGGCATCTGATGAAAAGGACAGCTTTTGAAAAAGACAAATGGAATCTCTATTATTAATTCAGTATTTATAATTTTCAAATAAAAATTTTATAATCCATGATCAATAAATGTTAGCCATCCTGTTAGGGTGATATTTATACCATCCCCTCACCCTTTCCCAATGTTAGTACAACATTACTTAAGTTTAAGGGTTAAATGCTTGCAGTCATCTATTCATTTTTTTCATTCAGTGTATATTTATTGAGCATGAAATATGTACCAAGTTCTGTGCAAAGCACTAGGGATTCAGTGATGACTATGATAAATCATAGGGTCTAAAAGGGGGTGTGGGAGGGGGAGGTAAACAAATACATGAAGCAGAAATTTTTCACATGGTGATTAATACCATGAAGAAATAAAACATGGTGTTGCATTAGAAAAAAAGAGATTGTGAGGTTACTTTAGATTGTCTGAGGAGATGACATTTGCATTGGGAAACACAATGAATAGTAATTTGCATGTCAAGAACTAGAAGGTAGCACTGCTGGCCTTCAGACAGGAATGAGGTTGCAAAAAGGCAGGTTCAAGGATAGAATGGAGGTCAGTTTGCCTGGATTGCCTTGGTGAGAGATGGAGACAGGTAGAGAGAGGCTAGATATTTTTTGGCCATAAAAAGGAATATAGATTTTAGGTGAAGTGGAAAGCCACTGGATACTCCATGTTTGGGGCTCCATTCCTATACTCAAGGATGATTTCAGGGAGGATGGGTTCCTACATCAACTAAGGCCCTAGGCAGAGTAAGGTGACCCAGTAGACTTCACTTTTTTAAAAGGTCCAATTGTACTCATGTATCCCTTCTTACTATTCACCAGAAATAACTGCAATGTTCTGGGGGATTGAGACATTAACAGCATCTCCAGGAATGTCTGCTTAAAAAACAATTCTGGAGAGAATGAGGACCGATTCAGCATTTTAGTAGAGACTGTCAGATTAGTCACCCCTGTCCAGCAATCAACTCAAAGCAAGGCAGGAATGACAAAGGGTCTGGAATACAACTTCCAGTAAGGCAGATGCGGAAGACAACATGGGAAGCTCCTAGGTAATGGAAAGAGGTCCATGAATGGAGAAGAAAAGTGATGCTGGGAAAGGGGACATAGGAAAGCCTCAAGACAACATCAGCCAATTCATGATTTTGCCAAAAGAAGTGGGAGCCTGATGTGACAGTGTTCCAAGAGAATCAATCCAATTCAAGCACAAAAGAGGTTCAAATCAGGGTTTGCCTTAAACTGATCTTTTAATCGAGAAGAATTCATAATAATAAAAGCATCCAGGCTTAAAAGATCTCAGAATTTTACTTAATCATTATTATGTTGTTCTTACAGATTACAGACCTCACAAATGAAAATAGCCTGAAAATATTAACAAGCTGCCATTCATTAGAGGAAGCTATTTGATAGCTAGTTAGCAGGAAAATTATGCTCTTGGCTCTCAGATTTTACTGTGAAAATATTGGCAAGGGAGAAATGGGTTTTGTTGGCTGATTTTCTTCACCCTAAATTTCTGTGACTAGAAGATGCCATGATATTTAGAGACGATATAAATTATAATTGATTGTTTTAAAGCTCTCCCCTGTCTACTTCTACCTCCAAACTGTCTGTTTCTTTGCCAAGGATTGATAATGAAAAAATAGTTATTCTAAGAATTCCTGTAGAGCTTTGTTTACTCTCCTCCCTCTTTTTCTTTGTACTTCAAGCGGTTCTTTGGAGTCTGGTAGTACTTCAGGGTTTATATAACTAAGAATAGAGTCTGGTCCTTAGTGACACTGTAATAGAATGTGTTTATGACATCAGCTTTTCTTTAAAGTAGTGAGAGTTATAGCTTGTTGGCGTTAGAAGGAAGGCTCAGTATTTATAGTTATTGAAGAAATGATACAGTAAGAGGTGAGTGATGCTGCCAAAGATGAAGAGTTTATGTCTATAAGGAATTTAATTAAGACTATTATTTGAGACTATATACTCTACACAAGCGTATACATAGATGTGTGTATATATGAATATACACAAATGCATATGTAGTGAAGTCTAAATGTAAGCTGAACACCGTCTACATATGTATTTATATAAATGCATACAATACATAAATAAATGTGTGTATACATACACACATGTGCACAATAGAACTTTGTTCCCATTTTATATTCAGACTTTACTCTTTTTTAAATATTTTTTTTTAGTTGTAGATATACATAATATCTTTATTTTATTTATTTATTTTTATGTGGTGCTGAGGATTGAACCTACTGCCTCTCTGTGCAAGGCAAGCACTCTACCACTGAGCCACAACCCCAGCCCCAGACTTTACTCTTTATACATGCCATTATGGTGATATTTCATGCATTTTACATATGAGGAAATTGAGACACAAAGACAATAGACGATTTCTTGAGGTATAATAGTATATAAGTAGGCACATAACCGAGCCCTTTGACTCATTCCTTGTCTACATTCAGCATTTGAATATGTGCTCCTTTTCTCAAGATCTACCAAATCTAACATAGAAAGGCAATTCTTTGGGGTTGGGGCTGTAACTCAGTTGGTAGAGTGTTCTCCTAGCATGTGCAAGGCCCTGGGTTTGATCCTCAGCACTACATAAAAATAAACAAAATAAAAGTATTGTGTCCAACTACAACTAAAAAATAAATTAAAAAAAAGAAAGGCAATTTATCAACTTCTCCTCAACCCCTGCTGAATCAAGAAGATGTTATGTTTTCTTATACTTTCTCCAAAAGTGTGACAAGGTTATTCTTAGTGATCTACCATTAAAGTAAGAAATACATTGCTAACAAAAAGTGGGCTAATGCTCAAAGATGAGAAGGAAATGTCATAGGATTTAGGGCTTTTTAGAGATAGAGAAAAGACCAGGTAAACAAGTATTTTGAATAAGATAAACAGGAAAAGATGAATCTGTGTTAGCACTGAATGGACTGAGATCAGTTTGCCACTCATAAGGTAAGCCTTGAAGAGGGATCTCAATGCTCCTTACCTACTGGTGTTCATGTTCCGGGGTGCTCTCCTCTCAGACTGAATCTGGGCTAACTTTGTGACTGACAAAGTATGGAATAGGGCTGGGTCACCGGTACAGGCATTGCGGTTTCTTCCTTGCTCTTGTATGGTCTTTGTTCTTGTATATTATTCATTAGGGGGGAAATCCAGTTGCTACACTATGAAAACACTCAAGCATTCCCTGGAGAGGCCCATGTGGGAAGTAACTGAGGCCTCCTGTTAACTGCTAGCACCAATTTGCTAGTCATGAGAATAATGAGAATGATCAGAAATGGATCTTCTAGCCTAGTCAAGCATTCCAATGTCTAGTCTCTGTCCACATCTGACTGAATTTCATGATTAACTCTGACCCAAGACTGTCCTGTCAAGCTACTTTTGGATTCCTGTTTCAAAGAAACGGAGAGATAATAAACATTTACTGTTGTCTTAAACCACTAAATTTTGGGATAATTTGTTACATTATATTAGATTATGAATATACCTGTAGTTCATTATTTTGACATATCTATCTTGGGAGGCAGGGAAAACCTTACTGGTGTGTTCATATTAGGGAGACATTGTTTGTGCAAGAGAATATTAATACAAACCCTACACTTCAATGGTATTATTTTACTTATTATACAATGACTGTAGGGATTCCCCTGTACCCTGCTGCTTCTATGCTCCAGAGGAAAAAAGAATACTCTAATTCACCATCTTCATTACTAGTCTTAACATTGGCTTTGAATCATAGTGCTCTTTTCTAATTAGTGAATTGGGCTTTAAGCCTGAAATTTCTTTTTCCTGTTTCCCTCGAGTTAGTTTTAGCAGTTTGTTTCCTCCTGTGCTCTTTTTGGGCAATCATTCCTGACTCCTCTGCTTCACTTGGTTTAGAAAATGTTTTCCAAATAGAAGAACCACCAAACTAAAAATCAGAGTGGTAGAGAATGTACAAGGCCTAAAATCTCCAAAAAACCCCAATGCCACAGTCCCCTAAACTGAAAATGCAGAAAGTCCCTAAAAACCTAAAATCTTTTATTTTCACCACAGCTATTCTATGACACATACCTATATCAAAAGATGCTATACATCATAAACATAAACTTTTTTTTTTTTTTTTTTTGGTACTAAGGATTGAACTCAGGGGCACTTAACCACTGAGCCACATCTCCAGCCCTATTTTGTATTTTATTTAGAGGCAAAGTCTCACTGAGTTGCTTAGTGTTTTGCCATTGATGAGGCTGGCTTTGAACTTGTGATCCTCCTGCCTCAATCTCCCGAGCCTCTGGGATTACAGGTGTGTGCCACGGTGCCCGACATACAATTTTTACTTGTCAAAGAAAACAAAAAACTTAAAATATGCCAATAAAAATTTCTGCAAATATTTTTATCCATTCCTCCCTACCAAGGAACCTTTCTCCCCTCTCATTCCAACTAGTCCTTTGATGTATAAGCAGGAGTCTGAGAAAGAGGATAAATAAAAAAAGAAGAAGGTTGCCATGTCTTCTGCTTCGGGGTGGAGTATTAGTTTTATTTCACTTGTTCACTTATTCTTCAGTGACTCTACAAATAATATATAGCTAATCATTTTATGCTAGGCCCTAGCCTATGTGTGCTTGGGATACATCAGAGAAGAAAATGGAGCCTTCGTAGAGTTTTCCTTTCAGATAGGGAAGGCAGACAGTGAATAATAAACATAAATTATTGATATTAAAAATTGAAAAGTGCTGTGAGAGAAAGAAAACATAGACCTGAGTAAGGGGAATTTGGAGCACTGGTGATAAGAGATGGTAGAAAGGGCCTGCTGTGAATATTAAGAAGATGATTGGGGTAGACCTAATTGAAAAGGTAATATGCAAGTGAGGTCCTTATCTATGGGAAGGAAAGAGAATTTCCAAAGAGACAAGCCAGGGCAAAGTTCTTAAGGTGATCATTCAGCTGGCCTATTTAACTACTGAAAGAAGACTGAGTGGAATTAGTAAAGGGGATAGAAATGAGAAAGAAGGTCAGAAAGAGGAGTGGGGACCAGATTGTGTTAGGCCCTTCAGACAATCTAAAATCTTAGACTTTGACTTTTATCTTGAGTTTTGGCAGAGTAATATGATGTGACATACATATTAAAAGAATTACTGTCGACACAGTTTTGGGAATCAGCATAATTTGTAGGGCTAAGGAGGGGAGCTAGAAGGCCAGCAAGAAATCTTCTGCACTTATTCAGTTGAGATGCCCTTCTTTTTGGCTGAATATATATATATATATATATATATATATATATATATATATATATATATATATATACACACACATACACACATACATACACACATACATACATATATATAAAATAATAAATTTTAATAATAAATTATATATATATACATATACATATATATGTATGTATATAGAGACCCTGCCTCTAAATAAAATATAAAATAGGGCTGGAGATGTGGCTCAGTGGTTAAGTGCCCCTGAGTTCAATCCCCAGTATCTATCTATCTATATAAAATTATGCACATCATATTTTCTTTCTCCATTCATCTGTGATGGATTCTCAGATAGTTTACAGATCTTGACTGTTGTGAATAATGCCACAGTGAACAAGAGTGCTGATATTTCTTTGAGATACTGATTTCATCTCTATCAGATATTTACCCTGAAATGAGATTGCTGGATCATAAGAGAGTTCTATTTTTATTTTTTTTGAGGAACCTCTTACTGTTTTCTGTTATGGCCATTCCAGTTTGCATTCCCACCAAGAATGGGAATTCGTGTGTACAAGAGCTCCCTTTACAACCTGGCCAGCATTTGTTCTCTCTTTTGTCTTTTTGATAATAGTCATCCCAGGTAAGAGGTGATATTTCATTGTGGATTTGATTTGCATTTCTTTGAGGATTAATGATGTTGGGCACCTTTTCAGATATCTGTTGGCCATTATTATATGTCCTCTTTTGAAAAATGTCTATTCAGGTCCTTTGCCCATCTTTTAAACTGGGTTATTTGCTTTTGGGGTTTGATGACATGGATGAATTTGGAGAACATTACACTAAAATGGTAAAATGTGAAGAATTGCTGTTTTTTCATATCTAACTTCTTATTTCCTGAATCAGCTTTAAACATACCCTCAATAAGAAATTTTCAATAAGAAATTTTCAAAATGTCCAGTTACTATGGGAATAGAGAACATTTTTATTTTTAAATAATTAGAATATTAATTTGTTATTTAACAGGATTTCCTTTTTAAAAATGATTATAGCCCAGTGTGATGGTGCACACCTGTAATCCCAGTGACTCAGGAGGATTGTGAGTTCAAAGTCACCCTCAGCAATTTAGTGAGGCCTTAAGCAACTTAGCAATTACCCTGTCTCTAAATAAAAAAATAAAATAAAATAAAATAAAAAGGGCAGGAAATGTGGGCTCAGTGGTTGAGTGCCCTTGGGTTCAATCCCCACTACCAAAGTAAATAAAATATTAAATGATTATAAAGGCACATTTGTCCACAACATACAGCAATGTACCCATATGGAATTATATTTTAGGCAGAAGTGCACATGATTTTCTTACTTATAAACTAACATTAAATTTAAGAACATTTTAAACATGATTAAGTGGACAAAAACCCTACTTTTTAAAAGAGTGTCCTACAATGTTGATTTAGAGAGTGACACTATAATTAATAGCTTTCATAGTCTCAGGTTTTTGAACAATGTTGGCATAAATACGATTTTATGCTCTTGTCATTTGTGAGAAAGGGAACAAATGCTCTTTTCTTCAATGATGGAGATGCTAGGTTCCAAGTTGGCAGAAAGGTTTCAACAGCATCATTTGGTCTATAAGATACATTTATTGGTATACTGGCTATTCTCTACATGTTAATTGTAGGGTTTTTATTATAAAATATTTAAAATAAATAAAAATTCATATAGTAAACTATAGAAATTCCCCATGTACCCACCACCAAGAAAATTAATAATGTGTATTTTAAAAATGTTACAGTTCTTTGTTCCACGTCTATTCACTGCTTTCTGCAGAGTTTGCTGCAATTGTGTACCTCTTTCTCTCTTTGTTTTGTAGTTTTCCCATATGCCCACATACATAAATACCATAAGATTGAGTTGTGTATTTTATGTTACATTTAAGTGGATAATGTTGTACTTTGCATCCCACAGCTTTCTTCTTGACTTCATATATCAATTTGGAAAAAAATTAATGTTGATGCAAGTACTCTAGTTTATTTTTATGGATGTATAATATTTTGTCATGTAAATAAATCAGAACTTATTTATCCATTTTCTCATTGATAGGCTTTCTTACTAATTAATTCTTTTTTATCAGTGTATACAGTTTATACAAAATTCTGATTTCATTATGGCATATTTATATGTACATATAATATGATCAATTTCACTCCCCAGTACCTCTCTCACTCCCTCCCCTGATACCCTTTCCATACCTAATGGTCTGCCTTCTACCTTCATGTTATCTCCTCCCCTTTTTTTCCTGTTTCTTCATTCTAGTATCCACAATGAGAGAAAACATACAATACTTTTTTTTTCTGAATCTGACATTTCACTCAAAATTATGGTCTTCAAGTTTCAACCATTTTCTTGCAAATAACATAATTTTGCTCTTTATGGCTCAATAAAACACCATTGTGTAAACATACTATATTTTCTTTATCAATTTATCTGTTGATGGACACCTAGGTTAATTTGATAACTTTGCTATTGCAAAGTGCACTGCCATAAACGTGGGTATGCATGTATCTCTAAAGTATGCTGACTTTAATCCTTTTGAATGAATATTAAGGAGTAGTATAACTATCATATGGTAGTACTATTTTTAAGGTTTTGAGGAACCTCCATGTTGATCTCCATAGTAACTGTATTAATTTACATTCCCACTGACAGTGTTTAAAAGTTTCTTTTTTTCTCCACATTCTCATCAGCATTGTTACTTATATTATTTATTTATTTATTTATTTATTTTTGGTATCAGGGATTAAACCCGGGGTGCTTAACCACTGAGCCACAGCCCTTTTTATTTTGAGATAGGGTCTCACTAAGTTGCTGATGATCTTGCTAAGTTGCTGAGGCTGTCCTTGAACTGGAAATACTCCTGTCTCTGCTTCCCAGGTGTTACACAAGTAATTCTTTTTAAAATTTTCTTTAATATTTTATTTTTTAGTTATAGTTGGACACAATACCTTTATTTTTTTAATCTATTTTTATGTGGTACTGAGGCTCGAACCCAGGGCCTCAGACGTGCTAGGCAAGCACTCTACTGCTGAGCCACAATCCCAGCCCACCTACACAAGTAATTCTTGATGATTGCCATTTTAACTGGAGGTGGAATCTTGATGTAATTTTTTGATTTGCATTTCCCTGATGACTCAAGATGTTGAACATTTTTTTTTTCATATAGTTATTGGCCATTTGAACTTCTTTTGATAGTATCTGTTCAGTTTATTTCCCATTTATTGAGATTGGGTTGTTTTTTTCAGGTTGAATTTTTGAGTTTTTATATATTCTGCATTCTCTGTCAGAGGAATAGCTGGCAAACATTTTTTTCCCCCAGTCTGTAGACTCTCTCTTCACTCTGTTGTATCCTTTGCTTGGCATGAGCTTTTAAATTTGTTGCCATCCCCTTTACTGATTCTTGCTCTTATTTCCTCAACTATTGGGGTCCTATTCAAAAAGTCTTTGCATGGGCCTATATGTTGAAGTGAGTACCCTATTTTTTTCTTCTAATAGTTAGAAAGTTTCTTGTATTATATGTAGGTATTGGATTCATTTTGAGTTGACTTTTGTACAGGGTGAGGGGAATCTTGTTTCATTCTTCTGTCTATGGATATTCAGTTTTCCCAGTACTACCTGGTACTGGGAATGTATCTTTTTGCACTTTTGTCAAAAATCAGATAACTTGTTAAAAGAGTTTCCTTATGAGGGAGGGGTGAATTAGTGCAGAATTATCTTCTATTACTTAGTTCTACAGATGTTTATCTTTTAACTTTGTTTTGTATTTAAGTGTATTATTTTTTTTTTAAAGAGAGAGAGAGAGAGAATTTTTAATATTTATTTTTTAGTTCTCAGCGGACACAACATCTTTGTATGTGGTGCTGAGGATCGAACCTGGGCCACATGCATGCCAGGCGAGTGTGCTACCGCTTGAGCCACATCCCCAGCCCCTAAGTGTATTATTTTAAAGGAACTTAAATGTAGATTAAAAGAGGTGTAGAAATGGACTACCTGACAAAATATTTAATAAAATGTTATAATAGGAGAAAGTTAATAGGAAAAAAGTTTACCAGTCACCTTGTGCTCACTATAGTGGTCTATTTCTGAGCTGAAAAGTTCTTGAAGAACCAAAGAAAAAAAATAAAAAATGTCTTGTGTGGGGACTAGCCTAGTGGTTCTTCACCAGGGGTGATTTTGCAATGCCTGGGGATATTTTGGCTTGTTATGATGGGTGGGGCTAGTGGCATGTGGTAGGATGAGACCTAGGATTCTGCTTAACATTCTATGATGCAGGGATAGCCCCATAAAATAAAGACTCATCCAGTTTAAATAATCAACAATAGCAAGGTTGAGAAACTCTGGACTAGCCTCATCAGTTTTCCTTTCTTCCAGAGAGGAGCTGGGAAGCTACTTCTAAAAGAAGGAATCCAGAAGAATCAGCTCTACCTATTCCATTGATCTTTGCTTAGACAAGACACAGCTTTTTAACAAAGTTCAAAATAAAGATATTTCCTTTTTTTTTTTTTTGCTTTTGCTTTCTCTTTGCCCTTCTTACTTCTTCTGTGTGTTCTCATAGAATATTATGGTTTTATGACTTTCAGTCGTGTCCCCTTAGGACCTGCAACATTGGAAAAACATTAAAGTCACTGTGAAAAGTCCCTTGTTCAATTGAGGAACTGCAATTCTACAGTGCTCATTAATGTTCTGCATCTGTCAGATAACTTTGCAAAAGAAGGAATCAAGAAATAGGATGATTTTGTAAGCTCTGACTCTACAGCTCTTTAATGGGAAAGGATGGGCCACTTCCCAGACATATATATATATTTCTGTAGCTTCTTTTGGTCTTAGGGTTTGGAGAACTGTACTCTTAATAATCCTACCTTTGAGATATGCTTTATCTGAAAGAGAAGGCTCAGACAACTCTCAGGACGGGTCCTAAATGCTTGCTGAGTGAAAATTTTCCTATAGGATCAAAATTTAAAATCCAGATTTAAAAGAAACATAAATTTGTGCATCTTAAAAATTTGATGGATAGGCTGGGATTGTGGCTCAGTGGTAGAGTGCTTGCCCACCATGGGTGAAGCACTGAGTTCTATCCTCAGCACAATATAAAAACATAAATAGAGGTATTGTGTCCAACTACAACTAAAAATAAAAAAAAAAAAAATTGAAGTTTGTCCTTTGTGTAAATTTGTTTATTGGATTGTATTTCAGTGTTCAAACCCAAAGACAAAAATAAGCTTTTAAAATCAACATTTTATAAAAATTTCATTGAAAACCTAATATCTCTTTTTGCCTTAAAATATCAAAAGTTGATTTTTTTTTACGCCTTTGTTAGGTATAGGTTTAAAGATATCAAAAGTCATAATTGTTTAAAAAGGTGAAAGCTTCTTACTGGGCATTTGTATTTCAAAAATTCTAGAATTAACAGTACTTTCACTTTGAATTAAGCTTCTTTTTCTTCCTCTTCACTGTTCTTATCCTCTTATTTATACTTCTTTTGTTTGGCAGCACAAGAATGTTATCACATTCTTTTCCCAGGCATTGACATTGATTCTGCTGATTTAACACCTTTATGTGAAAGAGCTTTTGTGAGTAAAGGAGGACCATAACGCTGTTAAAAAAATACTGATAATAAATAGATTAGTTCAGGGATACCTTGGCTGTTTGAGATATGACAGACCTGAAATTATAAAGAATAGTTTGGCACCCCCCTCTCCTATCCTTCTTCACCACTAAGAAGGTCTTTACATTTAAATGTGTACTTTTTCAAACATTATGGAAGCTGCATTAAATAATTATCACAGTTTCCACACACAAATTTTTCTTTAGTAACCTACAGAAAGATATCAGACAAAAGAAGGGCATAGGCTTCACTTGACAGTTTCTGAGTTCAGGATTCCTTATGTTTTAACATCTGTAAATTCTCATTACCTGATTCTGAATTAATACCGTAGGTATGATGAAGAGTAGATATTTAGTACATTAAATAAATTGAAATGGGTTTAGTCTGTTTAAACTGTTTGGGAAAACAGACCATATTTAAGTTTTTTTGGCACTATTAAATGAAAGAAAAGTGAAGTAACTAGAAAGAATCATTTACTAAGGCAACATTTTGAGGCAGCTTAATGGGTAATGTCCTTAGTTAATTGCTTATAAAGTAATAGAATGTCTTTTGGATATTAAGAATTTTCATGAATCTAGACTTGCTTCCCTTCATGGATTAGTGAGGTTTTATGCTGCATCTGTTATTTCCAAAAATTAGGTTTTTTTCTTTTAAATATTTATTTTTTTTTAGTTTTAGGTGGACACAATATCTTTATTTTATATTTATGTGGTGCTGAGGATCGAGCCCAGTGCCTCATGCGTGCTAGGTGAGCACTCTACCACTGAGCCACAATCCCAGCCCCCCAAAATTAGTTTTTTTAATGTATTGCAGCAGAGAATCTTGAGAACTGATATTGAGTTGGTGGTTCAGGAATCATAAGGAAGACAACTGGGGATGGCAAGGTGATTTGATGATGTCCTTGAGTCATCTTTATGAGAAGGCTATTTATGAGAGAGTTCCTGAATAAAGAGGCAATCTTTTCATTGCTGAAATATGCTAACACTCATCTTAGAATCAACCAGACCCCGAGATAGCTCTTTACCCAGTTCATGTTAATTAGCTGTTATAATGTTCTCTGGCATCACTCTATTAAGTTAAAGGATATTATTTCTTGTGCTGCTAATCACTATTTTACCAAGAATCTGTATTCTGAAGGCCTAGTGGAGAAATTTCTCTGAAATGTCACTAGTCAACAATGGACAATGTGAGTCATGGAACTCATTGTGTTTTCCAGGCTGGACAGAAAGGTAGGAAGGTCAGAACCAAGGCTAGCTCTCTTGCTCAAAACTATGTCTTTGTGAGTCAAACACGGATTCATTTTATTTTTCATTTTCTGATTCTTTCCCTTTATTTTCTCTCTTTATATACTTTGTTTTGCTGAATTGTATGCATTTTTCTAAACTACTTTAAATCTTTGGAACAGGATGACTTACAATTAAATATTAGGCAAGACTAAACTCATGTTAAATAATCTGCTCAAGTTTATAAACTGGTAATTTGCACAGTTATTAATTTGTAGTATATCTGGGTTTACATAATTACTCTACAAATATTTTTCTTCCTTCATTTTGATAGGTTACTGTATAGTCTTTGTTCATATATAATTTCTCATAGTTGTGATTTTTACAGAATGACATATTTATCTACCTGCTTGCACAAGCCAAGAATCCTTGACTCTACCTTCCCCCTTCACATCCTCTGTCTAGGACTTTGCTCAGTGATTGAATAAGCTGCTACTATTGATCCTAAGTCTCTTTCTGCACTGCCACAGATATAATTCAGCATTCAATATTCCTAGGATGATGAGAATCACCTATATGTTAACTGCTTTCCTTACTTTAGACCTAGATCTCCAAATTTTTCACACTACTGTAAATATAATACTCCTAAAAGACAAATCTGCTTATTTCACATCCCTAAAATCCAACATGAGTTTCAATTGTCTACACAGGAAAAAGTGAAAGTTCCATAGTAAACCATACAAGAGACCAAGATGCGGCCCATAATGACCTTTTCATTTTCATGTTCAGCCACTTCCCACATCCATCCTTATCTTAATTAGTCCACCACCCTATATACTAGGGCCATACACATTCTGTCTTCATGATGCTGTTTTTTTTTTTTTTAATTTTTTATTGTTGGCTGTTCAAAACATTACATAGTTCTTGATATATCATATGTCACAATTTGATTCAAGTGGGTTATGAGCTCCCATTTTTACCCCATATACAGATTGCAGAATCACATCAGTTACACATCCATTGATTTACATATTGCCATACTAGTGTCTGTTGTATTCTGCTGCCTTTCCTATCCTCTACTATCCCCCCTCCCCTCACCTCCCCTCCCCTCCCCTCCCCTCTTCTCTCTCTGCTCCCTCTACTGAGATTCGTTTGTCCCCCTTACATTATTTTTCCCCTTCCCCTCACTTCCTCTTGTATGTACTTTTGTATAACTCTGAGGGTCTCCTTCCATTTCCATGCATTTTCCCTTCTCTCTCCCTTTCCCTTCCACCTCTCATCCCTGTTTAATGTTAATCTTCTTCTCCTGCTCTTCGACCCTACTCTGTTCTTAGTTACTCTCCTTATATCAAAGAAGACATTTGGCATTTGTTTTTTAGGGATTAGCTAGCTTCACTTAGCATAATCTGCTCTAATGCCATCCATTTCCCTGTAAATTCTATGATTTTGTCATTTTTTAATGCAGAGTAATACTCCATTGTGTATAAATGCCACATTTTTTTTATCCATTCATCCATTGAAGGGCATCTAGGTTGGTTCCACAGTCTTGCTATTGTGAATTGTGCTGCTATGAACATCGATGTAGCAGTGTCCCTGTAGCATGCTCTTTTTAGGTCTTTAGGGAATAGACCGAGAAGGGGAATAGCTGGGTCAAATGGTGGCTCCATTCCCAGCTTTCCAAGAAATCTCCATACTGCTTTCCAAATTGGCTGCACCAATTTGCAGTCCCACCAGCAATGTACAAGTGTACCCTTTTCCCCACATCCTCGCCAGCACTTGTTGTTGTTTGACTTCATAATGGCTGCCAATCTAACTGGAGTGAGATGGTATCTTAGGGTGGTTTCGATTTGCATTTCTCTGACTGCTAGAGATGGTGAGCATTTTTTCATGTACTTGTTGATTGATTGTATGTCCTCCTCTGAGAAGTGTCTGTTCAGGTCCTTGGCCCATTTGTTGATTGGGTTGTTTGTTCTCTTATTGTCTAATTTTTTGAGTTCTTTGTATACTCTGGATATTAGGGCTCTATCTGAAGTGTGAGGAGTAAAGATTTGTTCCCAGGATGTAGGCTCTCTATTTACCTCTCTTATTGTATCTTTTGCTGAGAAAAAACTTTTTAGTTTGAGTAAGTCCCATTTGTTGATTCTAGTTATTAACTTTTGTGCTATGGGTGTCCTATTGAGGAATTTGGAGCCCGACCCCACAGTATGTAGATCGTAGCCAACTTTTTCTTCTATCAGACGGCGTGTCTCTGATTTGATATCAAGCTCCTTGATCCATTTTGAATTCACTTTTGTGCATGGCGAGAGAAAGGGATTCAGTTTCATTTTGTTGCATATGGATTTCCAGTTTTCCCAGCACCATTTGTTGAAGATGCTATCCTTCCTCCATTGCATGCTTTTAGCCCCTTTATCAAATATAAGGTAGTTGTAGTTTTGTGGATTGGTTTCTGTCTCCTCTATTCTGTACCATTGGTCCACCCGCCTGTTTTGGTACCAGTACCATGCTGTTTTTGTTACTATTGCTCTGTAGTATAGTTTGAAGTCTGGTATCGCTATACCGCCTGATTCACACTTCCTGCTTAGCATTGTTTTTGCTATTCTGGGTCTTTTGTTTTTCCATATGAATTTCATGATTGCTTTCTCTATTTCTACAAGAAATGCCGTTGGGATTTTGATTGGCATTGCATTAAACCTATAGAGAACTTTTGGTAATATCGCCATTTTGATGATGTTAGTTCTGCCTATCCATGAACAGGGTATATTTTTCCATCTTCTAAGATCTTCTTCTATTTCTCTCTTTAGGGTTCTGTAGTTTTCATTGTATAAGTCTTTCACCTCTTTTGTTAGGTTGATTCCCAAGTATTTTATTTTTTTTGAAGATATTGTGAATGGAGTGGTTGTCCTCATTTCCATTTCAGAGGATTTGTCGCTGATATACAGGAATGCCTTTGACTTATGCGTGTTGATTTTATATCCTGCCACTTTGCTGAATTCATTTATTAGCTCTAATAGTTTCTTTGTAGACCCTTTTGGGTCTGCTAGGTATAGAATCATGTCATCTGCAAATAGTGATAATTTAAGTTCTTCTTTTCCTATTTTGATGCCTTTAATTTCTTTCGTCTGTCTAATTGCTCTGGCCAGTGTTTCGAGAACTATGTTGAACAGAAGTGGTGAGAGAGGGCATCCCTGTCTTGTTCCAGATTTTAGAGGGAATGCCTTCAATTTTTCTCCATTCAGAATGATGCTAGCCTGAGGCTTAGCATAGATTGCTTTTACAATATTGAGGTATGTTCCTGTTATCCCTAGTTTTTCTAGAGTTTTGAACAAAAAGGGATGCTGTACTTTGTCAAATGCTTTTTCCGCATCTATCGAGATGATCATATGATTCTTATTTTTAAGTCTATTGATGTGGTGAATAACATTTATTGATTTCCGTATATTGAACCAGCCTTGCATCCCAGGGATGAATCCTACTTGATCATGGTGCACAATTTTTTTGATAAGTTTTTGTATCCGAGTGGCCAGAATTTTATTGAGGATTTTTGCATCTAGGTTCATTAGAGATATTGGTCTGTAGTTTTCTTTCTTTGAAGTGTCTTTGTCTGGTTTAGGTATCAGGGTGATGTTGGCCTCGTAGAATGAATTTGGAAGTTCTCCCTCTTTTTCTATTTCCCGAAGTAGCTTGAAAATATTGGTATTAGTTCCTCTTTAAAGGTTTTGTAAAACTCTGCTGTATACCCATCCGGTCCTGGGCTTTTCTTAGTTGGTAGTCTTTTGATGGTTTCTTCTATTTCCTCAATTGATATTGGTCTGTTTAGGTTGTCTATATCCTCCTGACTCAATCTGGGCAGATCATATGACTTAAGAAATTTATCGATGCCTTCACTATCTTCTAATTTATTGGAGTATAAGGATTCAAAATAATTTTTGATTATCATCTGTATTTCTGAAGTGTCTGTTGTGATATTGCCTCTTTCATCCCGTATGTTTGTAATTTGAGTTCTCTCTCTTCTTCTCTTCACTAGCATGGCTAAGGGTCTGTTGATTTTGTTTATTTTTTCAAAGAACCAACTTTTAGTTTTGTCAATTTTTTCAATTGTTTCTTTTGTTTTGATTTCATTAATTTCAGCTCTGATTTTAATTATTTCTTGCCTTCTACTTCTTTTGCTGTTGTTTTGCTCTTCTTTTTCTAGGATTTTGAGATGAAGTATGAGATCATTTATTTGTTGGTTTTTTCTTTTTTTAAGGAATGAACTCCAAGCAATGAATTTTCCTCTTAGAACTGCTTTCAATGTGTCCCATAGATTCTGATATGTTGTGTCTGTGTTTTCATTAATCTCTAAGAATTTTTTAATTTCTTCCTTGATGTCTTCTATAACCCATTGATCATTCAGTAACCTATTGTTCATTCTCCAAGTGATGTATTCTTTTCCCTTCCTTCTTTTATCATTGATTTTCAGTTCCATTCCATTATGATCAGATAGGATGCATGGTATTATCTCTACTCCTTTATATTGTCTAAGAGTTGCCCTGTGACATAATATATGATCTATTTTTTGAGAAGGATCCATGTGCTGCTGAGAAAAAAGTGTAACTGCTTGATGTTGGGTGGTATATTCTATATATGTCAATTAAGTCTAGGTTATTAATTGTGTTATTGAGTTCTATAGTTTCCTTATTCAACTTTTGTTTGGAAGATCTGTCCAGTGGTGATAGAGGTGTGTTGAAGTCTCCCATGATTATTGTATGGTGGTCTATTAGACTCTTGAACTTGAGAAGAGTTTGTTTGATGAACATAGCTGCACCATTGTTTGGGGCATATATATTTATGATTGTTATGTCTTGTTGGTGTATAGTTCCCTTGAGCAGTATGTAGTGTCCCTCTTTATCCCTTTTGATTAACTTTGGCTTGAAATCTATTTTATTTGATATGAGTATGGATACTCCTGCTTGTTTCCGAAGTCCATATGAGTGATATGATTTTTCCCAACCTTTCACCTTCAGCCTATGTATGTCTTTTCCTATCAAATGCGTCTCCTGTAGACAGCATATTGTTGGGTCTTGTTTTGTGATCCATTCTACTAGCCTGTGTCTCTTGATTGGTGAGTTTAAGCCATTAACATTTAGGGTTATTATTGAGATATGGGTTGTTCTTCCAGCCATATTTGTTTATTTATGTTACTAAACATGGTTTCTTTTCCTCTTTGATTATTTTCCCCCCTTTAGTGTCCTACCTCCCACTGTTGGTTTTCATTGTTATTTTCCATTTCCTCTTCCTGTAATGTTTTGGCGAGGATGTTTTGAAGAGATGGTTTTCTAGCTGCAAATTCTTTTAACTCTTGTTTATCGTGGAAGGTTTTAATTTCATCTTCCATCCTGAAGCTTAATTTCGCTGGAAACACAATTCTTGGTTGGAACCCATTTTCTTTCAGTGTTTGAAATATGTTATTCCTGGATCTTCTAGCTTTCAGAGTCTGTGTTGAAAGATCAGCTGTTATCCTGATTGGCTTACCCCTAAATGTGATCTGCTTCCTTTCTCTTGTAGCTTTTAAAATTCTCTCCTTATTCTGTATGTTGGGCATCTTCATTATAATGTGTCTAGGTGTGGGTCTCTTATGATTTTGCACATTCGGCGTCCTGTAGGCTTCTAGGATTTGGGGTTCTGTCTCATTCTTCAAGTCTGGAAGTTTTCTCATATTATTTCATTGAATAGATTGCTCATTCCTTTGGTTTGAAACTCTGTCCCTTCCTGTATCCCAATGACTCTTAAATTTGGTCTCTTGATGTTATCCCATTTTCTTGGATGTTCTGCTCATGGTTTCTTAACAGTCTTGCTGAGCTGTCTATGTTGTTTTCGAGTTGAAATACTTTATCTTCATTGTCTGATGTTCTGTCTTCTAAGTGTTCTACTCTGCTGGTAGTATTCTCAATTGAGTTTTTAAGTTGGCTTATTGCTTCCTGCATTTCTAGGATTTCTGTTTGTTTGTTTTTTATAACCTCTATTTCCCTGTATAGTTGATCTTTTGCTTCTTGGATTTGTTTATGTAATTCATTGTTGAAGTGATCTTTCATTGTCTGATTTTGCTGTCTGATGTCTTCCTTGAGACTCCAGATCATCTGAAGCATGTATATCCTGAATTCTTTATCTGACATTCCATCTGCTGCAGCTATTACCTCTTCTAACGTTGAGTTGACCTGCAATGCTTGTGGTCCTTTCTTTCCTTGTCTCTTCATACTGTTCGCGTTCCTTTCTACTTGGTGAAACTGTTGTGCTATTGAATTTTCCCCCTATATATTTATATTGGTCTTGTATAGTTGCAAAGTCTCCCTCGCAGGCGCGGGCGGCGGCTCTGTCCCTCTGCGGGCCGCTAGGCCTGTTCTGTCGGTGGTCACAGTTCTGTCTACTTTGCAGGCGCAGGCAGCACTGCCCCTCTGCAGGCCTCTGGGGCTGTACTGCCAGTGGGTCGCAGGTCCGCCTACCTTGCAGGCGCGGGGGGGGGGGGCGGCTCTACCCTTCCTCAGGCCACTGGGCCTGTTCTGTCTCTCGGTTGCAGGTCTGGCCTGTTCTGATGGTGGTCACAGTTCCCTCTACCTTGCCGGCGCAGGGGGAGGGGGCGGCTCTGCCTCTCAGCAGGCCGTTGCTCCTCTTCTGCCGGTGGGTCGCAGGCCCGCCTACCTTGCAGGAGTGATTGGAAGCTCTGTCCCGCTGCGGGCCACTGGGCCTTTTCTGTCGGTGGTCACCGTTCCACTTCATGATGCTGTTTTATTTTTTTCCTCATAATGCCAAAAGCTCCTATTTAACCTTCAAAACTGAACACAAATATCACTTTCTCTACAAGACTTTCTGTTTCTCTTCCCTTAAATTAAGCACATCCTCATCTTTGCTCTCAAAATGTTTTGTACATACTTCCATCAATGCTCTTATATTTTGAGGCTTACTTCTGCCCCAAAGCAAAAGGAACTAAAAATATAAATGGAAATCAGTCATTTTCTTAACCTTCCAGGATGAGAGTGTCACTCTAATCCCTTTGTTTCCCATTGTTCTGGTGACACTATTGGTTAATTATAGGCCAGCCAGCCTGCAGCTCTTTCCTAGGTCTGCTTCTAGTCTCTTTGCATATCATATTAATTTTTCTGGATCAAATCTGGCTGGATGGTGTGCCTGGAGTTGGAACTGAATTTTTATGAGATTGCCACAAAAGCTTGCCATAAAGATTTAAATTGCCTGAAGTTTGTCATGTTTATTTGCTATCTACTTTACTAGGTCTGCTAGACCTTGAACAACTTGAGGGTCCTGGTTGTGTGACATTTATCCTTTAATCCAAAATGTCCAGTATAATTCTGGGCATATAATAAATACTAAATGAATATTTATTGAATGAATTATATATTTTATGTATTCTTCATTTCAATAGTTTGATAATATTCAATTACATTGTTTTAACATAAATGGCATACTTAGCAATTAGAAATTTTCTGTGCAAATATAATGGTCTAATGAACATTATATATGTGTGTACATGTGTGGGTATGCACATAAATGCATACTTTTACTGTGTTAAACTGTCTCTTTAGGTTAAAGAGACCCAGGAGCTTCTGAGTCTAAAAGTAAAATATGGCACATAAAAGGGAAAGTAAATTTGCTGTTAATATATCCAAGCACTTATACCGATTGAATATCAGAAGATTTAATGTTAGCTCCAAATCTTAATAGTATTATCTTGGGATAATGTTATAAAATTCTCACAAAGTTAGTGTACAAGTCAGATATGTAATAATAGCTTGAGTTCTAGGAAAAGAGGCACAAAAGAAAGGGATGCTAAATTGTCTTTCTTTAACAGGAGCTTCTAAGCCTTAGATTTCAAGAATCATTCAATTTTCTTTGTCCTATTTCACTGATAGCACATTTACACATGAATATGAAATTAAGTTGTAAACTTCTGGAAATTAGGGACTACTAAATCTTTCTCTTGATGTCTAATACTTAGGAAGTAAGTAGCTAAAAAGTAAGTAGCTGAAAAAAAGTGTTCAATAGTTATTTGTTGAATGAATACATGAATGAATTTTAAGACATAGCTCTTTTCAAATCATTCAAATGGATGGAACTGAGCCCTGGTGCTGGCCAGTGAGCTGAAACCCACAGAAAGCTCAGAGCAGGTATTGCTTCTTCCTGTAATGGAAAGGGTTCTTAGACCATGTCTGAAAAATCTATGAGATGAGTCTTTCTGGATAATCAAATTTACTATTATTTTTTATTACTTTTGGATTTCAAATAGGAAGCAGTGCAATTCATCAAAATATTTTTTTTGCTGTAATATGAAAGTTAGTTTCATGATCCACAGGGAATAAGTAACTTTAGGGTCCAGAGCCTTTGAGATGTTTTGAAACACTGAAATCTTGTATACTTTGGACAGGAAAATTTCTCATTTAAAAATATAGACAATGGGATGGGGAGGCATGTGAGTGAATGATGCAGGGGTGCTCCTAGGCAATGTCTTTCGAAAGGTTATAGCACTGTTGTTCTAGAGTTAGTCTTTAGTTAGATCCTAATAAGTAACTTTTCTACTACATTTGGAATCTTTAAAGATCATTATTCTAGCTGCTGGGGTTATAGCTCAGTAGTATAGCACTTGCTTTGTATGTGAAGCTCTAGGTTTGATCCCTAGAACTGCAAAAACAAAACAAATCAAAATAAAAACAAAAACAAAAAACTCAAACAAAAAACAAAACCTACAAACAATAAACAAAAAATCACATTAGTCTAGAATTACTTCTGAAATACCTATACAGATATATTTTTTCTTCCTCTCCTTTCTCAACCCTCTCCTTTCCCTTCCTTCTTTTCTTTTTTTTAAATTACTTTCTGATTTTGGGTTAATCTTGGTTAACAAAAAGTAATTTATTAAAAATGGTTGCAGTAAAAATTGCAGCACTGTAATACCAAGTTTAATTTTAGATGAATTTATGCCTTTGTATTCAGCCTTTTATCTTTCATTGAAATCAGAGGCAAAAAAATATTATATCTTGAAAAAACAACTTTACTCTCAGGTTGTTATTATTTATCATTGTCAGTTTAGTAATCCTTTTTTACTAACATGACAAAAAAAGTGTACTCTATTCTCTCTTTCATATGCTGTTGCATTGTTAATTTTCTTTCAAGGTATAAAATCTTTATAAATGTTAAATCATTGATCTTCAAGAGGCAGGGGAAATTTGAAGATGCTATTTTTTTCATCTCTAAAGGTTTAAAGCATTTAATTTTTGTGCTTGCTATCAATTCATATCACTCGGTAATTTTATTATAACTTTGAGTATCATTTTATATTTAACATGTTGATACTTTTAAAAACAGTAGACCTATGAATAAAATTTTTATTAAGACTGAAATTCAGCTTTCCTAATCTTTTTCTACTGTATAGGAGTCTGGTAATATAATACAGGTAGGGAAAATTCTGTCTTTTAACATTTATTTCCATAGGAGACAATAATAATTTTGGATTTGGCTTTAAAGATTCTTATACTATATTCAAACATATTTCTTCCCATGCCTCAGAACTTTGTTTTGGAATTTTTCAAAAGCTGGTAGATTTGCATTTATGATGTCAGTTTTTCTTACCTTCTTTAATATTGTACTAAGCCCAATGAAATGCACTGAGCCATGCTGTGGTCCTCTCATTTCATTGGTTCTCAGTACAGTTTTCAAATGATACAACTTGAAATAGTCATCAAAGTATCAAAGCCTTAAAGATAGTTATAAATAAAATTTCTGATCAGGAAACTATGTATATGGTTGAATAGTCATTACAGTTAAAACTCTAGAGAATGTTAAAGTGTGGGAGAGAATTTAGAAATGGTTTAGTTTCATTTGCTTTGCAGATGAGGAAACTTAGACACTGAGAAATTAAAATTACTTTCCCAAAGTCACATAACCAGCACTTGGCAAACCCAGATCTGTTTTTCACCATTTGCTCAGGAATTTGCCCTTTGGTCTGTAGATGACATGGCAGATGGAGTGACAGAGGTCTACATTTATCTCCTGGAATTCAAATATTGTTTTGAGTGTCTGTGTATATGCGTGTATGTCCACACATAGGCATGTGTATGCAGTTCCTCCAACCAAAGCAGAAGAAAGATGCTTTAACTTTCCTTACTTATACCTGAAGTTAAACTGGAAACTTTGACATTCTTCCTTGTCAATATTTATTTGTTCCTATACTGCCTCGAGATTTCATTTGTCGCATTTATTACTGTATTTTAATTGTATGCTCACTTTTCTCCAGTATTTGACTGCATATTTCATGCTTTGTTCAGATTTGTGCCTCTGATGGTCACTAGCACAGTGCCTTATCCTTACTAGGGTACCACAATTGTTTGTGGAGGAAATAAGTGAAAAAATTAATAAATGTCTTATATATTTTTCATATTTTTATTAATGCATTGCAATTATAATGGGATTCCTTTTTACATATTCATACAATATATATTTAAAGAAAACATTATGGAGTAGGTATATGGATCATACATTCTATTTTAAGAAGAACGATTCCATATTATAGTCAGTTTCTATTGTGCCTTGTACATTCCCAAAATGATTTTTCTTAACACATTTAAAAAATCATCTTCTGAGTGCTTACCTCCTTTTTTCTTTTGGTGGTAGTTGTGGAGACTTGAGATCAGACATATGTATTCAAATCCCAACTATAGGATTTCAGGGAATAATCTCTTTGAACTTCACTTTCTTTAGCTGAAAAATAGAGATAATAATACCTACTTTAGGATTTTAATCCTATTGTTAAGTATTAAATCGCACAACAAATGTCAAAGTGTATAGTATCCTGTGTGCAGTAGGTATTCAAGAAATGCTCAATTCACTTCCCCCATCTTGCTGTCCTGAAAATAAGAGAACCATAGCATGGTCAAAGCTGGCTTTTTCTTATAGCAAAGGTGCTCTGTAGCCTCAGCTTGCCTCCTGGTCAGTCTCTGTTATCTCATACTTCTTTTCCTTTTCTCTGTTGGTACCCACAACTGACCAGGTTTACTTTCTGTTTCCCACACTGAGTTCCTTACAATATAATTATTCTGCCATATGCATGATGGTCAACATGTGTTCCACAGCAAGGGTAGCAGAAATGAGAGGAGGAGAACAGAGAAAACTGGGAGTGGTGGATGCTGGTGCCAGAAGCAGTTAAAAATGCCAGGAGATTGTGTTGACTGCAGAAGGTTCTTGGGGTCTTTACAATGCCATTTTAAGGCCTGACTGAAAAAGGAAAGGGGGAAGTCACAGTTGTTTGTTGTTACTGCTCCTGGCTGTTAGGGAAGCTTTTCATTATCTGTCAATCAGGCTATGTTGTCACACATTTTTAACCAAGATGTGAACTAATGTTTAATAAAGGCCTAACATAAAAAAAGAGCTAAGCCATATAACTGAATTTAAAAGTCAAAATAATAAAATGATCAAAACACTGTCTGAAGGAAAAGGATCTCTTGAGATGTGATCTTGTCTAGGCACAGAGGAGGAAGCTGCTGGTGAGGTTTGGATTGGCTCCTCAGAGGTTCAGAAGAAAGCATTTAAGAGTATTTGGCTCAGATTAAGACTACATTTCTCCTGACCTGCCACTACCTTGAGTCCTTGTGACCTGAGCCATCAGGTTATGAAATGCCATCTATAAAACAAATTATTGTACACTTGGAAACTGTTGCTATTCTTTTTTTGATTTTGGAGGGTAATAGGAAGAAGGTTATAGCCCATGCTAAATTACCTCAGATTCTTTTATGATTTGGCTTTGAAATGTTGTGCAAAGGCTTGTGTGCTGAAGCCTTGGTCCCCAGTGCAATAATGTATAGAAGTTTTGGCGAAGTGATTTTATCGTGAGGGCTCTCACCTCATCAGTGGATCAATCCATTAATGAATTCATAGTTGAGTGGGCTATTGGGGAGGAGGTGGCAACTTTAGAGGTAGGGCCTAGTTGGAATAAGTAGATCATTGGGTATATTTTGAAGGGTATATTTTGTCTGTGGCCCCTTTCTCTCTGACTCTTTGGCTATCTGGCTACCATGAGCTGAACAGTTTTGCTTACCATGTGCTGCCTCTATGATGTTCTGCCTCATCACAGGCCCAAAAGCATGGAACCAACCACCCATGGATAGAAATTTCTGAAACCCTCAGCCAAAATAAACCTTTCTTCTTTAAGTTGTTTTTCTCAGATACTTTGTCACAGCAATGGAAAGCTGATGAACATACATTTCTCTAAAGCTGAGTTTTTCAAACTAGGCATTTTTGAGATTTTGGACTGGATGCTTCTTTGTTATGGGTGATGTTCTGGGTATTTTAGTATGGCTAGCGACATCCCTGACCTTCACTCACCAGATGCTGGACCCTCCTTAGTTGTGACAAACAATGATGTTTCCTGACATAGTCAGATGTCTTCTAGAGAGCAACCTTTCCCCGCATACACACACTTTGAAGAATCACTGCTGTAATGAAAGAGAAGAAAGAGAGATGATTGTCTATGAACCTCTAGACTTCTCCATAGAGATGCTATGAGACTTAAAAAAATTGTCATAAAATTTACTCTTCTAAATTGAGTTTATATTAGTTCATTAAGGATTTTATTGGCTATCTACAGGCACTGTGCCTAGACCCTTGGGGGTTCATAGATGAGTATAATCTGATCCTTGCTTTTAAGAAGTTTGCTTTCTACTGGAGAGAGGGAGTAATGCTCTAACAGTTTGTTGCAATACAAGGCTGTTCAGTGTAATCATACATCTCAAGTCAATACAAAGTACAGCAGGGCTGCAAAGGTGTGACCTTCACATTTATCCTAGAGCAAATGTGTCAGCTAAGGTTTCATTGAGGAGGCAGTAACCACATGAGACTATTTCAGCTTATCAAATTCAACAACATTAAACTTCTGATATCTAAAATAGAAAATTTTGATACCATATTCTCTGCCGATTGTTTATTTTTAATTTTATATGCACATAATTTCATACGGTATTAGGGTGGAATTCTCTAGAGAAATAGAACCTATAGGAGACAGATAGATTTATTTTTATCATACAGAACTGGTTCAAGTGACTATGGGGACTGAGAAATCCTATGATTTGTTCTCAGAAGGCTGGGGAATCAAAAGAGCTGGTGGTATAGTTCCAGTCTGTGGCAGAAGACTGACATCTCAGCTGAAAAGAAGAGATAGGCATGGTGGTGCATGCCTGTAGTCTCAGCGACTTGGGAGGCTGAGCCAGAAAACTTGAGTCCAGGAGTCTAAGCAAGCCTGGGCAACATAGCAAGACCTCACCCTATCTCTTAAAAATAAAAACAGTCATGCAGTGAAAGAAAATTCTTCCTTACTCCTCCTTTTTGTTGTATTCAGTTCTCAAGTGGTTTGAATGAAGCTCATATACAATGGGCAGGGCAATCTGTTTTAGTCAGTCTACAGTTTCAAATGTTAAGTTAATCTCATCCAGAATCACTCTCATAGACACACCCAGAGTGATATTGAACCAAATATCTGGGCACCCTGTGGTCTAGTAAAGTTAACCCATAAAACAAACCATCACAGATATCATTAATGTTTCTCAAATGCTGTGGTTCACAAAGTGTCATTCTTGGACCAGCAATATCAGCATGTCCTGGGAACTTGTTAGAAATGCAAATTGTTGGACATAAATTCAGACCTACTGAGTCAGAAACTCAAGAGGTGGGTCTAGCAAACAAGTTTTTACAAGTTCCTCAAGAATCATGCTGAAATTGGAGAACCACTGCTTTGATAATTCACTAATTAATTCTTAAATGTGTTGTGTAAAATAGTTTTATGAATAAATATTTAGAAAGTATTTATATACCTAGATGTATTAAGCATGTGTTAACTGCCTTAATATATGATCTCATCTAATCCTCACAGCAGTCCTCAAGGGAAGCTTAGTAGCTCTTTGTCCTGAGTCAGCTTCTAGTTACCCATGGAACTTAAATGCAATTGTCAAGGCCTTGCCTCAGGCCTACTCAATCAGAAACTAGAGGGTTTCTGATAAGTACTGTAATTGAGAATCACTGAAGTAGGTATTTGTATTTGTATATTTTGCATACATGAACACTGAGGCCTAGAGAGGACACAAAATTTGATTGGGAGTTCTGATATAAGTGAGATTAAAGAAGTAGTTGGTTAATTTACTTATTCAGCAAATACTTTTTGACAATGAATGATTCCTGTGTCTGTCTCACATAAGGGAATGTGTTCTTAATCATTCAGGTAAATTCTATTCACGTGATCTACCTAAACAAAATGCTTTATTAAGAAGAAAAAAAGCTAATATTTGCAAAGTGATTTTCAGTTTCTTTATAAAGTGTAACAGCCTCACAATGTTATTATTATTGCTGTTTTAAAAACTAGGAAACCAAGGCTGAGTGAGATTAAGTAATTGCCTGAAATCACATAGCCAGCAAGTCCTGGGGTGAGAAATCAGGCTAACTCTGGATTTCAGCTTTTCCTCACTACTCTCATGTATATTCATATATAGAATTAGAATAACAAGGCTAAGTAGTGTAACATTGGCAAGATTATCTTCCTGATCAAATTGGCTTAGAAACTATAAAAACAAAATTGCCCTCGGCCAAACTTAACCAAACAAAAAAGAACCCCAAGCACAGTTTTATGGTTGAATTTTCTTTTCCTTCTTAAAGTGTCGATGAATTATTACTCCATCTTCCAAACACCAGGAAGCTCTCTAATTAGCAGTACATACACTAACAGTTTCCTAATTCTTAGTTAATTCAGAATACATTTGCCGATTTACCACGAAAGGATTTTGCATTCTAGTGTGATAGTGGAACCTGGACTAGTTGGCTAGTATGGTGACTGAAACAGATTAACCTATTCATACCAGGAAAAATGCAATTAGATGATGCTGCACTACTCTTGCTGCAATGACCTCTTAATTACCTTGGCCTTTCACCCTCTCCACTGGTGCTAGATCACAGAAGCTAAAAAGGACAGTAGTTTACTCTTAAGGAACAGAGACATTTGGATGAAGCCTTTAATTCCTTTATTTTGAATTTTTCCTCTCCTGGGTAGTTGGGTAACAATTCAGAAAGAAAAATTCTCATTGGAGGAGATTTATTTAAAAGGTACTTTAGATCTTTGACATGTGGAATGGGAGATGCCTGCTGTCTTAGAATTTGAGACCTCAAAGCTTAGGGCACTAGGTGACAATTTCCTTCACATTCCAAAGAAAGGTGCAAGACCTCACCCTGCAGGAATTACTGCAAATTGGTCAGACCACCAGTCCTGTCATCTTTTCTTTGGTCTGTTCAGAAGACAGTTATTAAATATTCTTGGAAGGGAATTTGCAGGACTAACAGAGCAATGCGCATTTTCTTTTTCCCCTTTCACAGAGAGGGGAAGGAGATTCTTCCCTTACCTTCAAGTCAAGTGTTGGGAAGCACCAAGAGTACTTACGGCTCATAGGGGTTAGGATTTTCTACAAAATGGTAGAATGGCATCTCAGTCCTTGGCTGAATGTTTACAAAATTATAGTGGGAATTAATGGGGTTTCCTGTGCCTATATGTAAGCAGAGTTTTTTTTTTTTTTTTTTTTTTTTTGAGGGAAGCTGACATGGACCTTCCATAAGGAAGAAGGGTCAGCAGTTTGTCATGTTGCACATCCATTGAATTACTGTGATCCAAATAGAACAAACTCAAGAGAGCTGCTTACTAAGGCCAACTTGGGGGTGGGGGTGTAGTTATTATGAGAGGTCAGCTGAAGAGCTTATTGTCCTTTGTAGGAAACATATAGGCCATAGAACCTTGCTAAGATCTCTTTCAAATCACAAATACACCTGGTGAGTCCTAATATTTGGAAGTCTGCCACAACAGAGGGCATCTTATAGTCAACTAAGAATTAAAGACAAGACCTCTTATTTTGATTTCTATCATCTCCTAGGATTCGGAAATGAAAAGGGCAAGGTTGGAAGTGGGATGGGGAGGGAAGAAAGGAGCATAAAAGAATAGAGGGGGGCCTTCCTCTATCTTCCCACTGTTTCTCCCCTCCCCCACACCAGGAGTCTCACTCCAGAGCTAGCAGGTGGGGAGAAGATCCAAATCGAATATTAGATGAATGCTTTGGGTTACACAAGACAGGACTTTTTAATATCTGATGGCAAAATTGTTATTGTGGAAAGAAATCTGAAAGAGAGGCTGTCAAGGTGAGAGGAGGGGAGAGCTGACAGAATGCTTGAAGGCAGTGATGGGAGAAAAATGAAGCTGTTTCCTGATTGCTACTGAGTCCAGCTTGTGATCATGAATAATGAAGGGTACTATTTCTTTAATAGATAAATTGTAAGGAGGGGAAAAAGATGAAAAAGGGGTCTTTTTTTCTGAATTATAAACAATTTAGGAAATTACTATAATAGGAAATGCTCATTTAAATAAGCTAAATTCGTTTCCAAGATACCTTTAGACTCAAAAATCTATACTTTGGGAGAGGGGTGGACAGGGGTGAGGAGGGCAATTTTTTAATAAATAGATTATGGCCAGAAATACATTGTCAGACTTCAATATAATTTATATAACTGGGGATCAAATATTATTTGGAAGTCTCTATCTTTCTCATGCCGTATACATCATTTTAAGGAGTTACGGGAGAGTTTCATTATAATTCTGAAATAACATTCTCTATTGCTGACAATGCAGCTTTTAAATTGTTGGTCCTGATATGACATGAACTACTTGGCATTTTTTATTATTTTATGCCAGTCGACCCAAATGACTTCTTTTGAATATCAGCCAATTCATTTAGCTATCTCTTATCATTTTTTAAAAGCCAAGACACAAAGTGGAACAATTTTAAAAGACCCCATGATCAATTTTTAGACAATGAGCTGTGGTTTTGAAAAGCTTGATCATATAATATAAGTGCTAGGCTCCCACTTCCAATCTGCATTCCTCAGTTTCTTTTTTAAACCTTTGTCTGCTAATGCTAATGCTTCTTGATTCATTTTTGGTAGTAAAAAGTAAATCATTGGAGTTATATTAGATGTTGAATTTGGCTGTTTTCATCAGCCTTCAGAGACTGACCTGTCTTACTTTTAAACTGGCAAAACTGAATAATAATATTTGGGTTTTTTTTGGGGGGGGTACTGGGAATTGAACTCTGGGGCACTCAACCACTGAGCCGTATCTTCAGCTCTATTGTGTATTTTATTTAGAAACAGGGCCTCCTGGAGTAGCTTAGTGCCTCCCTGTTGCTGAAGCTGGTTTTGAACTTGTGATCCTCCTGCCTCAGCCTCCTGAGTGGCTGGGATTATAGGCAATACAATTTATTTTTAAAAACACGATTGCCTTAGAATTTTTCTGACTTTTTGACATGTGCTTAGAGCCAGGCTTCATAGAAAGTGGTATCCAAAGAAGCAGATTTTCCTCTAGATTTTGATTAAAAGATACACACACACACACACACACACACACACACACACACACACACACTGGTCCTAACTCATTATTTTCCTTAGGTCCTTCAGCAGTGCTAACTTTGAAGTGTCATAGCCCTTTCTGCTAAAATACTTGGTTATATAATACTTAGTTTATTTCCACACGTGAACAAGGGATTGTGGAGCTTATGGTCAAGGCAAAGTAAGAAAACCCAAATATTTGCATCTGACTCTGGAACAAAACACAAGTTTTAGAGCTAATCATAGGAGAAGATCATTCTGTTTTTTTTTTTTTTTTTCTGTTTTCTTGTGGTGCTGGGGACTGAACCCAGGGCCTCACACATGCTAAGCAAGTGCTATACCACTGAGTCACATCTTCAGCTCATCCTTTCTGTTTTAAAGCATAATAACATATTGTTCAGCATGATGCAAGTTTTGCTTCTAGGCTCATAAATCCTTCAAGAGTCCACAAAATAGTCTTTATAATTTAGAATTTTTGTCTTTTTATTTTATTTCATCCCTTCTTATAATACCAGTATTATACCTGAGACCTATGAAAAAATACATGCCAAATACTATACTAACTCCTTACAAGCTGAAGTATTTAAAACATCCAAAAGGTTGCTCTGAGATTTTAAAAGGTGGTCATTTGTGTTACCTCCTGAATTACTTTTTTTTTCCTTCTTGTTTGGCAGATCGATATAGACTGGTTACTTTTTTTCTTTTTGAACATTTGAATTTTGGAGTCTCAAAATTTTCTTTCTCTGTTAAAGGCAAAATCTATAAAGTCATTTCAGATTTATTCTTTTATATATTCTGTCTTCTCTAAGCCTTATTTGTCAAAAACCCTCTTTTCATCTTCTGTCATTTCAAAAGTGATCCTGGGTCTTAACCCACTATATATGACTCTTGATGAGAGGTATAATTGGTAGGAAAGACATCTCTTAAATGCACTGGGTCCATGAAAAAAGGGTGTCAATTTGGAATTTATGATGAAGAGGAATATATTAGCGTACGGAAGGAAGTGAAGGAGAATCCTTTTAAACATTTTGCTCAGGGACCTAGAATTTATTCTTATTCTACAGCTTCTGGCTTAAATTTATGTATTCTAACCAAATCCACTTGATTAGTCAAGGCATTTCCTTTCATCTGAATTGCCTTCAGTTGTCATCCAAATGTAACTCTTTCCTGATTACAACCAACTAATGGTCATAATTTAGCATCCATTTCATTTCTTGAAGAAAACTCTTATCTCAGAAATCTAAACTGTAAATTTTAATTATTTGTTTTTATAATGAACATTGCAAGTCTAAAGATCCCAGTTTTTAATCAACATTACTACTATTGATTAGAATATTTAAATAGTATACTCTATTTAAGTACATAAGATAGATTTTATATGGTAATATTTTTATGTTTCATATGATAAAATTTGAGAATGGATGATTTTTTAGCTGACTAATAAAGTCTTATATATTTATGATGTACAACATGATTTATTGATAGATGTACACATTATGAAGTGATTAAAGTTAAGCTGTTTAACATATCTATCTCCTCATATATTTATCATTTTTTGTGGTGAGAATATTTAGCATATACTCTTTTAGCAATTTTCTGGTATGCAATGCATTCTTATTAACTGTAGTCACCATGCTATATAACAGATTGCCAGATGTGATTCTTTCTGTTTAACTAAAATGTTGCACCCTTTGATCTACAACTCCCAAACTCTGAGTCTCACTAGTCCCTGACAACCAACTTTCTACTCTCTGCCTCTGTGAATTTGACTTTTTTGGATAAATGAGATTATGCAGTATTTTTCTTTCTGCGCCTGACTTATTTCACCTATCATAATGTATTCTAGGTTTATCCATCTTGCAAATGACTAGGTTTCCTTCTTTTTAAAGATTGAATGGTTATTGATTCTATTGTGTGAATATTTATACACCACATTTTTTAATCTCTTCCTCTTTCAATGGATACTCGTCAATTTCATATCTTGGCTAAAGTGGATAACACTACAATGAACATTGGAGTGTGCCCGTCTCTTTGATATAATGATTTCATTTCCTTTGGTTATATGCCTAGTGTAAGATTGCTGGATCATGTGGTAGTTCTATTTTTAATTTTTTGAGGAAGCTTCATACTGTTTTCCATGATGCCTGTACCAGTTAACATTCACACCAACAGTGTTCAAGGGTTCCATATTCTTATTGTTGTCTTTTTTGAGTATAGTCATTCTAACAGGAGTGTGGTAACATCTCATTATGGTTTTAATTTGCATTTCTCTGATGAATAATGATGATGTTGAGCATTTTTAATATGCCTTCTGGTCACTTCTGTCTTCTTTTGAGAAATGTCTATTTAAATATTTCACTTATTTTTAAATTGGGTTGTTTTCTTGCTTCTGTTTGAGTTCTGTATGTATTTTGGATGTTCACTTCTAAGCAGATGTTTGCAAATGTTTTCTCCTGTATCATAGCTGTCTCTTCACTCTGCCGATTACTTCTTTTCCTTCGCAGAAGTTTTGAAATTCAATTTGTCTATTTTTGTTTTTGTTGTCTGTACTTTTATTACCCAGAGACCACAGATGACTTTTTTTTGAAACTTAAAGTTCTGTGTAAAATCATGTATAATATAACTCTGTTATTGATTAGGCAGGATAAAGAGTCACTTGGTAAAAGAATTTTGGATTAATTAAAGATTATATGTGCTATAAATTAATAACTGAATTAGGCAAAATTATAATCAATAAAAGATCTGCACCACTGAAACTGTGCAAAACAATCAAAGCTTTCTAAATAGTGTGTCAGAATAATTACTATGAACATCTGCTATTTTGTGCTATAGACATACAGAAGTGCTAATTAAAACCAGCACTAGTTATGTTGGATTCCAAAGAAACACCTGAATACTGTTCATATTTTTGATATATGATCCAGTTATGTATGAAATTAACAAGAGGTAAAGAGAGGAAGATAATGGCATGTTCATTTTTTTTTGGAATTTCAGTAATTTGTTATACAGTTTGAAATTCTTTTAACTAATTAAGCTCATTTAGTCCATAATTTTAAAGAAATTATAGAAAATGAATAGAGAATGATATATAAATTATATGTAACTTTATAATTCTCTTTACTTAAAAGGTACTTATGAAAAATGTACATAGGGACTCTTTAAAAGAGTATACAATATGTATTTATGATAGAGTATTAAAAACTAATTTTTAACAGCATCTTTGTATGAAATGACTTAGTTGTGAGTTTTTAATGCTGGAATAATTAAATAGTAAAGACAAAACAAAAGTAATACATTGAGAAACAGTAAACTCTTTTGAAGTTAACACCATTTATGCTCAAAGTAAATGTTGAGAAGACTTTAAAAAATAGGGGTAATTATATAAACCAATATCCTGAGTAAACTACAGCTAACAGTTACTGTACACTTTGTATGTGTCATGCATTATTAAATGTTTGGTATTTACTAGTTACTGAATTCAATTATTTGATAAATATTTATTGTATACCTATTCTGTTCTGGATGTTATTAGTTCAGGCTCTGGGAATATATGCTGAAGAATAAAACAGAAAAATATCTCTGCTCTCAAAGGAATCCCATTCTAGTGGAAGAAGACACACAATACTCAAAATTAATAAGTAAAACAGTTTGTTACTTGGTGGTAAATGTTGGGGGACAAAATGAATCAGTAAAGGGTGAAAAAGGGAGTATGCCTGAATGTAATGCTTCTTTCATATTAAAAACGTAGTCTGGGAAAGCCTCACTGAGACTTGTGATATTTGAGCAAAGATCCAAAGAGGTGCTAAAGACTTCTGGAAGAAGAAAAGCCTAGCAAGAGGGAACAAGGGCAAATATCTCAGGGTAAGAGTTTTTTTTCACACATTTCAATACAGCAGAGAAACTCATAGCCAGGAGGAGACTGGCAGGAAATGAGGTTCAGAAGGGTCATGAGGGCCTGATCATGTAGGTGTGGGATTTCTTTCTGGGAGAGATGCACAGCTAACAAAGTGTTTGAACAGACACAATCTTATATTCTAACATGATTCCTCTAAACTGCTGTGTTAAGAATAGATTGTGGAGGGAAGAGTTAAAAGAGGAGGTCAAGTTAGAAGCTGTTTGAAAAGTCTGAGCAGACATTATGGTGTTTGCACCAGGGTGCTGGTATCGGTGGTGTACGATGAGAAGTCTTAGATTCTGGATGTATTTGTATTTCCCCCCCCAATTTTTGATACTTTATAATTATGTATAATGGGTGGAATTTATTGTTACATATTCATTTATGCACACAATATAAAAATATAATTTGGCCAATATTGTTCTGAATTCTGGATGTATTTGGGAGACAGAGCCAACAGGATGTGGTGTCTGAGAGAAAGAGGAGAGTGAATTACATGGAAAGAGCATGTGGAAGACTGAAAGGAATAGATACAGAAAGGGAAGATTAGGAATTCAGTTTTGTACATTTTGAATTTGGGATGCCCCATAGACAGTCAACTAGAGATGAATCCTCACTGCAACTCTATGAGGTAGTCAGTAGCATTATCCTGACCGTGCAAAGTAACAGTATAGAAAGATTGTCATCTCTTTATTTAATCAGGAAGTAAGAGGCTATATTCACACCCAGGCAGTCTAACAGCATAGCCTCTGCTGTTTAATAAAACACTGTGAGATCTACATCTAAGGTACTTGGGAATAAGTGTGGTGACATTGAATCATACAAAATTATAATATGGAAAAGTCCTATCACCCATCATGCATAGGGCATGTGGTAGTTTAGATTAAAATGGCGATTTTTAAAGGAACATTTGTAAAAACTCAATTTGCTGTATTTATTTTTATTATCTCTATTTTGTCATCTCCATTTCCATCACTATTCCTTTTCTTCTTTGTCCTGGAGAGATAGGGTGACAGAGTTTTCCACACAACACAGCTCTAAATATCTTGGGGCAAAAGTTCTTATTCTGGTAACTAAAGCATTTATGGTATTGTTTGTATTTATGCCTTTAGTTTCAAGCTCTCCAAAATCTTAACCTCCAAGAAGTTCCTGCCATTCCTCATTACTTTCTGAATGCTGGTTGGTCCAACATTCTGGTTTCCTAGGAGGCCATAGCTAATGGCATTGTTCAGCATTAGTGTATTCTTACCGTTCCGTCTTGCCCAACGTGCTTATAATTAACTTGCCACACAGAAGCTATTCAGGTATTCTTTTGTCAATTAATTTTGGTACACAAAGGCAGCCCACACAAGTGTTGTATTGTGTACCACATAACTCAGTAAAACAAGTTGTTACAATTGAAATATATATCTTCTATATTAAGTAGGATAGTATTAATGTGGACTACTCTAAATTACTTGTCCAGACAATTATGGAGTTAAAAAATTTGATTTTAGTCTTCAAAGAATTAGTTATGATCTGGGCTGTTTCCTACTAGTTCATAGGAAATGTTTTATATTTTGGCATGACATCCCTGGAAATATGTATTTATAAACGAATGGCTGACAAACTGTTAACTGTTCAGTAATACATTCACCAAATCAATACAAATACAGTGCATAGTCAATAATATGAATCATTTGTCACAGGCAGTTAGTTGGTCCCATCAGAATAAGTACATTACAAAAAGCTATTTTTTTTTTACCTTTCTACACTGTACACTGTGCTTTGCTCCATGATTAAACTAAAAAATTAAAGTCTAAACTTATTATGTTTCATACTTACAAATAATAATATATGTGGTTGGAAACAATATAATTTGTGGAGAGAATTTAATATTGCGCTGCATTAAAGCAACGTATGTCTTGAGTTCAGAAGGTTGATTAACTGTAAAAATGTGGAGCCTGTAGATAAAGTAGTTTTAGGTAGAAAAATGAATTTTGGTTTTTCTGCTTGTCTAAACTTTAGTTAGCGTTTTAATGTGTTGCATGTTTTCTCTAGAAATAGGAGTCTACTCCTAAGACTTCTTGCATTCTTCATTGTCTTTTTTTCCGTATCCCAGAGGAATATGTACTGCTGTCATTCCATTACAGACCTAGCCAGCTCCTTTGTGTTTTACTCCTGTTAGTTCTCAAGCATATTGCATATAAATGTTCTGCCTTACGAGGAGCAGACACAATACACAATACACAATGCAGCCTGCTGTCCTTGGATTGAGACCTCTAAAACCATGAGCCCCTGAATAAACTTTTCCTTTTCTACAATTGTTCATGTCAGGTCTTTTTTAGTTATAGCAGTAAAAAAAAGCTGACTCAAATAATATTCTTGCTTCAGTCAAGTTGATCAAAGTCAAGTGGCACTACTTAGATTGTTTACTAAACAATATTGACATGTATTTCTATCTGGGCTTCCTTAAAGTAGATTAGTGCAATGCAGTCTAGCTGGAGCAACTTTTTGAGAATGCAACTAAAAGAATCAGAGAGGCCTTATTTCTTAATAAGAGAACCCATAGGGAGAATATATTTTTGTCCTCTGGTAACACAGTTTACTTCCAGGTGCAATTCAAGGTGTTAACTTTGATGCATTTTGCTTTCTCACTTTTATCTTTTTCCACATGCCACCTCATGAAGCTTATTCAGCTGAGACTGAAATGAGTACAGACTTTTGCTGATAAGTCTCCAAATTTGTCATATTTGCTCATGCTTTTGGTGCACCAGTGCATGGGGTGCATACTTATTTTTACCATAAATATTATATCTGGGTAGAAGATGCAAGTATTATTTTTAAATCACAGTATGGCCAAAACATTATGCATAGTTTTCAAAGCAACAAAAATTCTCATAGGAAGGGGAAGAAGGCTTTTCCTGACTTCTTTTACTTGAATTCATACTCCATATGAACTAAATTATTCTTGTAAAAATTTACATGATGCTTACTGAAGTAGTGTCTATTTGTTTTATAAAATAAATCTCCATCAACTTACAACAGTAGAGTTTACTGGATTGGGGTCACTCTTCTTATGTAAGGTGACTGTCATTTTGAGAAGTTAGTATCAGATTAATCTTTACTTAGGCACATTCCTTTTACATTATTGCGAGGGAGTACTCTAAGAAATATTTTCATATATCGATATGTCAACAAACGTTCAATTCTATTGAAACAATAGATTTACATGGTGAAAGTGTGAAATAATACAGAAGAATTTATAACAAAAATCCACAATTCCTTGCCACACTCTTCCCTATCTCTAGAGGTAATCAACTTCTTTTTTTTATTGGTTGCTCAAAACATTACAATGATCTTGACATATCATATATCATACATTTGATTCAAATGGGGTATGAATTCTTATTTTTTCCCATGTGTATAGATTGCAGGATCACATTGGTAATCAACTTCTAACAGCTTTAGTGTTGATTCTCCTGAGAGTTATGACTATATCTGTACATTCTCAATGTGTTTAATGTAGGTGTTTCATATTAGATTCTTTCTCTATGGGTTTAATTCTCTGCCACATAGTGGAGAATGTTCTTAGACTCATATCTCAAATGAATCATGTATTGAATACTCCACTCTCAGATTTTATCTTATTCTCCATTTTTTTCAGAGTTCTCAATCCATTCACTTCCCTTTTTCCTCTTGAGATGTCCCTACTGGAACACTGCATCTGTTGGGTTGAGTGTGTACTGGTTTTCCCTAGGTTCACTCCAAAGCTATCTTCCTGAGCTCTATTTCTATTCTCCCCTGGGCAGTATCCTGTTTCTTGTATCTGACATTTTCTTTCTGGCTTATGTTCTCAAGTTTTATCTTGAGGAAGGGTATATAGAAGGGTATATAGGAGGCAAAGTGAATGAAATGTTGCAAAAAGAAAAAGTTTTATGAGACTGTCATATTTAATTGACCTAATAATTTGGTGGGAAATAGAATTCTTGATTGAAAATCATTTGTTTTCATAACTTTGGAAGCATTACTTCATCGTTTCCTAGTAGATAGTTATGCTAATAGAAAAAAATCTGATGTTAATAATTCATTTGTGGATTACCTTTTTATGTCTGAAATTTTAGGATCTTTATCTTTGTGTTTCAATGAACTTTATTTACTTGTTTATTTATTTACTTTTAGTTCTAAGGTATTCTCTTTTCTTAAAAATATTTTATTTTAGATGTAGTTGGAACACAATACCTTTATTTTATTTATTTATTTTTATGTGATGCTGAGGATTAAACCCAACACCTCTACTAGGCGAGTGCTCTACCACTGATCCACAACCCCAACCCCTCTAAGGTATTCACTTAATGTTTATTTTTGATAATATTTCCTTTATATATTCTCTTCTTTCTAGAAAATTTATTTGTGAATATTGAATTTCTTGGGCTTATTTATATTTCTTCATTTTATATTTTCTGTTTCTCCATTCTAATGTTCTATGTCCTAGAAGATTTCCCTGGTTTCATATTCTAATACTTCTCTTGAATTATTTACTGATGTTTCTTTTGAGTAACATCTTTGTCCTGTGTATAGAGTGAACATTTTCTAGAAATTCTTTGAGAATATTATTTTAAGATTTAAAAAATCTTCTTAAATAACCTAAATTGTCATGCTTCTTGTGGGGTCAATTTTTTCCTGCTAGTTATGTCTTTCTCTTTAATGTTGTAAGCTTTGGTCAAATGTCTGGTGATTTTGGTGGGCAGTTCATCTGGAAGAATGAAACTAAATGGAGGCTCTGGATCTAGAGAGAATTTCCTGATTGACACTCTCTGCTTTTGTGTTCATGGCTGGGACACTAGTCCTTAAACTTGGCTGTCCCTAATTACCAGGCTAAGGGGCCTTTACTTAGCACACTAATACATTCACAGTCTTACTTTTTCCTAGTGTGATCAGAGAAGATGGCTCAGATTTCACCCCTAGTCCCCCATTGCAGGGTCAAGTGCCTGGCTCCAGAAAGTCTTATTTCCAAGGGATGGGGAAAGGCTTGTATGTGTGTTGACTTTTCTATAAACCAGGAGTCAACAATATTTTTCTATAAAAGCCAGATTGTGGATATTTAGGCTTTGTGGATTATATATTATTTTTTTAAAAAATAATGCTTTAAATATTCAAAAAATCACATAAATAGACGATGGGCTATAGTTTGCCAACCTCTGTAAAACAGATTTGTAGTTAATCCCTCTGTTTTTAGCTCCATGTGTCACTCTCACTTTCTGAGTCTCAATTCTATCTAGGATTGGGATTCTTTTCTTTTAATTGCTGCATATTAATTTTGCAGAATGGTGGGTTTCATTGTGGCATATTCATTCATACTTATAACTTGGTTCAATCAAATTCATTCCCCATTACCTCACCTTACTCTCCCTACTTCTGATTGCCTTCTTCTACAGTGATTCATTTTACATTCATGACATCCCCGCCCACATTTTTCCTCCCTCTAGATTCCACATATGAAAGAAAACGTGTGATTCTTATCTTTTTGAATCTGACTAATTTTGCTTAACCTGATAATACCCAGTTTTTCCCCATTTTCCTGAAAATGACTTGATTTCAGTTTTATTTATGGCTGAATAGAACTTGTTTGTGTACATGTACCACATTTTCCCTATCTCTTCATCAGTCAATGAACACTTAGTCTGATTCCATAACTTTGCTACTGCAAATTGTGCTGTGATAAACATGGTTATGCATGCATTACTGAAGTGCGCTGACTTTCATTCTTTTAGATCAATACCAAGGTATGGTATAGCTGTATCATATGATAGTTGTATTTTTAGTTTTTTGAGGAAACTCTATACTGATTTCCATAGTGGCTGTAGTAATTTACAATCCCATCAACAGGGTAAAAATGTTCCTTTTCCTCCACATCCTCATCACCATCTGTTGTTATTTGTGTTCTTGAAGATTGCCATTCTGAATGAGATGGAATCTCAGAATAGTTTTAATTTGTGTTTGGGATTGGGATTCTATAAGGTATATTAAGCCTTCCTGTATTAGTCAACTTTTCTTCACTGTGACCAAAATACCTGACATAAATGACTAAAAGGAGAAAGGATTTATTTTGACTCATGATTTCGGAGGTTTCAGTCTCTTGTCTCTGACTCCTTTGCTTTGTCACAGAGGTGTGGTAGAATACCATGGTGGAAGCATATGGTGGAAGATAGCTGCTTAGTTCATGACAGCGGGGCAGCAGAGAGAAAGAGAGGAAGGGACTGGATAGTTCCCAAAGGTATGACCTCAAGGCCTGCTCCCTTCAACTAGGTCCCACCTCCCACAGTTTCCACCACCTCCCCATAGACCATTGAGTCACAACGGAGGACTAATCCTTTGATGAGGTTAGTGCCTTCATGATACAATCACTTACCCCAAACCTCACCTCTGAATGCTATTGCATTGGGGACCAAGCCTTCAAAACACAAATCTTTGGGAGACACTTCATATCAAATCACAACACTTCCCCTCCCAGCTGGTATCCTTTCTGGGTCTTCCTTCTTCCGTATATATTCTGAGCTGGTTTTCTTGGGCTTACCAGTTACTAATTGTCTGTCTGCATTCTGTCTTCCAAAAATCTGTCAAAAATTCATGACACTAATGACTTCCTGCCCATTCTTTTTGTGTTGTTATGTATAGTAGATGCTGTTGATACCCTTTCCCCCCAGAACCCATTCCCTCTTTCAAATGTGAGCATCTCCAACTTTTAGCCTTATGGTTTCTTGTCTGGCATAGGATTTTGGTCTACCTGCTCATAGGGAAGGTTGGTGGAGCCAGAGAATGTCATATTCTACCAGCCCTTAACCAATATTAATAGGAATTGGTGGGTAAATGCCCCAGCTGCTTGGTCCTTCTGTTGGGATAACTCTGAGGAACGTGTTCTACACTGGGTCCCAAGCTATATAAGGGGATTAGGCTCCAGGTAACCGATGGTATCTTACTTGATAATGAACGCTTTATTGAAAGTTCTCCATTTCATATCTCATTTTTCTTCTTCCTATTAGTATTTCCCATGATTAATTCTTATATACTTGGATTGTATTCAAGACCCCTTAACTCAGGATCTGCTTCTGGGACACCTAAATGGAGATATCATGAGTTAGATTTTTCTTTATTTTAATTTTAATAAAATTTCAGGTGGAAGAATAGATAAATTGAACATTTTATTATTCTTAATTTGAATCTTATTAGCTCATATTATATTGGGTATTTCCTATGGGTCAAATGTTATTTCTGGGGGGACAGAATAATGAATTAGACATGATTTCTACCTGCAAGGATCTGTGTTCTACTAGGCAGATAATCTACACAGTAGAATGTTTTAAGTGTTGTTAAAGCAGACTGAGCTATATGTGTCATAGGACATAGTAAGTCTGAGAAGTTATTTGCAGATGGGTGACTTCAGCAAGAGAGGGAGTATTTGAGATGGGGAAAGGAGAAATAGATTTGGAAACAGAATGATGGGGCTGAGCATTCATAGAAGAGAAAACAGAATGAGCCCAATCCTTCAAGTGGCATGTAAAATGGTTGACTCTAGAGAAGCCTTCCATCCATAAAGAAGGAGAACAAAATCATGTATAACAAGTATAAGAGCATATAAAAGCCCAGACATATGCACAGAATTAATTAAAATTGTTGGAAGATGTTTGTATGAATATTGATGGAGATGGGTAATAAATGATTCATATAATTAGGAGTTTGTATTTCATGTGGGAAGCAAATAGGAGCCATTAGGTTCCTCTGTAAATGGAAATTAAAAACATCATTAAAGGGAGAATGTTGTGGTTTAAGATGTTTCATTCTTGTGAGGAACAGACTGAATGGCATTGAGGAAAAGACTATTGCAGGCAGGTGGTGATTTTTCAGTCTGCATCCTGTGACATACTATGGGGTTAGGGATGTATGAAGAATAGGAAAGCAAGAAAAAAGTTAGAGGAAGAGGCCATCCTTTCTTTGAGAGGTCTTGAGAATCTCTCAAAGTATAAAAAACACTAGAAAGAATAAAAAAGAAAAGGGCTTCTATTTGGGCCAGTGAGAACTGAGCAGGTTACCAAGATAACTTATTGGCAAGAATTCCAATAAGAAATGCTTATTTATCCTGTTACTATTTATAATCATTCATGTCATCCAGAAAAGATGGTGAGAAATTGTGCAAACTTAATGATATTATTTATTTATTTATTTATTCATCTATCTATCTATCTATATATTTATTTATTAGTACCAGCTCCCTAAGATGTTTTCAATTGGAATGATTTATAAAAATAGAATGTGATAAATTTTTTATTGGTAATACAGTCTTGAGATTGAGTGATTCTTAGAGCTCTTGAACTTTACATTGATATTTTTAACAACTGATTTGCTGATGTAGTCACAACAGTTATTTTTCTGATTTCCATGAAGGTTTCTTGTATAAAAAGAAAGTACAAAACAGAATCTGTTCCTTTCCTGCAATGCTAATTTCTTAGGTACCAATCCATAAATTAGTGTTATTAGTGGGTAAGACACCCTATGACTAGCTACGTGTATTTAACTATATGCTGAGAAGACTGCTCATTACTGCAGCCATAGATGTGTGCTAGCTACACATTAATAAGTTATAAGCTATTATTTCAGAGAAATTGCTGTACCAATAATAAGTAGTCTATGTTCTATTTTTCTTCTCCCTTGGATATCTGTAGAAAATAAAATTAACTCAGAAAACAACAATCTTAGAGAAGTGGGAAAGCTTAAATGGTCCCATTATCAGCCTTTGCCTCCCCATCACAACCTCATTAATAGTATTTCAAATTATTTTAGCATATTAGTTGTTCTTTCAGACCTCAAATCTTAAGCACTTGTTTCATTTCACACATCCTGTCAAGGTCACCTCCTACTATCTTTCTGTCAGCAGCTAGTACAAGCGTATCACATACTTCTCACTACCTACATTTTACCTATTCAAAATCTACCTGGAGGTTATTTTTCTTCTTTTTTTCTTTTTTTGGGGGGGTGTCATCCCCAAAAAAGAAGCAGGCTACTCTATAGGAATTCTGCTCTCTTAGAATTTTAGAGGTAGTGATTACTCAAAAGCCATTGGATACTCTAATCTTGCCTTTTTTTTCTTCCAAATTTATTTATTCTTTTAACAAATATGTCATTGTTTATATCTACATGTATACAATTATGTTTTGCTGCTTGGTTACTGTTCAGACATTTCTGTTTAGCAAATTATGCAGGAAGTTCTAATTCCAGGTACTTCTTCTTGGGGGGCTTCTGGGGTTTTCATATATATGGTGAAGCTCTACTTCAGAAGATAGCCCCTTTTTCCTGTTCCAGTTTTAAACTTTGGAAAAAATGCACAAAATTATCATTGCGGAAACGAGGGATACTTAAATACCTGCAGAAGTGGTAGTATCACTATCTGAACTCATCTACTTCCAAGATAATACAATGATTAGGCTGTGGAGTCTGAAAGAGACCATGTAGATCTGAGTACCCCACTAGCCAGTTCACACTCTCATTCAGTACTAGACTGTGAAAATATGAGGTAGAAAGAGAGCATGTAATATCCATTAGAACTTCCTGCATAATTTTCGAGATAGAAATATCTGACAGTAGCCAAGCAGAAAAACCTAATTGTGTACATGCAGATGTGAACAATGACATATTTGTTAAAAGAATAAGTAAGTTTGGAAGAAGAAAGGTGAGATTAGAGTATCCAGGGCCTTTTGAGTAATCGCTACTTCCAAAATCCTGAGAAAGCAGAAGTCCTATTTTTTCTAAGCTGAAAGGTGGGCTCTGGAGTCAGGTGATGATCCACTTATATTTATGTAACCTTGGGCCTGTTAATTAATCTCTTTTTGCCTTAACCTTTTCAATAGTCAAAGAGAAATATTAACAATGCCTATGCTATAGAATTGAGGGGTTTGGAATATTTTAACCATAAAATAATTGTAAATGGTTATTACTTATTACTTTTGAAGCATGTGAAGATCATGTCTTTTTTTTTTTTTTGGTATTGGGAATGAAGCCAGGGGCACTCAACCATTGAGTCACATCCCCAGCCCTCTTTTGTGTTTTATATAGAGACAGAGTCTCACTGAGTTGCTTAGCGCCTCGCCGTTGCTGAGGCTGGCTTTGAACTCGCAATTCTGCTGCTTCAGCCTGCCGAGCCGCTGGGATTACAGGTGTGTGCCATCTACTTGAAGATCATTTCTTTAAGTTTGTGCTGAAATCTTTTTCTGTCAATAATCCAAGAAATGCATTATCAGCCCAGCTTTTTGAATGAAGGCTTTTTCTTTTCCTCTGTGCTCTGCATTGTAACAAACCAGTTTGGCAAATTATTCAAATGCATATACATGTTTGAGAGATTTTAAAGCTATAGCTATATTTACACAAGGATTTAAATAGAGATGATAAAGATATTTGCCTTTTAGCAAGCGTGATTTATTCGATTTACTATTATGCTGGCATTGGAGCTTGGGCCAGTACTATTTTGCATGATTGCTTAAAATAACTGTAAGAAAAATAAAGCATATCTGCTTTAACTGCAGCTGGAATTGACCTTTTGTTCACAGATTCAGTCTTAAGACTTTTGAAAAATAAAAGCATTTTTATTAGCATTGATTATTTAGTTCTGACAAAATGATTTCTGAATCTCATAGAACTTCTGTTGTTGCTAGCAGATTAGAGGTGACCACCTCATGTGTATTTTTATCCTAATTTAATACTTGTAGTGGATGTCTCCTATCCTTTTTATTTTATATGAGTTGTTACTCTAATCATTAGGCACTGAGTCTCCCTAACCTCTAGTTCTATATATATTCTATATAGAATATTCTATATATTCTATATATATTCTATATATATATTCTATATTCTATATAGAATACTTTTCTGTTTCCTCTCAGTTCTCACAGGCCCTATACATTGATTTCAGAACTGCCTCATTATTGCATAATGTTCCTGGTTCATTGTCAGAAACAGATAACCTGAAGTGGGGGATATGCTATTTAAAGAAAGTGATGTTTTTCTTCTTTTTTACATTTGAATAATGCATCAGTGTAAAAAATAGCACCTTCTATATTAATAAGTTTTGGATGCCAAATTAAATTTCAAAAGTTTATGACTCAAGCGCTACTTTACTACCTATAAAACTCTATCTATACTCAGAAGGGAAAGGTTTTCATATTTATTTAGTTGCTTTCCACTGTCAGGCATTTTGCATAAATTGTGCTGTTTAGTTCTCATAATAGCTCCTGGAGGTAGGAATTACTCTCATTTTATAGAGGAGGAAGCATAGTCAAAGAGATAAAATGATCTGCAAAACTGGTAAGTGAAAAGCTGGGCTGGGACTTGAACCTAGATCTAATACCAAAGACTGTCCACCCTCTTTACTCTCCTGCCTGGAGTGAAGGATAAAGAAATAGATGTAGTGAAAATTGAAATGGTTATGGCCATCTGGCAGGAGAATTCTGCCAAGTTCTAATACGAAAAGTGATCTGCCTTGTCATGGCAAACATTAACATCAAATAAAAATCTGATACAGATACAATTTCTTAGTTTCCCTACACGATGGCACCGTACTGGCCATAATTAGTGCTGTCATTTTAATTTGTACATTAATGACAATTTTGTGAGGCAAGGTGAAGTTTCCTGTTTAGCAAGAGCTTGATTGTTCTCTCTAGACTTCCCTTAATCTCCTGCTGAGATTATGTTAAACATTTGGAAGATGCACTGATCAATGTTTTGCATCCTTTCAATATTGTGAACATTTAATTTTTTTGGTTATAATTTAATCTGAGACTATTCAGGTGGAAATAGATGGAAAGATTCCCTCACTGGTTATGGTCTGACAAATGATGCTGATGGGTAGGCAATCTCATCAATGTTTAACCTTTAAAAGAGACTTTAGATCAACGTCTATGAATGGGCAAAAACTTACAGATAATTAAAAATAATTTATTCTCTCATTCTGAAGATAAGCTATTCTAGGCCACTTGCAGAGACTAAAATTCCTTTTGGAGGTCTTATGAGAGGAAGGTAATTCATTTTCAAAATCCTCACAGTTGAATCAACAAGCTTTTGATAGTGCCTGTTGATGCTTGAAAATCAAATTTGCTCTTCCTTCACCCCAGTGGATCACCTCAGCATAGAGTTAGAATGCTTAATTTGAAACTAGTTCTCCCAAAAGGAGAATACTTCCAGTTTTCTGTAAACTGACTTTTTATGTTTAATGTTAGTAGATCGCACTGTTTTTTGTGTTGTTCCTGAATAAGGAGAGTGCATTTGAAAATGATGGGTATGTCTCCACTTGTAACTAGGAGCCAGTGTGTATTTGTAGTGTTCCAATTTATTAGGCATGAGTATCTTCCATGGCAAGAGTCTTCACCGTATATGTTTGTAGAGTCATGTTTGTAGAGTCTTTTATCTCTTTCTTTTTGTGTGATTAAGGGTACAGATTTTAATTCTCAGCTTTACAATTCATATTTTTGCCTTATCTTCTTGATTACCAATATCAATCTTTCCCAAACATTTTTAAAGACAGTTTTTAAAATTTGGTTTAAAACAGAAGTGGAAATCATAGCTTTTTGTGTGATTTGCAGACACCTATATTAAAACTGAAATAGCTAAATGCCGCATTATATAGTGAGATCCAATAATTATGTTATTTGGAGTTATATGGTTTTGGCAGATGAGTTATTTTGAATATAACCACTTCTCTTACGTTTGATATCGGGACCATAGCTCTGACTTGTTTTCTAGAGGAGATTTTGGATAAGTAGGACAAATAAAATACTTCTTTTACAGAATGGTTCCTGACAAGGTTGCTTCTTGTTTAGGTGTGTCACATTCACTGTTTTCCTTCCCTTCCTTCCTTCTTTGTTCCAGGGACTGAACCAAGGGCCTCAGGCATGCTAAGCACACACTCTACCACTAAGCTATACCCCCAGACCCATTTTCTCATTTTAAAGATACTCATGTACACTTATCTTCTCATATCTTTGATACTTTTATTCAGTGCTAATGAGTTGATAAGGCAATAGGTCTTGAACTGTTAATCTCAGCATTAGCTAGCTTAGTTTTACATTTCTCACAATACATCCTGACACTTTACTGTATTACATTCCCATATCTTTTATTTTCCTGCCAAAGGAAGAATTCTTTTATCTTCATATTTTATGCAATTTCTTGGATAAATGATATTAAGATAGGTGCAGTCAAAAATTCCATAGAATTTAGTGATATCTATTCAAAGTAATAAAAAAAGAGAGAAGTTTTCACAATTAAAAGAAGCCTAAGCAAAATCATTTGAAATACAGAAAAAAAAAGAAATGTAGTACAAGTATGTTTATAAAAATTCTAGTGTTTTCCTTTGGACAGTTTTCTTGAATTGTTTCACTTCTTGAGGATTTCTATGGTTGTCTTAGAAAAAAATAGGAGCAAAAATTCATAGAACACTAAGAATATGGTGGTCCCACTGATTTGAAAGAAAGAGACTGAAAGGATACATACAGATCCTGAGTCAGGAGAAAGAAAAATTAAGGGAAAATTTCAGAAGAATTAGAAAGACAAAAATTGCAACAATAATATAGAAATCACTAAAAAGCTGACATAAAAATATGCAAGAAATGATGGTATAACTTTTTAATTTATTTCTATGAACAAAATGAAATCTGAGGGTCAAAAACATTCTCCATAGAGGAGTAATGATGGAGCAGAGGAGAAAGAGAATAGGAATAATAAAAATATGTGGGGAATATTAGTATCGTTTTTATGACTATCTTCAAGGAGGCTTTTATTGAAATTTTATGAAAAGTTTCTAAAATTGTGTTTGTTATAATGAATAATATTACATTAATGTGGCTTGTGATAAATACCTGCATCTCTAAGTAAAAATTGCTCATTTCACTTATTCTAATACAAATAAATTATAACCATTGCTTCATGTTAACACAGTAATAATAAGCAATAAATTTAAAGTAACAATAGTATGACAGTAAATGATAATCTTAAATGTTGTTTAATGTCTTGAAAACACAAAATCTTATTGTGCAAACAGTAGAGATTGGGGTCTTCAAGAAATTGAAGGGATTTCATGATATAAAAGAATTAAAATTTAAAAGCATTTGATTTTTTTTGTTTTGAATATTGTTCAAACAGTGATTATATGATTCTTCCAATGCTTTCTAAATGTTAAATTCATCAACTGTTTATTGACCACTTACAGTACTGAAATATTGAACACCTCTAGTATTGATGTTACAGATGCTGGAGACATAGTAGTGAAAAATACTAAATCCCTTGCCCTTGCAGTACTTATTCTCCTGGGAGATGATGGGCATTAATAATTTATAGAAAAGATAAATGGAAGTACTATATGCCAGTTAGCATTAAATACTATTGAAAAAATAAAGCTGGGCAAGAGCAATTTGAATGACTGTCTTATTATAGCTTTATTGTAATAAAACATTTCTATTTTTGTCTTTCTTTAGTTCAGAAATTTACTAATAATAGGCTCTGAAAATACTGTGAAACTCCACGTATAATTACACATAATTGATTTCTCCACTTTTTCACATATTACAAAGAGCAGATTATGATTCAGTAAATTTAGATCATGCAGAGAAAATATTTCATATAAAAGTGGTCCATGGAAATAGACACTGACATCTTGTGTGCTATCAGAGGTCACAGTTAAATAGCTAGTGAAGTGCTGAGTTAGCCCATGGCCATATGCATAGGAGTCTTGGAGAGAAGTAGTTTTAATCAGAGATAATTTTAACCCTAATAGAATTTTTATAACAAGTATAGCTAAATAATTGAGTACATAATTTATTATCAACCTAATTTATGTTTTGGTCACTGAAAACATACATCTGAAATGCAAATAAATTAGAAATCTAAGTAAGTTGTCAGCACATTTCTCAGCGTGGTTGTGATTAATAAACACTTTTTTTCAGGGACAAATCTGTTTGAGTAGAAACTGGAACTGCTTCTGTCTCTTGAGGCATTTGCTTAGTCTTGGGGTGTAGTGGGGTGGAGGAACAAATTTACCACAAACTTTGTAATGACAAGTAGAAACCAGTCAAAAATTTTTAAAAGTTCATTTTTTGAATAACTGCTTTTTTTATAACCACTATACAATACTATTTGCCTATTTAAAGTGTCTAGCTAAAATTTTCTTTTAGAATATTCACAGGGTTGTGCAACCATCACCACAATTTAATTTTGGAACACTTTGTTTCTCCTAAAAGAAACCCAAACTCCTTAGCAGTCATTCTTCATCCCTTAAATCCCCCACCTCCTAAGTCTTAGATAACCACACTTATCTACTTTGTCTCTATAGATTTGCTTATTTTGGAAATTGCATTCAGAATTTTTATAGCCAAACATCATTCTATTTTGTGGAAATATACTATATTTTGTTTATCTAGTTGATAGACATTGAGTCATTTCCATATTTTGGTGCTATTATGAGTGATGTTATTATAAACATATTTGTACAGGTTTTTCTGTAGACACATATTTTCATTTCTTTTAGATATATACCTAGGAACAGAATTGCTGGATCATATGGTAATTCTACATTTGCTTTTTTGAGCAAGTGTCAAACTGTTTTCTAAAATGGCTGTAACATTTTACATTCCCATCAGTAATATATGAGGGTTCCAATTTCTCCATATCCTCACCAGTAGTCATTATTGCCTTTTTAATTATAGCCATCCCAGTGGATACAAAATGGTATTTCATTGTGGCTTTGATTTGCAGTTCTCTAATGACTGATGATTAACATCATTTAATGTGCTATTTGCCATGTGTGTATCTTTGGAGAAATGTCTCTTCAAATCTTATTCCCATGTTTTATTGGGCTATCTTTTTTATTGTGAAGTTATAAACTTATTTATATGTTCTGGTTAAAAGTTCTTTCTTAGATATATGAGTTGAGGGTGTAGTTCAGTGGTATAATGCTTGCTGCCCAGGGTTTGATATCCAGCACCACTAGAAACAACAACAATTATAAATGTGTGTATGTGTGTGTGTGTGTGTGTGCATGTGTGTGATTTTGATGATGTTTGACAATTTTGATATTCTGTGGGTTGTAGAGATTGTATTATTTGCAGCACAAAATTTTAAAATTTGGATAAAGTCCAATTTATATTTTTTTTCCATTGGTGTCTGTGTTTTCACTATCATTTACTGTATGCTTGCTAAGAACCTAAGCACCTATCTTGATTAAGAGTATGCACTCATTTTTTTTCCTGGTTTCATGTTTGTAAGTTTTTTTTTTTTTTTTAGGAGATTCCAGGCTTCTTGTGAACAATGTCTCTATGCCTGAAAAAATGGCAGATGGTTAATTAATAGTGTCAATTACTTCCCTTGATATTTTGGGCAATCTTGTTTGAATCTCTTTCAATGATAGTATATGTTTTTATTTAATAATAATAATAAAAGTCATTTTAACTTAGTTGAATCTATGGCAAAATGTATGACCAATATCTCTCTGTATTTTCCTACTCTTTTTATTTTTATTTTTTTTTATTTCCTACTCTTTGCATGAGTTTGATTTCACATGAATGTGTTTTTTCTCAGTCCCAATATTGAGGTTTCGGGGCCTACAACAAAACATCACAAAATTGCCGATAATAATAAAAGTGAATTATAGAAGTTTCACATTCTATAGTTCCATATGAAAGTTCGAGAATTTTCTGAATATAATCTTTTAGTGTTTTCTTTTTTAAAAATAGTGATAACATGGGGCTGGTGTTGCAGCTCAGTGGCAGAGCACATACCTCGCACATGTGAGGCATTGGTTTCGATCTTCAGCACCACATAAAAAAATAAACAAACAATAAAGATATTGTGTCTATGTATAACCAAAAAATATTTTTTAAAAATCATGGGTAACAGCTATAAGTAGGGCAGTGTAGAGTTTTTCCTTTTCTCTCTGTGGACTGGGAGATCAACACTGTGCCCTTGCCATACTTGCAGGTATCAGAAGGCAGCAAACTGTGCCTGCACGGCCACTTCTATCAGTTCTATCCAAATGATATTTGTGCTGGTTTCTAGGCAGCAGGTTGAAATCTCCAACAGAAAATAACTGATGTAGCTTAATAACCAACACACTTGATCTTTGGCAATGTTTTGTCCCAGTAAGTAATTTGAAAATTTGTGTTATATTTTATTAAGTGATAAAAATTCAGATAATATGTTTCTCAAATCTCTCTGGGGAAAACTCTACATTGCTCTTGTTATTACTTGATCATCTTGCTCAACTATCTCACTGTTATTTCTAATGAAGAAATAAAAATGAAAAATGTGAAGGGAAGAGAAAGAGAAATCAGAACTTAAAGGTAATTTGTTGTGTCAGTCACATAGATTTACTATAATTTATCAAATTGTCAATCATAAGGTTGTAATTTTTTTTGAGGACAATGCTCAGTAAATGGCTCAGTAAATACTTAGTTAATGGCTATTGATTTATTTGTGTTTTGGCAAATATATAATGAAGCTTTAATAATTCAAACTGAAAAAAATGGATTTTTTTTTTTTTTGTACGAGGGATTGAACACTCAGGGTCACTTAACCACTGAACCACATCCCCAGTCCTATTTTGTATTTTATTTAGAGACAGGGTCTCTCTGAGTTGCTTAGTGCCTTGCTGTTGCTGGGGCTGGCTTTGAACTTGTGATCCTCCTGCCTCAGCCTCCTGAGCTGCTGGGATTAGGGGCATGCACCACTGTGCCTTGCTTGAAAAAATGAATTCTTAATGTTTGACTCACTGACCCTAAAATTGTATATTAATAGTCAAAAGTTACAATTAGCACTCAGATAATAATTTATTCTTGATAAATTTTTTATACTTGCTAAGGTCTTGGGCAGATAAAAATCATGCATACTGATCAGACTGCTGGGTATATATATATATATATATATATATATATATATATATATATATATATACAGTGTAAATGTGTAATGGGCTTGATCTCATAGCTTGAAGAAAGAATGCTTTAGAAATATTTAAATATTTAGTATTTAAATATGAACCATATTCTTTTTCTTTTTTGTTTAAAAAAATTTTTAAGTTTATGTTCTGTCTACCTTGCCTCCTCTTGACACCCAGGCGACACTTGTAGAACATGAAAATTGCCCTAACAGAACTCAAGAAAACACTCTAGATGTGAGATGTTCAGAAACTGGTGCCATACTATAGAGTCACACAAGAGGCACAATTGTTAGATAAAAATGGTGTGAAGTTAAGCCGCTGGTCGCCATTCCCACCCCTCTTGTATTCACTTCTTTTTTTCATTTTTCCAGTTGCATTTGCTCTCCCAAAAGATAAGAAACTAACATGTTACTGAAAGATTATCCACATGCTCCTTGTGGTGTTCACACTATGTCAAATCCATTTGCTCTCAGAGTGAAGTTTCTTCCTCTTGCTTGGCATATTTATATGCGTTTTGAGAAAATTTATGGATGACTTTGTTCACATAGCATCATAGTTAATACCACAGATATGGGTAATAAATCTAGACCAAATCCTGAATCTACCTCTTAGTAGCTGTGATAGAGATTACTGGTTTGCTTCTCTGGCCTCTATCCACAATCCCCTTCTCTCTAGCGCACTTTCATTTAGGGGTAGCCATATGACACAGTCCTGGTGAATGACAGATAAGCAAAATCCTGCTGGGTGGGAAAACTTGGATATTTTTCCTACCTGGAGCCCTGGGATGCCCAAAGATTCAGCAGCATTATATAACTATGAGGCAGCATGCAAAGCAGAAAGAGAAAGCACCTTTCTGTCCTCGTTCATGTTGCCTAGCATCTAAAACAGACTCCGATCGCCTTCTTTTTACTACCTTTTAAAATTTTATTTATTTTGAAGTTTAATATATATTATTTGTTTAAGCCACTGCAGTTGGGTATTCTGTTACTTAGAGTTGAACATATTTCTAACTGTCCTCAGTTTTCTCACCTGCAGCTTGGGAATATTTCTACCACCAAATTCATAGGGTTGGCATGAGGATGAAATGAAAAGATGCAAATGAGAGGCTTTCCAAAGGGGCTACTCAGAGTAAATACTCTGTAAGGGTCAGCCAAAATCTTTACTCCAACTGGAGTATTATCTTCATTATATTTAGTGGCAGCAATTTAGGTTTAATATAGATCAGTTAGCTCTATCTCTTTTTCTCATCTTCCATGGTTGTTTTTAATACTATTTTATTTCTCTTCATTTTATTGATTCTTTTTAGTTACACACAACATTAAGATGCATTTTGACACGATTATCAAAGCATGGAATATAACTTGTTCTAATTTAGTCTCCAGTATTTCCCCCTCTCCTCCCTTTCTCTCATCTGCTGTTCCCTTTTCTATTCTCTACTGATCTTTGTTCAATTTATTTATAGTTTTTTATTAGTGCTTTGTTTATATACACAATGGTGAGATTCATGTGGTATATTCATTTATGTCATAGGAAAATGAGGTCAGATTCATTCCACTGACTTTCCCTATCACATCCTTCCTCCCTTCCCTTCATTCCCTTTATCTACTCCACGGATATTTCTTCTATTCCCCCCCCCCCCCACACACACACACCTTATTTTGGATTACATTCTGATATCAGAGAAAAAATAGTTTTGATGAGGTATATTTGCCTAAACTGTACACTTTTAAAATTACCTGTTTGATAAGTTTTGACATATTTATTACCTGTGAAAGCAGTATAGTGCACAGAAGTAGAGCAAAATAGAACCTCATTAATTGTGCCTGGTGGGAGAGGGGTCAGAAAAAGCTTTAGACCATCTTTATAATTAAGATAATAAGTGGATCCATCATTCCCAAAGACTTCATCCTACTTTGTAATCCCTCCCTCCCACATCTCCCTATGCCCTCTCCTTCCATAGCAACACTGATGCACTTTGAGTCACTGTAAGTTAGTTTTAATTGTATAGAGTTTTATATAAATGGTATTATACAATGTATACTCATTTTAGGGTGATGGGGCTGATTTTTTTTACTTTTGTTTAAAATAACTCCTGTGACTTTTTTTCATGATTATTTTGAGATTCATCCATGTTATTGCAGTCAATAATTTGCTTCTTTGTATTGTATTCTACCATGTGGTCATACAAAAATTTGTTTTTCACCTGTTGATGGGGAATTTTTAACATTTTAATACATTAAGCATCTCTCACAACACTGTTCATAACTCTATTGGAACAGTTCTCATGGTAAACTATATTGCTTTTATATATCCCCCATTTAGACTATGTGATTGCCCTTTAGCATTGGGGAATTATGTCTCATTTATCCACTATGCCAGACCCTAGCAGAGTGGCATGGCTTCAAACTGACACTCTATGCAAACTGTTGTGTAAGGTGAGGCCCAAACATTCTTTTTCTCTGGTACTGTTTCAACACCACCACTTGAAACTTGAGACACATGTTTTTTTTTTTTTTTCTAACCAGTTTTGTTTAGGTATAATATATATCATAAAACTCACACAGTTCGAGTGTACAGGTTAAAGACTTTGAGAAGTATATAGAACATTTTCATCTACCCAAGAAATTCACTTTTGTATCTTTGAAAGCAGTATTTGCACTACTCCTTTGTCCTAGGCAAATTCTGATCTGATTTCAAATGGTAATGTTTGAGGAGACAGAGATGCATACCTTGATTGGAACATTACACAATGTATACACATATCAAAATATAACATGATAAGTCATAAATATGTATGATTTTTTTTGCTACTAGATATTAAAACCAAGGATGCTTAACTACTGAGCTACACTCTCTGCCCTTTTTATTTTTTATTTTGAGACAAGGTCTCATAAAATTGCTTGGGGCCTTGCTAAGTTGCTGAGGATCCTTCTAACTCAGCCTTTCCAGCTGCTGGGATTACAGGAGTGCACCACTGCCCCTGGAAATGTGCATAATTTTTATGTATCAATTAAAAAATAATTAGAATTAGTAGTTCTCAGGATAACCCAGAACAGGTCCTGAAGAAAAAGTAAATGGTTTTATTTAAACGTTTCTGTAAAGAAATTTAGTATGTACTATTTTATGTCTACATTTTTTTTACTTGGCATAGTGTTTTACTTGGCATATATGTTTCATTGATTGTACTTTCAAATGAGGTGTTTTAATCTACTTATATTTAGTACAATTATTGACATTTTGGGGGCTAAGTATACTATCTTGCTATTTGTTTTAATTCTGTAGTTTCTATTTTTTTTCCATTGCTTTTTTTCTGCCTTATTTTAGGCTGATTGAATTTTGTGCATGTGTTCTGTCTCAATTTTTGTATTGACTTCTTAGCTACACATTTTATTTTTTTAATTGATTTCTCTAGGGCTTACAATATATATCATCAACACAGCAGAATATATAGGGGCAATATTCTACCTTTTTGTATTTCCTACTTTCTTTACATATATCTCATCCCTTGCTTTACAAATATAGTAATATTAATCATTATTCTTCTATATATACCTTCCCCTAAATTCACTTGTTTTGCTTAAAACCACTCAAATAACTTCCATTTTTTCCTAGTATTCAACTTAGACTTTTAACCTGTCTTATCAAATTCATGTTTTTGATTTTGTTCACATCCCTAAACCTCATCTTCTGCTATATCAACACCAGGAATATTGATTTTCTTTTGATTCTTCAAATGCATCTTTTTACTTAAATTTTCTGTTTCATATATGCATACATATGCACACAAATCCATATACTTATTTATCAGGATATATATGTTTATCTCCTTCTGTCTGGAATACCCATGCCCTTTGGTCATCTGATACTTATATTAATTTTCAGAATTTTTCTGAGGAGTTGTTTACGTGTGAAACCTTTCCTGATCCCTTTCTCTCTAGGCAGAGCCAATCATTCTCTACTTAGTTTTACTTCTGTGCCTCAGATATGCTCATATCAAATGCAGCTGTGTACCACTTCAGATTTTCTTGGCCTCACCTCCTATTCCAGCTGTGACTCCAGTGACCATTTCTGTGAAGGTGCTGTCCAGTTTCATGCAGGCATGATGTGACTGTGCTTTGCCTCAGGCCTCTGCAGTTTACCACGGGCATTTTATTGACTCACTCCACACCTTAAGGATTACTTACTGAGGGAGAAGGAGCTTGGGATGTCTGGGGGATTGTACTCAACATTCATGTATGTACAAACCAGAAGTGTGTGGGGCTTCACGCCCTGGAGGACCATCCTTGACCAATGGGGGGAAGTAATAATGGATAAATGATCCCTGCTTTCTTTCTCTGAGAGATTATAGGGCTGTCCTATAATACTGAACATCCAGCCACTTGTAAGTGTGGTCATTCAACTCAATAATAAACCATTTTTGGATTGTCTTTCATTTCTTGTTTTGTCCCTGCTACCTTTCCCTGTTACTCCCTAAATTACACCCTTTGTCTTATGTTTTGTATCTAGAGAACCTAGCAAAGACAGTACTTCTATTGTTAACAGTATGAGCTTGTATTGTAATTAAATGTTTTCAGCTTTTCCTAGACTAGTGATTTTTCCAATATCTTGAAGCAGTAATATATTAAATCTCCAAATATAAAGCAGGTAAAAATAAAATCATTCCGATTGAAATGGGTATGGGACAGAGACTTTGAAAAAGCAATTAAAAAACAATTATTGCGATATGAACTTCATGAGACTTAGAAAATATGTCTTATTAATCTTTGATTTCTTAGAATCTGGTCTAGTGGCTGGCTCTCAGTAGGTAGACAATAATAGTTGTTACACTGAACTAATTGAGCTGAAGGAAACTAACACCCAGAAAACATAAATAATTTTATTAAGGTTGCAGAGATTATGGATAAAATAGGAAACAAAATAAATTAGAAATATGGTCTACTTTTTCCTCTGGAAATACATGTGAGGTTTATTAGAGAAGACAATATAACTTCTGTAAGCCCACGTTTTTCCATTCTTGACTTGGTATGTTAGTTTTCAAATTGTTATTCTGGTTTCTGGCATATGCCAGCAAAGAGAGATTGAAAAGAAAATCTTTCAAAACACCTTACATTCTTTAAGCTGCTATTACCAAAGGTGAAAGGAATGGGAAAGTTATCATTTATAATTATTTTGTAGACACAAATATGAAATGGGTGAGGTAGAAAGCTAGAGATAATTTCTAGAAAACAAATATACAACTATGAAATCAAAGCACTTGTAAACGGAAGCTTCTCTTAGCTACCAAGATTATAATCAATATTGAGGAATGTCATCATTTCTTAAAAGCAAAGGAAACTCAAGATGGACAGATTTGTTGAATTACTTATTGTGAGCAAAGTTTTCTGAGAAGTCAGAGTGGAGAAAAAAGCCTAAATCCAACCCAACTCAACCAAACAAACAAACAAGCAAAAACCAAGTCAGGAAATTTGTGCTTTGAAAAAATTTAACAAGGTATATTTTTTGTTTATGAATAAAATATTTTCTACATCAATTGATGGATGCATTCACTTATCATAATGGTGCTGAGTTTGTATGAAGATAGCCTACCTAAAAGTTTGTTCTCAACCTCTAGTCAATGAATTTTTTTGTCGTATTTCCTTAAACTAGAATTTTCTTTGTTTGGATTCAGACAGTTTGATGGAATTTTATTATAATGATTGTAATTTTACTTGACTCAGTCCTTGGTTACTCAGGTCATCTGACCTCAAGAGAAGTTGATTCTACATCTTAGATGGTAGTGCATGCAGAAATCTAAGGCTCATGCAGAAAACTCGTGCACAGGAAGCAGCAGTTCTTGATTACCACAGTAGTTAATTCATTTTACTTATTTGTATGAACTTGCCTAGAATAAAATATACACTATTCCCCCCTTATTTGCAGGAGATACTTTCCAAGACTCCCAATGGATGCCTAAACTGCAGACAGTATCCAACTCCATATGTATTGTTTTTTTCCTATACATATGATAAAGTTTAACTTTAAAATTAGGCACAATAAGAGATTAGCAACAATAACTAGTAATAAAATAAAATGAGCTGGGCCTGGTGGTACGCACCTGTAATCCCAGGTATCAGGAGGGTAAGGGAGAAGGATTGCAAGTTTGAGGCCAGCCTAGACAATTAGTGAGATCCTTTCTTAAAATGTTATGAAAAGGGCTAGGGATGGAGCTCAGTAGTAAATTGCCTCTGGGTTCCATCCCCAGTACTGCAGAAAAAAAATGATTATGATGATATGCTGTTATAAAATTTATTTTAAACTTTTGAATTTATTTCTGGAATTTTCTATTTTATTCTGTTTTTGGAACCCAGTTGGTTACAGGTAACTGAAAATGTGCAAAGCAAAGTCACACATAAGAGGGACTACAGCATCAAAGAAAGAGAGAGATTAGCCTGTTTTCCATTCCCCTAATCCCCTCACCTCACTTAAATCAGAACTTTAAACTTTGTATAGAAAGCTAGTGACTGATTTCCACTTTATTTATTGTAAAATTTGGGCCTATTTATAAGATTTGTAAGCAAAATATAGTCTTAAAATATATACCTCCAATCATTCCACATAAATGTCAGTGGCATCTACTTGGTGCTAATTGCTGAGGATTTAATAGTGAAAACCAGTCAGGGATATCAAAGTTTGAAGGGACACTGAGAGACATTGTAGTGTGAGGTAGAGGGCAGAAGTCAGTACTTGCTATGAGACTTGGGATGTCCAGAAAAGCTAAGGGACTTGCCTGAGACCACAAAGCTGGTGAGTAAATAATTTCTCAGGATATGTAAAGCTCTTCTCAGATGTTATTTTTATTTGCACTAATACTTTCCATAAGCGTTACTGCAGGATAAACCATAAAGACAGTTAATTGCAAAAGGTAGTTGCATATATGAGAAAAAACACTACAAAGGAAACACTTCAGAGGAAGGATTAGGGATAAATTGTGATGGAGTGTAAAGAAAATTTAGGATCATTTCAATTAGTCTGCAAAATTTTCAAACTTGGATGTTTTCCCCCTGTTGCGTGGCATGTGGTTTAAAAAGATTAACCTAGTATTAATTGAGAGTCTAGCAGAAACTAGGAACTTTAATATAAACTAATGCATTTAATATTGACAACAGCTCTGTAAAATTTTATATTTTCAAATCTGGATGGCTGATTCTAGCCTTGTGTGTGTGTGTGCCATCCTTAGTGGGTCAGTATTGCTCAGAGTCTGATAATAGCCTTTAGGTTCAGAAATTGGGTGATCTTGTGGTCACATAGAAGTTGACAGGCCCAGGCAAATTGATTCTTTCCAACCAAACTTACAAGAGCCTGATTATAAACCAGAACATCAATTTACAAGTCTCTATGAGGAAATTAACTGCCAAATAGACCAGAATACTCCTGTCAGCTTGTCAGCACATTTTAATTCCTAAAGGAAAGAGAGCTTGGGGAAATAAAATTAAGGACCAGAGGATGCTAGGGAAGTAGAAAATCAGAAGAAAGTGAGTTGGGTGCTTTTAAAAAGAAAATTGTCATGCAGTATTAGATTCCCGGTGTGCCTTCTCCACCATGAGAATATACTTGCCTGGCTAAAGGATCTGAATATTATTTTCAGTTAGTCAGGTCCTTTTATTTCAATAAATCTCAGATTATGGCTGTTTGTGAATTCATTAGCTGCAGCAAGACAGAAAATTAGAAGAGCCTAAAACTTTGTTCAAAATCAACCTTCTAGGGTTGGCTAAGCTTCTGCAAGTTCTAGAAGAAGAGACAGAGAAGTCACATATGTAATAAATTTTGTAATCAGGACAAAGATTATGACAATCACAATCTCTAACTGATGGAGGAATTACCATGTGTTAGGAACCTGTGCTAAGAACTTTACATCAATTACCTAATTTTATTCCCACAGCTTTCTTAGGTAGCATTCATATTCCTATTCTGTAGATGAGAAATAGAAATTTATAAAAATTAAATACATTTAGAAAGTAGAAGTTTCTTAAACTAGGGTTATTCTGACTGGGTTATGTGCATCTCAAGGTTTAATGTGTCCAAACTTGAGTACTTCATTTCCTCTTGAAATATGTTCTTCCTTTAGTCAGAACATATGAGTGCATCTGGGTTCATCTTCTCTGAGTGCTTCTAGGTTCATCCTTTTTTCCTTCACTCTCCCTGCCCTCAGTTCTTGACATCAGCAAATACTGCATGTTCTATTTCCAAAATGCACAGTGGATCTTTTCCCCTTTTTTCCATCTGTGATGTCACCTTTCTAGTCCAGTTGTGGACTAGCTCTTGTAACAGCTAGCTTGCCTCCATTGCAACTAGTATATTGTTTAGAAAATGATCTTTTTATATTTTTAATTAAGGTAAAATTCACAAAACATAAAATTCTCATTTAAACTTTAAAAAATATACAATTAAATGTTTTTGATAATCACAATATATCACAACCATCACCAATATTCAAATCCAGGACATTTTATCACCCTCTGAATATACCTTCATCTATTAAGCCATCTGCCATAGCCCCTGGAGACCAGTAATCTATTTTCTATTTCTATGAATTCACCTATTCTGGACATATAATAAATGAAATCAGCCACTCATAGCCTTTGAGTCTGAATTCCTTCATTTGACATATTTTCATCCATAATGTAGCATGTATTAGTACTTAATTCCTTTCTATGGCCAAACAATATTCCATTATATAGATATATCATATTTGCACATCTGTTGGTTGATAGACACTGGCGTTATTTCCTCTTTGGGGCTATAATGAATAACCCTGCTATGGACATTGGGATATATGTGTTTGTTTGAACACCTGGCAAGAACAGTGTACAGTTCTAGCCTTAGTATTTTACTAGGCAGGTATCCAAGACTGAACCACAAACACAAACAAGGCCAACGTTCAAGGTCTAGATGCTGAAACTGCATTTAAGATGGGAATTTGGTCAAAGCACAACCTCTACATGTAAAATGAAAGTTGAAGAAAGAAAGAGTATGTTTAAATTTATGTCAATTCTAGAGAGGCTGGTTAGATTTCCTTAAATCTCATCTGTGTAAAAATATTGTTTCTATATACAAGGCTGGGACTGAAGTTATAGCTGTAGCTTTTGGGAGAGGGAGAATGTAAAAGATTGGGAACTAGGCAGGACTTGATCAACCCCAAATTGTGTTATAGAAATATTAGTGAACTTAAAGCACTTCAGATCACCAACCATCTATTTTCACTTTTAATTAACATGCCATTCTTAGCTGCCTTGTGTCTCCTTGCTACCATTTCTTCATTTACAAAGGGAGAGCATTGGGTTGTATAAGACCACCAAAGTTCTTTGCAGCTCTGAAAATCTGTTTTTATCTATGCTATAGTTTCCAAGTTTCAAATTGTTTTTTATTCTACATAGTTGATATTGGCTGCTTCTTGTTCTTATTGGTTAATAGTTTTTACAGGCACAAAGATTTGTTATTTATAGTGGATGAGACCCAGTGAGCCTCTTTTAGACAGATGCATTTTCTTAGTCCTTTGACAAGGGAAAACTGCATATTTGGGACCTGTACCTCTTACTGAACTGAATAGAGAGAGAACTTCAGAAATAAATTCCAAAATAACAATTTTGGAAACATTTGACTAATACTTAGCAGCAAAACAGTCTAAATTGTTATTTAGTCTAGTAATTGCTTCATACAAAGATTTAAAAATCATTAAATCTCAGAAAGCATTCAAAGTATCTTTTTTTTTTCATTGAAATTATTAGTTCATTCTCTGAGGATTTCATTTTGATTCTGGTCTAGAAAGGAAATTGAACTAGTGGAATAGAAAGAAACCGATAAAAATTTTACAAAGTATAAAATGGTTAAGTTGAACAGTATGAAATGTCAGCTCTTTGGCTTCTTAACATATAACATTTGTAACCGATGTGATTCTGCAATCTGTATTTGGGGTAAAAATGGGAGTTCATAACCCACTTGAATCTAATGTATGAAATATGATATGTCAAGAGCTTTGTAATGTTTTGAACAACCAATAAAAAAACATATCCAAAAAAAAATAAAGTTAAAGAAAAATGTGATTGAAATTTAAAAATAGATTTAAAGAAATCTTTTTTTTAAGTCTTGATTTTGGACACACAAAAAATAAAAGTGCAAATCAAGGAGAAGGACCTTCAGAAAAAAATCAGTTAATAATGTAGAAGGAATAAGGAAGTTAGGAAATCACCATTCTGCAATCATGGAAATAATGAATTTAGAAGAACAATCACTGGATAATAAAAGTTTAAAAGAGCAATAGAATATTTATCTATTACAAAAATATTCCCCCAAAGATTAGTTATTAATTAAAAAATGAAAAATGGTAACTTTATAGTGGAGAAACCTGACCAACATCATCTCCTGAGTGATTGAGTTAACATCATCAGTGATGGGATAAATTGAGATTTGATTTCTGATGTTATACAGTGAGATAGGCATAAAATTATTTATACAGATCCCTGCTGAAAATGCATAATATGAATATAACCAAGCAGGAACATCAGATGCAAAGGAAAAATTTTCAAAATAACTACTCCAGTGCTTCTGAAAAATTTTGTTGTCATAGAGAACAGCATGAAAAACTACTCCAGATGAAGGGGATTAACAAGACATGCCCACTACATGTAATGTGTAGGTTTGGCTCTGGATCAGAGAAAAAGATTTTTATAAAGGATACATTGGTACAATTGTAGAAAAATGAATATAGACAGTATATTAGATAAGAGTATTGTATACATTTTAAATTCCTGAATTTGACAAATTGTACTGTGTTATATCTGAGAGCATCCTTGTTTTTTGAAAGTGAACCTCAAAGTATTAAGAAATAAAGGAACATGATTATGCAACTAATTTCTAAATGGCTCATGAAAAGTATTGTGTGTGTGTGTGTGTGTGCACATGTGCACATGCCTGCTAATGCATGCACGCTTATGCACATGCAGAAAGAAAGACATCAAATATGGCAAAACAAAACAAATGATGAATGTGGCCAAAAGGTGTACAATAGCTCTTTGTTCTATTCCTGTTTTAAGTTTGTTATTCTGCTACTATCACAGAAGGCCACAGACTGAACAATTTATGATGAATAGAAACTTTCTATAACATGATTCTGTAGGCCACACAGTCTAAGATGGAGCTTTCGCATCTGGAGAGGGCCTTCTTGTGTTCTAGTATGGCAGAAGGCATCACATAGTGGGAGGGTAAATAGAGGGAGATAGAGACAAAGAAAAGTAAACTTGTCCCACTCTTTGAACAACAGCTTTAATTCATTCAAAGGGCACAGTCCATGTGGTCTAACCACTTCTTAAAGGCCCTATCATTAATACTGTTAAACGGCAATTAAATTTCATTTCTTTCTTCTTTTGTACTGAGGCTTGAATCCGGGGCGCTTTACCACTGAGCTGCATCCCCAGCCCCTTTTATTTCTTTATTTTGAGATAGTTGTTGAGGTTGGCCTTGAACTTGCTATTCCCCTGCCTCAGCGTCCCAAGTCACTGAGATTACAGCCTGCTCAGCAAAATGGCAATTCAATTTCAACGTAAATTTGGGAGGGGGACAAACATGGATACCATAGCATGTTCCTACTCTTGAGTAATTTTGAAATTACTTCAAAATAAAAAGTTAAAAAAAGTAAAAATGATTATGAATCACCTGTCTGAGGATAGGTGTTATCTTTGGTCTGAGTCACTCTTCACAAGATAGAAAGAATTTGACAATGCCAAAATGAAGTTGTGGAATTCTGTGGGACAGACCTGATGACAGAGTTGGAAGATGAACCTGCCAAATTATGTATCAGTATAATTTAGAAAATAAGATAGAGATTTTTATAGGTCTCCCAGAAGACTGTTACCTTTTGTGGATAGTTGATTTTGTAAACATTAATGGTTCTCCTATTATATTAATGTCAGGAACTTTGCTAGGCACTGGAGCTACAGTGATGACTGAGTTTCCTGTTCTCAAGTTACTGACAGGTGGGGAGGACAGCTATAAAAGATATGCCAGGGTAATGCAACAAGGAAAACACAGAAAGAAAATTAGTAGCAAGTGCAACAATTACAATGATACTGGGCAACAAATACAATGATTCAAATACCAGTAAGTACATAGGTGCAGTGGAAAGAAATAACAATGAGGCCCTGGAGTTTTCCAGCTGGTGGGGGAGAGGGATGGAGTGGGAGTATTCCATGCAGAGAAAGCCATAGGGCAGAAGTGAGTGATAGCAAAAAGCTTGGAGTACAATGAGACTTCTAAGCAATTTGGTGTTATGGAAGTGTAAGATAGCTTTCTGACTTTCAGTTTGTAATAATGGAAAATAAATTAGCTTTTGGTTTAGTTATAAATACTTATGACATTAAAATGGTATAAAATAATTAATACTAGGGTATATATAATACAAACTAATCTTTTGATGGATGTTTTTATTGTATGTGACACGCCATCTCATTATAAGTTGGGATTCTTGTTTGACCTGTGTACCAATTATATATTTTTTTAATCCAATTTGAATAACATATGGACCCTTTTTTAAAGAAAGGGTCATAATTCCCAAGTGTCACAACTTCAAATGCTTAAGGTTGGTGGATCTTAGTTTGAGAAAGCCAAGTTAAGGAACAAAAATGTTATTGTTATGAAAATGTTTTTCAGTTACAACCTAGTATAAAAGTGGTATTTTGTTTTCAATTGGCAAAACAGTTTTAAATTATCAAACTGTTTTGAATTATCAAAGTTAAAACAAAACAATAAAAGGCAAATATCAAACAATAAAGATTATAGTCTTTGTGTTACAAGCTTAATAGTACCAATATTTAAGCTTTACACAAATTTATAATATTCAGATACCAATAAGTACATAGGCACAGGGCCCAACTAGGTTAAGTAAAATATGTTTGAATTGACACAGTATGACATTATTTGGACAACACAATGATGCTTTTGAAGAGTATAAAAATGATTATGTTATATTAGATGTAGAAAGCAGTCAACAAACAGTAAAATTTCAACTTTGTTAAAATATACATAGAAAGAAGATCTAGGTAAATATATTATGGCTGGGGAAGATTTTAGCATGTCAAATGTGAAGAGCTGGTGAAGAATATATAAGAACTCTATTATTATTTTTTGCGGCTTTCCTGTATGTCTAATATTATTTAAACAGAGAAAGTTAAAAAATGTGTGGGAAAATTACTAAAATGAAAAATTACAAAACTTTAGCATTGGTTTCTCTGTGGTAAAATTGAGTAGTTTCCCCCCATCATTTAGAACATGCTTCTCTGTAACTCAAATTTTTACAAAGAATTACAGGTTGTATAATCTTCCCCTGAAAATTAAAACAAACAAAAAATATTCCTAAGCTCAAAATAAAAAATGCCACCTACTACAATCAATGCATTAATCAGCATGGCAGCAAAATAAGAAGTGAATGTGTGGCTAAACAAAGGATGCATGTGGATGGAAGATAAGATAGGAACATCAGCTGGTTGGGGATGCAGTTTACAGGTGCAATGGGAAGTGTTGAAAACAGATCAAGTGTAAGGACTGAGACTGAATCTGGAAGCTGTGGCACTGAGCATTTTATGTTACTATAAAGAGAAGAAATACTGCATCTCAAAAGTGTGTAGATATCTTCAGACTTTATGTGTGGATGATAATTAGGCTAATTCTCTGGGCTTTCAAGGAACATATATCATAGTAAGTTATGGATATATTCCCAACTGATTGTTTTTAATGAGTTAAAATCACTTGCTTGAGATAACTATCTTCAAACTTGTTTTTATCACAGACTCCTTTCTAAGCAACTCAAGTTCACGGTGATTCAGGCGTTCTTCTGAAGAGACAGCCTCTTATCTTAATGAGTGACGAAGGTAATCACCTCCTCAAATTAAGTCTCTCTTGATCTGGACTTTGGTGTCAAACATCTATCTGTCTTTGTAGATTTCCGCACTATGGTGTCAGATAGTCATCTTTATTCAAAATTAAATAAGAACAAATAGTAAAATGAATACATAGCAGTGATGTTGTTAGGAACTGCTCTGAAAAAACTGTAGCATGTGAGACATTGTGCTTCTCAATCTTTCCCTGTGTCAAGACCCCTGAGATGCAGCCATACCTAGGATGTGGCAAGCAGGGACTGGATGGCTTGTGAACACACATCCCCAGGCTGACTGCGTCATTCCCAAGCTGCTCTTTTCTTCTTGCACCACCCTCTCTACCCTGGGAGTAGTTCTAGAACCAGAATCTTCTAGCTTTCACATTTTATTTTTTGGGATTCTTCTTTTAGCCACCCTCTTCATAGTTTGGACAAAGCCAGAGTGTATCCCTTAGAGAAGCCCTATGGTGTCATAAGTTGTTTTGTGTTGAGGGAACATGTGACTCCCGTTCCGATTTTTGTCCTGATTGAAACTGTGTCTCCATAATTAGATTTTGAGCCACTTGCAGGTACAAACCTTGTCTTATTCATCTTTTTGCCCTTCTTTAGACTTAGTCTTTGACTTTTGAAAAGCTAGTTACTTAGTAAATGCTTATTGAAAATGAATACCATTTTCCCTAAGGGCAAATTATATTCCTTCCTGAAGGAAAATCTATCCCTTGCTATAACAAAATGTGGCTTAAGTACAAATTAAAGTGGAAAATACAGAATGTGCAGCTTAAAGCTAAGAGCAACTTTGATCTCTGGATGAGTATATTAAAAAGATTAAAAGAGTTATTAAAAAATAGGATCTAAAGACCTGTCTAACAAGGCTCTTCAAAGAGGGCCCAAGAATATATCTGAATTTACCCACGATCCTGAAGTCTGAAAATACATTGTGCTATGCGGGTAGTCTCTGACAGGGGCTGTCTAATCTTGTGAATGTTACAGGAGATTCCTTGTCCAGAGCTTCTGGCCTCCAAGTATTGATTCCTCTTTGTTTCTCAAGTATGAAAACTGGGAAATGACCAACTTACAGGACTTTTTCTGTCATGGATATGTGCACTGTTATTAAAACACTCGTGCTTAGGGCAGATTACTTTCATATAGGCTTATTTACTCAGTGGAAAAAGACAATAACAGTTATTATCTTATAGACTGAAGTAATGACTACTTTGGAATAGAGGGAGTATATACATGTTCAATAAATGGTGGTTTTTATTATTGTTCACAGATAAAAATTCAGAAGTGTGTCACAAGTGGGTATGTGAATTTGAAGTAGAATTGCTAGCACCATACTATATTTTTGATTGGTTTATGTGACCTGAAAGCAAAGTGTTGCTATCACGTCTCACAATGCTTGTGGAAAGCACTTCCTCTTGAAGTTGTGGAAGCATGACACACATTCTGAGTGTTGCCTAGCCCTTTTCCATGTTGCTTATTTGATATTTATCTCTCTTGTTTGAATATTAGGTAACCTAAGAAGGGACATCATGACTTTCACCATTGGAAATAGAAATAGAGTGTTTCTCTCTCATTAGCATTCACTTTTTTTTTTTTTTAACTTCCAGTAATCACTACTTCTTGTTGACTTCTACTTTATGTCAAGTAGCTTGAAGGCCTTTTGACCTTAAGTTAATGAATGACTTCCTCTTTAGCATTGATGAGTCCGACTCCTTGAACTTGAGCCATTTTTCAACTCACTGTGTAAGAACATTCGTTTTTTTTATTTTTTAATTCAAGTTGTGGGAAGTGTTTACAATACAGTGAATGAAAAAAAAACATGTTGATTGTTAATCTGTAACAAAAATTATAGAAAATAACAGATGTTGTCAAGAATGTATCTGTTCAGAGGACAATATTTTTATACTTGTCACAAGTAGGACTGAGATGCTGACATCACCAATGCCACCACCACCATCAGTGGAAATCATTCAGTAGGATTAAAATTACCTGTGAAGCCAAGCTAGATGTTTTAGTAAGAGGAACTCATCAACAGCAGCGACCAGCGATTTATATAGAATTGACAGAAGGACAGAATAAAACCACAAGGCAAATACCTACATTCATGGACACTGTAGTTTTCACTATAAAAAGATAAGGTACAAATGAAATTTTTGGCATGTGGAAAAGGTCAATTATATAGGTGAGGTAGAGCTGGGAAATGAAGTTTATTTTGATGTCATTGTGGACTAATAACAGTATCAGTGTGAGCGTGTTCTCTTGAGTTTGTCAGGGGATGGGGTGTGTTTGTGTTTCATGGACACTAGGACAGGGTCTGGAGGAGAAGAAGCTGTTATTCAATGTGGATTTCTTCAGGCTGATGGAGACTCTGGGTGATCCTCACTCCTGCAGATGGACAAGTTAATGACTTATGATACATTTCAGTGTGTCTTTGCTTTTGTGACCAAGGTCGGGTCATTAAAGGGAATACCAATATTTTTATGCATATAGCTGCAGGTCAATGTGTAGTTTCAGGGATAAGAAAGAGAGCTGCAAAAGTAAGAGATAATGGAGATTAGACATGGGCAAATTATTTAGCATCAAAAGTTGCCTTAGAGATGAATGAAATGAAATGAATGTGAATTTTATGTTGCCAAGGTGGCATTTAGCAGTAAAGCCAATAGACGTTTAGGATTTTCAAACTAACAGTTTCCCATATTTTCTACTTTAGTTTAACTGGGAGGGCCTCAATTCACTTTATTTTTTTATTTTTAGAAATTTTTAGGTGTATATGGACACAATACATTTATTTTATTTATTTTTATGTGGTTTCGAGAATCTAACCCAGTGCCTCACACATGCTAGGTAAGTGTGCTATCACTAAGCCACAACCCCAGGCCCTCCATTCACTTTTTTATTTATTTCTTTAATCAAAGGGAAGACTTTGTAGCATGTTTTAAAACACACTGAGGATTTATTTGTACAAACATCTTAATTTTACTAAACAATAAGTACCGTGCCTTATTTTCAATCTTTTGTTAGGAAATTGCTCAGAAGACAATGTTCATTGTAAAATTTAAGAGTTATATTATAAATAGTATTTCCAGGAACAAGAAGCTGTCTTTATTTTACATTTATCTGTACATCCACATCTGGATGTACATTTACATCATGTCATATATATATATATATATATATATATATATATATATATGTATCTTGTCCAAGAGTCACACTCTCAAACATACTGATATTATAGAAAATAGAAATTGACATGTTTTGTAGCATTAATAGGGTAAAATATCATAAAGATTAAACCTATACACATTTAGAAAGACTGCAGTAATGAAAATAAAAAGAATAATACTTTTTCTTCTACTAAACATATTTAATCAAGATCCGTCTATTCATTCATGGACATTCAATTCTACTTCTGCATTTGGCTTTCTGCATCACATTTACTACCATTGGAATATTACAGAGGAGATGACTCACAAATTTGTTAAATTACATATTTCTGCATATTAGGTACTACTTTCTGTGGGTTCTCATAGCATGTATGTACACTAGCTGTCATCTTATTACTATACTGTAATTATCTGTTTACTTCTCTGTCTCTATCATGAAACGATTTCCGAAAGAAAGAAATTATCCTCTGTGTCCACATGGCCTAGTACAGTGCCTATGTTCTAGAAAGCATCCAGAAAATGTTTAATGAGTGAATAAGAAAATGGAAAGCTTTCTAAGCTTCTGTGGCTTAGAAACAAGCTGCAGCTCTTTGTATATATCATGCTAACCCAGAAATTGATTCTAAAGCCATTATTTACTTCCTTGCTTACCTTGTCTTCCCAATGGCAGAAATTCTATCATAGTGTGATTCCTGTGTGGTTGATAACCAGCGAATGCAACTCAGTTTGATGATGGACAGACAGCTGGACTGGCCTGCTCTTGTTCTTGGCCATAAGATCGTTTCTGCCTACTTTTGTAGGTACATCGAACATGTTTTTATTTCAGTTTTGTTTTTGCTGGATTGTCAATATTTGCTTTTGACATTATATGGATATAGTTAGAATATTCGAGGTCAGAAGGAGGCTCTGGAAGACATATAATGAGAAATATTTTGGGAGATGCATGTTATCTAATACAAATAAAGTGGACTTCACAGAAAAGAGACCATAAAATGTTGCTATTCTTTAAATCTTCCTTCTTTATATTCTACCATAGTGATTGAATAGAAGAGAAATAAAGTTGCAACATTTTTCTGGAAAAAGAGATTTACATTGTGGTACCTATTTGAATTATTCAGTGTGATGATTGCACAGAGTATAATTCTTTCAAATGTCACATGATTACATACCTGACTAGCAGTTGCCTCAAATGAACACTATACAGTTAAATTGATAAGACATTGGCATATTAGATTTTAAAATCAGGTACTACAGTAAAAGCCATTTTAATAATTTTTTTTACTAGTAAGATGATAATGGGAAAAGGAAATTAATATTTAGTTTCTATCATGGATTAAACATTTTTATGGGGCATTTTTCATATATTTTTTTCTGTAACTCTTGGAATATAGAAAGCTAGTTTTATTATGATTATTTTATAAAAGAGAAAACTTGGACTTGGAGATATAAAGTAATTTGCTCATGATCACAGCTGAGAATTGAAAAGTTGTGATTCTAAATCAAGTTCTCTTCTACTTTCAAACTTATTCTCTACTTACTCTGTTGGATTAGCCAGAATTCAGTCATTTTTCAAGGAAAATGACAGTGTTTTTGAAGGGTTTTTCAGTGACCATGAGTGGTGTCTCAGAGGCCAGCTAAAAACAGTTCTGCTCTGTGAGGTGGAACACTTGTCCCTTCCCTGGATGAGCAAGTGTATTGACTGAAGAAGTGATGTCATCAGTAATGTGATGGGGGGACGGTAAGCTATGAATTATGGGATCAGAAACTAAAATGCACCAGCTTTTCACAAACCATTCTTCAGGGAACACTGGTCCAACTTTCTAGAAGTCAAATCTGCTCTGTTTGTCTAGTGGGTGCGTGCCCAGGGTCAGCTAGCAGAGGAGGTCCAACCAGAACTTCGGTTTTCATTTTTGTTTTGACTCCAATTCATGAACCACCAGAGATATCTGGACTGAATATCATGGATGAAGTGAGACTTTCTTCAGCCTTCTAAGGCTCCCAGTCCATAGGCCTGTGGCTAGATTTTCCCAAGCTGGTGAAGATTGCTCCTGTGGATATGGGTGATAGGCCCTGCCCTGAGAAGCAGGGGCAGTGCAGACCTGATTGAGCAGGCAGATTTGGCATTCCTCCTGGCTTAGTGGCAGGGTGCTTCAGAAAGGAGTGGTTCTGTGTACTTGCTGCTTTCCTGCTTCTTCCTATAAGTAGGAGTCAGCTTCACCCTCTTGGGGTAAAAGATCAGACCACAGGAGCCACTGCCTGAGCCTTGTAACTAAGCAACATAGTTGCAAAAATGCAATAACTCTAGAAAGTATCAGAACTGTCAGTTGTCATCCTGGTTTCCTTGGTTAATGCAGAGAGTGCCAGAGGCAGTTTCTTACTATGTTAGATCATGTTTGTTTTTTTTTTCCTCAGAAAAGAAGCTTCAATTGTAGTAAGCCTAAAAAATGGGAGTTAATCAAGACAGAATTACCAATTGGCTAGGTGACATGTGACAACTCAAGTTTTATTCTAACTGCATTATGAAGGTGATGGTAATATTTGGAAACGATGATTTGGAGAGATCCTCTGGAAAAATTATAATTCTAAAATATAGGCATAATTACCATGGTGAGGAAATGGTCATTATTTGTAGTAAGGTAGATGTTTGTCTTCCCTCAGCTCTTTATATTCCTTCAAATCTCTATCTTTTCTTAAAATGTAAATTTAGTGATTAAGCTATGTTTGAATGAATGTCTTGCAATTAATGAGGGAAGTCACCTTTAAACAGCTGACTCTGTCAGGACTGGATTCAAGCCCAGTTTCTATTAATGAACACTATTTCCCTTTTCTTTTTCTAGGAAAGTAGAATTGAAATAATCTGTTTTGTCTATTTCCAGTCATGACACAGTCTAGGTTTAGGTAAATAAACTGAACTGAAAAATAACAGGCTAACTATCCCTGTCTATCACTCCACTTGAAGCTGTCATTTTTCATTTCAACGTTATATTCTTCAGCATTAATATGAAAACTTTCTGTCAAAGGTTTGCTTCTCATGTTTTGATTGCTTTAAAATGGAAATTTAAGTACTGAGTTTCAGAAATGGATTGGAAGGGACAGAGAGCCTGGACACAGAGTTAGGTAGCTGATTCTGGCTGTGGGTCTGATGTGTGTGTATATGGACAAGTCACTTTAAATTTCTTAACATCAGTTTTCTTTTGTCTTTAGAAACAAGATAGTTAGGTTAGCATGGCAAATAAGTCTCTTCTTTTCCACCAGCTCTAATCAATTTGTAATGCCTGCCAGGAGTGTTTCACAGGAATGATGGGGAAGACTTTTGAAGACCCAATTGTCAGGAGAACTGGGGGCAAGATACCCAATTATTTGCCATCTGCAAACTTGACAACTTTTTGCGTGATTTTCTGCTTCTGTTTTGACTTTCATGATTTATTCTTACTCTTTCTCCTCAAGAAATGTTCTTTCCGTAGTTTATTTAACGATGTTTTAGAAATGTGAGAGCAAGAAGAGATAGTCTTGAGATCACCTGGTGAAAGCTAGGCCAATGTATATACAAAAATGCTTTTTAGAATGTAAAGTGTCACCTTGATTATTTGGGACAACATTGTTTATTAATGGTAAGACTTCCTATTGTTTCCTTTGGACTCTGTTTCCCATGGAATGTTTATTTTGTGCATGACACAGCCTCTTTCTAGTAAATTCCTTGGGAATTACTCCTTCCACTGTCACTAAATCAAGATAAATAGTGCTAAATTGTATGGTGCAGCAGTGCAAACATTCAGAGATCTAGACTCAGCAGAGTTGTAAAATAGGGAATATTAAAGCAGAAGGTGAACCTTAAGCAGAGACTAAAATGGACTGACTTTAGATGGAAGGACACATTAGGTATGGGACAGAATTTGAGTACAGCTTGGAGTAACATGGAAGTGCAATTTGGGACCATAAGTAGGAATCAGAAACTGTTCAGTTTCATTAAGGAAATATTTAGATTGCTAATAATAACACTAATAGTTGGCATTTCTCACTCCTTCATCATAGCATTGTGTGTGTGTTTGACCTTATAGCTTTTATATCCTTGTAGAAGAAGATAGTAGATGAAGCAACAAGTAAAATGTGTAGCAGGTTAGTGAGTAATAACTGCAAGGGAGAAAAATGAAACAGGAGAGTGGATGAGAAAATGGTAAGGGTGGGTTGCAATCTTGGATAGAGTAGCCAAGAATTTATGAGGGTAATGACTGTGTGATTATCTGTTTCCATTGTTAGTGCAGGTAAGTGAACTCACTTCTGACTCACTTTCATAATTGAAACCTATTTAGACAAGATCATAGGAAGGGGCTGTGGTCTCTGTCAGTTCTGGTCTGAGAAAAACATGTAAAAGTTATTTGCTGTCTGGCAGAATGAGGTGGAGCTACTGGGGAATGTCAGTGTCACCGGTAATATACATGAAGTGAACTCAGGAGGTATGGATGAAGAACAATTCCTGGGAAAACAAAAGAGAAACACCAAAGTTTGATTGACAGTTATAAAATATAAGATCTATCACCAATTTTTAACTCAAAACTAAAAAGAAACAAGTGAACAGGGAATAAGGGATGTTAGATTTGGAACAGTTCAAAATTGTTTTTCTGTGGTTTATTTCCATTGATTTTCTTTTTGAAAATTTATGGCCCATTTTAATTCTAACTGATAATTCCAAATTCTATAGCTCAAGAAGCATTTGATTCTAAATTATACTTGCTAATAAGTTACCAGTATTTTAGATAACATTTTGTTCACTCAAGCCTCTGTTTCCTCAAAAAGTGAAAACAGTTTCACTTTGTTTTTGTTACAGAATAACTTTTAATAATAAGAAGTGTGAAAATATTTTCTTGATAATATCCTTGCTTTCATCAGTAAGCCATATCATAGTCAGTTTTTTCTTTTTTATAAAAGTATTTTTTAATTTGAATTTGTCCCAAAAGCTCAAAAGCTTTCTTTTTTTTTTCTTATTACATTTTCCTAACAATTTAAAATATCATTTTTTTGGGCAAAATCAAGTTAGTACTGTTATTTCGACTTATGACATGTACATAATTTTCTTAGGAATTTTTCTCTTGAGTCACTTAACTTTGATATTACTTTAATGGGTAAACTCGGATATGTAAACATTGCAAATCTGACTCCATATGTTTCTTTTCCCTGTATCTTTAGTTGACTGAATTTTCTGCCCTTGAAGGAGAAACTTTGAAGAGATGGGAATGAAAATTTTAAAATTAAGCAGAATATATTGAATTAAGTAGTCTTTGATTTCAAAAACTTCTGGAGGGGATTGGTAGAGTTTCCACCCACTTTTTCTCCATCCCTAAAATCTACAGTTCCTAGAACAATATCTCTATAATGATGACTTTGAGATCCCATAAACAACCCAGTCTTCCCCTAAAGATTCAATTTTTCTTGTTGTACTAGATTTACTAAATAGAAGGTAGACACAGAATAGATAGAGGTTGACAGCCTCTACAAAAGAGCATTTTTCTTCCAAGATGCTTGATCTGCTTTGTTGTGAGGCTCTCAGTGGTGGGAGATGACATTTACTAGGCAACCCTGATTCTTGAGTTGAGTGAGACCTGGGTGATTGAGCTAGCTGCACAGCTGCACACCCACCTCTAAACAAAAGAATAAGGCAGGTGTTAAGAGAACATCAGTTGGTGATTTGGGGGTAACATGGGCAGTTTGTACTACAAATCCTTATGGGCAGTAGGGAAGAAATAACAGAGGCAGCAACTGTCCCACATGCCAAAGGTAACTTGCCAATGAGCCATATTTAATTTACATGTTGAAGGTTGCCAATAAGACTTCGAACTAAAGGTCCAAATTTTGCTTTTGGTTACGAGGATTCTATTACCTAAATACTTGTATAGCATCTATCCAATAAAGCATTTATCAGCCCTGATCAGGTGCCAGATTTGGTATTGGGTGCTGGAATATCAGGGCAAAAATGACAAACATGGTCATTATCATCTTCTTGCTTGCTGACTAGAGCAGGATGCAGACAAGTAACCAAAATAATAAAACAGTGAGTTGTGTGCTCTGGTAGGAGAAGTACAAGGAACTGTGATGGTCTGCATGAGGGATATTTAACTTTTACTTCAGGAGTCAGGTAAAAAGAGACATTTACAGGAAAGATGAACACAGGGAATAAGCAGACCAAGAGGAGTTGGGGCAGAAAATACTGTTCTGGGGAAAAAAAAAAAAACAAATAAAAATCCCAAGAAAGGTCATAAAAATGTTTTGTTTGGAGCATAATGCTATTGGGAAGAGAGAGAAGTGGCCAGGATTGAGGATCAAAAGTATACAAGGTACGAATTTTAGGTAAGGTTTTGTAAGCATTTATTCTAAATGGAACAGGAAACTCTTGAAAGATGTTCCAGCAGAGAATGATTAAAAATTCATCCTATGACAAGGAGTCAGGTGGCATTCTGGAGAAGGTTGGAGGGAGATAATGCCAGGAGAGGGAGATCAAGGGAGAGACTGTTGATAAGTTCACATAACACACATCAGTAGCCTGGATTTGACAAACAATGCCATTCTTTTAATTTTTTTAAATGCTATTTTTAATAGCTGGTATTTTGAAACACACTAGATACTGAAGTTGTATACTCTTACTTTTATAAGAAGAATTTATACTGTTTTTAACTTAGTATTTCCTATTTTGTATTTCTTCAAGAAATCATCCTTTATTTTTCCCTTATATATTTGTAAATTATTAAGTTTTTGGTGCTTCCTGAATATTTTCTCAAAACTGTCTTTTCTGCTCTTGACAGACATGTCTTTTCTACCTTTGGTCTTTGTGCTTTCTTTTTCAATCTTGGGCACAGTGGGTTCATGTTGTGAGAGAATAATCAGGATTCTAGAGAATAAATATTGATCATCACAATGCTGGCTAGCCTGAGATTTCCTGGGAAGGACTAGTAGAAACAAAACCAGTGGTTCTCAGAATTGGAAGGAAAAAATCAGTAGTTTAAAGAGAAATAATATTCCCAGAATGAAAGAGGCTTGGTATACAGCAATCAATATAGTAAGATTAGAAAATAACAACACACACCCCAAAGTACAATACATAATTAAGGGCACAGAAGGCACAGAATACATGTCAAGTTCAAAACAAAAGCTGAGGAATTATAGAATGAAGTTCAGAGTTTTAAAATGACAGAAAGGACAAAGGTGGAAAATAACCAAAACATTTCATGCAAGATGAATGAAAAGTGCTACAATATTGCACAAGACACAGAAGATCAGTAAACAGCCTAGAAAGGTGTCTAATGGATAGCAGGGGTGACCTGTTGACTGAAAGGGTCCTGTGAACAACTGATTAAAACGGTAAAATTAAATGAATTATTTGCCTTAGTGTTGTCAAGAAGCATAGTCCTGCTAAAAGGAGAAATCAATTTAAAATGAAAGAAGTAAATTCTTCCTTAGAAATGTTACCAATCCATAGGTGGTAAAAATAATAGAGAAATTTGAATTCTCCTATAGGGCCAGATATGTTTTCTTCCAGGATTAGTGCTGTCCAAGGCCAATAATTTAATCTTTGGCTGAGAAATCCTTTTTTAAAGGTATTATATTGGTTTTATGCATTTTCTTCCCAACTCACTGAATTGCAGGTCATTTTATTGCTTTCTTGTCTATACCAAGATTACTAGCATTATGTACTCTTTGTCCCCAAATATATGCTGGCGTATGTTACATCTGATCCTTAGGTAAAGAAAAGGAAAACATTAAGAGGATTTGTAGATGTCTTGGCAGAAGGATTTCCAGCCTGTTAAACTGTTTTCTTTTTCACATGGTGGCCCAATATTCTTGTTGTGTAAGGCAGAGATCTGGAGAAACAGGCATTGCTCACTGTATAAATCCTCAGCAATAGAAATTTCTCTAAGGAATGCCAATTGTTCTTTCTTTTTTTTTAAGAGAGAGAGAGAGAGAGAGAGAGAGAGAGAGAGAGAGAGAGAGTTTTTTTAATCTTCATTTTTTAGTTTTCAGTGGACACAACATCTTTATTTTATTTTTATGTGGTGCTGAGGATCGAACCCAGCGCCCCACGCATGCCAGGCGAACACGCTACCACTTGAACCACATCCCCAGCCTGTTCTTTCTTAATTACATGTTAAAGACAAGAAAGGGTGAGCGGGATGCAAAAGTAGAGGAATTTCCTGTTGTCCTATAAGAAGGGGTAGAAACTATTAGGTTAACCTATGAAATTATTGTTTTTATTTTAAGGAAAAACAATTGAATATTGGTAATTTATATACAGTTCAACCTAATACACATAGTTCAGGGACTGAGATTGGTATGATTTTTCTACATTTGTTTGTCTTCCTGTTTCCTTAGGTCTGTTTCCCCATTGTGATGAGAGAGTAACTCATTAAAGCAAAGCAAACAAAACAAAACAAATAAACCCCAAATCAACAGTAAAAGGTTTTCCCTGTGCATCTTTGATGGGCAAAAAATAAGGAGGATTGGTCCCTAAACTGAGGGTCTTTGGGGACAAAGAGTATGCAGTGAAAGTAGTAGAATTACTAGAAGGAAGCTGGGCCCCAGAAAAGGTGCCTTGAGGTGGAGTCTAAAGGGATTGGGTGAGGGAATTCAGTTCTCTGTGTTTTCCTAGCAAATGATTAGCATGAGGAATTGGTGTAGATTAGTTAATAGTTTGGGGTTAAGCACTCATTCTGAATCCTGTGTGATCTTGGGCACATTACTTAACTCCAGCACCATCACCCTGCCCGCTGCATGCCCCATTTCCTCATGAACAAAATGGGAAAGATGATAGTGACTGCCTCACTGCTGAGAGTATGAAATGAAAGAATACTTACAAATCACTGGTTTTATAGTAAGCAATATGTTCTAGGTATTATTATAAATAGAATGAAAATAAAAGGAATAGCAGCCAAAGAAGATGTTTTAATAAGGGGTCTTGCATGTTTGTCTGACATATTGATTGTCAGTATAATTAAGAATAGCTGCTACGACAGGCAAAGCCTAAAATCTCAGTGGCTTCACACTTGCTCATGTGACAGTCTACTGTGAATGGGGCATCTTCCTCCATTAGGCCACTACACCACTGGTCTCACTTAGCCCACGGGCTGCTGTGATAAAGGAAGAGAGAAGGATAGAAATGGCTATGGGGCTCTTAACTGTGTCCAGAGGTGACATGTATACCTTTTTTGCCTGAACCAGTTAGATGGCCCCAAACTAACTCCTGGGTGGCCTTGGAAAAACAGGGGAGTGCCAGTAAGTATCTGACCAGCACAAACTGTTTTTTGTTGAAGTTAAGGAAGTCAGTTGCAGATTGATCTATGTTCTGTATTGTCTTCCCATTATTTTGGGGGAGAGAAGGAGTGGGGTAAAGACAGGAGCACCTCAGGTGGACAGGATGGCACCTCAACTGTATTCCTGAAACTGGGGAGACAAATGGGAGCGGAATAGAGCTCGGGTGAGACAGTATGAGGGTGAGGAAGTCTGTCCCTTCAGGAGACAGTTGTAGGTTCTCCAGTTCCAGGTAACTGCTATGTACATCTGGTCTTGGAAGGAGAAGGGCTGGTTCTAGGACTACTAATTGCATTACTTTAAATATAGTTATGTTGCTTCAGATACATTACTTTAAAATTTGGGGGTATTTTTCTTAACTTTATATTGAAGCATTTTCACTCATATAGAAAGATCAAAAAGCTAATATGATATGAACACTTGACTGATTATCTTTGATTTAACAATTGTTCGTATTTTGCCATATCTACTGTAACAATTTATATACATGTATACTTTTTTGACTACCTTAAAAGAAAGTTGTAAACATGATACTCACCAAATATTTTATATAACTAAATGCCATCACCATCTCTGAGAATCATACACACACACTCTCCCTCCACAATGTCAGGAATTTATATTTGATTTATACTGTTTCCCTAATTATCCCAAAATGGCATTTTATTTCTCTTTCTCCTCTTCCTCCTCCTCCTTTTTTTTTCTTTTCCTAAGAATAGGATTTAAATCAGGTACACAGACTGTATTTGGCTATTATGTCTCTAATGTCTTTTAATCTTGGCATCTTTGTTTTAACATTTGCTTCTTGAGAAGACATTGCAGGACAGTTGAATTGTAGAAGGTCCCACCTTCTGGATTTGTGTGATACACTCTGCATGGTGTGGTTTTTCTAGTTTTATATTCCCTGGATTTCCTGTAAATTGAAATAAGATTAATGGCTTGATTAGACTCATGCTAAACATTTTTGACATGAATATTACGTAGGTGATGCCCTTGTTTCACAGTATGTCACAACAGAAGTCACATAATGCCAGGTTTTCCACTAAAATGATGTTAAATGATGTTAAACTTGACTACTCTGATAATATGACCATCACTAGATCTCTTCATTGTAAAGGGCCTTTGGGGACATGGGGTACATAATCCTAGTAATCACTAGAAGAAAGTTGGCTGTGGGTCTGGGCCCAGTTATAAGGAAGCAAAGGTAAGCTGAGGTCTGAGAAAAGCTGCCCTGAGGTACCTATGTAATTAGCAACTCATTAATCCACTTTGCAATTAGCAACTAATTTGTGGGATAATACCTTAGAACTTTTCGAGTGCCCCAACAGTCTTTCACTAGAGATTTTAGAATTCATTGACGATTCTTGCCTCAAAGGATTAATTGGGAATTGTAAAAATTGTAATTAAAAAAAATTCATATTATTTCTCCTTTATTTCTTGCTTGGCATTCTTCTACGAAGAATAAATTTCCATCATTAATTAGTACTGAATTATATTCTTTCCTAAAAAGCAGGGTACATTCATAATTTTAAGAAATAATTATAGGAAAGTTTTACTATAGAGAAAAAAATAAACATCAGTTGTAGTCTCAACAGTCAATGAATCACTGTTAAATTTTTGATGTATTTGTTTACATCCTTTTTAAAAGAACATATGGGATAATATTTTATAAAATTTGGTAAGTTTTATACTCAGTCTTTTATAGTTAAGAGCATAATTGTTGTCACTTTACTGGGTTGTTAAATGTACTTTATTTTTGCTGACTGCATGCCATTCCATGATAACAATAAGGAACATTCCCTTATAGCCAGGGAAACCATATATCCTCATTTTCCCAGGGAAGTTCTGATTTATGACTACTGTCCTTGAAGAATTATTAAGGCACCACCCTTTCCTCCAAGAATTATCCCAGTTTGGAAGACGAATTATATGGTCACCTTTCACATAATTACCCAACCCACAATTGATAATTTGCTGTCTTTAATTTTCTGATATATTTATTCTTACATAAGTCTATAAGTGCATTTGTGAGAGCAAATTCCTAAAAGTGAAATAAGTGGAGTACAGTGTGTGAATATATATTTCAAGGATTTGTCTATATATTGTCCTTCTTCTATTTCAGTTAAATAAGTAGCACTCTACACTGTTGAGAATATGATTCTGGGGCTGGGATTGCGGCTCAGTGGCACAGTGCTTGCCTAGCATGTGTGAGGACTGAGTTCAATTCTCAGCACCACATATAAATAAATCAATTAATTAAATACAAGTCCATTGACAACAAAAAATATTTGAAAAAATAAAAGAATATGATACCAAACAAATTTAGCTGTGTTTAACTTTGAATATTTTATTCTCTTTGAAGGAGGGTTTCTCAGAAGTGGCACTATTAACATTTCCTTGTTGTAAGGGCTTCCCTGTGAATTGTGGTATGGTTTTTTAGCAGCATACCCTATCTCCTAGATTGGCAGCTTCCGAATTCCCAGCTACAATCATCAACCTGTCTCCAGATATTGTCAAGTGTCTTTGAGGGTGAGAGGCAAAAATCACTCCCAGCTGTGAACCCTGGTTTTAACAAATGTGCAGGAGTAATAACCAGCAACATCCTCTTTCTCTGATTTGTTTTAAGCCATGAGTTTTTGATCTAAGAATTATTTAGCTAGTGTATTGATTATGGTAGAAATTACTTATTTAAAATTGTATAACCAAAAGCAACAGAATAGGAATTTAACCTAGGTCTGTCCCTCCCCAAAGTCTTATCCATATGCCTTGCTCTCTGAAGAGCACATTTAGTACTGCTGTCACATACCAGACATTGCTAAACAGGAAAACAATGAGAAAAGAAGTATTTTTCTCCAGCAATTTCTTGCCAATTGTGTAGGGTCTGTTTGATTGTTACCAAGGTGATTCTTTTTATCATGGATTGGCTGTGTGGAGTCAGTGCATAGAACCTGTATTCATTTCCACCTCCTTGCATTGGGGTTGTCATAACCATCTGCTAATGTGTCTGTCTAGGGCTTAAAGGGGAACCAAGTAGAGTACTGATTAGTCCCCCCACCCTTTCTCCTTCAAGAGCTATCCTCCCGGTTTCCCTTATGCTGATGACTCTTATTTTTTAAGAAAGGAACAGGAAGCAAACAGACTCCAGGGCATCCCAAAGTGGAGGAAGTATGATTTAAATCACAGAAAAATGTTGATCCTTTCTTTTCCCTTCTGTCTCAAAAGCTATTCATTTAGAATAAGAAAGCTGTTTTCAAAGTCTAGAAGTAGAGTGCCACATGTCTAGCGTGGTTTGGGGTTGTCTGGGGACAGGTTCTAAGCCACAGTGAGGAGAGTGAGTTCACACATTATTGTGCTGCGGTCAGTCCAGCGCTGCCAGGTGAGACCTGAGTGATGATGGATGGTGAAGGAACCTGATATGGCATCCTCCTCTCCTCACCCTGGAGGGGGAGATTTGGCTCAAACTCAGCTTAGAACCTTAAATCGGATTGCCTTATTGTTTTCACAAAGGTACCATCATACATACTCACAAAACTGAGATAGCTGTAGCATACACAACAGACTGGTGCATGAGACACATAGGAGAGTTTAGCCATTTACTCAAGATGAACTGGTATGGAAGGGCCACTTTCTGTTACATGTGGGGTGTACTAAAATCACAGGTGTCCTCCTCTTCAGCCATTTCAACCAAGATAGCAGTCCTTGCCAATGGTCCACCTTCTCCTCAGTCTGCTCCTTCTTCACTGAGCTTTCGGGTTTTGAAGCAGTCCTCATCTCTAAGCAAGCAAAGTCAAAAAAATTCCAAAGAGATTCTAATAGTCGGGGACAGTAAATTTTAGTACCCCTGGCTGAGCATCAGCCTGGTTCAGGATGGTCCTGGCAAGCCTCTATTGTCTTAACTTATTCTTAACTTCAAATTATACTTTGTTTTGTGGTACTCTGTAGTTTTTACAATTTATTCACAAATATTAGTTGTTTGACCAACTAAAAAAACAGCATCAAGAGGCAAGTCAAATAGATGCTAATATTTCAGAAGAGGAAGAAGTTGTGGGTTTTCCCAGATTTTTAAAATTAGGAATGATGACTGATTTAGTGCTGTCTATATTCTACCCGAATGAGCACACTATTTATCTGATTTTAGACTTTTTCTTATTTTACCTGCCCTTTAAAATGGTCTATTTGTAAACAGTACTTGAAAGAACAATTACGCATTTGCCTTCCCCTACTTTAATGCAACATTTCAGAATGTGCCCACCATATTGTCTGAAATTAAGGTACTACCCTGACTCTCTTTTTTTATTTTCTGCTTTTATGTCCTTGTGAAGGGCTGAGCAGTTTATTGCTATACATATATCACATTTTGAGTTTATGAGAGCTTTTCTGTTAATGTGTTGGATATTATTGTGTTTCAACCCCTGAGACCCTGTGTCAGGACAACTAAGCTCTGGGATATATTGCAGAGTCATAATTTTAAAAACCCTTGACCCTTTTCCCTTTAAAGCAAACTTAAAGGTTATAACAGTGTTTTCTTAAGGAGGACAGAGCTGGGATTTCTTTTTTTAGTAAATGGTGGATATTTGAAAAGCAGTGTGTGGTTAAAATAATACAATCTCCCCCCACCTTGCTGTATGCACTCCACTTCTTACAGTGTGTTAAAACATATTCTGAAAGGAAGAGGAGTGCTTTTCTTTAGCTATCATGGTCTTATTTTTACTTATGTCTCTTAATCCTTTCCATTTTTGAGTTTTATAGAACTACTTTCTCTCCTAGACAGGCTTTCTTCTCTCTCTCTGTGCCTTTTTCCCTCCTTCCTCTGTTGTATCTATCTACACATTCATCTCTCTCTCTCTCTCTCTCTCTCTCTCTCTCTCTCTCTCTCTCTCTCTCTCTCTCTCTTCCTGCTTCTCCACCGACCCATTTCTTCATCTGTAAATTTTTCTCTTAGTAATAGGGAAGCCCATATGTAGCATCTCTGGTAGACAATGCAGAACACTTTCAGAATTGAAAGTTGAAAAGTTTTCTTAAATTAAGTGAATTTGAGATTGGTGTGCTGGCTCCAGTTTTAAGAGAGTGTTCTCCTAATAAAATTATATGATTGTCCTTTAGTTGTGATCATTTAATCTAGTACTTATAATTTCTGGAACATTAAGTGACGTCAGCAACTAAGAAAGCCTATGCTCAAGAGATTGAAATTCAAAGCAAATTCAAACTATGATTAAAATGATTTTCTGTGCCTCCTCGTGTTCTTAAGATATCAGCCTTTATGATTTCAGTGACTGTGCCATTTCAGGCACTCCCCCCACCTCCATCCTTTTTACCCTGGGAGAGACCAGTCTTACTGGTATCATGACTCTGCATCTTTGGCTTTCTCCGAAAGGAAAATAACACAGTTGGCTGGGGAGTTTTCCCTTAGCAATCCAAAAGATGTCTTAGAAACAACTGTATTTGTTTGTTTTTATCTTACAAAAGACATCAGGAATTTAGATGACTCAGTAGTGAGTGGCTAGAGTTGTTATTGAATACCTAAAGGACTTAAACTCAGCACACTACAGTGATGCAGCCATGTCAGTGTTTATAACAGTGCAATTCACAATAGCTAAGCTATGGAACCAACCTAGGTGCCCTTCAACAGAGGAATATATAAAGGAAATGTGGTATATATACAAACAGAATATTACTCAGCCATTAAAAAGATGACTTTATGACTTTTGTCCATAAATGGATGGATCTGGAGACTATCACACTAAGTGAAATAAACCAATCCCCCCAAAACAAAGGTCATGTTCTCCTGATATGCAGATGCTAACACACAATAAGGGGTAGGGGGTTAGGGGAGAATAGAAATTCAGTGTATTAGAAAAAGGGAAATGAAGGGAAGGGAGGGGGAATGGGAATAGGAAGACAGCAGAATGAATTGGACATACATTTCCTATGCTCATATATGAATATATCACATGTGTGGTATATTCCACATCATGTACCTCCACACTAGAATGGGATCCTAATTACAATAAGTTATAGACCATGTGTATATAATATATCAGAATACACTGCATTGTCATGTATATCTGAAAAGAAAAAATAAGAAAGATAAGAATATTTTATTTAAGAGATAATACACATGCACTAAAGGAAGAAAAAAGATATAATGACTTCAGTCTCTATGAGTTTACAGAATCCTGCACATTTTTCAAATATAATAGGTCTTACCATTTTGTTGTAGAGAATTGTGCATGTTGCAAGTGATGTAGTATGTATATCCAGAAAGATTTTTACTTAGGTTAAACCACTTTATGAACTAACAAATACATTTTATGAAGGTGCTCATGCTTTTTGCTAAGCTCATCTCTGTTGCATTTGGTTGAATATTTTAAGGAAAAAATTGTATTTTTAAGAAGATAATCAGAGCTGCAATTTGTTTTTGGATTCAAATAAAAAAAATGAGTTCTTGTAATGAAATAAGTTTTACTAAAAACATTAAAATATTTTAAACAACTTTATTGAGACCTAATTTTTTTCATAAGATTCTCCCATTTAAAGTAGATAGCTCAATGCTTTTTAGTGTATTTACAGAGTTGCAAAATTATAGATATAATCTAATATTAGAAAATTTTCATCACACCAACATGAAATCTCACTGGCATTTACTCTCCATCCCCATCACCAACAGCTCCCAGCCCTAGGTGACTACTAATCTCTCTGTCTATATTGTTTGAGTTATTTTGGACAGCTCACATAAATGGAATTATACAATACATGCTCTTTAGGACTGGCTTCTTTTACTAATAACTTTTTGTGATTATACAAATTATTCTTATTTTAGGATTCTTAACATAAATTATTTTTTAAAGAAGAAAATTAAAACCACTTCTAATCACATCACTCCAAAGAAAACAGCTGTCAATCAATAAAAAATTCAAAAAGAAGACAGTTGTGTTCATCGCTGCCCACCCTTCCCAGTTTTTTCCTATTTAAGTTATTTCACTTGCTAATTTGCATAACAACCTATTTTGAGTACTGGATTAGTCTCAGGGCCTGGCACTGGAGTTGCGGAGAGACACAAGACAAAGGGTTAGAACCATTAGGGTGAGGGCTACAAAGTGGGTACAGACTGCTTGTACCATCTAATAGTGTAAGGGTCCGGCGAAGCGTCGGAGAAAGAGACCACCAAGTGACCACTCATGCAATTGGCAGAAGGGGATTTATTGATCTAGCATGCTAGGGCTCCGTGCCCGCTCAAGAAGGGAGAACAGCCCAGAGCCCCGGAGCAGGGGCTGAGCACTGCTTAAGTACACTTTTTTTTGGGAGGGTGGGACTTTACATACATCACAGTCTCCTTTAACAAATCATCATACACCGCGGGAAAATCAAGCAAAAATTCCTAAACATGATTAGTTCATTCATTGGCGGGAACAGGTCAGGCGGGGGTGATAGGTCAGTTCTAAACAGGGTACACATTCAAACTGATTGGTTTAGGCCCTGCGATGCCTACCTGCGAGACCACACAGAGCCCTTCAGTTATTAAACAACCAAGCAGTCAGGGGAAATATTTACTGGGCGGTTCCAAGCATTGTCTTAACAGCTACAGGTATTTCAGGTTTTGCAGGTAACGTAGAAACCTAACAATACCTAATCCTTTACATTTTAACTCAGGCCTTGCAGCTTAGAAACTTTACAATACCCGGTCTTTTACCTTTAACTTTTACGCTTTAACTTCAATTTCTTTTACCCTTACAATAGGAAACTCATTTCATTTATTATTTTGAATCATATGACACAAAGTTTAGTATTTTTTTCTAAAACTTATATCATAAATATTTTACCTTTCCTTTGTTCTTTTTAGAACGCTATTTTTAATGGCTCTATTATTTTTTGCTGGGCAGATATACCTAATTTATTGGAAATTTGAACTTTTTTTTTGAATTTAAATTTATTCTTCTTAAGGTTTAAAGTGATAAAAAGCTTATATGTGAAAGCATATTAATTTATAGCCAAGATCTATCAATTCCTTTTAACACATATAACTTCAAGATCCCTCTAGAATCCAGATCTAGGATTCATGGCTTCTGAACATAAAGATGATTTCTCAGCACTCCTTGCTTTAATAACCACCTTTGCTGCCATTGCTTCCAGGTATTTGGCAAATCTCAGAAATCCAGTAACAGGGATGGCAAAAATCACCTCTGAACTTTCACAGCCCCTCTCTACTCCACAATGAGAGCTTTCTCTTAACTTTGTGAAGAGACTTGGAGCTATTGTTAGTGGCAAAGATGCTTTTTTACATGAAGTTTTAAAAGAGATGTTAAAATCATTGATGTTTGGAAAGTAATTCTTTGAACTTCATTTATGAGTTTATTTGCTTTTGGTTTTTCCTTTTTGAATTTTTGTGTTCTTCTCTCTACTCTTCTGTGTGCTTCCACCTTGTTCTTTATGACACACCTTCTATCTCTGGTGTGCAGGTCAGATATTCTATTCTATCTCCCTAGGGTCAGAGTTATCCAAACATAAACCCTTTTCTATTGGCCTCTTGTTTTTCTCCTACCCTTTATGCTCCCTTCCTGAAACTTTTCTGCTTTTTTGTACTTCGGTATTTTGTTCTCTCTCTCTCCCCTCTGCCGCAGTCTGGCTGGGCACAAAATAACCCAGCCACCACAAAGCCGTGTAGGTTCAAACAGCAGCTCTTTATTTATGAACTCTCACCAGCACTACACATACTTCCTGGGAACATACTCCCTCCACCGGGCTCCCTGTGCCAATTCTCAGGAAACTCAACCGGAACTCCAAAGTAGCAGGCGCCTGAGGCAGAAAGATCCACCCTAATCCTGGAGCTGCCCTAATCCCAGAGCAGGGTCACCTTTCAACCATTCCCTCTAGCAAAATGCCAGGCATCATTCTGACTAAACTGTGGCTCTCAACACCCCTCTGTTTTTGTCAGCCTCTCACTGCTGTGATTAAAATAACTGACAAAGACAATTTATAGGAGGAAAAGTTTATTTGGAGTTCAGGGTTTCAGAGGTCTCAGTCTATAGATGGCCTCAGAGATCTCAGTCCATAGATGGCCGACTCCATTTCTCTGGACCCAAGGCAAGGCAGAACATCATGGCTGAAGGTTGTGGAGGAGGAAAGCAGCTCAGGGCACGGCAGACAATCAGGAAGCAGAGTTCTGCTTACAGCAGAGTTCTGCTTACCAGGGACAAAATGTAAACCCTAAAGGCATGCCCTCAGTGACCTACCTCCTCAGCCACTCCCCACCTACAGTTACTGCCAGTTAATTTATTGAAGTGGATTAATGTGCTGATTAGATTAGGTTAAGGCTCTCAAAATCATCCCATCTTTTTACCTCTAAACTTTCTTGTATTGTTTCACACATGAGCTTCTGGGGGACACATCATATCTAAACCATAATACCCTTACTCTCTGCATTTAATATTTGTTTTATCTTAGCTCTGTTCATTTGTGGTCCTGAATTTGTGTAATAGCTTCTCATACAACCTATATAGACTCACAGAGGGCAGAGGAATTGAAAGGAAAAAAAAAATTGGAAAGATCAACTGTTGTCACTGATGGATGGAGCACCAGTGCCACATGTAGATTCACCTAAAAAAGGGACTATCTGAAGAAGGAAATTTCCATAACATGTTGCTCCTATTAAGAAGTTTCCAGGCTTAAATCCAGCATTATTTTGAAAGAAGACCTCTAAAAGTAGGCTGGTTGCTCAAGTATGATATTGATAGAGCTACCCCTGATTCTTCCCATAAATGAAATTGCTATTTTAGGGGCTCGTAAATGGGGGAGATATTCTAGGAAGTAGCTGATCTTTAGAGCTACTTTGAACTAGATTTAAAAATTTTCACACACCTGATATGTTTCAAAACTCCATATGGTAAAAAATGGCTATCTAGGAACACTTATAGTAGTTTTTTTTTTAAATATTTTTTAGTTGTAGAGGGACACACAATATCTTTGTTTATTAATTTATTTTTTATGTGGTGCTGAGGATCGAACCAGTGCCTCACACAGGTTATGCAAGCACTCTGCCACTAAACTACAGCCCCAGACTCTTCTATAGTTTTTTAAAAGAGTTTCTTTCTTTCAAGAAAAAGAGCTAATTTGACAAACAGCATTGTGGGGCTACTATCTGTTATGCAGTGCCGAATGCAGGAATCTTAGGTGCACAGCACACAGCACCTGCCCTGTTAAGTTCTTATGCAGAATTCAACCTTTTTCCATCTGTTCACTCATTTGTTCATTCAACATCAATGAGCACAGTTTTAGACTTTGACTTCAATAGTCTAGAACCTCTTACTTACTGTCCACAGGAACTCAAGTTTTGGATTAGGGATTTGCAAACACACTTTGAAAACAACAACAAAAAAAATGGTAATTTTTCAAAGATAGATGATTTTGAATTGATTATAAAAGTTTTCAAATAACTGAGAGCTTTTCACAGTAGCCCTACCTATTATAATTAGAAAATTGGACTGGAAAATTTCTTAGGTTTCTTTCAGTTATTTAATTTTTTTTTCTGATTTTATTCATGTCTCTCTTTTTTTTTTTTTGACATTCCACAGAGTGTTTATTTATCTGTTGGTATTTGAATTGTTTACAGTTTTTTTTTTAAGTTTCTTTTTTTTTATTGGTTGTTCTAAACATTACAAAGCTCATGACATATCATCTTCCATACATTTGATTCAAGTGGGTTATGAACTCCCATTTTTTACCCCAAATACAAGTTGCAGAATCACATCAGTTACACATCCACATTTTTACATAATACCATATTAATGACTGTTGTATTCTGCTACCTTTCCTATCCCCTACTATCCCCCCTCCCCTTCCCTCTCATCTTCCCTCTCTACCCCATCTGCTGTTGTTTAATTCTCTCCCTTGTTTTTTTTTCCCCTTTCCCCTCACAAACTCTTATATATAATTTTGTGTAACAATGAGGGTCTCCTTCCATTTCCATAGTTTCCCTTCTCTCTCCCTTTCTCTCCCCCCACTCGTCTCTGTTTAATGTTAATCTTTTCCTCATGCTCTTCTTCCCTGTTCTGATCTTAGTTGCTCTCTTTATATCAAAGAAGACATTTGGCATTTGTTTTTTAAGGATTGGCTAGCTTCACTTAGCATAATCTGCTATTCATGTCTCTTTTATCAGTTGATGTTTGTAAGATTCTGGTATCTGCAAGACATTTCCATAATTCAAGAGAAAAGAAAATTATGTTTTCCATATCCAAACATCGTATTTTGTTTTTAGTCATAACAGGTGCTCCTGAATAATATTGGAATGGTCTGGGTTTGTCCTTAGAGATAAATGTAGTTTTTTGATCCAAAGAATTCACTTTTATTCATCATTGGATATTTAAATAAAAAACCCTTTGTTGCCTTTTCATAGTCTGAAATGAACTTGGTGCAATCAGTATGTTTTCAATGATGCATGTTTGAAAATATTAATTACCTAATTACATACCAAAATAACCCTGTTCAAAACAAAATTATTTGAATAAAGAAGGGAGATTAAAATGAGTATATCAGATTAGAGAGGTAGGAGACAGAAAAGAAGCTCTATTTTCTTTTAATTTTTTATTGTTGGTTGTTCAAAACATTACATAGTTCTTGATATATCATATTTCACACTTTGATTCAAGTGGGTTATGAGCTCCCATTTTTACCCCATATACAGATTGCAGAATCACATCAGTTACACATCCATTGATTTACATATTGCCATACTAGTGTCTGTTGTGTTCTGCTGCCTTTCCTATCCTCTACTATCCCCCCTCCCCTCCCCTCGCCTCCCCTCTTCTCTCTTTGCCCCCTCTACTGACATTCATTTGTCCCCCTTGTATTATTTTTCCCTTTCCCCTCACTTCCTCTTGTATGTACTTTTGTATAACTCTGAGGGTCTCCTTCCATTTCCATGCAATTTCCCTTCTCTCTCCCTTTCCCTCCCACCTCTCATCCCTGTTAAATGTTAATCTTCTTCTCATGCTCTTCGTCCCTACTCTGTTCTTAGTTACTCTCCTTATATCAAAGAAGACATTTGGCATTTGTTTTTTAGGGATTGGCTAGCTTCACTTAGCATAATCTGCTCTAATGCCATCCATTTCCCTGCAAATTCTATGATTTTGTCATTTTTTAATGTAGAGTAATACTCCATTGTGTATAAATGCCACATTTTTTTTATCCATTCGTCTACTGAAGGGCATCTAGGTTGGTTCCACAGTCTTGCTATTGTGAATTGTGCTGCTATGAACATCGATGTAGCAGTGTCCCTGTAGCATGCTCTTTTTAGGTCTTTAGGGAATAGACCAAGAAGGGGAATATCTGGGTCAAATGGTGGCTCCATTCCCAGCTTTCCAAGAAATCTCCATACTGCTTTCCAAACTGGCTGCACCAATTTGCAGTCCCACCAGCAATGTACAAGTGTACCCTTTTCCCCACATCCTCGCCAGCACTTGTTGTTGTTTGACTTCATAATGGCTGCCAATCTAACTGGAGTGAGATGGTATCTTAGGGTGGTTTCGATTTGCATTTCTCTGACTGCTAGAGATGGTGAGCATTTTTTCATGTACTTGTTGATTGACTGTATGTCCTCCTCTGAGAAGTGTCTGTTCAGGTCCTTGGCCCATTTGTTGATTGGGTTGTTTGTTCTCTTATTGTCTAATTTTTTGAGTTCTTTGTATATTCTGGATATTAGGGCTCTATCTGAAGTGTGAGGAGTAAAGATTTGTTCCCAGGATGTAGGCTCTCTATTTACCTCTCTTATTGTTTCTTTTGCTGAGAAAAAACTTTTTAGTTTGAGTAAGTCCCATTTGTTGATTCTAGTTATTAACTTTTGTGCTATGGGTGTCCTATTGAGGAATTTGGAGCCCGACCCCACCGAATGTAGATCGTAGCCAACTTTTTCTTCTATCAGATGGCGTGTCTCTGATTTGATATCAAGCTCCTTGATCCATTTTGAATTCACTTTTGTGCATGGCGAGAGAAAGGGATTCAGTTTCATTTTGTTGCATATGGATTTCCAGTTTTCCCAGCACCATTTGTTGAAGATGCTATCCTTCCTCCATTGCATGCTTTTAGCCCCTTTATCAAATATAAGATAGTTGTAGTTTTGTGGATTGGTTTCTGTGTCCTCTATTCTGTACCATTGGTCCACCCGCCTGTTTTGGTACCAGTACCATGCTGTTTTTGTTACTATTGCTCTGTAGTATAGTTTGAAGTCTGGTATTGCTATACCGCCTGATTCACACTTCCTGCTTAGCATTGTTTTTACTATTCTGGGTCTTTTATTTTTCCATATGAATTTCATGATTGCTTTCTCTATTTCTACAAGAAATGCCGTTGGGATTTTGATTGGCATTGCATTAAACCTATAGAGAACTTTTGATAATATCGCCATTTTGATGATGTTAGTTCTGCCTATCCATGAACAGGGTATATTTTTCCATCTTCTAAGATCTTCTTCTATTTCTCTCTTTAGGGTTCTGTAGTTTTCATTGTATAAGTCTTTCACCTCTTTTGTTAGGTTGATTCCCAAGTATTTTATTTTTTTTGAAGATATTGTGAATGGAGTGGTTGTCCTCATTTCCATTTCAGAGGATTTGTCGCTGATATACAGGAATGCCTTTGATTTATGCGTGTTGATTTTATATCCTGCCACTTTGCTCTATTTTCAATGATGTATCTCAGTTTTTCATGTGGACACCATTCTAGCATCTTTCCTTCAGCACATGCAGAGTGTCTGAGTACTTCGCATAATGGCTGCATTGACTACAGTGGAAATGTAGTTCATTTTTACAAATTGTTGTCATGTTTGGAATCTTGGTGTGACCGATCTGTGCTGCCAGAAAGGCAAGTATATAATCAGCTTTGAGAGACTCAGGTTAGATTCAAAGAAGTATAGAGCTACCAAGTCCTTGCTAGTTATTTTTGATTCTCCCAAATGTAAAAAAGGGATACTAAACAAGAGCCAACCAGTATAAATGGTATTTTTATCATACTAATAGTGATAAGGTATGATTTGAATATACAGTGATATGTGGTGGTCCTTTATAAGTAATGATTTTTAAATTAGAGTAAGATTTATCAAACTCATCATTCAATGAGGAGAGCCAATATGAAAGGTATAATTTTCTCTTCTAAAGATTCTTTCTCTGTGTTGGCTCCTTTCTGAGTGTTCATCTACTTCTGGCTGTGAATCAATTAGTATTGGTGAAGAACTCCCTTCTTTGCCAAGGGAGTATTTGGAATGTATAAATAGGAATTTAAATATAACTAGAATTGTTTTAGAGGTGGAAAAGAAAGCACACATATTTCTGTTTGCATATGCCATTTAAGGTAAGGAATACATTTAATGTTAGCACTCTGATATATTCTTCTACAAATCCAGAATGCTTTGTGTTTAAGCTTTTACACTGGAGGGTGATTTATTTTGTCCAGTCATCTAGTATAAATGGACAAAGCCACACTTTACAAATGCATTGAATATGAGCTCTCTATATAAAATATCTAGCAATCTTTAATTTGAGACATCAAATTTTTACATCCTGATAAACATGATTCCTCCATTAAGGAAGTATATACTGGCAAGTGCATTTGGGGAATGTGTTATGCTAGCTCATTTAATTTAAATTCTAAATGAAATTTGCTTCAATCGTAAATGCTGACCACATGAGCAATTCACTTTAGAACTTCTCCTTTCTATTTAATGTCTGCTGTTTAGTTCAGATCCAAGCCTAAATTGCACTGAACCAGGAGTCACAAGATCTGGTTTTCAATTGAGGATTCACTGTTTACTAACCATGTAACATTGATCAAGTCCCTGAATCTCAGATCTCATATTTAAACAAGCATAATATTATCATTCTACTTAATAGAGTTGTTTTAAGAATCAAATAGAATTAAGTAAGAAAATGGATGACAGAATCCTAACTATTGTAATCATCCTAAAGAAATTAATCATAGGCAAAAGTACCAAGATTAACGGCATAAAATATGTATGGGAAACATAAATATGGGATATGCTCCAATTGCTGTCCCTTTCCTTTCCCTTTCTCTTTGCCTGTTAGCTGTACCCCAGCCATCCCTGGGCAAATCTTACCTGCCTTCCTTCTCCTCCACTCCTCCCTCATCATCATGGGTAATTATGTTCTACCCCCGTCATGCATCTCATGATCACAAGACTTCTTCTACATGTGATATCTACTTGTGTGTTTATCTTATTGTCTCTCCCCTTAGGTCTTAAGCTTCATGGGAGGGGGTGGGGGTGGGGCACTTGCTTGTTTTGCTCAAATATCCTAACACTGCCACTGTGTGTGGCATCAAATCATCATTGAGTGATTGATTGTTGGATAAAAGTTTCAGCTATTAATATATTTATCTTAATTAAGTTGAGGCACTAACCAAAAATTGGATTCAGGACAGCTCAAATACTCAAGAAAGTCATCTCAGAGATGAAGGAACTGTCAGTCATTCTACTTAAATTTGGATTCATTATGCTTGGTCTAAACCCAGACACAGATTGTTATCTTTGGGGCCCTAGGTTCAAAGCAAATTTGATTCTTCTAGTATTACATGAAAGGGATTTCTGTTTGTAGTACTTTTTCTTGAACTGTGGTCAGTCATCATAGATGTTGAAAATCTTCTGGTTATAAATGCATTTTAAGTTCATTTTCATTATGCAGTTATAAAATAATTCCTTAAAGTAGAATTACATTTTCAGATTGAAATTCACATCTTAAGGCTTTTATTTTTTTAAACTTGAGATGTGCTCATTTACATGAGCACACTTTCGGATTTACTGAGGCCAAGCCGTAGCAGATAAACAAGATTGCTCAGTGGACCTAATACAAACCCAGGGACTTATAAGTTCCTGGCACAGCTCTGCACATAACTTCTTTTTGACCCCATATCAATCAGTAGGACCTCTGGACCTCAGCATCACAGTCATATAATTGGGAATATAATATGTGTCTCTTCCCTGTCTCACTTGAATGGTAAAATGATTAATGAATAAACTGGATTGACTCTACTGGTAAGAAAGATGTAAATCACTTGCTTTGTAAGGGGTTCATTAGCTCTTTGAAGTTAACTTGTATTTAATGCTTGAAAAGATAATGATAACTAAATACCTCAAAGATATAATATTCTTCCCAAATGTGAGAAATTGTTCATTTCTTGCTGGTAAAAGCAGGCATTCAATCTTGTATATCATTCTATAAGAGTAGGTTTCATAAATGTGCATATCAGTTACATTAATTTGTTAATATCTTATGAGATAAAACTAGTGAGATTATTCTAAGAATATATTAAATAGGATTTTACAGATAATATTTGTTCAAATGAGAAACATTCCTAGGCTGATATTTATATTATTCTGCCTTCCTATTTTCAAGCAAATTCTAAAAATTGCATGTGCTTTTATCATACTAGTGCTTTTCAATCTTTCTGCCTTCCCATAAAATTTATGTATTTTAAAGTTAACTTATATAAGTACAACATAGAAGTCTGTAAAACATGTTTGATGTTAACTCACGATACTTAAAAAGTTTAGAAACTACTGTCCAATTACAAGTCTGATTATTTTTAGAATACAAATCTGGCTATGTTTAGCATTCCTGTTCCTGACTATAACAAGATCTAAAGTAACATTTTGAATTTTCTCAATGTTCTTACCACTTTTGCGTCATTAACTAATTTTTCTTTGTTGATCAGAACTGAGTTCAGAGAACATGTTTCTTTATTCTTTACTCTAACTTCTCAAACAGGGATTTTATCAAGGCATACCAAGAATTTACCAGATTTTAGCAAATAATCTTCTGTGAGATGCCTCACTATTTAAAGGCTCCTGTGATTGCTATATCCTGAGGCAGTGTATGTGAATTTGCTTAATATCACCCAGTAGCTACATAGTGGATATTCAGTAAATATAAGCTTTCATTTCCTTTTTGCCTTTAAAATGTATAAGGGATGTGAATTTCATATATTCCATCTGTTCAAATGGCCTAGAATATATGTCCTAAATAGTTTCATATGTCTTCCTTTTTCCTTTTGTCCAAGTTTTCTTTCCATAGCACTGCTCTATCTTTAATCCTAGTTTCTTTGTACTGAGATATTCATTTTTATCTCTAAAACCTAGCACAATTTTATCCTAAGCAGTTTGAGAAATACATTATTTTTCTTATTTACTTAGAATACCCTTTCCTTTTTTGCCCTTTAATACTTTGTTCAAAGTCTACTTACTCATAGCAAGCTTTCCATGACCTTTTGGATTGAGTTGGATGTCCCTTATCTCTGAGTTTATAGCAACTCATATGAATCTCTGCCATATTATCTATTACCTAATCTGCCTATGCATTAGACTGTGGGTTTCTTGTGCACTGTATTTCATCTCTGAAACCCAGGGCTTAGCACATAATGAGTGTTCAATAAGTATTTACTGATTCAATAAATAAAATTTTATTTAGTTTCTTGTGTTAGTATCTTAAATTTATTACTTACTGTCCTTTGGCGTATACACATCTCAGATCGTAACTTTTATTTCTGCCTTTCCTTCACAAATGGGTTTCTCTTGTCAATTAGTGGGCATCTCTTTCATTGCAGATCTTTTTTCCAGTGTCATTTATATCTTCCAAAGTAATCACTTTATTTTCAAAGTTTTAACTGAGCGTTTTTACCTTACCACTTCTCATTTACATTACCATTTCTCATTTGAAGTCTTCCTGATCAAAGCTATAAATTTCTGGGCAAACATATTGACTTTTTTTTCTTGAAGTTTTCATGAATCAAGGGCTTTGTACCAACTAGAGTTCATAATTTGCTATCTTAAACAATTTCAGAAATTCAAATTATATTCTCTGCTCTCAAAACCACCTATTTCCCTTACATTTTTCTCTTTGCAAATTCAAATTTTCAGTTTGATTTAAAAGTTCAGCGTAGGTTGTATGTTTCAACTCTTAAATATTCTGTCAATAAGATACTTCTAGATATTTCTTGACAGTGTTTTTTTGATAGATTAAAAACTGAGCCAGTCAATCTTATTGGATATAAGAAGGCAGATAATTATTTCATAAGAAGAACACTGGAGTACTAAAAAACACTTTTTCTCAGGATAGGTTTAAGAATTATCCTTAGTACTTATGGAGAACAATAAAACCAAGTAGAAATTCAGGCAAAGTGTGCTTTAGGTAAATGTTATTTTCTTAATCTCCTGGCCCTACCATCACACACAAACTCACTCTCTCACTCTCTCTCTCTCTCTCTCCCTTTCTCCCCCCCCCACCACAAAGCATCTGTATTGATTTATATCTGCTTTTCTCACATGTTCCTGATTATGGGTTATATTAAACCCTAAATTAGACTAAATTTAGCCACTATTTGGTATAGAATCATTAATTAAAAGGTTCAAAATAAAGTTAACTATTTCCCAAAGTCCAGAAAGCTTTCCCCTGGCCATTTTTCTGATCAAGGACATGCATTCACTAAATAAATCAGAAAAGTGTTACCAATTTTAACTAGATTAATTCATATAACTATAGTAAACTAAGTATACCTGAAAACATCAAAAATTTAAATTCACTTACAAATAAAATATTAAAATTAAAATACCACTTTTGAACAGATACTTTGATATTCTTATGAACACTGAATCTTACTTTTGATCCAAAACAAAAAAATTCAAGAATGAGATATTGTTCTCTAAATGTATATTCTATTCCTTTCTTTAGAGAAAAATCGTACATTAGAAATAAAACAGATTGAAGTTAGAATGCCTGCTTGACAGCGTTCTTTTTCTTGCCATGAAACCCCAGGTATGGATCACGTGGAAATGTCACAGAAAAACCAGTAGTTTCTGGGTGTCCATGTCAATCTGTCATTTCCATTCCCCCAAACAAACTGGTTCCAAGAATTCCCTCCTTTGTAACTGCCATCATGAGGTTTATTTCCTTCTAATTCTTCAAAGATAATTTACTTGGGTTACTTCAGAAGGTCTAGAAAAATCCACTGTGGATGAAAATCTCAAAGATGTGGCATAGCTCAAGTAACTTAACATTTTTTCACTGTTTGGTTTAATTATTTTTATTAACTGTTTGCTCAACAGTGGTATGATTTTAAGAGCACTTAATTTCCTTCCTTTCTATTTGCAGTATTTTCTTTATTTGAAAGAGGAAGCAATCATTTTCTCTAATAAACTGTGAGATATGGAGTATTTCTCTAGTTAGAGAAAATTTTTGTATACTGTATAAGGCAAAGAAGATAATGATTTAGCACTAATTTAGAACTTTTATGACAGGTTTCCACAATGGTTTTATATGTACATGTTTCAAGTTAATTTCCAGTATTGATATAATTTGTTTCGTACTTTAGATAGAAGGTTTTATTTTTTAGTGAAAAGAACAAAGGAGGGGCTGAGGCTGTGGCTCAGTGGTAGAATGCTTGCCTAGCATGTGGGAGGCACTGGGTTCGATCCACAGCACCACATATAAATAAATAAAATAAAGGTATAAAAAATCGCATCGATCTTTAAAAAAATAATCAAAGTTATTTAAAAAAAGAACAAAGAAATAAAATGTGTATTTCTGTGGTTATTTCTACATTTTTTTCTATAAAGCTTGTATGGATTAGAATAATAATTGAAATGCCTATTTTCATTACTCCTATCTTCTTTGTGATTATTTTTAAATAATATTTTTACTTATAAGATGCATATACAAAGTATGAATGTCATAAGAGTGTAGTTTGATGAATTATCACAAAATGAACACATCAATCTAACTATCAACAACATCAGGAAATACACACTATTGGTCCTCTAGAATCCCTCCAATGCCCATTTCCAAATATTATCACTCCTTTTTTATTAAAAGTAACTATTATTTTAACCCCTATCAGCAGTGATTACTTTTGTCTATTTCTTATGAAATAGGCAAATAGCAAGAGTGAGAATTTCCCATTTGTGGAGTACAGAAAACTTTAGAGAAAATGGAAATATTACATATCACTTTAATAGAACTTAATTATGCACACATATATATCAAATAACTTTGCCAATTTAGGATTATAAAAATGCTTATATAGCTAGGGTGTCTCATTCAAGTTGCAAAAATGAATCTTTGGAAGTAGAAAAAAGGTAAAATGGTCAGAACAAAAATATATCACTCAGTGGTTAGGAAAAACATTAGGAAACAAAGTATAGATTAAAAAAATTCTCTCTCTCTTAAAAATATCCTACATTTTCTCAGGTCTTCATATCTCTAGTCTGGACATGTAGTGGTAACATATATTTGTCTATTTTCCAGCTCTTACCTTTAGTGACTCAGAGTACCACTGGGCCCTGAGCTGTGGTGGGTCAGCCTGGCTGAATATTATTGTCCTAGTAGTTTCATGGCCATTCATATAGGCACAGTCTCTTACTTTCATTGCAACCCAAGTATTACGGCAGACCAATAATTTTGTCAGCATGTGAGAACTTGTTTTTACAAATGGACAATCTGAATAGAGCAGATTTACTTCAGAGATTTATAGGAGTTAATGCATTTTTTAAGACAACATGAATCACATACTAAAACGTTGACTCTACAAATATAATTAACACTATTAAGGAGAAGAATTAATTGATATTACATGTGAGGAGATGTTAAAAAAGAGTTGAGATAATGTGAAATTATTCAGATATTCAGAGAGGCCCATGTGTTTTTGTTAATTATTCTTGTAACTGTGAATGTTGCTTTGAATAAAACATAGGGACAATAATATCTTTTGTTCATGTAACACTTCTAACTGTAATATAGTGCTTTTATCTCATTTAATTCTCAGAAAAACTCTGTTACATAGGTGAGAAAAATATGAGCCTGGGAAAATAAGACTCAGGAGAGATTGAGTGACTTGAGGCTAAGCCAAGAATAGAGCCTCCCCCTTGAGCTCCCAGTGCCAGGCTTGTTACATTACAATGCTTGGGCTTGTTCAGAAATAAACCAAAGCCCAATTTAAGTCACTTTTGAAATGGTAATTTTTTCAAAGTCAATTTATTGGCCAAAAAGAATTTAAGTTTCTACTTTAAAAAGTAGAGATCTTAAAATTTATCCTTATCCTCTTCATTCACAAATATCACTTGAGGGTCCACAGTGTGGTTGACATTGTAAATGACTAATTTCATGGACTTCCCATGAGTTCATGCTGAAGTAACATGCTGCTGGCTAAAAACATGCTATCAGATCTACAGGCAAAAATATTTTTCTGTCCTTTGATCAGTGTTGTTTAGACTGATTCAGCCAATTTTTGCCTTTCTCTACCGGCAAGCAAGACATAGCAGGCACAGAGCTGCCACTAATTTGGGAAGAAGCAGCTCTGTATTCAGAGGAGCTCCACGGGTGTGTTTGACGGGGAGGGTACATAATTTGGCCATTTACTTGGTGCATCAAAATTGCTGCCTTTCCTCTGTTGCTTTTGTTAGCAAAAATTATTGTTGGCACTTCACTGGGTACCATCCATCACTGATTTTCACACTTGCTTTTAGGTCTTGAATCTATCTCATGCATTGTTTCATCACAAAGAACTTCAGCAATTTTATTCCCATTGTATCTGAGTAATCAACTTTGTATGTAGAACTTGAGCTCATTAGATCCATTCGGGGCACATGTGGACTCAGAGAGAAAGCAGATTTTTAAAAAGAACCATGGAAGTTAATTGTTTTGCTGTATGTTGCTGTTTTATTAAAATTTGGCTTTGGCATTATTCATTGGCATCTGTCATTTCTCTTTGCCTGAGGCTTTTGATTCAGATAACAATTCATCAGAGAAGCACAATTATTCAACAAGAAACCTCTGTGTAAGAACCTGGAGAGTAAACTATTTCATATATCTGTTGGGGTGATGGGACAGTTTACTGGTGACCCAAAAAAAAAGCTATAATATCTCTATGGCTCATAAAATTCATAACTGCAAACTTTTACTTCGAGCAGGTATTACTTGATCATATTTCTTTCAATATAATGAGAAAATGGATGTGAGAGTGCTTTGAATTTTATAGAATGCTTAGCAAACATGAAAGTATTGCTATCATTATCAGTTATGCCTACTAGAATGTCACCCTAATAATGTGAGATTAACTTGAAAAGGGAGCAAGATCTGCTGTCTTTAGTTTTGTGCAATTGGGGAGAATGTTGTAACAAAATGTCAGCTGACAAAGAAATATCTGATCCATTATCTATTTTGTTACTGCCTTTTAGTCTTTCAGTGCTTAGCAAAGGGAGATGAGGAAATACAGAGGAATCAAGAGATAAGAGATGTGTGGGGGAAGACAGGTTCTTTGTCTCCTGACTCCATTAATTGGAGCTTGTATTGTGTGTTTAATGTTCATTAGTGTCAGTGATGGGAGTCTTTTAAATGTTCTCTTCTTATATGTGAATACAAACTACTAGTTTTCTGTTTGTTTAAACTTTGAAATTAGGACAGGATAAAGAAACAGAATCAACTGAGCACTTTACCAAATGCCTGGCTTTGCCTTAAGCATATTGTACATGTTATAACATTGTCATGACAATCTTACAAAGTAGGACAGGTTCTCCCCAAGTTATACAAAAGAACAAGGTGACTTCAAGATAACAGATCAATTTGTTCAAGGCTATACACCTAGTAAATGGAGAGCTCGCATTCAAGATGAGGTTTCTTCGAGTTCCTTCAAAACGCTTTTAACTCTGTATCCACCATACTAACTTTGAAGTGAAGTTGCTATTGATTTGAAGTGGCTATTGATTTGATGTTTTCAAGATTCTTTCACCAAAGTAATTTTCTCTCACTTTACTAATAATTGTATTGGTAAGCATAAATGAGTGGCTTCATTTTTTACAAATCAGCTTCAGAGTGTATCAGTTAAGATTATTTGATGTCACAAAAAGCTTCAATATGTGTAATATTCTAATCTGGTTTATTTCCCTTTTATAAGAAATAAAAAGTAAACAACTCAACTAACCTTATATTTTTAACTGGTGAATTGGTTCTCCTCCAGGTAGTGATTCAGGCATCTAGGTTTCTTCCATTATTGTGACACTTCCATTTTAAACACATGGCTTTCGAGGTCATGATGGCAGAAGGTCAATGAGGAAGAAGAAAGTGATGACAATGATTCTTCTGCTGCTTTTTTGGTGCAAATTAGTCACATGACCCTACATAGTAGCAAGAGGCACCGAGAAGAGTAATCTCTAGCAATGGAGCTATGGTTCAAAAGGCACATGATCATCTTGTAGGTTTTTGCAAGCAAAAGTTTTACCAAGTGTTTTGCCACTGCATAACCTGAGCTTCCATCTTTATAGTATCTGACATTAATTCCTTGTTACTTATAACCTAGCCATACATTTTAGGATTTTGTTATAAGGACACCCATTTCAAGATATGATTTTCTGTGTTGATTATGACAGACTGATATACCGAATAAATCTCAGAATTGCCATACTTTAACACAGTAGAAATTTATTTCAGGCTAATGTAATGGTAGTGTGGGTCCACACTGTAATTTGTGTGTTGGAAATGGGAAAATCAAGTTCATGGGGATTGTACTCCAAACATCATCCAAACATCTTGGTATCCATTGGTCTGCTATATTTAACAGGTGGCTTCAAAAATTGCTTGGGCATTGATAGATGGCCACGGAGTGGATGGGAGAGTTTCATGGGTGAGGTCTAGTAATGGTTAGTGTTACTCCTGCTCATTTTACCTAACTCAGAACTAAGTTACATAAACATACTATCCTGTAAGGGAGGTGAAAGTGCAATAGAGCTATATGAACAGGAAGAAGGTGTAATGAATTGGCAATTACTTTCTGCCAGAGTGAATAATGCTTTTAAAAGAATATTTACATTTGCCACATCTGTACATTGGACAAAAGACTAAATGTGTGTTCAGGAACTGAAAATATTCTGCCATTGTATAAGCAGAAAGAGAGGTAGGACAGCCAAAGAACTACATAACTGCAGCAAGCTCCTGTGTGTCATTTGAGTATATGAAATATATTTACAGATATGCAAAACATGTGGCAAACCTGTTTTGATTATATTTGTAGGTAGTAAAAATTTGATTTTTAATGTGTGCTGCATATAATTCTGTCATTTGAAAAAGGAAGTGTATTTGCAAAACTATGAATGAGTTCTCTTGTCTTGAAAATAATCCATGTTTGCAACTAGATTAAATTCACTTCATGGAAAATTTACATACCTACTGCTTTAAAAAACATGATTTTGCTAATATGTATTTCCTTCCACTGAGCATGTCTGACTTCAGTCCTTTTGCATGGAAAAACAGACTGATTGCATAGCTTTTATTGTACTATTAAATAGAAAATGCTTTTGAATACTAAAGTAAAAAGAGCCGTATTTGCATACCAATATTAACATTAAACATGAAAATTGCTATTATTTTAGGAAAAAATTTAACAAAGTAAAATTAATATTATATCTTCCTATATATAGTTTAAGAATTCAATGTTTTAATTTTGTAAAAAATAAAAATATGATTCAATTGACTGAAATAACACCAAAATTTTAGGAAGATTGTACTTCTAGTTCAATAGTTTTATTATGAAAGTTTACTGTTATCTTGACTTGATATATATTTAAGACTTGATGTGTAGAAAAAGGAGAATACATACTCAGCATGTGTGATATCCATGTCCCACTTCATCTGACCTTTTGAGAACGATGGACCAGACTAGATTTTAAGAAATATTTGTTGAATGAAAGCACAAATGGCAAATGTCATATTATTTAGTTCAGCACATTGTTAGGAATAGTAGTCTTAATCAATAGACATCTTTTTTTAAATTTAAGTTAAATTGTTTTCTTGTTCTCCCTCTGAACATGACATTATGTCCTCCCACCTAACATTCTTCAAGTACCCATTGATTAGAATCTTTATTTTTCTCTGGATTTTTTTGTCTAGAATTTAGATTTTTGCATTTTTTAAATAATGAGTTACTTTCTTTGTAGTCATTAGTAAACTACATTTAGTAATACTTAAAAATCAATTTCTGTGACTATCTTTTTTCCTTCTGGTTTTATTTTTGTTCTCAATAAAGTATATTCTTAAGTCATTATTTTACTTATGGTATAGTAAATGCTTGAAATCTCTACTGATATTTTCACTTTAGTTGGGGTATTCTTCAGCTGTATGATTTTTATTTGATAATTTTTTGTTTTCATCTCTTTTGTTGCATTTCTCACTTTGTTTATTTATTGTCCTTCTGACCTCAGTGATTATCTTTATGACTCTTATATTGAATCCCCTTGTAGGTAAATTAAATATCTCCATTCCATTTGGGCCATTTTCTTGTTCTTCTATTTGGAACATATTTTCCTTGACTCTTGGTTTGTTTCTGTACATTAGATAAAATATCCACCTCTCCCATTCTTCAGATATTTTAGGTACTTCTGAAACTTTTGTCTTCCAAACCATCATCCTTTTTCTTAATGACACCAGGAGACTAGAGTATACCAAGTCCCATCAGAATCCTGAAGCAGTGCACTGAGCAGAAGGCAGAAAGGCAGTGTAACAAAGAGAAACAACTCCCTTTTCATAACACCATTAATCTCACCCATAAAAGCAGACCCCTTAAGAGTTAATCACCTCTCAAGTGTTCCACTTCCTAATACTATTGTAACGTAATTAAATTTCAACATGAATTTCAGAGAGGACAAATATTCAAACCATAGTTGGGAGAAAAGCCTGTTCCTCTATAAGTTCCCAGAGGACTGATGATTTTTTGGTCCATCAACTCTCAGATACCAGCTAATTAGATGCAGACCAACAGGCAGCTTCTATTTCAAAGGAAAATTTCTCAGTCACCTAGTATATAGGAGTCTATCAACTTAGACTTTAAATTTTTCTCAGAGGGAATTGATTCATGTGTAGATATTTATTTCAGAGCTCTGCGGTGGAGAGGCAAATTCTATGCCTCCTATTCTGCCATCTTGCTGACATCCTCTCTAAGACTTTTTAAAAATAATCTGTTAATTGCTATATATCTGAAATGTAAGTATTTTGTTACTATTCATGGATGGAAGTTTAGCTGTGTATACATGTTTGAATTAAAGCTATTCCCTCAGGATTTGCAATCCTCCTGCCTCAGTCTCCTGAGCTGCTGGGATTACAGGCATGTGCTACCGCATCCAGTTTCCCTTAATTAGATTTGTTCAACCAATATATTTTTATCATTGCCTTTTTGGAGCCTTCCTTAGTCTTATCTATGTGTACTTAATCATTTTATATGCTTTCTTGGCATTTTGCATTTGTTATGAAGTTGATCAGCTCACTTCATAGTTATAATGGTGTGTCTCTCCCTTCTCAGACTGTAATCTCTGTGGTAAGGGGCCATATGTCCTTGTCATTTTCATATTCTTCATTTATTTATTCATTCAATCATGGATATGTTCTACTAATATTTATTGCTTTCTTTGTGCCAGATACTGTGAGAGCCTCTGGGCAAATATTGGACATTCAATACATGCTTTCTTGGATAAAACTTCCTGAATAGAAAATGCTTCTCTTATGCTACTAAGGTTTTGACAGGCTAAAATGTGTTCTTTTCATTTTTCCTGTTTTGTAATTTAAAAGCACAAATTCTCAAGAATGACCTTTGAAATGTTACACATGATGTGCATTTCAAGGAAAAAAATTGGATTGGCATAACAACTTCCTCACCATGTTTTGAAATCCAATACTTCAGGGATAGGGCAAAAGAGTAAAGCAAGCCAAAAATCTTCTCCAGAGAGAGATGCATTGTAGAGCTTGGTACATCCCTGTTTTCATGTAAACAGGTAACAAACCCATTGTTTGCATTCATCTATGAGCTCTTTCAGGATACTTTTTAATATCTTGAAGTCTCTAAAATAAATTCAAGTGATTCTCTGTGTAGCACCAAATAGAACAAAAGAAAAAAATTTAAAATGGGAGAAACAAAAACCCCATGTTCTTTCTCTGATTACCACTTACAATTATAAGAAATGTATTAGAGGTGAGTTTCTTTTTCTAAGACAAAATAACTTTTTTTTTTTAGAAATAAATTGATGTTCCCACATAGCTAGATAGGTTCCAGCAGATTCTGTCACATTGCCAAAGACCTAACATGTATGTATGCATGTGTGCACATGTGTGTGCAACCTTGTGTGCATATTAAAGTCTGTGAGACAGACCCTAAACATATACGTTTTCCAAGGACACTTGTGTATGGTTTTGGGGAAAATAAAGCATCATAGAAGTAGAAGTATCAAATTATATAATTTATCTATCTTTATAAAATATATTTTTTTCTCAGTTTTTTGACTTTTTAAGTCTTGTTTCTTATATCTCCGTCTCTCCTTCCCATCCACATATTTAACTCATCCTCCAACTTTTAGAAACATAAGATCCTCAACTTGCCTGACTTAAGCAATAAGAAAGTACATTATGCAATCTAGAGTTTCCAGCATTGGTTAATTCATATCTCACCGATATCACCTGTATCCTGTTCTTGACATCTCAAAACTTTTATGTCAGTATATCAAGTTTGACCTTAAGCTGTTTTTTTTCTTGTGGTGCAAGATGACATCACAACCAAATCACAACAATGTCTTGCTGAAAAGGATCCATCTTTTCCATGTCTCTTTTTCAGAGTGAAGAAATCTTAACCACAGCCCCAGCAGATTGCTTCTCAATGACTCTTTGCCACAATTAGGTCACATGCCTTGATTAAACCAGTTCCTGGAAGGGGAATTACTATAATTGTCTTGGATTAGCAGGATTTACCTCTGAGTAATAAGGGAAGAATGGACACTGGTCAAAATCAAGGAAGAAATGGGAACTAGATATCAGGCAGTCCTACATGGTGTCTCTTAACCCACCTCAAACACATCTCTGAGCCTGGAACACTCTGGATGGGATTAATCTTTCCACTCTGTATTCTCCATGTATACATACTTGAGTGAGCATGTGAGGACACATATCTTGGTTTGGAGAGAGAACAAAGTCTTGGTTATTTTAAAGCATCTCTTACAAGTTGTTCTCTCTTCAATGAACAATAGTGGCAAGACAAGAAGACAAGAAAAATAAATGGATTGAGTAATTGTGTCTCAAGAATTGCCCTCCAGATGTTGGCTTGTAATGGACGTGAAACAGTTATTAGAGAAAAATGCTCTTTTAGCAAATAGAAAACATTTTCTGGAGAGATAAGTCTTATTGATTAAAAAAACCTTATTATTCCAGTGTATTTTTATGACAATCTCAGAAAAAGAAGCCACTTATAAGTAAACACAAGGAATCATTTAATTTATAAAAAATATTCCAAATGCTTTCATTAAAAACAAGATCCACTTTAAATGAATAAACACATTGCTATCTAACAGTGGTTAAATGTAGCATTCTATTTATATAAGTCAGTAATTGCTAGAAATGATAATGATTCTTCATATTCCTAGATATCTAATGTATTATTCATTCTTTGTTAGACTGAAATATGAGAAAGTAAGAGTCATTATAGGTTTTATGGAGTGGTGTAAAGGAAGAATAGATTATTCATTAAAATAATAGATAAATATTAAACAGAGGCATTGTTGACTTTTATTTTTCCTTATGTTTTGTTAACTTTATTGTGTGTGTGTTTTTTTAAACATTTGGCAATTTAATGTCTTCATGTGGAGCTGAGGCTCCAATGAGTGTGAATTGTAGTATCCTACTGGAGATTGAATACTCTAAAAGGGGATTCAGCTTGTAGAAATTTATGTGACCTTTTGTTCTTTTCTTAGTTCTTCATATGAGCTATGCAAAATGAAATGGAGAAAAAAAAATCATGTTCCTAATTTGATGTTTAGAACTATTTTTTGCTTATTATTAAAAGTGAGGGAATCTGTTAAAAATTTGGAGACCTAAGTTATTGGTTCTTAAATATGCTTCTTTAAATATTAAATCTACTTATTTTATCTCAGCTTCTTTAACAATTTTTTTTTCTGAGTTACCTTTTGTTTTCTTCCCTTGCCAACATACTCTATTTAATTTCATTTAGTCTCTCACATAAGATGTGATGGAGATTCCCTGCACTGGCCCAGATGGAACATTAAGTTTGAAATTTCTAACCTGCCAAAGCATAGATGATCCCCTTTAATGTTATTTCTGATTAAAGAATCCCCATCTTAGAAACAAACAATCAAGCAAACGAACAAACAAGCAAAAACCCTAGCTGTAGGCCTTGCATTCTGTATTCCGTGGTTAAGAAGACAAGTCAGGAGTGACAGGATATCTGGGAGCTGGCTGAATGTTTCTCTTTTTTATCCAACTATTTTCATTGTAAACACACTTTGTTTAGTGAAGCAAGAGATAAGGAGTAGAAATTTTGGATAACTTTATTTTCAGGCCACTTATGCTCCCTGAATCTTCACACCTATGAAATTCTAGTTTCTTTGCTTTTCCTTAATCACTATATGCTCTATAAATTCTTGAATAAATCCTGGGTTTATTTTCACTAAATATAACCTATTTTCATTTTGAATTGGAGGATAGCCAGCTTACTCTTAAAATTGGTATTGGTCAACTATCATAGATATTTGACTTAGCTATACACATTTTTTAGCAAGTTATAGAAATGTGACCAGATCATGTCACCACAGAACATATACATTTGTGCTATGATTACAAGAAAGTGTGACTTATAGCTCATTATCACACGAAAGAGTATGTCTTAGAGAAACAGTGATTTAATTTTATAAAAATTAGAGAATTAAAGTTGAAGTATTTCTAGGAGCTGCCAACACCTTAATGCATAATTGAATAAGAACAAATCTAGAATATTAAACATGAGGGATGATAGTGACTTTTCTTTAAAAAAAAAGCCAGATTATTGGAACAGTCCTTTCCAAATTCTGATAGAAATTTCTTAGTGCTTTATAACTTTTATTTAGATTTATCCAAAAATCTGCTCAACATAGACTACCTTCTTCTCAGAGTTTATAGATCAACTCTGTAGGTAACTCATGTGGATTATCTCTTCAAACACTGGAAAATTTATTAGTTTTAGAAAGAAAACATCATTTTCTTTTTTTTTAAATTTTTTATTGTTGGTTGTTCAAAACATTACAAATTTCTTGACATATCATATTCCACACTTTGATTCAAGTGGGTTATGAACTCCCACCTTCACCCCACACACAGATTGCAGAATCACATCAGTTACACATCCATTGATTTACATATTGCCATACTAGTGTCTGTTGTGCTCCGCTGCCTTTCCCATCCTCAACCATCCCCCCTCCCCACCTCTCCCCTCCCCTCCCCTCCTCTCTCTCTACCCCCTCCACTGTATAACCCTGAGGGTCTCCTTCCATTTCCATGCAATTTCCCTTCTCTCTCCCTTTCCCTCCCACCTCTCATCCCTGTTAAATGTTAATCTTCTTCTCATGCTCTTCGTCCCTACTCTGTTCTTAGTTACTCTCCTTATATCAAAGAAGACATTTGGCATTTGTTTTTTAGGGATTGGCTAGCTTCACTTAGCATAATCTGCTCTAATGCCATCCATTTCCCTGCAAATTCTATGATTTTGTCATTTTTTAATGTAGAGTAATACTCCATTGTGTATAAATGCCACATTTTTTTTATCCATTCGTCTATTGAAGGGCATCTAGGTTGGTTCCACAGTCTTGCTATTGTGAATTGTGCTGCTATGAACATCGATGTAGCAGTGTCCCTGTAGCATGCTCTTTTTAGGTCTTTAGGGAATAGACCAAGAAGGGGAATATCTGGGTCAAATGGTGGCTCCATTCCCAGCTTTCCAAGAAATCTCCATACTGCTTTCCAAACTGGCTGCACCAATTTGCAGTCCCACCAGCAATGTACAAGTGTACCCTTTTCCCCACATCCTCGCCAGCACTTGTTGTTGTTTGACTTCATAATGGCTGCCAATCTTACTGGAGTGAGATGGTATCTTAGGGTGGTTTTGATTTGCATTTCTCTGACAGCTAGAAATGGTGAGCATTTTTTCATGTACTTGTTGATTGACTGTATGTCCTCCTCTGAGAAGTGTCTGTTCAGGTCCTTGGCCCATTTGTTGATTGGGTTGTTTGTTCTCTTATTGTCTAATTTTTTGAGTTCTTTGTATATTCTGGATGTTAGGGCTCTATCTAAAGTGTGAGGAGTAAAGATTTGTTCCCAGGGTGTAGGCTCCCTATTTACCTCTCTTATTGTTTGTTTTGCTGAGAAAAAACTTTTTAGTTTGAGTAAGTCCCATTTGTTGATTCTAGTTATTAACTTTTGTGCTATGGGTGTCCTATTGAGGAATTTGGAGCCCGACCCCACCGAATGTAGATCGTAGCCAACTTTTTCTTCTATCAGACGGCGTGTCTCTGATTTGATATCAAGCTCCTTGATCCATTTTGAATTCACTTTTGTGCATGGCGAGAGAAAGGGATTCAGTTTCATTTTGTTGCATATGGATTTCCAGTTTTCCCAGCACCATTTGTTGAAGATGCTATCCTTCCTCCATTGCATGCTTTTAGCCCCTTTATCAAATATAAGATAGTTGTAGTTTTGTGGATTGGTTTCTGTGTCCTCTATTCTGTACCATTGGTCCACCCGCCTGTTTTGGTACCAGTACCATGCTGTTTTTGTTACTGTTGCTCTGTAGTATAGTTTGAAGTCTGGTATTGCTATACCGCCTGATTCACACTTCCTGCTTAGCATTGTTTTTGCTATTCTGGGTCTTTTATTTTTCCATATGAATTTCATGATTGCTTTCTCTATTTCTACAAGAAATGCCGTTGGGATTTTGATTGGCATTGCATTAAACCTATAGAGAACTTTTGGTAATATCGCCATTTTGATGATGTTAGTTCTGCCTATCCATGAACAGGGTATATTTTTCCATCTTCTAAGATCTTCTATTTCTCTCTTTAGGGTTCTGTAGTTTTCATTGTATAAGTCTTTCACCTCTTTTGTTAGGTTGATTCCCAAGTATTTTATTTTTTTTGAAGATATTGTGAATGGAGTGGTTGTCCTCATTTCCATTTCAGAGGATTTGTCGCTGATATACAGGAATGCCTTTGATTTATGCGTGTTGATTTTATATCCTGCCACTTTGCTGAATTCATTTATTAGCTCTAATAGTTTCTTTGTAGACCCTTTTGGGTCTGCTAGGTATAGAATCATATCATCTGCAAATAGTGATAATTTAAGTTCTTCTTTTCCTATTTTTATGCCTTTAATTTCTTTCGTCTAATTGCTCTGGCCAGTGTTTCGAGAACTATGTTGAACAGAAGTGGAGAGAGAGGGCATCCCTGTCTTGTTCCAGATTTTAGAGGGAATGCCTTCAGTTTTTCTCCATTCAGAATGATGCTAGCCTGAGGCTTAGCATAGATTGCTTTTACAATATTGAGGTATGTTCCTGTTATCCCTAGTTTTTCTAGAGTTTTGAACAAAAAGGGATGCTGTACTTTGTCGAATGCTTTTTCCGCATCTATCGAGATGATCATATGGTTCTTATTTTTAAGTCTATTGATGTGGTGAATAACATTTATTGATTTCCGTATATTGAACCAGCCTTGCATCCCAGGGATGAATCCTACTTGATCATGGTGCACAATTTTTTTGATATGTTTTTGTATCCGATTCGCCAGAATTTTATTGAGGATTTTTGCATCTATGTTCATCAGAGATATTGGTCTGTAGTTTTCTTTCTTTGAAGTGTCTTTGTCTGGTTTAGGTATCAGGGTGATGTTGGCCTCATAGAATGAATTTGGAAGTTCTCCCTCTTTTTCTATTTCCTGAAGTAGCTTGAAAAGTATTGGTATTAGTTCTTCTTTAAAGGTTTTGTAAAACTCTGCTGTATACCCATCCGGTCCTGGGTTTTTCTTAGTTGGTAGTCTTTTGATGGTTTCTTCTATTTCCTCAATTGATATTGGTCTGTTTAGGTTGTCTATATCCTCCTGACTCAATCTGGGCAGATCATATGACTTAAGAAATTTATCGATGCCTTCACTATCTTCTAATTTATTGGAGTATAAGGATTCAAAATAATTTTTGATTATCTTCTGTATTTCTGAAGTGTCTGTTGTGATATTGCCTTTTTCATCCCGTATGCTAGTAATTTGAGTTCTCTCTCTCTCTTCTTCTCTTCGATAGGATGGCTAAGGGTCTGTCAATTTTGTTTATTTTTTCAAAGAACTAACTTTTAGTTTTGTCAATTTTTTCAATTGTTTCTTTTGTTTTGATTTCATTAATTTCAGCTCTGATTTTAATTATTTCTTGCCTTCTACTTCTTTTGCTGTTGTTTTGCTCTTCTTTTTCTAGGATTTTGAGATGAAGTATGAGATCATTTATTTGTTGGTTTTTTTCTTTTTTTAAGGAATGAACTCCAAGCAATGAATTCTCCTCTTAGAACTGCTTTCAATGTGTCCCATAGATTCCGATATGTTGTGTCTGTGTTTTCATTTATCTCTAAGAATTTTTTAATTTCCTCCTTGATGTCTTCTATAACCCATTGATCATTCAGTAACCTATTGTTCATTCTCCAAGTGATGTATGCTTTTTCCCTCCTTCTTTTATCGTTGATTTTCAGTTTCATTCCATTATGATCAGATAAGATGCATGGTATTATCTCTACTCCTTTATATTGTCTAAGAGTTGCCCTGTGACATAATATATGATCTATTTTTGAGAAGGATCCATGTGCTGCTGAGAAAAAAGTGTAACTGCTTGATGTTGGGTGGTATATTCTATATATGTCAATTAAGTCTAGGTTATTAATTGTGTTATTGAGTTCTATAGTTTCCTTATTCAACTTTTGTTTGGAAGATCTGTCCAGTGGCGAGAGAGGTGTGTTGAAGTCTCCCATGATTATGGTATGGTGGTCTATTAGACTCTTGAACTTGAGAAGAGTTTGTTTGATGAAAATAGCTGCACCATTGTTTGGGGCATAAATATTTATGATTGTTATGTCTTGTTGGTGTATGGTTCCCTTAAGCAGTATGTAGTGTCCCTCTTTATCCCTTTTGATTAACTTTGGCTTGAAATCTATTTTATTTGATATGAGTATGGACACTCCTGCTTGTTTCCGAAGTCCATATGAGTGATATGATTTTTCCCAACCTTTCACCTTCAGCCTATGTATGTCTTTTCCTATCAAATGCGTCTCCTGTAGGCAGCATATTGTTGGGTCTTGTTTTGTGATCCATTCTACTAGCCTGTGTCTCTTAATTGGTGAGTTTAAGCCATTAACCTTTAGGGTTATTATTGAGATATGGGTTGTTCTTCCAGCCATATTTGTTTATTTCTGTTACTAAACATGGTTTGTTTTCCTCTTTGATTATTTCCCCCCCCCCTTTACTGTCCTACCTCCCACTGTTGGTTTTCATTGTTATTTTCCATTTCCTCTTCCTGTAATGTTTTGGCGAGGATGTTTTGAAGAGATGGTTTTCTAGCTGCGAATTCTTTAAACTTTTGTTTATCGTGGAAGGTTTTAATTTCATTCTCCATCCTGAAGCTTAATTTCGCTGGATACACAATTCTTGGTTGGAACCCATTTTCTTTCAGTGTTTGAAATATGTTATTCCAGGATCTTCTAGCTTTCAGAGTCTGTGTTGAAAGATCAGCTGTTATCCTGATTGGCTTACCCCTAAATGTAATCTGCTTCCTTTCTCTTGTAGCTTTTAAAATTCTCTCCTTATTCTGTATGTTGGGCATCTTCATTATAATGTGTCTAGGTGTGGATCTCTTATGATTTTGCACATTCGGCATCCTGTAGGCTTCTAGGATTTGGGATTCTGTCTCATTCTTCAAGTCTGGGAAGTTTTCTCGTATTATTTTATTGAATAGACTGCTCATTCCTTTGGTTTGGAGCTCTGTACCTTCCTGTATCCCAATGACTCTTAAGTTTGGTCTCTTAATGTTATCCCATATTTCTTGGATGTTCTGCTCATGGTTTCTTAACAGTCTTGCTGAGCTGTCTATGTTCTTTTCCAGTTGAAATACTTTGTCTTCATTGTCTGATGTTCTATCTTCTAAGTGTTCTACTCTGCTGGTAGTATTCTCCATTGAGTTTTTAAGTTGGTTTATTGCTTCCTGTATTTCTAGGATTTCTTTTTGTTTTTTTTTATAACCTCTATCTCCCTGTATAGTTGATCCTTTGCTTCCTGTATTTGTTTGCGTAATTCATTGTAGAAGTGATCTTTCATTGTCTGATTTTGCTGTCTAATGTCTTCCTTGATACTCCAGATCATCTGAAGCATGTATATCCTGAATTCTTTATCTGACATTCCATCTGCTGCAGCTGTTACCTCTTCTAAAGTTGCGTTGACCTGCATTGCTTGTGGTTCTTTCTTTCCTTGTCTTTTCATACTGCTTGCGTTTCTTTCTTGCAGGCGCGGGCGGCGGCTCTGCTCTCTCCTTATTCCAATTGGGGTGTCGTGACTACCACGGCAGCAGGTCACTGGGCCTGTTCTGGGCACTGGCGGCGGCTCTGTTCTGCCCCTACTCCAATTGGGGTGACGAGTGTACCACGCCGGCAGGCCACCGGGCCTGATCCGCCGGTCGGTTGCAGGTTTGCCTACCCTGCAGGCGCGGGCGGCGGCTCTACTCTGCCCCTACTCCAAATGGGGTGACGTGTCTGTCGTACCGGCAGGCCACTGGGCCTGTCCCGCTGGTCGGTCGCAGATCTGCCCACCTTTCAGGCACGGGCGGTGGCTCTGCTCTGCCCCTACTCCAATTGGGGTGTCGTGACTACCCCGCCGGCAGGTCGCTGGGCCTGTTCCTGGCACGGGCGGCGACTCTGCTCTGCCCCTGCTGCAATTAGGGTGATGTGTGTACCACGCCGGCAGGCTCCTGGGCCTGATCCGCCGGTCTGTCGCAGGTCTGCCTACCTTGCAGGCGCGGGCGGCGGCTCTGCCCTGCCCCTCCTACCACGCCTGCGGACCGCTGGGCCTGATCTGCAGGTTGGTCACAGGTCTGCTCACCCTGCGGGCACGGGTGGCAGTTCCGCTCCGCCCCCACTCCAATTGGGGTCACGTGACCACCACACCAGCAGGGCCTGATCCGGGCGTGGGCGAAGGATCTGCTCTGCCCCTACTCCAGTTGGGGTGATGTGTGTACCACGCTGGCAGGCCGCTGGGCCTGACCCGCCAGTCTGTCACAGGTCTGCTTACCTTGCAGGCGCGGGCGGCGCCTCTGCCCTGCCCCTCCTACCACGCCCGTGTACCACTGGGTCTCGGGTCTGCCCACCTTGAGGGCGCGGGTGGCGGCTCCGCTCCGCCCCCTCTCCAATTGGGGTCACGCGGTCACCACACCGGCAAGCCGCTGGGCCTTCTCCGGGCGCTGGCAGCGGCCCGTCTCCTCCCGTCTGGCTCAAGGACAAATCGAGAGAGACTCGGGTGTCTGTGCCTCACCCTCCCTACCAGGAGACCAACTGTTTCTGTCGCCGCTGGTATTGATGAAGTTCTCTCCTCCGCCGCTTTCTGATGACATCAGATCTCTGCCATGTTGGTATCCTATGCGAATGGCAGCATTTCGTTCCCCTTGCCGGGCAACCAAAGCAACAGGTGAGTCCTGACCGGCCCTCAGCAGGACCCGGACCGAGAAGCAGTTTCCGCGGGCTCTTAGCCCTGGGCCAGGGCAGTTCCAGGAGCCGGAACTCGACCGCTCCGAGCTCGGTGTATGCTCTGATAAGAGCAGGCTCCAAGAAGCAGCCTCCACAGGCTCCCCAGCCCTGGGCCAGGGCGGTTCCGGGAGCCGGAACTCGGCTGCTCCGTGCTCAGTGCTCGCTCCGATAAGAGCAGGCTCTAAGAAGCACCCAGGCACTGAGCCCGAGCAATCTGTCTGCAAGCCGCAGGTGAATGGCAGCCTGAAATTACCTGTTCTATGGCTGAATGAGCTGCGGTCAGTCGAAAACAGGGATGGTGACGTCAGCTTTCCAACATGGTGGCCGCTGGCCTCCTCTGTGGTCTGACCGGTGTGGAGAACCGAGATGGACCACTTCCTTCCCCTGTCTCGAACCCAGAATTCAGCCCTGAGTATGGTGCTTGCATGGCTGGCAGAAACTGCAGCACTGTATCCCTGCGTCGCTATCTCCTCATTTCCCAGCGCACACTGCAGACCGAAAACATCATTTTCTATGTGATATGTGTGATTCACACCTTTCTTCTAATTCTTTAAAAGTGCCAACTTTATCTTGCTTCAGGTCTACTGCACACCCGGTTTTCTCTGCCTCAAGCTATTTTCTTTACCCGATTTGCATGGCTGTCTCTACTTTCATACTTCAGGTTTCAGCCAACTGTCATTGTCATCACTTTTTTCTGAGATGCCATTTCTCTTTACTATATCCATGTCTCCCTTCTCATTATACACTGTCCTTCCCTTCACTTTTCTTGTCACAATTTATAATTATACATTTATTTATTGTCTGCCCTCCCCCACTATTCCCATTTTCCAGAGATTGAAAACGCCATGGTAGCTGTAGGACATAGTAGATATCTAATAAATATTTGATGTTTGAATGAATAACCCTATCATGAGGGCCAGAACTGAGTCCTGGTCTCCAGAATCCTACCAATGCACTTTAGCTACTGCACATAAAACAAAACATATTTAATTATTTTCTATCTCCTACCATGTTGAAAATAAGTTTCCATATGACCTAAATGCAACCACTGTCTAATAATTTATATTTTTCATTTGGGAATCATGAAAATAAGCAAGTAATTAAGGTCTCCCTAGGTGTGGTATTGAAGTGATACAACATGGGGAGTGGTAGGACTCAGAACAGAAAATAACAATTTCTTTTGATGGTTAAAAGACTTCTGGTTTTAAAAAAGACTAAATCAATCAAAATGTTTGACTAAATCAAACATTGCCTTCTTAAAAGAAAAATAATTTCTTTTATTTGTGTTTCTTTCTCCTGAATTTCAGTCAATTAATAAAAAGGTAAAACTAAAGGTTTGATTCAGGTGGATTCAGCCTTATTAATCACTTTATTTTCATTGAAAATGACAAAAAATGATAATTCAATATCATTCCCTCCCACACAGAGCATTTTTCAAGTACAAATTTGATTAACTTATGTGTGAAATAACTTTCTTATCTATGTCAGGGACAGAATGTCAAATTTTCTCAGATTCTCTTAGCAGCAGGCATTTGATTTGCTGTCTTGCATAGAGCTGTTTAAAATGTCCTTTGTGGGGGAAAACGCCATATCTGAAAATGTTTTCATGTAATACTCTTTTAGCATTTTCCTATTATAGTCTATTACTACAATTTTAAATATAGTTTTAGAATTAACATTTCCTTAGAGATAATCTAGTCTGACACCCTCAGTTTATTTTTTCATAGTAATATAATTTACTTGAAATTGCATAACACTTTTTTGAAATGTCCTTGAAATGAAAAATTTGTAAATAACTTTTTAAAGAATATATTTTTATTTTTTTTTTGTCTCTTAGAAAAGGGGCAGGGATTTCCTTTTTCTAAATGTTATAGCAACTCTTTGATTTCAACATCTTATTCCAGGCTCTCATTTGGAAATTTCTTTATATATTTCTAAATCCTGGCTAGAATATGTGTTTCATCTTATTTCAATTTAGGAGGTCTTGTAAATACATAAACTACCCTATGTGCTACCAGGTAACAACTGGGCTTACAGAATAAGCTGTATTTAAGGTTTAGTACTTTTTAAATACTACTAATAATAAATGATGTCTGGGTTTCAGGACCAAAACTTTGGTCAGCTGTTTATCTCTTAATTTCATGTTGACTAATCTCTCTCCGAAGCAACAGCTGTCTTTTTCTCAAGCCAGGTTTGGCCAATGCAACTTTCCCTTTGTCCTGAGAGGTGGCAAGCTATATCAGATCTTTTCTCCCTCAAAATTAAAGTATTTTGTAACTACTTCTTATGCCTAGCATCTGGTAGGTGCTCAGTAAATTAGTTGAATATGAATAAAAATGTTGGTTATTATATTTTTACCATAAATGTTATTTATTCAGCTTTCAAATTTAACTGGTAAACTTTATATACTCATGTGACTATATTATTTCATAATTTTTATGTAAATGAATTTTCTTAGTGTTTCAGATTTTCCTAAAAATCTGATCCAGTAATATAGGAATAAAATAATACATATCCGAGGATTAAAAAATGAAATTTATCTCTAATCTTTAAAATAAATTTTTTGAAGGGCAGGTACAATGCTACGTATTCTCTCACGACAGTACATTTCATCCACTTTGCAAGTTAAGAACAGCTTGCTATTAAAGTCTTTTGTTTTGGACTCATGTTCCTGACATTTTAGGTCCAGAGGAATTTTTAGAGTGGTCTAAACTAAATTTTTTAAATTTTGAGACAAGAAACATGAGCGATTGTTTCTTCTAGCACAGTGTGTGTGTTATTAGATATTAATAACATGTTCAACACTCAGGCTAGTGGCTATGATTCTAAATGCTGTTTATGTATTATCTTGTTAATTCGGATACTCCCTTTTGAAATGTGTATTGTTTCTATCCCCATTTTACAGATAAAGAATAAAGGCCCAGAGGTATTAAGGAGGCTTCCCCCATCACACAGCTAATCAGTTGTAAACTTGGGTGTTGGATCTATTTATGTACCTCTTTGAGTCCTCATTTTTTTTTAATGTAAAAGAGTAGGATTTGTTCAAGTGAGAAGAAAAGAGACTGAGCCAAAGGGGACCCAGGGGTTTGCCTGAGCCTTCATTTCCAACTGGTATACCATGTTGTCACTCTGATTAAAGCCATCTTGTGAAGACTAACTCCTAACTTGCAATGTTTTAATTATGGGTATTCTCTAAAAGGTTTAGAGATGGTTGACTATTTTAAGTGATAATACATCAGAGTGGCAGCGAACATATGAAAGGGAGCTGGTGAAGCTCGCAGAAGGTGAAGAGGACAGGAATGATGGTATGAAATTCTTGATGTAAGTAATCATACAATGTTGAAAGAAAATGGATTTTCCTCAGCATCCAGAAACGTTTGTTCTGAGGACTTAACTAATCTCGCTGTTGGAAGGGCCGGCCTCCCAGGGGAGTAGATCTACTAACATCTCTACTAGATACCTGCCCCTCATGCCTTTTCTTCTTCTGAAATGAATTCACTTATTACAACTGTAGTTTGTCTTTTGAAAGGTTTCCTCAAATGATTTTGAAAGAACACCTAGACAGAGGACATAAAGCCACTGTCTTCACTGGGCTTTTGCTGAGCTTTGACTGTTGAAGAGATGAGGCGTAACAACATCACTGCTGATGTTATTTTGCCTAATCAGGACTTCCTTCATGGAGGACAGAGAGGGCAAAGTAGGCAAGGACACAGAGCTCAGTCTTTTTGTCATTCTTCTTGCTGATACATGAATAACTCAGAGTTTTCACTTTATGCTATTTCAGTCACCTGAATTGTTAATGATCTCTTTCCCACTTAAGATCATAGATTCCCTGTGTATTTTAGTAAGAGAAATTACATGTCTCCACATCCAAAATTTCAACAATTATGTCTGGGTCTTGTGTCGCCATTTTGTCAGCTGGACTGGACACATTGCTATTGGGGAAAGTCTGAAAAAGCTACTTGGTTTTAGTAGGACCCTTAACTGGGCCACTTTAGTAAGAGTGGCACTCTGGAAGAATTAAAAATTATTTGAAAATTATGTTAACTAAGGTATACCTTATGAATCAAATTAAAAGAAAGGAAGTGTTATATTGTTTACTCTAAAGTTAGTGCAAGCAAGTTTTCTGATTTTTTAAAAAGAAAACCCAATAAGATCATAGATTAAATATGTATTTAAATAAGAGAAATCCCAGGTATAAAATCCTACTGATTTTGACTTTTCCTTGTATTATTGCCATTTGAAAATATAATTTAGCCACATAATTCTATGCCCCACAAAGCAAACTTGCAATTAAGTTGGCCTACTAATTGGCAGTAACAAAACAAAACATCCTAGTGTAAGGTTACTCATAAATGTCTTACTATCAAAAATTAGTCAATGACCTATATCTTAATTTTACGAGTGATAATATCTCCAGTGTACTGATTACCAATCCAGAAAAATGTTAATATCAGAGGAGAATACTGACATTTAGGTATGTATTTGAAATGGTTAGTATTTATAAGATTAAAAGTAATGTGTTCTAGTGAATGAATATAAGTATGTAAAGTAATTATCCTGGGGGTATGTTTAACTTAGCTTCATTATGCAGTGTTAAATGGCTTTATTTAACAATAAAACAAAATGGGTGTAGTTAATTTAGATTGGACAGATTTATTGTTAGCAGTAAGTGCCTAGGAAATGGTAGAAGGTGCAGGCCATATGATAATAAAATAAAAATATATATATTGTTAGATGTTCTTGCCTTTTCTGTTTTTCAGATTATTGCCACAGCCCATCTTGTCCCCTGAATTCTAGAGTAAAATCTGCTATTAACAGTGAGCTGATTTAATGAAGGAGTGTTAAGTATTCAATGAAGCAGCAAATCTGCTTGCATATTTATTAGCACATAATTTTGAAGAAACAGAGCAGGTCTAAAGCGAAGGCCTAGGCTGAGATACAGGTATAAATCGAGATCATGTATATATGTCATTTATGTATTCAATTAAATCTAAAATACTTGGCCTCTCTGATTTTCTACGACACAGCAACACTGAAGAGCCATAGAGCTTATATTTGGAAAACTGGCTGTATTACTTGGTAGTAAATAATTGTCAGCTAGACTGGACAAATTGTGGACAAATCAAACAAAGTCCAAGAAAGCTACTGCAGAGGAAACAACCATCTTATTTAAAAAATTTAAAAGAAAGATAATTTATAAAATTATGAGAAGCCCATGAGGAAAATTAATACTAGATTCAAGAAAAAGAGCTGGTAAAATAGAATGTTGAGATGGAATGATGCTAGAATCAGAGAAGCTGAAAACAATAGGAAAGTCATCTGGGAAGTTGTCTTTTGAAAGTAAACATAGAGATGTTCCCAAACTGATGAAGAGAGGGTAATGCAACATCTATGTGTGAATGGATTTTGATTGGGGTAGATTGGTGATTTTCGGAGAACAGCCCAAAACTAGTCCTACCCCCACCCCTGAACAAATAAACAAAACCTCCTTCTCCCTTCTGTCTTACCAAAAACTGTCTGACACAGGCCAAATCCAAGTCACTAATTTAGGAATTTTCCTTTGGAAACTAGCCAGTGCAATTGAGTCATATTTTCAGATGCTTCTTTTTTGGAAAAAAATACCAACACATTTTCATTTTGTGGGATGATTAAAAAAAAACTAGAATCAATTTTAAAAACTTTATTCAATTCTTGGCTCTGAAGAGGCCTTTGAAGGATTAGGTAAAGTCCTACCCACTTTGGAACTTCCATTTAGGCCCTGGAGATGTTAGGAAGTGCTTGTGAGTAATTTTTTATGCAGGAAAAGAACACCCAGCTGAATGTTGGACTGTAATTCAATCAAAAAGTTCTAATGGCATTCTAAAACTGGAAAGTACAGTTTGAATGCTTTATGAATAATACCACATTGCCAACATTGAATTACAGCTAGTATTTTTATACGAGGACTAGGAATACTAGGAACATAAAACAACTTTATAGCCAGTTACCTTTGAGGTTGAGGGAGATGACAATTCATCACACTGAGGTCTTTAGTGCACGCCACAATGAAAGATTATAATATGTGTAGGAATGAAGGTTTGCCACTTGTTAGTCTATGAGGAGAAGGATTTGAGTATAGAGGACATAGCGTCTGCAAAGCATGACAGGACTTGGGAAATGAGGACAGGGTTTGCAATGCTTTTAAGGATACCAAGTTGCCAGGGACACAAATCCTACTCCTCATAAATACCACATTTTATACTCTAATCAGAAAAATTCTATTAAGACTAACCTTTCAGTGAGGGAATATTATCTAAACATAACACAGTCATTTCAGCTGCTAGATGAAAAACTTATAGTTTATGAGGCTAGGAAGAAGTCAGTTTGAATGTTATCATAAGATAGCACATGGTCCTGAGGCACCCTGGGGTGCTGATATCTCACATCCCAGCACAAGCTCAAAAAAACCCTAGCCTGCTTGATAATTGTTAAAGTTATTTTAATTTGAGCCATAACCAATTATTTATGTAAAAATATACTGTAAGGATGATAGTTGGAGAGCAAGAACATGAAAATGTATTTTTTTCAGCCTTGTTGAGATTAACGAACCCTCAAAAATGTATTAACTTTGCAGAATGAGTACCAAGTCTAAACAGTTCTGCATTTCAAAATACTTTGGTTTCTTTTCAAAAGAATGAATTAAGGTGATATTCATGACTAAGCCAGAAAGGTACTACCAAAGGTTCTCAATACATTTCTCCAGTGTGAATCACCCTAAAGATACCTTAATTTTGCCACAAAGTCTTTTTATTCTTTTATTTTTGGTCTTATTTGAAAGCTGTATTCCCCATGACATGAAGGAGGAAAATAAATACTCAGATGTTACTTTTTTTTTTTTTTAAGCCAGGAAGATGTGCTCTGCCTATTGTCCTGAACACTAGCCCGAGCCCTACTACAGCTTGGTATCTAGTATGGCCCAATCCTGCTCAGTGTGGACCTGAGAGCCCTGGCCAGTGCTTGCCACAGAACAGATTAGGGGTCAGACAAAAAAGAATGCCTGGTAAGTGGCATTATGAATACACATCAGAGAAGAAAGGACTTTAGTGGTTCCTTAGTTATGATTCTCAAGAATGTTCAGGACTTTTGGATAGAGGATATTAACTAGCATATCTGATGTTCCCTAAGTATAGAGTAAGAGTAAATGGCCTAAAGCATTACTCAAAGGATTTTGAGACTCACCTAAAATAAGAAGCTCCCAGTCTAAAGACAGTTGGCAGAGAACATTAATAAGAAATAGAGGATAATGGAATGCCAGAGACAGGAGTGCTTTAAACTCATTAGAAAAGAAAATCTGAAAAAAAAAATTGGAAAAGAGATATCAGCTCCATCTGCATCCTTCAGGATATTCAGCTTGATGGAGGGCATGTGCTTTCCCCAGCCACAAGTAGGCAGAGGCTATGTTTAGGAGAGGCAATGATTCTGAATGCTGCTGATATGGTTCCTCCTCCCTTCTCTTTGCCCTTATTCTGACTTAATTCATGGTGTGTGCATATGCATGCATGCACATGCGCACACATTAGAGAGAGGATTTGAACACCCCCACCCCTACCCCCAAGCAAAGTGAAGGCCTCAAATGGAAAAAAAAAAAAAGGTCCATTCCTCAGGAAAATTTTATCCTGGGGATTCCCTTTAAGGCAGAAATTCAAGCAATAGTGAGAAAGGTGCCCTCAGACTTTCCCTGTAATGAGATATTACAAGCCATTAATTTTATGAAACTTCCACAAACCACAGCCAGGCCACAAAAAAAGAAAAAAAGAATCATCTAGGAATCACTGAGAAAATACTAACTTTCCAAATTCAGTGAGTGAATTTGACTGAGTCCCCTCCCCCCTTTAAAATTTCCATGTTGAATTTGAATCCAAGTTATGCTTAATTAGTTTTTATATTTCCCCCTTAAGACCCTGCAAAATGGTTTTAGGGTTTTCAAGTAATTGGGAAGAAAAAAATGTAGAATGACTCAAAGCAAAAACACTCAAAAGCTTTTAGTAGTTCTCCATGGCTCTGAAGGTCAACTCCATAATAATTATTGCACACACAAGGGACCAAGGATCAGCCTACCCTTAACTTCTGCCCTCATTTCTCAATCAGGTGGTCTGACTTCTCTTGGTTCCTTGTCATGTGATGGTTCTCTCTGCCCTTGGCACAACCGGTTTACTTTTATTCCAAATTTTTTCACTAAGTTAGCACCTCCATGAAGTTTAGCTTAAGTTTTTTCTTCTGGAAGCTGACCTAGACCTCATACCCTGCCCTCCTGTCGGGGCTATGATGCTTCCTCTGCCTCCACCATACCTTCTCATCTTGGCCTTCTCTGCCCTGTGAAGTTGTTTAGAGGCCTTTACTAGGCCCTTAGTAATCCTCATTTGACTATAAACTCTATAAACTTTTATTACATTTCACAAGAGTTTTTATAACATAAACTAGCTTTCATGGTAGGATCGTTTCAAACTTGAGGGGCTAATTTTAACTGTGGCAGAAGGTGAGGAACATTTATGGTGGGTGCGAGGATACATTCACTTGCTTTCCCTTAAGTGCCCATTCTCTTCCATCGTTGAGTATGTATTTTTACTGTAGTTTTAAACTATAGCCCTGGGGTTTTTTGAAAACCAAAGTTTTAGCTTCACTTGTGGACCTAATTTGATTAAAAAAAAATAGTCTTGAGAGTTGATTTGAAAAGCTGGTTGTCATCAAAAGCCCTTATCTTTCCTGGGTCACTTGGCTGATCTTATGGAAGCATCTAAGCTGCAGCAATACCTCTACTGTGGCCGAGGTGTCAAATGAAATTGTTGGTAATAAATACTTGCCTTGAAAGAAAGATTTTGGTGCTTGGGAAATTTGCAAGACATTCTTAAAGCCCTCTTCTCTTTGAAGGACAATTTGCTATTTTAAGAGTCAGGATACCTTGACTTTGCTTTTTAAGGATGCCTTACTCCAATGGCACAGTATTTTTATTTTGTTATACTTGATAACATTTTGCTATTTTTTCCCCTATTAAGTTACACATATTTTGGTTTTACAGTGATATGCTAAAAGAAAAAGGAGGGAAAAATAAATCCTGTTTTCAGCAGGGAATGAAGGTAAAATTTGCATCTGAATCCCATGAATTGTATTACTGCCTTCCTATGACACATGGGGTTACAGATCAATATTTGTTGTGTAATCATTTACCTTGCATAAGTATTTTCAACATTCTTTTTTCAATCACCTAGATTTTAATTGTGCAGTCTAAGATAGTTTCCTTTTGACATACATAGCTATTGAGCACCTAAAATGTGGCCGGTCTGAATCCAGATGCGCTATAAATGTAAAATGAAGACCAGACATCAAAGAATTAGCTAAAAAGAACTTTAAATAACGAATTTATCTCAAAAAATCCATTTACCTTGATTTCATGTTGAAATTATCATCTGAATGTGTCAAGTTAAATGAAGAGTATTATTAAAATTAATGCCATTTTTTTTCTTTTTACTTTTTAAATATAGTTACCACAAATGTTTTAATTGCACACATAGCTTACTTTTTATTTTTATTGAACAGTGTTGGTCTAGACAGCATTTGAATAATGAGGAATTTTTGTTTACCTTTTCTAGGAAAGAGCTATTTATTTCATCATTGTAGCAAGTAAAACTTGTGACAGGTTGACTTTGTAGAATCTCCAAAGGACTTTAAATATACCTAATATCTAGGATAAACTACTTATAATAATTTTAAAAAGAATGACTACTCCTCTAAGACTAACTACTCTAATAAATTAATGATATTATTTAATTCCTCAGATTTTAGGGTTAGGGTTAGGGTTAGGATTTAATAGATATTATTGTGAAGGAGTGACATTAAATATTGTCTCATGAAGAAAGGGTGAGGTGGAAACTATCAGAGAACAATTTTGAAACTATTTTCAAAACTGACATATGTAGTAATAGGCTTAATTATCTATGGATTCAGAGCATAAGAAAAAGGATCTCTTGTTGTCTATGAAGATTTGTGCCAGATCTTTTTTCATGTGTCTATATAAGCTATGTAACCCTCCTTCTAAATGGTCCATGATATTTTATTTAATCAAGATGTCAGCCTTTATGTAACTATTCCCCTGTTCTTAGAGATTGGGTTGCTTCCATTTTCTCACTATTATTGATGTTATGATGGTAAATATCTGTAAAACTCTTTCCATATTTTGGGTAATTTTCCAAGGATGTCCAGTTGATTTTAGGAGATAACAAATTATGTAAGAGTATAAAAGACATTGAAGTTTTTGGCTAAAAGCGAACAATTATTTGACCTCACCTATTTTGCATTTGTAGGGTAGAAAAAGCAAATGGGGAAAATATTTGCTAAATGTTGACATGAGATCGTTTCTATTGTAAGAATTTTGACAAAATGATAACAAAACTAGATACCTTTATTATCAGAATCTTGAATGTATAACTTAGAGCAGCTGAAAGAATTCTGAGAGTGCCTACAAGCTATGTAAGGGCTCATATAAATGACCAGCATCACATGTGAATTAATTTAAATATGCATGGTAATTTTGGAAAGAGACTACTTATTTGTGTTTGTAAATTGTTTAGACCTTTCAGTTACATAATAAAAATCTTGGAAGAAAGATTTCATTTTGCCCATGACTGTGTGTTTATACAAGTTTTATTTTTAGAGCAGATGTTTAAAACCCCCAAAGCTGAGTTTACGTTTTGTGAATATATTTATTGTCTTAATCACACTTATGTTACTGGTAGTGGGCTAGAAATTGCAATTCATTCCAAATAAAGTTGGGTGGAAATAGGAAGGCAACTCTGCAGTAAAGCAGAGTATTTTTAATAACGATCTATTTAAAATACAGCTTCTCATTATCATAACATTACAAGTCCCATTTGTAACCAGAGCTCCAGAGTTCAAGAGCAAATGTTCTGAGCTTCTGCAGCAGTGCTCATTCATATGGGGAGAATATTGCAGAGAATGTATATTCAGTGAGCCTGATTTGTGTAGTTCATGTTCTGTTAGAGTTGTTAATTTTTATACAGTTGTCCTTACTTTCAGGAATACCTGCTGCTTGAACAACCCACTTATAAAACAAACTCTCTCCAAGAATTATTTCTTACTTCTGTTGTTTGGTTTTAAGAACAGGGATTGAGTGGTGCTTTTGTATAAGAGTGTTTTTAAGTTACAATTACTGTGATATTGGTTGAACATTTAAAAGGTTCTTGATACCTTACAGAGATCATGACTCTTGGCCTGCTTCATGCTTGTGAATCCTAATGATGGTGTGCTGATAAGATGACTTTCTGAGTTTTTGAAGGAAAAGTATTCCATTTAGAATCAATGCCTTGAATTTGGGTGCTGGCCATGTAAACTGGGCCAGTGGTATAAGTTGGAAAGATTCAAATAATAATAATCACCTGATCTTCTCAAGGAAGATATTTACTACAAAGGTACATAAGGAAAATTTGGGGGAGATAAAAATAGTTTATGTATTGATTGGTACCTGCATGACTATGTACATCTGCTAAAACCAAATATTGAAAAAAGGATAAATTTTACTCTGTATGAATTTTACCTCAAAAAACATAATTTCAGAGGAAATTGTGTAAATACTAAATAAGTCAAGTGACTCGTTTTTCTTTTAATTTTTTTTTTTTTTTAGAGAGAGGGAGAGAGAGAATTTTTTAATGTTTATTTTATTTTTTTTTAGTTTTCGGTGGACACAACATCTTTGTTTGTATGTGGTGCTGAGGATCGAACCTGGGCCGCATGCATGCCAGGCGAGAGCGCTACCGCTTGAGCCACATCATCCCCAGCCCCAAGTGATTCGTTTTTCAATTTCATAAGATAAGCAATAATTTCATACTGTCTGTTAGAGGGAAGTGATTCTTCCCTACTGGAATTCGAGTAGATGTCCTCGTAATTCTTGAATCTTGATCTGCATAAATTGTTTACCTTCCAGATCCTCAGGTCAAATGAAATGAAAATTTTATTTAACTGAGTCCCTAGGGCACTATCCTTCACCAGTATCTTCTTTCATTCTGAGCGCATCCCTTCCCATGGCATCAACTATTCTGATAGCATCCAATTCTCTCTCACTTGTATCTCATTCCTGAGCTCTAGACCTGCATTATTATTTTTTTTTCCTGGAGATTTCTACTTGGAAATTCCACAGACATCTTCAAACTCATTACTTTCAATACTGAGCTCCTTCTTTCTGTAAGTCCCTTGTTTTTTCATGAATTCCTCATATGTTTATTGGATGCACACTTTATGAAAGCTTTGGGTTAGGCACTGGAAATGCATAAGCAAAACACACAGTCCCCTTCTTTATTAAGATTATAGACCAATACAAGAAAATATATAATAAATTCAACAATGTGTGATAAGTATTTCCTTCCTTAATTTTTAGGAAAGCTAGATATAATTCTTGATTTTCCCCCTCATTTCTACACATTTCTAATGGTGAGTTTTTCTGATTTTGCCTCCCTAACCCTCTGAAGCTTATCCATCTCTCCCTCCATTATCTATAATATAACTACCTAGGTTTAAGCCGTTAGAGTCTCGTTATTTGACTCACTGATAGCGTCCAATTGCCTTCCATGCCTCCTGGGCTGTTTCCCTTAAATCCATCAATAGTTCTATCATCAGAGAGCTTGGCCAAAAGAATATGTTTTTTTTCCCCTGTTTAGAATTCACCTGTAGAATAGCTCAAAAGGTCAAAGTTCTTAGCAGAACATTAATTACCCTCCAATATTCAGCTGTTTCCTTTCAGTTTAGTCTCATGACAAAACATTTGCTTCATGCTTTGCATCCCAGAAACACATAACTATTTTGCTTTTTATTGCACACAACATACCATTTATGATCTCCAGGCCTGCACTTAAAACTTTTTCATTCTGCCAGAAATACTTTCCTAACATCTTGGTCACCATCCTCACGTTAGCCTTTTCTTATTCTTTAAGATTCACCTGAGATTTTCTCAAGTTTTTCCTAGAGTGAATTAATGCTTTTCTCTTTGATTTCACTTGTCACTTTATGTTGAAATCTGTTTCGGGTCCATTTACCAGACTGTAAGTTTACTGAGGGCGAGGACTGTGTCTTAGTACTCATATCCTCCGTGTTAGATTCGTAGTAGTGCCCAATATGTACTTGTTGACGTGAATCAAAGGATGCGCTCCTTGACTCTTCTCCAACTTTATTTCCTGCCATTTGATCCCACTCCATTATTTCACCTCAGTGAAATTCTTATAGTTCCTTGAATAATCTACAGTCTTCCTTCCAAGTGTGTATGGCATGATACTGTTACATAGCCTGGAATTCTTTTCTTCCCATTTCTCTGTGCAGTTTATTATTGCCTGTTCTTTAAGACTGCAGCTTGACCTAGTCATCCCTTCCTCTGGAAAGGCTCTATTCCTTTCCCCTACCATGTTAGCATAGATTAGGATGCCCACTTTAGTTTTCTTAAAGCAATGTCAGTGATCATAGCACTATTTATACTGATCATTCTTTTGTAATACTTGTCTTTATCCCTGACCAGATGGGGACTTCTGGTTCTTATCACTACATTTATTAGATACCTAACAAATTTTTCTTTAAAAAACAAGAGAGACCAGGGTTGATTGCAGGGTTTTGTTTGTTTATTTTAAAAGTGGAATTGTATTCTTCTTTGGTGCAAATTAGTACATCAAAATATATTGGGACTTCCTTTTTCAAATTAAGTGTGCATGATTATATATGGAACAAATACTAAGGTCTCAAGGTGGAAGGGCTAGGGAAAGGAATATTGAATTCTTACTTGACTTGAAGATGCACGAGGAGGTGCTTTGTGTAATGTATTGTACACTACAGCATCTTTGTGGGTTTCAATAAATTAAAATTTTAATCTCCCCCCAAAAAAATCAGGAGAGAGACAATTTTTCTTTTCTGTATTTAAGAAAGAATTTAAATTTTGAGAACCTAATAAGTCCTTGTCAGTATATGATAGGTGTTTATATAGTATTTGGAAGAAAACCAGAGACAAGAGATTTAGCAAACAGAAATCATTTGCAGTTTCATAATCTGAGATTGTGCTTATCACAGGTTTGGGTTATCTACATTGTTTTCCCCATGTGTACTATGGCTCTTTCTCCCATTAGAAATAGTGAACCTATTGGGGAAGTTCAGATAACTAGTTTATTTTATAATATTCTCTGCTTTTGGGGAAAAATTCTGTTTAAATAGATTATAAGTATCTCTTAAATTGGGGCAAGCTTCCTTTGGGGATGTGAAGCCAAAGAATAAGCAGATACATCTTCCTGACATGTTAGTTCATTTACTCAGAGCTACATATAATGCAGTTAAATATGGTAGAATAAAGGCCTTTTAATATTACTCTCCTCCTAGAAACTCATAAAACAATAAAAACAAACGGAGAAACTCATCCTATCCCAAATCCCAGATTTTAAAAATTGGGAATAAAATCTTTATGTTCAAGTGAAAACAGGAGATAATTGTGAAGAATTATTAGCTAAATATAGTGAAATGGAGATTAAATAGGAGAGGCTCCTCAGACCCTAAATAAATCTAAGACCTTGGGTGAAACAGTCTTTTGTAAACATAAATGCCATAGACCTGAAAGGAGAAGTGGGGAATAGTCCTGAGAACACAGGTGCCATATGCAGACCCCAAGGGAATAGGGTAAAAGGGGAACCCAAATAATCTAGCTATTTTGGTTAACGATAACTTAGATTCTCAGCTGAGGAAGATTTCTGATGGTAAGACTGGGAAAAGGAACTAAAAAGGGAAGCCAGTATTAGTAGGGCTTGCAATTCAGGGCTGAAGCCAGACTAGCTTCACTCATGTCTAAAGCTGAAGGGAGACGGCACTGAGGGAAGGGAACACAACAAACATGGCAAGATGTTGCTGGAAGGAATGAGCCCACATTGAAGATTCTGATTTCCCTAGTTCACTTAACAGCAAAAATGTGTAAGTACAAACAGTGACAAAAAGACCAGGTGCTATGATGTGGTATAATAGGTCATTTGATAGTGTCTGTGGCTCTGGGGGTTTTCTCTGAGAAAGCAGTTTGAGTTGAGAACTGATGAATGAGTCAGTGAGGCAATGGAGGAAAACATTCTTGTTTGAGGATGAAGTACATTTAACATCTTTGAGGCAGGAGAGAGAAAACTGTGGGTGAGAAACAGAAAGCAAATGTGTCTGAGATGAAGGGTGGGAGGGTTGGAGAGAGGATAATAGTGAGAGGTAAGACTAGATGAAAGCAGGGAGGGGAGGGTCAAATATTTGGACTTCAGTGTTCTTGTTAAGGACTCCTCAGAGCAAAGGGAAGCAATTGGAAGATTTTCATGAGTTATGGCTTGATAAGAAGATTGGCTTGATAAGAAGATTGGCCTTTTAAAATTGTGTAATGAAGATGATTTGAGAGCATAAATATAGGGAGACCAGCTTGGAGGCAGTAGTAAAACAGGTGAGAGGTCATGATACCTCAGACTAGGAGCATGACAGTAGAAGGCAAATAGACCCACTTCAATAATGGATTAGATTTGGGGATGTATAGGGCAGAAATGTCCTTTGTAGGGGAAAAGCCATATTTGAAAATGTTTTCATACATTACTCTTTTTAGCATTTTCGTACTATATTACTACAAATTTTTATATAGTTTTAGAATTACTATTTCTTTAGAAATAATCTAACCCAACACCCTGATTTAATTTTTTCATAGTAACATAATTTACTTGTATTTGCACAGCATATTTTTTTATATTTTTGGTTTTTTTTACTTGTAGTTGGACACAATACCTTTATTTTATTTTTTATGTGGTGCTGAGGATCCAACTCAGTTCCCCCTCATGTGCTAGGCGAGAGCTCTATGGCTGAGCCACAACTCCAGCCCCGCATAGCACTTTTTTTGAAGTGTACTTGAAATGAAAATTTTATAAATAAGTTTTTAAAGAGTAAATTTTTATTTCTTATTTTTTATCTCTGAGAAAAGAGGCTGGGCTTCAGTATTGATTATCCCTTTCTTCCTTTTATAAATAGTACCGTCTACGCCACCTTGAGTTGGGGCTACCCCCATGTATTAGTAGCTGTTTCACTGCTGTGACTAAAGGACCCGGCCAGCACAATTGTAGAGGAGAAAAGGTTTATTCAGGGCTTACAGTTTCAGAGGTCTTCATTCATATACAGCAGGCTCTACTCCTTGGGGCTCCATATGAGGCCGAATATACAGGACAGAGTGTGTTGCAGAGGAAAGAAGCTCACACGGTGATCAGGAACTAAGAAGAGAGAGTATGCCCTCAATGTCCCACCTCCTCCAGCCACACCCCAGCAGCCTTCAGTTACCACTCAGTTAATACCTATCAGGGGATTAATTCACTGATTGGCTTAAGGCTCTCATAACCTAATCATTTCTCCTCCGAACCTTCTTGCATTGTCTCACATGTGAGCATTTGGGGGATACCTCAAATCCAAACCATAACCCATGACTAGTGTCTACATTTGTAAAATTGTCTTTCTTTGGATGTGATCATGAACTAAATTTGAGCCAACATCCAGATTACTCCCTAAAATACAAAGATACTTGCCCTTGACTCTGAGCCCCTTTTCCTGAGCTGGAATGTGGACACAGTGCTAAAGATCCTTTCCATCCACGGTAGACTTGAACATCAACCCTAAGGGTTATCAGAAGAAGATAGAAGTAACCTAGATTCTTGGATAATCTTGTGGAGCAGAGCCTTCTCACTAGCTCAGTTCTGTTCACTTTTGTATTCTACATCTGATAAGAGATCTCCTGCCTTAGTTGAGCTACCATACTTTTTGAAAATCTCTTTGTGACAGCAACTTAGCCCAATTATTTTAGGTGGTAGGAGAGGACTGAACTGAATGAATGGTGATGCCATTCACTAAGATAGGAAACATTTTCATTATCTCATTAAGCTTTTAGTCATTTATATATTGATTAAATATTTTATATCTTAATTCAAACAATTGACAAAAATGTTTCAAAACTAGAAACTGTCTGGTTTGCCACAGACTCATTCTAAGAATAAGTTTTACCGATTGTAATTTTATCTAATTGTGCTATTGTCAGTTCATATTTATCAAAATATTAAGGTAATATGAAAAGCAAACCTGACTTACTGACCACTGGATTAGATTTACTTCCATTCTCTTGAGATGACATATCAATCTAGCTAAACAAAATGCAAACAAGGCAAGAGAAAACTTAATAAAGGGGAGGAAAGAAAAGAAAGAAAGAGAAAATGGGGTCAACTTAGCTTGAGTTTAGTTTTTAGTTCACTTACAAAAGTCTCTAAAAATCATCCTTATCAAATTTCAGAATGGTTCATGTCCTCTACATGTAATAATCTACATAATAATTTTTTTCAGAGTAGAAGCCAAACTTAATATTCAGAGTCCACTATTTTTCCTTTTGTAAAACCATGACAAGCAACCCAGGGCAGCAGATTTCAAATTTTCTTTTTTTTATACCCCCCAAAATTTAAGAATATTTCTATCAAAACATTTCCTATATTATTTATCTAAAAATAATTATTACCAAAGTAGTAGAAGCTAGAGTTAGGTAAAATAAATGGTTACCATCATAAAAATTATCCTTACCTTACACAACCTATATTAAACTTACTTGGAATTTTATGAACTTTTTCTATAAATTCAAAGAGATAAAAATCAACAAAGGACCCCATTTCCTGAAATAATCCTAATTTTAAACTATAGCTCCAATTTCGACAATTTAGGTCCTTTATACTTATCAGAAGAGAATTTGTTGAAATATACTAGAGCAGCTCTTCTTATTTAACAGATGAAACAGTAGAGTTATTGAGTAAGAGAAGCTATTATAGATTTATATCTTAATCAGATACTAGATAAGTTATTCACTTGGAAGTTTCTGCTGTTCAGTCTGGGGTACCTTCCACAGGCCTTCCTCTGCTTTCGTAGTGTAAATGGAAGTTCATTTATCAAATTATATGATACTGTAATCTATTTGAAAAGATACTAATTTCATCTAAATGATGATTTCTGTAGATACTCTATTTCCAAATCTTTCAGTGTTATTTTAAATATTGGAAAGTCATTTGAAGAAATAATTATTCTAGGAAGCAAGTAAACTTTGGAGTGTACCATGATTCATAAATCAATAAACTTGATGCAAACAAAATTATTTAAAAGATAGATTTGCCAATTAGAAAGGAAAAATTTAGCTGTAATTTTCAAAGCTATTTGAAATGGGTTTGGATTCATTCAACCATCATTTTTTTAAAGCCAGACACATAGTTCACAATGATAAATAAGATAGTTTCTGCCTTCATAGAAATTTTTTTCCAATGAGGGAGATACAAAAAATGTACATAAGACATAATACTCATGCAATTAAGAAAAATGAGGTAGAATAAAGAGGTAGGGAGTGATGAAGAGGGTAGGATTCTTTACAGTCAAAATATCAGCTTGAAGAAGTGATATTTGAACAGAGAGTGTAATGAAGGGAATGGAAAATCTCAAAATTCCTGAGCTACCTTTCACAACTGATGCCAGATAGGTTTAACTTGACATCTTCTAAAAATGAGAATGCTGATGTCCCCAAAGTGGGTAAAAATGGAAGTGGGAAGACATGATCAGGGAGGCAGCCATAGCCAGATCCCTTAGGGCCAGGTCCATCAAAGTGAGAACTCTGAATTTTGTCCTAAATGTGATAAAAAGCATAGAAAGGTTTGAGCATGAGAGTATGTGATCTGATGTTTTCAGAAGATTACTCTGACGACACGATGAGAATAGATGGAGGGAGGGAAATGGAGATGGTGTGGAGGCACGGAAGCTAGCAATGATGTAGAGAAGGGATGCTGGTGGCTGAGGACAGAACAGCAGTTGTGGAGCTGGTGAGGATTCACATTGTGGTTTATTTTGAAGATGGATCTCTTATATGTTGCTGAGGGATTGGATGTGAGATGTAAGAGAAAAATAAATGAAAGAAACACCTACGTTTCCACCTTCAACAACTAGATGAAGGGTGGTGCCATTTATTGGGCTGATGAAGACTGAATCGAGAAAGGAACCTTTGGAAAGATTAAAAGTTCATTTTGGCCATATTAAACTTGAGTTGCCTTTTAGACAGCCAAGTGGAAATATCACACGGGTAGTTGGATATATAAGTCTGGAGCTCCTAACTGAGGTAGGAGATGCAGATAACCAATTTGTGAGTCCTTAGCATGTTGATAGTGAGTTCACATAGACACATAATGAAGAGAGCATATCTAGGGCTGAGCTCAGGAACTTCATCATTAAGAGGTGAGGAAATAGACAAAATTCAGCAGAGGAGAATGATAAGGAATGGTTAATGAGGAGGGGGAACATAGAGAAAGTGTATCAAGAAAATGGATGTCTCCTCCCATTTTATTGCTCAGTGTGTTCTCTTTCTTACTCTTAAATTTTACCATTTCTCACTTTTTCTCTGCAAATCTTCATCTGTCCCTTCCCTGCCCAACTCAATTTACTATCAGCTTATGACACTGTTTCATATTTCACTGCAAAGATAGAGCTGCTCTGAGGAGAACTTCACAATCTTCATAAAAACAAATATATCATCTGCAACTACACTGCCTTCCCATCTGTTAAAGCCAGTGAACTGTCTCTGCTTCGCTGTAGGATGGACTCCTCCACTTATGTACTGGCCCAAGTTCCTCTTTCTATTCAAGGACTCTGTTGTTTAAATATCTTTCTCTCTTGCATTATCAATCACTTTCATGTTGCCTATCTCTTACCTATTATTGTCCAAATATGCTGCATTATCTTCTATCTTAAAAAACAGAACAGAGCAAAATTAAAATAAGCAATAAAATTCTTTCCTGTTTCCATGTTTCCTTCCATCTTTGACTTTTTATCTTTTCTCCTCTTTATAGTAAATCTGTGGGTTAGATGTCTGTTTATACTGTATCTACATCCTCACCTCATATTCATGCATGTTAATTTTTTTCTTTTACAGAATCCTTTAAGATTATCATATGATTTTTCTCCTTTAATTGCTCATTTATAATTATTTCTATTTTTACACAACTTTCCCATTCCTGTTCACCTCTCTCTCTCTCTCTCTCTCTCTCTCTCTCTCTTTGATATTGTTTGTTTTTCTACCCTTCACCCCCAGCACTGAGGATTCAACCCAGGTTTGCTTTACCACTGAGCTACATCCCTAGTGCTTTTTATGTTTTGTTTTTAAGACAAGGTCTCATTCAGTTGCTGAGGTCTTTAAGCTTAAAATCCTCCTGCTTCAGCCTTCTGAATCACTACAGGCGCATGCCACTGTGCCTGCTGTGCCACTGTATGTATGTATGTGTGTATGTGTGTTTACACACACACACAACACACACACATATATTTTTTACAAATATTTAATGTAAAATTTGTTGTATTTGGCTGACATTTTCTTTTTGTAACTGTCCTTTTGTGCTGTTGAAATCAAGGTAATGATAAATTGTCCTATATCATAAAATGGGAATTTAAAAGTATTTTTTGTTTATCAGAACAGCTTGGGTATTGATATGTGTTCCTCAAAACCTTAGTAGAACTTGCCTGTGAAAAAGTGTGAGTCCTTTGGCTTTTTAGTAGTCATTTAAATGGTTTAATAGTTACAAATTCAGGTTTTTTATTAAATACATTTTGGTAAGTTATATTTTTCTACAAATTTATGCACTTTATTTAAGTTTGCAAATACTGACATAAAGCTGTTCATAATGTTTGTAGTTTTAAGCCCCTTTTAGACAGAATATGCATTTATTTGTGTTTTCTTTTTCTTGGTCATTCCAACCAAGATTTTCTCAATTCTTTTAGTCTTTTCAGAGGCAGGTTTTTTCCCCCCTACTTTATTGATTTATTTAAATTTTTATTTATTTTTTATACTTTCTTTAAGTTTATTCTGTTATTTTCCGACTTTTATGTTAAAGGCTGTTCCTACTAATTTTTAACATTTAACCTTTTCCAATATAAGCATAGAAGGCTACAGATTTGGTTGAAACCATTAAGAAATTGCTGACATTTGATTGCTGTTGATTTTTTTAAATGGCAACTTTCTATTATTAAATTAATGTTTTCAACACAGTATTCTTTTCACAGTTCCTCAGAAGTTTCAGTATGCAGCATTTTAAATAATCAATTTCAAGTTTTAAAATTTTTTACTATAGTTTTTTTGACCCATGAAGTATTTAGAAGCATGTGGCAATATATGCTTATGATTTAAATATACAAACTTATGAACATTTAAAACTGTCTTTTTCTATTATCCTGTTACTGACTTCTGAGTATCATTTTGTTAAGGCAATACAGATTGTGTTAAGAGAAAATAGGTCAGACACTTGTTAAAGATGGCAAGAAAGGCTTTATTCAAGAAGGAAGACATTGCAGTGAGGTCTTCACTAAAGTAGAGATTGAGCTCAACTCTGCATACATGGACAAGTGAAGATATATAGCCAAGCATCAGGGTATGGATCAGGGAATGGAAAATTACTAAGAGGAAAACATTAGGTCAAGGGAGATATTGGCTAAACTGACTTAGAAGTCTCTTCCTGAAGTTAGGGCAGATGATAACTTAGCAAAGAAAGATGGGGAATGAGAAATTTGATCAGATATTGAAGGTGGGGATTCTCACTTAGCTGACCCAGTTGGATTCTTGCTCAAACCAAAATAAATACATGAAGGTAGAGCCCCAGGTCAGGGCGGAGTTAAGAAGAGACTCAGGGGAACCTGACTCAAGTTTGGTCAAGAAGACAATCTTTGCCGGGTATGTTGGTGCACATCTATAATTCCAGCAGTTCAGGAGGCTGAGGCCGGCAGATTGCAAGTTCAAAGCCAGCCTCAGCAATTTAGAGAGGCCCTAAGAAACTTAGTAAGACCCTATCTCAAACTAAAAAGTGCTGAGGACATAAGTTAAACACCCATGGTTCAATCCCTGATACCATAAATAAACAAATAAATAGTCTTTGTCCAGGACTAGAGCCAATTCCTCTCCCCTACTGCCATGCCTATCACTACAGTTTCTTCAGTCTTCCTGATCATCTTTATCAAGTGTCATGGATATATATTTTATTTAGCAGCTATAGATTTTTTTAAGTTTATAGAAATTTTTTAGTGTTTAGGTTCTGAAAATGTTTCTTAGAACAAAGTTCTGTATTGGTTAAAATCATGGGCAAAAAATAGAGCCAAATTACAAAGTGTCAGATTTCAGTTTGTACTTATAGACCTAGCTCAAAACAGTATCATGAGAATTAAATAAAAACTGCACTGCTATCTTGAGTTACCTCCACTATTGCCACCACCACCTTTAGTTGCATATTAATACTCCTTGCCCCATAATAATCAACAAAGAATTTAACTATATGTTATGGCTTGGATGCAGAGTGTTCCTCAAAAGCTCACATGTGAGATAATGCAAGAAGATTTGGAGGAAAAATGATGGGTTATAGCCTTAACCCAATCAGGGAATTAATCCATGATGAGATTTACCGAGTGGTAACTGGTGGCAAGCCAGTGTGGCTGGAGAAAGTGGTTTACTGAGGACATGGATAATGGGATATGTATTTTGTATCTGGAGAGTGGAGTCTCTCTGCTTTCTGATCATCATGTGAGCCAATTCCCTCTGCCATACTCTTCTGCCATGATGTTCTGCCTCACCTTTAGTCCTAAGGAATGTATCCTGCTGTCTATAGATTGAGACCTCTGAAACTATGAGCCCCTAAATAAAACTTTTCTTCTTACAATTGTTCTAGTCACAGTAGCGAAAAAGCTGACTAAAACACTATATGATGGCAATGATTGTGAAAAGAATGTGTGTTCTCTGACCCACATGGGAGTCAAGGCCCAGGCCTTGGCCTAGGACCACCTCTGCATACCCATGTGGGAACCTAAGCCAAGATTAGTCCCAGGACTGCCCTGCCATCAGGCAGACCCACACAAGAGTCAAGGCCTATCCCACCTCCATCTTGGACACTGCAGCCATTGCCATAGCCCTCCCCACATAGTAGCCTACACCTTGGGACAACAGATAGAGCCTGGGGAGAGCTGCATCTCTTAACAGGCAGGCCATACCTTCAGATCCATATCTAAAGTGGTTGCATCCTTCTTGGGACAACTGTACTAGTATCTTGAGTTACCTCCACTATTGCCACCACCACCTTTAGTTGCAGTAGCATCCATTGTGGGACACTGGATGAACACCAAGGTGAGGTACAGGTAATTTGTAGGGACACTACAAGACTATAAACTGTAATGCCTCAGATCTGCACCACAAGAAAGGAAGACACATAGACAACATGAAAAAACAAGGGAAGAAAGTGCCTTAAACAAACCAAGATACCACAATAATAGAATTCATGGACAGTGCAATTGATGAAGTGACAGAGAAGGAATTCAGAATGTAAATAAATAAAATAATATATGAATTAAAGAATGATCCAAGTGAGCAAATATAGGCCAAAATTAATCATACCAACAAAGAGATAAGGGAGCAAATACAGGTAGCAAAAGATTACTTCAAGAAAGAAAGAGAGTTTCTGGGGGGAAAAACAATTAGAAATCCTTAAAATATGGGAAATAATAAACAAAATTAAAAAATCTCAATAAAAAGCATCACCAACAGAGTAGATTACTTGGAAGACAGAATGTCAGTTAATGAAGACAAAATATAGAATCTTGAAAACAAAGTTGACCACACAGTGAAGATGGTAAGAAATCATGAATAGAACATCCAAAAATTATGGGATGACATCCAAAGACCAAATCTAAGATTTATTGGGATAGAGGAAGGCACAGAGAGTCAAACCAAAAGAATGCACAATCTCTTCAATGAAATAATATTAGAAAATTTCTCAAAAGTGAAGAATGAATTGGAAAATCAAATACAAGATGCTTATAGGACAACAAATGTAAAAAATTACAACAGATCTACACCAAGGCACATTATAATGAAAATGCCTAGTATACAGAATAAGGATAGAATCTTAAAGGCTGCAAGAGAGAGGAATCAGATCACATATAAGAGAACAATTTGTATCTCAGCAGATTTTTCAACCCAGACCCTCAAAACCAGGAGATCTTGCAACAACATGTACCAAGCTCTAAATGAAAATGAATACCAACCAAGGATCTTACATCCAGCAAAATTAAGATTCAGATTTGATGACAAAATAAAAACGTTTCATGATAAACAAAAAAGAATTTGCAGTGAGAAAGCCTGCACTACAGAGCATTCTCAGCAAACTATTCCAGGAGGAGGAAATGAAACACATCAATGAAAATTAGTAAAGAGAGGAACTACACTAGAGGAAAGGCCAATCAAAGGAGAAACCAAGTCAAGTTAAAAACCAAAGTTAAACCAAAATGCCTGGTGTTGGGGTTTAAGTGTGCAGAGTTTAGCTCCCTCAGGCCTGACATTTTGCAAGAGCTGTGGCTGTGATTTAGGTCAGCTGAGGCAAACCTCAGCTAGGAGGAGGAAACGTTCTCTTCCCCTTATTGCAAGTCACAAGTTCTGCATGGTTTGGCCAAGAGGAAGTGTCGCGACCCCTCGCCGGCAAGGGAAAACACGACACAGGATTCTTCTTTCAGCAGTTTATTCAGGCCTTGTTTCATGTATCATCTTCTAGTGACCCCCCGCCGAGCGCCCAAGCATAGCCTAATAAAGCTTACTCAAGTCCAATCCAAAGCTGCCACGCGGGGTTTTCTCATAGGGTGTTGAGGGACAGCGCGCCAACTTTCCCTAATAAGGAGTTGTTTACCAAGATCCACAACGGAGACCGGCGCCATCTTCTAATGGCAGCAACAGTCTACAAACACGGCTCACCACAAGGAAGAAGCTTCCTGCATACTTATCCTGGGAACAGTACATTCTGAAGAAACAAATGCATCCTCAGAGGAGTAGATAATGTCTACAAAGAACTTTAGGAGGGTACTTATCAAACAAACAGGAACAATTTGAATCTAGCTCTGTGTATCTGCTGAGGCATGATATTTGGACAATGTGGGTAAAGTGTTATTGAAGAATTGCTTGCTTTGTTAGAAGAAGTGTATAAAAGGAACTTGCAAATAAACTTCAGCATGCAGAGTTGCAATTGCTGCCTTGGCTCTGCATCCCCTGTGTCCTGGTTATTTCGTGACCCTTACCCAGGGACCCGAAAGCTCTAGACGTTCACAACCTGGGAATACAAATCATATTTCAATAATAACCCAGAATGTGAATGGCCTAAACTCATCAATTAAAATACATAGATTGACTCATAGGATTAAAACAAACAAACAAAAAAGACCCAACAATATACTGCCTTCAAGAGACTCATCTCACAGGAAAAGACATCCACAGACACAAGGTGAAAGGGTGGGAAAAAAATATACCACTCATGGACCATGTAAATAAGCAGGGGTTTCCATCTTCATCTCAGATAAAGTGGACTTCAAACCAAAGCTAGTGAAAAGGGATAAAGAAGGACATTTCATACTGCTTAAGGGAGTCATACATCAGCAAGATATAACAATATCTATGCCTCAAACAATGGGGAATCTATGTATATCAAACAAACCCTTCTCAACTACAAGAACCAAATAGACCACAACACAATAATATTAGGTGACTTTAATACACTTCTCTCACCACTGCATAGATTTTACAAACAAAAACTAAACAAAGAAACTATAGAACTCAATAATACAATTAATAATTTGGACTTAACAGATATATATATATATATATATATATATATAATATTTCATCCATCAATGAGTGAATATGCTTTCTTCTCAGCGGCACGTGGTTCCTTTTCCAAAATAGACCATGTGTTATGCCACAAAGCAAGTGTTAGCAAATACAAAATAAATAAATAAATAAATAAATAAAGATATTACCCTGCATTCTATCTTACCATAATTGAATGAAATTAGAAATCAAAGATAAAATAAAAAATAGAAGCTACTCCAACACTTGGAGACTAAACAATATGCTATTGAATGATGCATGGATAACAGAAGACATCAGGGAGGACATAAAAAAATTCTTGGAGGTAAATGAGAACACCAATACAGCTTATCAAAATCTATGGGGCACTATGAAGGCAGTGCTAAGAGGAAAGTTCATTGCATGGAGTTCATTCATTAAAAGAAGAAAAAGTCAATAAATATAGGACCTGACATTACAGCTGAAAGCCCTAGAAAAAGAGAAACAAACCAACACCAAAAGTTTGTAAAAGACTGGAAATAACTAAAGTCAGGATGGGAATCAATGAAACTGAAACAAAAGAAACAACTAAAAAATAATGAAACAAAAAGCTGGTTCTTTGTTGACACCCTAACGAAAAGGAGAGAGAAAATTCAAATTATTAAAATTTGTGATAAAAAAGGAAACATCATGACAGACACTATTGAAACACAGAAGACGATTAGAAACTATTTTGAAAATTTATACTCCAGTAAAATAGGAAACCTTGAAGACACCCACAAATTTCTATAGGCATATCATCAACCCAAACTGAGTCAAGAGGACGTACACAATTTAAACATCAATTTCAAGCAAGGAAATAGAAGAGGCCATCAAAAGCCTACCAACCAAGACAAGCCCAGGACCAGATGGATTCATAGCTGTGTTCTACAAGACCTATAAAGAAGAATTAATACCAATATTCCCCAAGTTATTCCATGAAATAGAAAAGGAGGCAACTCTTCCAAACTCATTTTAGGATGCTAGTAGCATCCTGATACCAAAACCAGGCAGAGATACATCAAGGAAAGAAAAATTTAGACCAATATCCTCGATGAACATTAATGCAAAAATTCTCAATAAAATTCTGATAAATTGCATACAAAAACATATTAAAAAAACAGTGCACCATGATCAAGGGGGTTTATTCCAGGGATGTAAGGATGGTTCAACATAAGGAAATCAATAAATATAATTCATTACATCAATAGGCCTAAAGATAAGAATCATATTATTATATTAATTGATGAAGAGAAGCATTTGACAAAATACAGCACCCTTTTATGTTTAAAACACTAGAAAATCTAGGGATAGTAGGAACATACCTCAACATTGTGAAAGCTATCTATTCTTAACCCAAGGCCAACATCATTTTATTTTAATTAATTAATTAATTAATTTTTTTTTATTATTAGTTGTTCAACACATTATAAATAAAGCTCATGACATATCATATTTCATACATTTGATTCAAGCAGATTATGCACTCCCATTTTTACCACGTATACATATTGCAGATTCACATTGGTTACAACATCATTTTAAATGGAGAAAAACTGGAAGCATTCCCTCTAAAAACTGGAACAAGACAGGGATGCCCTCTTTCACCACTTGTTTTCAACATCATCCTTGAAACTCTAATTGCCAGAGCAATTAGACAGATGAAAGAAATTAAAGGGATACAAATAAGAAAAAAAGAACTATCATTCTTTGCTGACACACGATTCTATACTTTAGGATCCAAAAAACTCCACCAGAAAACTTCTAGAATTAATAAATGAATTCAGCAAAAATAGCAGGATATAAAATCAATACCCATAAATCAAATGCATTCTATACATCAGTGATGAATCCTCTGAAATAGAAATTAGGAAAACTATCCCATTTATAATAGTCTCAAAAAAAATAATACTTGGGAATCAGCTTAACAAAAGAGGTGAAAGACCTCTACAACGAAAACTACAGAACACTAAGAAAAGAAATTGAAGAAGACCTTAGAAGATGGAAAGATCTTTCATGCTCCTGGATAGGCAAAATTAATATTGTCAAAATTGCCATACTGTCCAATGTGCTGTACAAATTCAATGTGATTCCAATTAAAATACCAACTTCATTACTTATAGAAATAGAAAAAGCAATTATGAAATTAATTTAGAAAAATAATCGATTTAGAATAGCCAAAGCAATCCTTAGCAAGAAGAATGAAGCAGGAGGCATCACAATACCAAACCCTTAAACTATACTAGAAAGCTATAGTAACAAAAACATCATGTTATTGGCACCAAAATAGACTTGTAGAACAATAGTACAGAATAGAAGACACAGACACAAACTCATATAAATACAGTTATCTCATACTAGAGAAAGGAGCCAAAAACATACATTGGAGAAAAGATAGTCTCTTCAACAAATGGTGCTGGGAGAATTTGAAACCCATATGTAGCAAAATGAAAATAAACCCCTATCTCTCACCATGAACAAAACTCAACTCAAAGTGGATCAGTGACCTAGGAATTAGACCAGAGACCCTGTGTCTAATAGAGGAAAAAGTAGGCTCAAATATTCATCACCTCGGATTAGGCCCTGACTTCTTTAACAAGATTCCTAAAGCACAAGAAATAAAATCAAGAATTAATAAATGGGATGGGTTCAAACTAAAATGCTTCTTCTCAGCAAAATAAACAATGAGATGAAGAGAGAGCCTATATTTTGGGAGCAAATTTTTGCCACATGCATATCAGACAGAGCACTAATCTTCAGAATATATAAAGAACTCAAAAAACTTAACACCCCCCAGAAAAAACAAACAAACAAACAAACAAAAAAAAAAAAACAAACAACCCAATCAATAAATGGGCTAAGGAGCTGAACAAACACTTCTCAGAAGAAGATATACAATCAATCAACAAATATATGAAAAAAAATGTTCAACATCTCTAGTAATTGGAGATATGCAAATCAAAACTACTCTAAGATTTTATCTCATGCCAGTCAGAATGGCAGTTATCAAGAATACAAACATCAAGTGTTAGTGAGGATGTGGGTGAAAAGATACACTTATACATTGCTGGTGGGACTGCAAATTAGTGCAATCACTCTGGAGAGCAGTATAGATATTCCTTAGAAAATTTGGAATGGAACCACCATTTGACCCAGCTATCCCACTCCTTGGCCTATACCCAAAGGACTTAAAATCAGCATACTCTAGTAACACAGCTACATCAATGTTTATAGCAGTTCAATTCACAATAGCTAAACTGTGAAAGCAACCTAGAAGCCCTTCAATAGATGAATGGATAAATAAACTATGGTATATATACACAATGGAATATTACTCAGTATTAAAAGAGAATAAAATTATGTCATTTGCAGGTAAATGGATGGAGCTGGAGAGTATCATGCTAAGCAAAGTAAGCCAATCCTGAAAAAAAAAAAAAAAAAAAAAAACTAAAGGCGGAATGTTCTCTCTGATAAGTGGATGCTGATCCATAATGGGGGAGGGTATTGGAAAAATGGAGGAAATTTGATTGGGCAAAGGAGAGGGTGGGGAGTGGAGTGGGTATGGGAGCAGGAAAGATGGTGGAATGCAAAAGACATTATTACCCTAGGTATATGTATGACTGCACATGTGGTGTCACACTATATTGTATATAATCAGATAAATGAAAAGTTGTGCTGCAATTGTGTACAATTAATCAAAATGCATTCTGCTGTCATATATCTAATTAAAATAAATAAATAAAATTTTAAAGAAGCATGTGTGTTCTCCAAATGATAGGTACACACATACATTCAAACTTATTAACCGAGTTGTTCAAATCATGCATATTTTACTTATGGTTTTATGTGGTTGACTTAGCAGTAATTAAAGTATGTTGATGTTTCTTTATATGCATACAAAATCTAATGCTATATTTTGTAATATATCAGATAATACAACTAATCTGACTTTCTTTTGGTTAATATTAATATTTTTAAAATCTTTCTGTGTTTCAAGTTTATATGCATTACATATAAGCAGTGTAAATTCTGAATTTAATTACAGTTAATATTGTAACTGGAAAGTTTTAGTTCAGTTATATTTATCTTGATTAATTATGTATTTGGAATTGTTCCTCCTTTCTTGGAATATATGTTTCTTCTCTGTCTCTCTTTTTACTTTTTTTCCTCTTGCCTTTTATATCAGGTATTGTTAAACTTCTAAGTTAATTTGCTTGTTTTCTCCAGGAACTTTGGTGGTTCTAGTATAAGGGTTAGACAGCACCCTTCTAACAAACATTTGGCAATATGTAGAGGTGTTTTTGGTCACTGACTGGGGTAGATCCTGGAACATTTGTACTCTAACCACCTTGCGTCATATATGCTACTGTCCATAATTTTAATTCTACCATTTTTTATTTTGAACACCACAAATAGTACATTATCATCATTATTATTATCTTATATTGATGGTATTTCTAGTATAATTTCCCAATATCTTTGTCTCTCATTCTTACACAAATTTCAGAGTTATTTTTTTTCATAAATTCTTTTCTTCCTAAAATTTCTTTTATGTAAGACTATCACTGGTAGATTCTATTATCATTTATCTGAAAATGTCTTTATTTTGCCCTTATTCTTGAAAGACAGTTTTCCTTAAAACAATTTTAGTACTTGCTTCCAGGAAATCTGTCTCCTGATTTTTCTCCTGCCTCACTTCACTGGCTGTTCTCCAGTCAGTCTCCAGTATCTCTTCCTGAGTTCCCTAATTTGTAACATTGGTATGCCCCAGGGCTCCGATGTTGGAATCTTACCCAGTGTCATGACTTTCTATACGATGTTTTTACTGTTTGAATCCCAGATTTATCTCTCAAGTGCAGCCTTCACGAATGAACTACAAACCACTGGATTCATTCTGGCATTTCCATGTGAAAAAAAAATAGTAATATATATTTCTAACTTAACATGTTCACATTGAGCTCCTGATATTCCCTGCTCTTCTGAAGAATTTTCCTCTTCAGAATGAAAGTCAATTGCAACCCCCCAGTGATCTGGATAAAAGCTCTCTTTTATATACCAATTCAAAACCTCACCAAATCCTTTGACTCAAACTTCAGACATGACTACTTCTGACCATCAGCGTCATTGCCACCATGCACACAGCACCCTGCTCACCATAATCTAGGTTTTGAAGTAGCTTCCCAGTTGGGTATTTTTTTGTTGTTTTTTTGTTTTTTTGCTTTTCTCCTTTCCCTCTTATAAACTATTTTCATTCATCTAATCCTGTAACAATGCAAATCAGATCAAAATTCCCTAATAGCTCTCTAATCACTTAGACAAAAAGCCCAAGTCCATAAGGTCCCCTGGAAGTTCCCTCCCCTAAATATTTATCTCAACCTGCTTTCTCTGTCACCCCCACTGTTGTGGCACTGGCATCCTTGTTGCTCCTCAGCCATGCCCTTTATCTGGGACATGGCCTTTCACCTTGCTGTCTTTCCCTGTAATCCTCTCTTCATAGCTACCCATTTAGCCTTCTCTAACTTCCCTCAGGTTTTTATCCAAATATCATCTGTCCTATGAGATCTTCTCAGACCACTATAATGTTAACCATTGCAAACTCTTCCTTATGCTTGTACTATCCCCCTTTCTCTTTTGTCTTTCTCCATGGCATCTGATATATTAAATTATGATCTGACTTAGTTATTTATCTTAAATTATAATCTTTATTAAATTCTTAACTTACTATGATATGAGTTCTATGCACTTTTTTTTCAATGATTTTTTTAAAAGCATGTTTGTCTCCTTTCTTCTTGCTCTCCATTTTTTCTATCTGGAAGCTGGCTGTCAAAGTTTAGGTAATAACTACTTTCTTTCTGACTTAAGATTGTCTCCTTGTTTATATCTTTGGTTTTCACTGTGGTGTGTCTAGGTGTGGATATTTTTAATTTTTCCTGCTTGGTGGGCATTATGTCTACTGCATCTGTATATTCATGGTTTTTAATCAAGATTAGACTATCCTCTGCCATTTCCTCTTCCAACATTGCCTTTCCTACATTCTCTGTTTTCTCCTCCTGGACATTAAGTATTGTTAGATCTCATTATTCTAGCCTTCATTTCTTTACATGTCTTTAATATCACATATATTGTTTTTCTCTGCTACATTCTAGATAATCTATATCTGTTTTCCTGACACTAATTCTATTCTGCTAAAACATCATTATCTCACCTAGTGATTTTTTTTTAACAACAATTGTACTGTTTTTCCTTTATTAAAGCTTTATTAGTTACTTTTAAAATCTGTTTGGTTATTTTTATGACCTCTTAAAATATCTTAAGCTGTTTTATGCTGTAACAACAGAGTATCGTGGACAGAATTTATAATGAATAGAAATTTATTGGCTTACAATTCTGGAGGCAAGGAAGTCCAATATGAGGTACTAGCAACCCACAAAGGCCTTCTTGCTCTCTCATGACAGAAGGACAAAGAAAAGGTTGAAAGAGGGAGCAAGAGGAGGTCTGAACTTTTCCTATTATAAACAACCCACATTTGAAATAACTAACCCACATCCATGATAAAAGCATTAATCCCTTCACGAGGCCTGTGCCCCAAAGACTCAAATACCTGCCCTTAGGTCCCACCTCTCAACACTGCTGCATTGATCAAGTTTCCAACACATGATCTTTGTGGAACACATTCAAACCATAGTGTTATTTCTTTAGGGTTTTTTTCATAGATAGGTTTTCACTTTGTTTTTAACTTCAATATCTGAAGTCTTTGAAGAGATCTAAGTCTATTGTTTATTATTTTGGTTCTTGCTCATGGTGTGTTTGGTAATATTTTGAAAGTGTTATTTCATATTTATTTGACCTTAATTTGTGAAAATGCTGGGCTCCTATTTTGGGGATACTTCCTCTAGGAAGAATTAGCTTTTGCTTCTGCTTAGTGCCTGGGGTCCTATCAATCTGGGAGCACATTATTCTCTTTGAGGTATTGGGATTAATTTGACAGTCTGAGGTTCAGCTCCCCTGCTTTGCAACTGGCCCAATGCCTAGTCTTAATTAGTAATGAGGATATTGACATTATTTACCTTTGATATACCCCAGCTTCCTCTTATTCAAATAACATTGTGCTCCCTACTTAGGTTTCAGCTGTTGGGTTTGTTTTGGTTTATTTTGGTAGCTGCGGTAGAAAGGCTTGAATATTCTTCTTAGTTCTTACAAACCTAGCAGCTATTTAAAAACAGCATGTTTTATTCATGATCTACTTTATTTGTAGCAGACTGGCTCTTCCAGAAAGTCTGGTTTACCATTCTGTAGAAGCTATCATCCTATCTTACATCCACTCCAATCAGGCTTTCTTCCCTATCATTTCACTCCATAAAATTAGACTTGTTGAGGTCATCAGTATAACTTCCAGATTGCTGAATCCAATGATCAGTCTTCATTTCTTTCTAATTCTTAGCATGATTTCTTTTCACCTTGTGAATGACAACTTTAACATTGCTCAATATAACCTGTTGAATCTCTGGGATTTGAATTGCTGGACTTTCTGAGATGCATTTTTTTTTTTTTCTTTTGTATCAAATGGTTAAGTAGATCTTTGATGATGGTTCACTCTGAGCACTAACCCTACTTGGAATCACTACCACACACAATTCAAGAATCCAGAATGTGGATACAACAATAAGTCAAAAGAAATGTGCATTATTGAAACCCCACTACACTCATATGTAGTTTATTTCTTCCCATAGCTAACATTATTGTTATCTCTTAACAAAGAAGATGCTATTCTTTTGACAGTCTATCCTTTGAAGTAGAGGAGTGAGAGAAAAATTATTCCTTCATCACTGGTCCTGGTAAATTTTCAAAAACTTATAAAATAATTGCTCATCTACAAATACCAGCTGGTGCTAGAGGTGTTGCTGATTGTTCTGGTGGTTTTCATTCCACCCTGCTTTATCAGGACCCTGTTGCCCTGCAGCGCCTTCTGTACTTTTTATCCTCTTACTTCATTAATAATGACTAAAGCTACCATTGATGAATTCTACAATTCATATGAAAAGACAAGCTCTTTCAGTAAACACAGAGTAAACACAGACATCAGAATTAAGAATAAAATTTTGATCATCTTTAATTCCTTTAGGTCATAAAGGAAGCAGATATTGGGGTTACCTTGTGTCATTGAGTCATTATTTGTACAAAAATGTAGGCAACTGCATATATTTGGGTACCTCTTAATTTTTGTGCTGTTTATCAAATTTGCTTAAATTAGCTACATTTTTTATTCATAAATGAGATTTAAGGTAAGATCAATCCCAAACCTGATTATTTTCTAAATGAATCATTTCAGTTTTCAAGTAATGGTCTTGTGTGTCTATCATATGTTCAGAACTTACTAGGGCTTGAAGATACAAACGGAAGAATATCTAAATGATTCAATCTCTCCCATAGACCCAAATCTGTTTTCTTATACAGATTTAAAAAAAGCAAAGATCCATTTTCTTTATGAGCCAATATCAAATTCAAATATCCACCATGATAGAAATCTTTTGGATGTGTGCAGATTGTTTGAAGTGGATCGGGTAAAAACTGTAGATAGATGATTAAGGTCCTTTAAGGAGGAATAAATAATAATAAATAAATAATCAGTGATAAAAAATGATGTTTTAATACTGACATATATAGAAGTTGTGAAACCTAAAATAGCTCATGTGTAAGGCAGAAGGCAGCCACATTTACTCTATCAGTTAAATTCACCATGCTAATTTTTAATAAGTGTTGCTTCTGCCTTTGAATTAACCAAATTGTGAGGTTTTTAAAGAACTAACCAAATTGTGAGGTTTTTAAACAAATAGCTGACTTTTCAATGGTAAAGGTAGGTAAATTTGCATCTTATAAATCAATTTACTATCTTACCATGACAAGTGATTATTTTATCATCAGAAAATAAAATATAAATTTGGTAATAGTGTTATGTTCAAATATAATTTTGTAAACTATAACATATCTCCATTTATGTTTTAGAATTTCTTTTAAATTATTTTAGTTTTTCTTTTTCATCACTGTGACCAAAATCTCTGAGAAGAACAATTTTAGAGGAGGAGAAGTTCATCTTGAGTTTATGGTTTCAGAGGTCTCAGTCTATGGATGGCTGACTCCATTGCTCTGGGCCTGAGGTGTGAGGCAGAACATCATGATGGAAGGGTGTGGAAGAGGAAGGCAGCTCAGGACATGGCAGTCAGGAAGCAGAGAAAGAGAGCTCTGTTCACCAGGGACAAAATATAAACCCCCAAATGTATGCCCCCAGTGACCCTCCTCTTCCCAAGATGTAGGCTCTCTATTCACCACACAGATTATTTCTTTTGCTGAGAAGAAACTTTTAGTTTGAATCCATCCCATTTTAATTCTTGCGCCAAAGGAGTCTTATTAAGGAAGTTGGGGCCTAATCCCACATGATGGAGATTCCAGCCTACTTTTTCTTCTATTAGACACAGGGTCTCTGGTTTTATTCCTAGGTCCTTGATCCATTTTGAGTTGAGTTTTGTGCATGGTGAGAGATAGGGGTTTAATTTCATTTGGTTGCATATGGATTTCCAGTTTTCCCAGCACTATTTGTTGAAGAGGCTATCTTTTCTCCAATGCATGTTTTTGGCACCTTTGTCTAATATAAGATAATTGTAATTTTGTGGATTAGTCTCTGTGTCCTCTATTCTGTACCATTGGTCTACCAGTCTGTTTTGGTGCCAATACCATGCTGTTTTTGTTACTATTGCTCTGTAGTATAGTTTAAGATCTAGTGTAGTGATGCCACCTGCTTCACTCTTCTTGCTAAGGATTGCTTTAGCTATTCTGGGTCTCTTATTTTTCCAGATGAATTTCATGACTGCTTTTTCTATTTTTATGAGGAACACCATTGGAATTTTGATTGAAATTGCATTAAATCTGTATAGTGCTTTTGGTAGTATGGTCATTTTGATAATATTAATTCTGCCTGTCCAAGAGCAAGGTAGATCTTTCCATCTTCTAAGGTCTTCTTTGATTTCTTTCTTTAGGGTTTTGTAATTCTTATTATATAGATCTTTTACCTCTTTTGTTAAGTTGATTCCTAAGTATTTTATTTTTATTTTATTTTTTGAGTCTATTGTAAATTGGGTAGTTTTCTTCATTTCCCTTTCTGAGCATTTGTTTCTGCTATACAGAAATGCCTTTGATTTATGGGTGTTGATTTTATATCCTGCTACTTTGCTAAATTCATTTACTAGTTCTAGAAGTTTTCTGGTGGAACTTTTAGGGTCTTCAAGTATCATCAGCAAGTAGTGCCAATTTGAATTCTTCTTTTCCTATGTGTATCCCCTTAATTTCTTTTGTCTGCCTAATTGCTCTGGCCAGTGTTTCAAGAACTATGTTAAATAGAAGTGGTGAAAGAGGGCATCCCTGTCTTGTTCCAGGTTTTATAGGGAATGCCTTCGATTTTTCTCCATTTAGAATGATGTTGGCCTGGGGCTTAGCATAGATAGTCTTTATGATGTTGAGATATGTTCCTGTTATCCCTAGTTTTTTAACATGAAGGTGTGCTGTATTTTGTCAAATACTTTTTTTTTTTGCGTCTATTGAGATGATCATATGATTCTTATCTTTAAGTCTACTGATGTGATGAATTACATTTATTGATTTCTGTATATTGAACCAACCTTGCATAACTGGGATGAATCCCACTTGATCGTGGTATCTGATCTTTTTTGATATGTTTTTGTATTTGATTTGACAGAATTTTTTTTTGATAATTTTTGCATCTATGTTCATTAGAGATTTTTTTTTTTTTTTGGTGTGTCTTTGCCTAATTTTGGAATCAGGGTAATACTGGCCTCATAGAATGAGTTTGGAAGTGCTCCCTCTTTTTCTATTTTCTGAAATAAATTGGAGAGTATTGGTATTAGTTCTTCTTTAAAGGTCTTGTAGAATTCAGCTGTGTATTCATCCAGTCCTGGGTTTTTCATGGTTGGTAGACTTTTGATGATGTCTTCTGTTTCATCACTTGAAATTGATCTGTTTAAACTGTGTATAACATCCTGTTCAATTTGCACAAATTATATGACTAGAAATTTGTTGATGCCTTCAATATTTTTTATTTTATTGGAGTACAAGTTTTCAAAATAATTTCTATTTATCTTCTGTATTTCTGTAGTGTCTGTTGTGATATTTCCTTTTTCATCACGTATGTTTGTGATTTGAGTTATCTCTCTCCTTCTCTTCATTAGCATGGCTGAGGGTTTATCCATTTTATTAGTTTTTTCAAAGAACCAACTTTTTGTTCTGTCAATTTTCTCAATTGTTTCTATTTCATTGATTTCAGGTGTGATTTTAATTATTTCCTGTCTTCTACTGTTTTTGGTGTAGATTTGTTCTTCTTTTTCTAGGGCTTTGAGTTAAGTCATTACATCCTAATGTTAAGATCCTAATGTTAAGTCATTAGGATCCATGTGCTGCTGAGAAAAAAGTGTATTCTCTCATTGAAGGATGGAATATTCTATATATGTCAGTTACATCTAAGTTATTGATTGTATTATTGAGTTCTATAGTTTCTTTGTTCAGATGTTGTTTGGAAGATCTATCTAATGATGAAAGAGGTGTGTAAAAGTCACCCAAAATTATTGCGTTGTGGTCTATTCGACTCTTGAATTTGAATAGAGTTTGTTTGATGAACGTAGATGCTCCATTGTTTGGGGCATATATATTTATAATTGTTAAGTCTTGTTGGTGTATGGTTCCCTTGAGCAGTATGTAGTGTCCTTCTTTATCCCTTTTGATTGACTTTAGCTTGAAGTCTACTTTACTTGATATGAGGATGAAAATACATGCTTGCTTCCACAGTCCATTTGACTGGTATGATTTTTCCTAACCCTTCACCTTCAGTCTGTGGATGTCTTTTTCTATGAGATGAATCTCTTGGTGGCAGAATATTGTTGGGTCTTTTTCTTTTTTAATCCAATCTGCTAATCTATGTCTTTTGATTGGTGAGTTTAGACCACTAACATTGAGGATTATTATTGAGGCATGATTTGTATTCCCAGACATTTTTGTATACTTTTGGTATTCAACGTGACTTTGGTTTCTCCTCTGATTAGATTTTCCTTTAGTGTAATACCTCCCTCTGCTGATTTTCATCCTTGGTTTTCATTTCCTCTTTGTGGATTATTTTGCCTCAGCAATATTTTGTAGTGCAGGCTTTTTAGTTGTAAATTCTTTTAACTTTTGTTTATACTGGAAGGTTTTTTTTTCATCATCAAATATAAAGCTTAATTTTGCTGGACATAAGATTCTTGGTTGGCATCCATTTTCTTTCAGAGTTTGGTATATGTTTTTCTATGATCTCCTGGCTTTGAGGATCTGGGTTGAAAAATCTGCTGAGATACAAATTTATCTACCCCTATATGTGATCTGATTCCTCTGTCTTGTGGCTTTTAAGATTCTATCCTTATTCTGTATGCTAGACATTTTCATTATAATGTGCCTTGGTGTAGATCTGTTGTAATTTTGTACATTTGGTGTCCTGTAAGCCTCTTGAATTTGGTTTTCCAATTCATTCTTCATGCTTGGAAACTTTTCTGATATTATCTCATTGAAGAGATTGTGCATTCATTTGGGTTGAAACTCTGTGCTTTCCTCTGTCCCAATAACTCTTAGATTTGGTTTTTTGATGCTGTCCCATAATTTTTGTATGTTCTGTTCATTGTTTCTTTTTTTTAAAGAGAGGAGAGAGAGAGAGAGAGAGAGAGAGAGAGAGAGAGAGAGAATTTTTTTAATATTTATTTTTTAGTTCTTGGCAGACACAACATCTTTGTTTGTATGTGGTGCTGAGGATCAGTATCTTTACTGTGAGATCAACTTTATTTTCTAGATTGTATACTTTGTCTTCATTATGTGATGTTCCCTCTTCCAAGTGATCTAGTCTGTTCATTATGCTTTCTATTGAGTTTTTTATTTGGTTTATTGTATCCTTCATTTCAAGGATTTCTGACTTTTTTTTAGAGAGTCTCTATCTCTTTCTTAAAGTAATCTTTTGCTACCTGTATTTGCTCTCTTATCTCTTTGTTGAAGTGATCAAGTTTTGCCTGTATTTGATCATTTAGGTCATTCTTTAATTCACAGATCATTTTAATTTTGAACCTTCTGAACTCCTTCTCTGACATTTCATCAACTTCGCCGACCATGGGTTCTGTTGTTATAGTGTCCTGGCTTGTTTGGGGGCAATTTCCTCTCTTGTTTTTTCATGTTGTCTATGTGTCTTCCTTTCTTGCAGTGTGGATCTGAGATATTACAGTTTCTACCCTATATTCTTGTAGTACCTGTGCAGATTGTCCATACCTAATCTTGATATTGGGCTTCCAGACCCTGCTGGTGTCCCTCAATGTATGCTACTGCTACTAAAGGTGGTGACAGCAATAACTGAAGTAGCTAGAGATAATAGTTGAGGTGCCCCAAGATGGATGCAATATCTTACAGAGATGAAGCTGAAAGGGTAGGCCTCACACTCTTTGGGATGCCTGCTCTGAGATGCAGCTACTTCTAGGCCCTGTCTGTCGTCAAAAAGTTAGGGGCTACTATGTGGGGAAGGCTATGGTGATGACTGCAGTGTCCCAAGATCGAAGTGGGTTAGGCTTAGGCTCCCAGGTGTGTGGGGGGAGGGCAAACTCAGACCTACCCTGGACCTTGGTCCTGTACATGTTGGTGTAGGTGGATCTGGGCCGGGCCTGGGCTCCCATAGTAGTATCCTGGTTGGAAGGGGCAGTCCTGTGCCAGAGGCTGGGCTCTAGTGCGTGCCTTCTAGTGGAGGGATGGACCCTGGCCTACTTTGAGCTGGGTCCTGTGCAGGTCGGTGTTGGTGGATCTGGGGTGGGCCTGGCCTCCCGCTGCAATGGACAATTTTAGAAAAGGAGATTTCTTTGCAAGCATCAAGAGTGATTCTGATGCATTAAAATGCATTAAAACCTGAGATTTCTTGGTAGAATTCTTAATTTTCATGTTAAAACCAAAGATATATCATTTATCTTACATATGTGTTTTGGTTAATATACATTAAATATTTCAGTTAATTGATATATTTCAATTAACCAAAACTCTAATACCTTATACTGTCAGAGATGTACACAAAATAGATTTAATTATTTTGAGCCAAATGTGTCAGAAACAGAGAGAATAATACTAAAGTTATTAAACTGGGCTTTTGTAAAATGAGTGATAGAAGAGTTCTATGAGCCACTTTAATAATTTTTAATTGAATGCTTTCAACTGTGACACACTGGTATAACCACAGTAGGGGAGTCTAGATGTCATTAAGGAGCTTCCTTTGGTCTAGTTGAGGAAATGCACATATCAGATTCAGGACATAGTGCGATGTGTGTACCTGGAAACACAAAGTGCTAAGGTACACAGTGGGAGAAGCAATTATTCCTTATAGGAAGAGCTGAAAAAGTTTATTGAAGAGGTAAAATTTTAGTTTGACCTTAAAAGTTAAGTAGGATTTCAATAGACAGAGATAAAAAGCAGGCGTCCCTCTCCCTCTCCCTCTCTCTCTTCTTCTCCCTCTCCCTCTCCCTCGTGTTCTCCCTAAATACAGAGGGTATTCCAGAAGTGATTAGATAAACTGCATATATTGCTGGGGTGGCAGATTGATGGAGGGATACATGAAGTAGGAGATCAGAACACAGTAGGTGAGAACCAGCCACAGAAGACTCTGAATGTCTAAGGAATTTTTCCTTTATTCTGTAACAAGAGTCATTGAACATTTTGGAGCAGCCAATTTATAGGATCAAATTTGTATTTTAGGAAGATAACTACTAGCAGAATTTGTAGAAATAAGTATGGAGAAGTTGTGCAAGGGGGACACAAAGATGACCAAGACATTCCTACTCCCAGAGAACTTAGTCTCTTGTTATGAAAAAATGGATTTGAGACAGAGATATCAGTTTGCAGGCTTCAAATTTGTTTCACTGAGAGATTATAAGAATTTATACTAAGGCATTTGCAAGGGAAATGGAAAGTATGAGGCAGAATCAAAAGACACGTGAAAAAAGTCTCAGCAGGACTTGAAGCTGGTGGGAAGTTGCAGACAAGGGACATGGTGGCCTCCTCGACCATCAACTCTAAAGCTCCTTCTCTGTGCCTGGGAAGATGGTGCCACTATTTGTTGGACACAGAAGGAAAGCCAAGGGATGGGAGTGAAGGAAGCCCAACTCAGTGTCGGAGCCCGAGATACCAACATAATGTCTGTGAGAAGAGTTCAGAAAGGATTTAGAACGGCAGGCCTGAGAGAGAGAACAAAAATGAGAACTATAATTATAAATTTGGAAGACACTGACAGAGAAATTAGTTGGAACTGTGTCAGTGGTTGAGCTCGCCTGATGGAGTGGTATAGAGTAAAAGAGAAAAGGGAGTAAAACATGTGCCTTGATGAGTTTTGGAAGAACTGGTGATGTTAGTAAGAGGAGACTTAGGATTTTGTAAGAAAACATGAGAGTGTCATAATGAGGGTTGGTTAGCAATGTCAAATGCTGTGTAGAGGTCAACTAGAATGAAGGTAAAGCAGAGGTCATGGATTTTTTAAATTAGAGAAGGATTGGTCACCTCTGGAGACCAGCTTTAGCAGAGGAGTAGGCTCAGCAGTTTTGTTAAAGTGGAATGAAGAGAACACGTGAGATGAAGCAATAGGGAAATGGATTTTTCTTTACCCATCCAATCTATAAATATTTATTGAGCATTTGCCTCTCCTTTGTGAAGTAAGAAGAAGGGTGGAGATGGCTTAGTTATATAAAGGAGAAGTCAGGGTCAAAGGAAGTTTGGTTTTTGATGGGAAGGATGAACCTCTAGCAGAAGGAAAAGAGCAATGCAGAGGGAAAGACTGGACTTAAAGAGGAAAACAAAACAAAACAATAGAGCTGAGCTTCCAGCAGGTTGGAGGGGATGGACTCACAGCCAAGGTAGAAAGGACTGACTTTAACCAAGAAGGGTGTTTAGGTAGCTGGGAGAAGGGTAGGGTTACCTGAGACTGCGTGTCCCAACTCTCAACTTTAATCCACACTAAACAACTGACTTTCTTTACGACTTTATTGTCTGTGATAATGTTTGTGAAATATCATAATGATATTTTTCTTTGGGATGGACCTACATATTTTTTTTCCCTTACAGATAAACAGGGCTTTCTAGGCGATAATAGAAAATGGAGCTGAGTGTAGTTTCCAGTAACTTAGTTTTGTAACATAGTCACAAAGAACAAAATGTCTCTCAAGAAGGATTTTACTTGCTATGTAGAATGTATTGGCCATTCTTTGGAAATGACTCCTATTGGAATTAACTGGTGATCATGTGAAATAAAGGAAGTGTCAGCCTCTGAATATGTAATGAAATAGATCATTTTAAAAGCATTTTTTAAGCTGAAGGAAGTGTGCTTTCATTTATTTAAAAAATGTGTTAGGAACTTGTGTCAGTGTTGCAGAGGAACCTTGCTTAGGGAGCTTCCCTCTGTTTACTACTGTTGCAGAGGTGAGAATTGTCCCAGTTGTAGAAGATCTCTGCAGGGACTGCTTGAAACCGTCTCGTGGTGGTGGGATAAAGAAGCTGGGTTTATTGTGAAGAATATTCTTACTTCAGTTGATTTTGTACTGAAACTGCTTTGACTGAGAAGGTGTTGTTTAATAATGATTCATTTTTTAGGAAGTTTCATCTGGCAGCAAGGGAAATGGATTTCTTAGAGGGCTTAGAGAAATTGAGGAGAGATCAGAGTTGACAAGAAAACTTAACCTTGATTTAATGCAAATTGCTCACAAAAATGAAGGAGGAGGGATCGAGAGGGAATCCTATTTTCATTATTGACATGAACTGGCTTGACATTCACATATCCTAAGTGGGAACTGTCTACACACGGGCAAGAATTAAATGAAGTGAAGAACGCTTTAAAAATTTTGCATTGTGAAATAATTCCTGCTGCATACAAAAGAATGAAATTTGAAACAGAGACATTTTTTTCCCATTAGGAAATAAACAAACTATACTTTCCAATGTTTACTTGAATTATATGCTTTCATCTAAAGGAACTGACCTGTTCCTCTCCTTCTCTTTAGAAGGCTGTTTTTATTGCATAGTTTTTGCTACATCGTCAAAAATCTTGTATATTTCTCATTGGGCATGAATTAATAATGCTTTACCTGCAACAAAAAGAACTATTAAAGTGATAAAGAGACAATGAGTATTTCCAGATCTGCAATAAAAAACAAAAATCCACTCCTCTTTGTCCCCGGTAGACTATTAAAAGCTGAAAAACCCACAGGCTTTCTTGCAAAAGGGTCACATTAAGGGTCTATTATGTAAATAAGTTAATTAAACCTTGACATTCTAAAACAATTCTGAAAATTTCTAATTAATTTTTAAACAATATCAAAATAATTATTTGGAACCTCACATTCCTTTAAAATATTGTAACCCAATCAGTCCCACAACACCCTATGCCACAGTATAAGCTACTGATTTTCTAATGGTTGGAAACTTAGTTCATTGGTCTGGATAGTAATCATGAGAGCCTGAAGGGGAAAAAAACCCTTCAGGTTTTATAGAAATGACCAGAATTTTTAATGGCTTTATTGACTCTCCCTAGCATTTGCTTCGTTTCTTCTTGATAGTGTGTTGAGGCACAGAAACCAATGTATTCAACTGCAATTTTTTTTTAATTAAGCCACTGTTACCAAAGGTTGTAGGATTGACTCTCTCAACTGGAGAGATTTTTCTAATTCAATAAAAAAAAGTTAGGTTTGGATTTTTTTCCGTGGAATTTTCCAATTATATTCCAACCTTTTCCTTGCTCAACTGTATAGGGAAGACAAATAACCATTTCTTAACCACTGGTAAGGATTCACCCCTTTTCTTTGTTGTTGTTACTTGTGTGAGTGTTGGGAGTTTGAATAGAATTGTGTTCAACATTACAGAAGAGGCCATGGGGAATAGTAGAAAAGGAGCTGAATCTGTTTGGAGCCTAGAGATCTGAGCTCAAGGCTGGTGATCTCTCTGAAATGTGTGGCTGCCCTTGAGACAGTCCTGTTTCATCTACAGCAGTTCTCACCACCTGTGTAAGATGTCCTGGTGTGCTCCTTAAGAAGTAGATCCAAGGGGCCCCATTCCAAACCATTAAATCAGATTCTCTGTGAATGGTGTCTGCAAATATGCATTTATCAAAAGATTCAGGATTTTATACTAAAACTAAGACCCTTGTCTATTGGATAACATCTAGGTTTGTGGGCACAGCAAAAACACCCTTCCCTGAACTGTTAAATATCATTTCTCACCATTCCCAGACTCAGCAGTTATGGGTGGGGAAACAAGCATTTCTTTCGTGTGGTTTCAAAATCAAGTCTTTTTTTTTTTTTTTTAATTTTTTTTATTGGTTGTTCAAAACATTATAAAGCTCTTGACATATCATATTTCATACATTAGATTCAAGTTGGTTATGAACTCCCAATTTTACCCCAAATACAGATTGCAGAATCACATCGGTTACACATCCACATTTTTACATAATGCCCTATTAGTAACTGTTGTATTCTGCTACCTTTCCTATCCTCTACCATCCCCCCTCCCTCCCCTCCCATCTTCTCTCTCTACCCCATCCACTGTAATTCATATCTCTCCTTGTTTATTTTCCCATTCCCCTCACAACCTCTCATATGTAATTTTGTATAACAATGAGGGTCTCCCTCCATTACCATGCAATTTCCCTTTTCTCTCCCTTTCCATCCCACCTCATGTATCTGTTTAATGTTAATCTTTTCTTCCTGCTCTTCCTCCCTGCTCTGTTCTTAGTTGCTCTCATTATATCAAAGAAGACATTTGGTATTTGTTTTTTAGGGATTGGCTAGCTTCACTAAGCATAATCTGCTCTAGTGCCATCCATTTCCCTGCAAATTCTATGATTTTGTGATTTTTTAGTGCTGCGTAATACTCCATGGTGTATAAATGCCACATTTTTTTTTTATCCATTCATCTATTGAAGGGCATCTGGGTTGGTTCCACAGTCTAGCTATTGTGAATTGTGCTGCTATGAACATCGATGTAGCAGTATCCCTGTAGTACGTTCTTTTAAGGTCTTCAGGGAAAAGTCCAAGAAGGGCAATAGCTGGGTCAAATGGTGGTTCCATTCCCAGCTTTCCCAGGAGTCTCCATACTGTTTTCCAGATTGGCCGCACCAGTTTGCAGTCCCACCAGCAATGTACAAGAGTACCCTTTTCCCCACATCCTCTCCAGCACTTGTTGTTGTTTGACTTCATAATGGCTGCCAATCTTACTGGAGTGAGATGGTATCTTAGGGTGGTTTTGATTTGCATTTCTCTGACTGCTAGAGATGGTGAGCATTTTTTCATGTACTTGTTGATTGATTGTATGTCCTCCTCTGAGAAGTGTCTGTTCAGGTCTTTGGCCCATTTGTTGATTGGGTTATTTGTTTTCTTATTGTTTAATTTTTTGAGTTCTTTGTATACTCTGGATATTAGTGCTCTATCTGAAGTGTGAGGAGTAAAAATTTGTTCCCATGATGTAGGCTCCCTATTTACCTCTTTAATTGTTTCTCTTGCTGAGAGAAAACTTTTCAGTTTAAGTAAGTCCCATTTGTTGATTTTTGTTATCAACTTTTGTGCTATGGGTGTCCTATTAAGGAATTTGGAGCCTGACCCTACAATATGTAGATCGGAGCCAACTTTTTCTTCTATCAGACGCAGAGTCTCTGATTTGATATCTAGCTCCTTGATCCACTTTGAGTTAACTTTTGTGCATGGCGAGAGGAGGGGATTCAGTTTCATTTTGTTGCATATGGATTTCCAGTTTTCCCAGCACCATTTGTTGAAGATGCTATCCTCCCTCCATTGCATGCTTTTAGCTCCTTTATCAAATATAAGATAGTTGTAGCTTTGTGGATTAGTCTCTGTGTCCTCTATTCTGTACCATTGGTCCACCCTCCTGTTTTGGTACCAGTACCATGCTGTTTTTGTTACTATTGCTCTGTAATATAGTTTTAAGTCTGGTATCACTATACCGCCTGATTCACACTTCCTGCTTAGAATTGCTTTTGCTATTCTGGGTCTTTTATTTTTCCATATGAATTTCATGATTGCTTTATCCATTTCTACAAGAAATGCCGTTGGGATTTTGATTGGCATTGCATTAAACCTATAGAGAACTTTTGGTAATATCGCCATTTTGATGATGTTAGTTCTGCCTATCCATGAACAGGGTATATTTTTCCATCTTCTAAGATCTTCTTCTACTTCTCTTTTTAGGGTTTGTAGTTTTCATTATATAAATCTTTCACCTCTTTTGTTAGGTTGATTCCCAAGTATTTTATTTTTTTTTGAGGATATTGTGAATGGAGTGTTTTTCCTCATTTCCGTTTCAGAAGTTTTGTCGCTGATATACAGAAATGCCTTTGATTTATGCGTGTTGATTTTATATCCTGCCACTTTGCTGAATTCATTTATTAGTTCTAGTAGTTTTTTTGTATACCCTTTTGGGTCTTCTAGGTATAGAATCATGTCATCTGCAAATAGTGATAATTTAAGTTCTTCCTTTCCTATTTTTATGCCTTTAATTTCTTTTGTCTGTCTAATTGCTCTGGCCAGTGTTTCGAGAACTATATTGAATAGAAGTGGTGATAGAGGGCATCCCTGTCTTGTTCCAGATTTTAGGGGGAATGCCTTCAATTTTTCTCCATTGAGAATGATGCTAGCCTGAGGCTTAGCATAGATAGCTTTTACAATGTCGAGGTAAGTTCCTGTTATCCCTAGTTTTTCTAATGTTTTGAACATAAAGGGATGCTGTACTTTGTCGAATGCTTTTTCTGCGTCTATTGAGATGATCATATGGTTCTTATTTTTAAGTCTATTGATGTGGTGAATAACATTTATTGATTTCCGTATATTGAACCATCCTTGCATCCCAGGGATGAATCCTACTTGATCATGGTGCACAATTTTTTTGATGTGCCTTTGTATCCGATTCGCCAGAATTTTATTGAGGATTTTTGCATCTATGTTCATCAGAGATATTGGTCTGTAGTTTTCTTTCTTTGAGGTGTCTTTGTCTGGTTTCGGAATCAGGGTGATGTTGGCCTCATAGAATGAATTTGGCAGAGCTCCTTCTTTTTCTATTTCCTGAAATAACTTGAAAAGTATTGGTATTAATTCTTCCTTAAAGGTTTTGTAAAACTCTGCTGTATACCCATCCGGTCCTGGGCTTTTCTTGGTTGGAAGTCTTTTGATTGCTTCTTCTATTTCATCTATTGTTATTGGTCTGTTTAAGTTGTGAGTATCCTCCTGACTCAGTCTGGGCAAATCATATGACTTAAGGAATTTATCAATGTCTTCACTATCTTCTATTTTATTGGAATATAGGTTTTCAAAATAATTTCTAATTGTCTTCTGTATTTCTGTAGTGTCTGTTGTGATATTGCCTTTTTCATCCCGTATGTTAGTGATTTGAGTTCTCTCTCTTCTTCTCTTCGTTAGCATGGCTAAGGGTCTGTCGATCTTATTTATTTTTTCAAAGAACCAACTTTTAGTTTTGTTAATTTTTTCAATAGTTTCTTTTGTTTCAATTTCATTGATTTCCGCTCTGATTTTAATTATTTCTTGCCTTCTGCTACATTTGCTGTTGTTTTGCTCTTCCTTTTCTAGGGCTTTGAGATGAAGTGTGAGCTCATTTATTTGTTGGTTTTTCCTTTTTTTGAGGAATGACCTCCAAGCGATGAATTTCCCTCTTAAAACTGCTTTCATTGTGTCCCATAGATTCCGATATGTTGTGTCTGTATTTTCATTTATCTCTAAGAATTTTTTGATTTCTTCCTTTATGTCTTCTGTAACCCATTGATCATTCAGTAACATATTGTTCATTTTCCATGTGATGTAGGATTTTTCCTTCCTTCTTTTATCATTGATTTCCAGTTTCATTCCATTATGATCAGATAAAATGCATGGTATTATCTCCACACCTTTATATTTACTAAGGGTTGCCCTATGGCATAATATATGGTCTGTCTTTGAGAAATATCCATGTGCTGCTGAGATGAACGTATATCCACTTGATGATGATGATATATTCTATATGGGTCAGTTAAGTCTAGGTTGTTGATTGTGATATTGAGTTCTATAGTTTCTTTATTCAGCTTTTGTTTGGAGGATCTGTCCAATTGTGAGAGAGGTGTGTTGAAGTCACCCATAATTATTGTGTTGTGGTCTATTTGATTCTTGAACTTGAGGAGAATTTGTTTTATGAATGTCGCAGCACCATTATTTGGTGCATAAATATTGATAATTGTTATGTCTTGTTGGTGAATGGTTCCTTTTAACAGTATATAATGTCCTTCCTTATCCCTTTTGATTAATTTAGTCTTAAAGTCAATTTTATTCGATATGAGGATGGCCACCCCTGCTTGCTTACGAGGACCGTGTGCATGGTATATTTTTTCCCAACCTTTCACCTTCAGCCTGTGTATGTCTTTTCCAATCAGATGTGTCTCCTGGAGGCAGCATATTGTTGGATTTGTTTTTTTTAATCCATGTTACCAGCCTATGTCGCTTTATTGGACAGTTTAAGCCATTAATGTTTAGAGTTACTATTGATATATGGTTTGTACTTCCAGCCATGTTTGATTATTTATCTTCTTTTTTTTTTTTTAATTTAGTTTGTTTCTCCATGGTTAGCTTTCCCCCCGCCCTCTGTCTTTATAGAGGCACTTCCCGCTGATGGTTTTGGTTACTGTTTTTCATTTCTTCCTCGTGTAGTGTTTTGCTCAAGATGCTTTGCAATGCTGGTTTTCTGGCTGCAAATTCTTTTAGCTTTTGTTTATCATGAAAGATTTTTATTTCGTTATCGTACCTGAAGCTTAATTTTGCTGGATACAGAATTCTTGGTTGGCATCCATTGTCTTTCAGTGTTTGAAATACGTTGTTCCAGGATCTTCTCGCTTTCAGCGTCTGTGATGAAAAATCCGTTGTTAACCTTATTGGTTTACCCCTGAATGTAATCTGCCTCCTTTCTCTTGTAGCTTTTAGTATTTTCTCTTTGTTCTGTATATTGGATATCTTCATAACAATGTGTCTTGGCGTTGGTCTACTGTGATTTTGTGTGCTCGGTGTCCTGTATGCATCTACAATTTGTATATCCGTTTCCTTTTTTATTTCTGGAAAGTTTTCTGTAATTATTTCTTTCAGCAGGTTACTCATTCCCTTGGTTTGAATCTCTGTACCTTCTTCTATCCCGATGACTCGTAGGTTTGGTTTCTTTATGTTATCCCATATCTCTTGGATGTTTTTCTCGTGGTTTTTAACCAGCCTTTCTGAGTTGGCTAGGCTCTTTTCAAGATGATATATTTTGTCTTCATTATCTGATGTTCTGGCTTCTACTTGCTCCACTCTGTTAGTGATACTCTCAATTGAGTTTTTAATTTGGTTTGTCGTTTCCTTCATTTCTAGAATTATTGTTTGGTTTTTTTTTATAATCTCAATCTCCTGATAAAGATGCTTAACTTCTTCTTTTATCTGTCTATGTAATTCATTTTCAAAGTGTTCTTTCACTGTTTGGATTTGCTGTCTCGTATCTTCTTTAAGGTTCCATTCCATCTGTCTAAGGTATTCCTTGAGTTCTTTATATGACCATTTTTCTGCTGACTCTAGGTCCTCCTGAATATTTAGGCTGTCCTTCATTGTTTGTACTCCTTTTCTTCCTTGCTTTTTTATGCTGCTCATGTTACTTCTTGTTCTGTTTGACTGCTTAGTTACTGTTTACTCTTATAGATTTATTTGATGCTTGAGAGGAAAGATATTAGAAGGGAAGGGAAGAAGTCACTAAAGAGAATGAGAGTAGGCAGGTAGAATTCAAGGAAGGGGGAATAAGAAGATTGAAAAGAAATGAAAAGACAAAAGAAACAAGAATAACAAAGATTAGATAATAAAGAAAGAAATAAAAGAAGAAAAAAAAATTTTAACAAAAATAATAGTGATAATAAATAATGAAAATGAAAATTAAAAAAAATAATAATAATAAAATAAAAAAAATTAAAAAAATAGAAACATTGAAAAAAAATTTAAAGAACAACAACAAATAAAAATTGAAAATGAAAGAAAAAGAAGAAAAAAAAGAAAAAAAAAGAAAAAGAAAAGAAAAAAAATGATAATAATAATAATAATAAATGCAGTCCTAGAGTTCTATTAACTTCTCTTCCAGTAGGTGGAGCTGTGCCCACTGGGCCAAGCTTCTCCTCTCAATAGGTGGGAACCATTCACTGTGCAGCAGCTCTTTCTCCTAGACTGGGCGGGTCTCCAATCCTGAGTGTCTAGAGCCTTTTCTTGTGTTTCCTCAAGCCAGGCAGTGCTCACCTGTGGCGCTCACCACAATACTGGCTACACGCCAGGTCTGCTGCTCCTGGGAGCCCTGTTTTCATGAACACCTGGGCTCACTCTCCCTGTTTGCCTCCCTCAGACCCTAAGTTTGTAGAGCTTGGGGCTGAGATCCCCCAGCGAATTTGCTTGCCCTCCTGTAGCCACGCCCCCGGTAGCTGGTGCAAGAGACCTCAGTTGTCAGCACTGGTGGGAGCGGTAGCCGGGAGTTCCGCGCCGCGAGTCCCGAGCCACTCCTGATTCCCTCGGTCTGGTTATTGCGTTCACAGGAGAGCTGGGAGTGGCCCTTAAGGTTTCCCCGCTGTGTGGAGAGAGATGGCTAGGGGATTACACACCTGTCGCGCTGGTTTCACTGCAGTTATCTCCTCCGCCCATGACGCCATTTCTCTGCCATGGTGATATCCCATGCAAATGGTGACCGTTTGTTCCCTTTGCCGGATGACCAATGCAACGGGTGGGTCCTGACTGTCTCTCCCAATCCCCGTTTCAGTCCTGTGGCCACTGCCTATGAAGGCTCGGTTGGCTTTTACCTCTGTAAGTTCCTAAGGGCCGGCCAATTATTTCAGCGGGATCGTTAGTGCTGAGTCACACGAAGCAGGCGAATCGGAGCTTAATTGCCTCCGATTCGGGCTCTGTGTGTGTGTTCTGAGGGGCCCAGCCTGTACACCCCAGATCCACATCAGCTCAGCATTGCCTAGTGATCCTGAGCAAACAGCATTTAGACAGTTTACGGCTCCCTATGCCCGCGCAGTTGAAGATGTCAGAGACTTGATCTCTCTGCGCCTGCCACCATGTTACATCTCCTCAGTGATATTCATGTTGCCCTTACAGCTTCCTGGTATAAGCAAGTTCTTGGGATTATACAAACTGCTGTTTCTGTTTCCAGTCCAGATTTCTAGAAATGAAACTCTGGGCCGCGCTGACGAGCGTCCGCGCTTGTCTGCGACCGTAGCAGAGCCGCCCTGGCGAGCGTCCGCGCTTGTCTGCGACCGTAGCAGAGCCGCCCTGGCCTCCGCAGCTCTTCAGCCCGGTGCCAGGCCCCAGGGGCCCAAGAGGCTGCTGCCGTGGCTCTCCGTCCCCCTCCTCCGGAGCACGGGTCCCCTGGCAGGGGGGTGCAGAACGACTCCAGAGCAGGCTCTGCCCGAAGGTGCAGCGGCGAACAGGCCACAGAGACGCTCGAGGCTGCAGTCCAGCCTTCGGAGGACAGGGCTCGGCACGCAGCCCAGCTCCAACCTCTAGGTGCGGCTGCCGGACAGTGTATACAGAGCCATCAAGACAGCAAGCAGAAAGCAAATGGCGGCTCCCGCAGAGTGGATTTTCGGCACAGAAACCACAGCCCCGCCAGCAATCCCAATCCACAAACTCTCCCTGTATAAAAAATATTCAAAAAAAAAAAAAAAAAAAGGCGGGGCTCACTGAGCTTTCTTTGCCTCGGGTACTTACAATCCACTGCTGATTACACACTCAGCTTCTCCGCCCGGAGCGAAGCGAAAGAGGAAGCAGATGGGAGCAAAGCGCCCGCGGCTCTGAGCAGCCAAGCGTCTCTTTTTCGATTTCTTTGTTCTTCCTGCTCCTTGGCAAAGTGGTCCACTACAGATTAACGGTGAAAGGAGCTTTAACAGACTGTGCGAAATCTCTATTAAAGCCGCTGCTTTGAGCACCACGCTCAGCACTTCAGCAACCCCCGTACGCAGCGGCCATCTTCCCACCAAATGCCTCCATAAATCTCAAGTCTTTGTATATAGCTGCCTATGTTTGTACTGCTATAACAAAACACCATAGACTGCGTAATTTATAAAGAATAGATATATTTTTATTTCTCACTGTTCTGGAGGCTGAGAGTCCAAGATCAAGTCCTCAGCAGGTTTGGTGTCTGGTGAGAGCCCAGTATCCACTTCCAAGGTGGTGACTTGTTGCCTCCTCTAAAAGGGAGAATACTGTGTTCTCTTATGGGCAGGGCTGGAAGGGATGAAAAGAGACCAACTCCCTCCATCAAGCCCTTTTATAAGGGCATTAATCTGTTCACCAGAGTGGAGCCCTTATGACCTAAACACGTCACAATAGGCCCCATCTCTCAACACTGTTAGGGATTAAATTTCTGACACATGGATTTTGAAGGAAACATTCAGAACATAGCAATGATGTTGCCCAGAATCATTCACTTGACAAGTCTTATAATGTCAGAGAACTCTGAGATAATTAGCTCCATGAGGGCCGTGACTTTGTGTTCACAGTTGCACCCTTAGTGCTTAGCATAGTAGATGCTCATAAATATCCGATGAATGGATCAGTGCTAAGACACCAATCCACTCATTTGCCCAAGAAAGATCACTTTCTTTCTTTTATGAACATGATTTTAATGTGAAGCTAGTTCATGATGTTCAGAATACAGATTTACTGACCCTGGAACCTGTTCCTGGATTTGTTAGAATGTATTCTTCTAACAACCACCGTTCACTGTAGTGTAAATTGAGTCATTTAGGATGTGATATGCATTCATTCAGTAAAGGTGCAAAGTAGAACACATTGAAGTCGCTTTCAGTTGATGATTCTTGTGTTTCTGACACACTTTCTCACTCACACAGGTGTGCACGTGCACACACACGCACAATCGGAGTGTTAAGAACTGTTTTTCTGGTTGTTTTGTTTTTCTGAGGTGAGTTCTCTCTGTGTTTTCCAGGCTGGTCTGGAACTTATGGGCTCAGGGCAATCTACCTGCTTCAGCCTTCCCAGTAGCTAGGACGACAGGTCTGCCACCACACCTGGCTAAAAAGTAGTAATTTTTTAAAATATTAGAAATAGTTGTCACTGAGATGCCAGTGAACACAACCGTCATGAAGCTCCCAGTTTCATAATCATAATCTCTAAGAATGGGACCTAGGCCCCATCTTTAAAAGCTACTGTGAGGATTCTGATATTCAATCGGGGTTGAACCACTGCTTATACTGCATGTAGAATAATGGTTTAGTGATCATATATTTAGTACACACCTTTTAAACTATTTGGTATTATGGAAAGATGAGAAAATTCTGAGTCTTACCTCTGGCACTTAGTAGCTTTGTGCTTGATGCCAGTTATTTATTGCCCCTAGGCCTCAGTTTATTATACTTAAAATTGAAGTGTTGGGTAGATGATCTCTGAGATTCTCAACAGCTCTGCTCTTGCATGCTGTTGTTTTTATAACCTAAACTAAAATCAGATACTGGAATGGTAGAGTTGTACAGGTGGCTATGTACCCTGTGGCAGCTGTCATTTATTTTTTTTCCTAAATAAATCTTTCCAGTTCGGTGCTTGCACTGGGAATGCCTGTCAGATTTAGTTTATTATGCTAAATAGTACCCTCTTGGATGAAGCTGATTTAGCTTCCAAAGTCACATGGATTAGCAACTTTCACAAGGAGAACATCTGATCAGATCACATTTTGCACTCTAAAGCTTAATTTGGGTTAGCAAACCTTTCCTGGGCTCCAACTGGTATATCAAGCACAGTGCTAAATTTTGCCATACCAAGATTAATATGATACGGTCCCTGTCCTTGAGTTGCTATCAAGGATAATAGATGCGCAAATAGGGAGAATATAAGCAGGATGATGTCCATAATAGAAAACTGATGACTTTTAATTTTCTTGTTTTTTTTTACCTGAGGTCACTATATTTTCAGAACCTTCTTCTGCCTACAGCCAGATCTTGTCCTAATTTAGGGCCTGAAGGATAAGGAATACATAAGTCAACTGTGTTTTATAAGGAATACTGGACATTGAGAAACTGGCCATGACTGGAAGCACGTTTTAGAATTAAAAAACAAGAAAGAGTTGGGAAAACATTTATTTCATTGAAACTTACAATTGGATATCATAGGAACTAAGACATCTTGTGAAGGAACAAGATTGGAAGTAGAAGATAAGTAAGTAGACATTTATAAGGTTTATGCAGAAGCAGAAAGTAATAGGATTTATGCAGAGCAGAAAATAATCCAAGTTTCCTAGATTTATTGAAAAAAGGCTAAAATAATCCTCTAACCTGAACTTAATTCAAGCCTAATCTTCAACTTTCAGAGAAGATTATAGGGTTAAGTGGAACTCAGATTTTAGATGAGCAATTGATGGTTACATTGGCATTTCCAACAGAATTGTAACAAGAATTGAGATTTACCCTTTTTTTAAAAAAAATGCTCTCTTTAGTTATACATGACAGTATAATACATTTTGGCATGTTCTAGACACATGGACTATAACTTATTCTAATTAAGATCCTATTCTTGTGGTTGTACACGGTATGGAGTTACCCTGGTTGTGTATTCATATACAAGGCTAGGAAGGTTATGTCCAATTAATTCTACTGTCCTTCTGATTCCCTCCTTCCTTTCCTTCCCTTCATTCCTTTGTCTAATCCAATGGACATCCATTCTCCCCACCCCTAAACCTCCTTTGTTGTGGGTTACATCCACACATCAGAACATTCGACCTTTTTTTTTTGTGATTCAGATCCGCCCTTCTTAATTTGGAAAATCTTATTCGAATGCAATGCACTTTCATCTATATAACCATTGCTTTTGAAGTGCTCTGCCAAGAAGTCCCCATTATGAAAATAATGATAATGCTAACATTTATTGTGCTTGAACTCTATGGTAGATAACAAGTTTATTTAAATCTCACAATAATCCCTATTACCATAATTTTACAAAGAAGAAATCCAAGGCACACTGATGTTAAATAAATTGCCCACATTCAAATAGCTAGTAAGTGGTAGAACTCTGGGAACCAAGCCCATAAGGTAGTTAGTTATCTTTCTGTTAGTAAATAAAAGGAAAAAAATGAAGTCCACTTAAATGAAAGAAAGGATACAGGGCTCTCTGATGTCACCCATTGACAGGAATGAGATTGGACCTCTGAAAGGGTTTTATTTTCTACTCCTATCATCTCACTTCTTTTTTCTCTGTGTCTGCTCTGTTGTCTCTTTCTCTTTGACTTTTCTCAGACCCTTGCCTTAGAACTTGCAAAGTAAACAACAGGCAATAGTGGTTAAAGCCTGATAAAAACATGAGCTTTGCAATAACCTGCCATGTGACCTTGATCAGGTCAGTGAGGCTGTACCTACAGAACTTTCTGTAATTGTCTGGTTCTGCTTTAATATAAAGTGAGAGTAAATACTAGAGATCAGGTAGCTATGTTTGTAATTCCATAATTAAACAGTCTCCATGATTTCCTCTTCATACATACACATATTATTCTCTGAATTATATATTGAAAGACCTTCCAAATTTATTTCCCAGTATAACTCCCCATGCTGCCTTGATTCTTTCTGGAAAGGGATTGGATAAGCACATTCACTTGAATGTGCAAAGATTTGATGATTAATGTTCCATTTCTCCCAGAGTTATGTCTTAGTTAGAAAGAAAACTTGTGATTTGCAAAAAAAAAAAAAAAAAAAAAAAAAAATCCTTAGGATGAATTTCAGATACCAAAGGAAAGACTGTGAAAAAATAGACATTTTCATGTTTCATTAACCTTTTAAACCTTTTAGGTTTAAAAATTATCCTTTACTGGTATTATCCCACTCTAGGTATGTCTGAATATGTCATTCACTTGAATAGAAAATACTACATAACCAATATATCTAGATAATTGTCTTGTTTTCTGCATTAGTCAGGATAGACTAGGTTATGCTGTAGTAACAAACATTCTTTAAAGTACCAGTGGATTAAAATAATAAAAGTTTATTTCTTGCTCATGTGGCATATCAATCACAGGGTAGCAAAAGAACCCTGCTAATTTTAATCACTGCTGTCTTCCAGTCTTTGCCATTTCAAATATTCTTAATCACCTTGCCAGAGGGAAGAAAGCACTCTGGAGAATCTGACACTGCCAATTTAATATGTATACTCTAATTCATGTGACTGGCTCATTGGCCAGACATAGAAACATGGCCCCAACTAATCACAAAGGAGGTAAGAAACACCATGTGCTAGAAGGAAAGATAATTTTATTTGACTAACAGAGCACACATGACTATCATGCATTCTAATAGTTTTTCCTGACTAGACAGAATTCTAGAATATAAAAAGAGCAGAAATTTCAAATTTTTTTAAACCAAGAGTCTGGTATTAGTTTAATCATTTTGTTTATCTCATCTAATTTAATCATCTAAAATCTTTTTATTGTCCTCATCTTAAAGATAAGAGAACTGAGGCATAAGGTATTGAAGTAACCTGTCCAAGATTTCCAAATAGTCTCAGGCAGATAAGGTGGTTTCAATAAATAGTTAATGGCGCTTTGCTAGAGAAATTCTGAATGACAGGTATAGCATATGTGTAAAATAAAGTTGTTGTTTGTATTTTGTGACTTTACAAAGTAGAAGTTGTCCAATCCTGAGAGCATTCATTGCAGGAGACATTTTTCTATTTTGATATGCTTTGGAATTTCAATGCATGGCTGGTATCCCTATGGCAAGCTCTAATTTAGATTGATTTGTTTAGGAGAAATAAATGATAGCTTATTTATAGAGATCAACGTGAAATCTGACTTTAAAATATGTCTGCCTAAAAATTAATGAAGGTAGCATGGAGGGCTGTTAACTTTTAATGATGAGAAATAACGAGGATGCAAACTTAGCCAAGAGACTCTTGCTATGGCATGGAGGGGTTCCCCTGGACAATTTACAACTCTGGTATGCCAGTCAAGGTGAGAGGGGACAGCTGCAAGGTCTGACTTTGGTTGACAGTGACAAACATAGATTTATTGAATAGAATCTGCTTAGCTGACAGAGCTTCTGAGAATTCTGAAGAATGAGTCCTGGAGAAAAGGTGAAATATTGTGGAGAGGAGCTGAGGGATGGATCCTGCAGCTTCTCCAACTGGCATAGATATTGCTGCTGCACCTGGAAGCCAAGTGTCTCTACTGCCATCAGTGCCACCAAAATGGATTCTCCTCTATTCCCGCTTCTTTGTGATGCCAACTCCACATTCAAAGTCCTGAGTGGCTTTAGCTATTTGTCCAGCTCTAAGTCAGGTGCCAATCCTGTAGTTACTAGATAGACTTGGAAACTGAGTCTTCTTTTGAGTTTTAGAGTGGGAGGTAGACTACTCCTTCTTCAAATGTGAGGAATTCTATAAACGTAGGAAGAGAGTTTAGATGATGTACAGCCAATAATAAAAGAAACAGGCAAATGTCCACTATAACTGGTTAGATGTGACTTTCTGCAATATCTTTTTGTGTCTGTAGATTAATCAGGAAAACATATCCTTCTTCCTATTTTACTTTCTTTCATTTAATGTGCAGCCAGATGACTTTTAATTATCCATTTGTTTAGTTAGAAATAAGTATGGATTTCCTATTAAATGTGAAGGCTTATTTGTTAGGGTCTGTAAACAAGTTAAGGTGGTGCCTGGCATTTTGCCAGAGGGAGAGGTTTGTGAAGTAACGCCAGGGAGCCATTAAGTGTGGAGATTCCTTATTGGTTGACTGCTGTATCTAGTTTATGTTAATTAAGATAAGCTGTGTGTAATGTATATATACCCCTCCTGTCCTACAATAAACGGCTCCCACTCCTGCTGTATCAATGTTGCTCGTCACCCCCACCCCCCGGTTATTTTGCTGCAGCCGGACTGTGACACTTATTCTAAGTACTAAGTGTAATAGAAACAAAAACATAGTTTTTCCTTGACAATTGCTCAGATTGATTTGTGGAGAAAAAAGAAGTAGTGTATAAACTCAAAGGATGGAGAGAGAGAGAGAGAGAGAGCATAGAAGCAGAGCAGGAAAAGCTTCAAGGTGGAAGGGCATCTGAGATGAACATCTGACAAGCAGGTATAAAAGGACAAATATTTCACATGTGGGACCAGACAAGAAAGGAAAAAGAAGGGTTGATTTTAGGGAACAGCAAACTATGTAGTAGCCATAGCAAAGGCAGGACACTTCAACTAAGCCAACTTCATGGATATATGTTCTTGAATTATTGGGTGGCAGTTTGAATTTCAGTTTATAGGTATTAAGGAATTATTGAAGGCTGTATTGTGTGGAAGTTATAGAAATCCAACTGTTATTCAGGAAAATCAATATAGGAATAATATATAGAATGAACAGAAAGTAAAGGAAACTGGAGAGAAGTTTCTTAAGAAACCATATAATACAAGACAAAGACATTAAGGTCCTAAAATAAGTTTTGAACTAAGATAAGCATTAAGAGTAAGGATGAGGGGGGCATATTTGAGAAATATCATATATATTACATTTTACAAAAGAAATTTTATATTTGGTCACCATAATGAGAAAGGATTTACTAATAAAGTGCCAACCCCAGCGAGCCCTTAAGAAAATTGGACCAGTGTTTTTCTGAACGTCACATTAGGATGCTGATGATGTACTTCCTGTTCTGACTTAACAGTAAATACATGATACGCCAATCTTCTGAAATAAGATTGCCTCCCACAAATAATAGCAATTACTACCAAGTATTAACTGCCTGTATCACATACCAAGCATTTTGCATGTTTTTTTTTAATTTTTTATTGTTGGTTGTTCAAAACATTACATAGTTCTTGATATATCATATTTCACACTTTGATTCAAGTGGGTTATGAACTCCCATTTTTACCCCGTATACAAATTGCAGAATCACATCAGTTACACATCCATTGATTTACATATTGCCATACTAGTGTCTGTTATATTCTGCTGCCTTTCCTATCCTCTACTATCCCCCCTCCCCTCCCCTCCCCTCTTCTCTCTCTACCCCCTCTACTGTCATTCATTTCTCCCCCTTGTATTATTTTCCCCTTTCCCCTCACTTCCTCTTGTATGAAATTTTGTATAACCCTGAGGGTCTCCTTCCATTTCCATGCAATTTCCCTTCTCTCTCTCTTTCCCTCCCACCTCTCATCCTAGTTTAATGTTAATCTTCTTCTCATGCTCTTCGTCCCTACTCTGTTCTTAGTTACACTCCTTATATCAAAGAAGACATTTGGCATTTGTTTTTTAGGGATTGGCTAGCTTCACTTAGCATAATCTGCTCTAATGCCATCCATTTCCCTGCAAATTCTATGATTTTGTCATTTTTTAATGCAGAGTAATACTCCATTGTGTATAAATGCCACATTTTTTTTATCCATTCATCTATTGAAGGGCATCTAGGTTGGTTCCACAGTCTTGCTATTGTGAATTGTGCTGCTATGAACATCGATGTATCAGTGTCCCTGTAGCATGCTCTTTTTAGGTCTTTAGGGAATAGACCTAGAAGGGGAATAGCTGGGTCAAATGGTGGTTCCATTCCCAGCTTTCCAAGAAATCTCCATACTGCTTTCCAAATTGGCTGCACCAATTTGCAGTCCCACCAGCAATGTACAAGTGTACCCTTTTTCCCACATCCTCGCCAGCACTTGTTGTTTGACTTCATAATGGCTGCCAATCTTACTGGAGTGAGATGGTATCTTAGGGTGGTTTTGATTTGCATTTTTCTGACTGCTAGAGATGGTGAGCATTTTTTCATGTACTTGTTGATTGATTGTATGTCTGCATGTTTTGTTTCTGATCTTCGCCACGACCTGAAGAGGGCAAGTATTGGTGTCACCACATGTATGAAGAAACTTGGGTTCAGGAATAGCAGGAGTCAACGTTCAAACTCAAGTGTTTATCAATAGCCTGTGGTGCCTTTCTCACCCTTTATGCTGCCTGTCAATGAACTCTAACACAAAAGTAAATTAAGTTTCCAATAAATATCACTGAAGAAAGCAAAATAATAAAATCCATACACTGAAGACTTTCAGAATCAGATTTTTTCATCCCCAATTAACTTAAACCTGCCATAGTTTAGTATGACTGCTAAAGTCCCCCTCCTCCTCAGTGTGGCCCTGTCTAGACTGACAGGCTCTCACAGCCCTTTGCTTTCCCTTGGAGTAGTTCCTCCTGCTGGGGCAAGGTCAGTAGGAATTGAAGAGCACAGGTATCTCTAAGTACAATACACTCTGGAGATTGATTCAACTGGGTCCAACACACTTTTGTCTAAAAGCCAATTAAAACCTCTCTCAGATTCCTTTCTTTCTTGTGAATGATTCAATCCTTTCCTTGGAGACTGGTAGGATCAAAGGGAGGTGAAACCCTGCAGACTCATATAAAGGCAGTAAAAGGGTCAGTGATGGACAGAAAGGGGAACAAAAGTGTCTGAGAGTGCTGGCAGTGTGATCATCCTGTAATAGCCTGTTTCTGGTATTTTCTATCCAAGGTGCTGCTGATGTTCTTCTGAGACTTTAGTAGAACCATGAATCCTGAGGCTGAGAGATCTCAACAGTATACGTAAAGGGAAGCCTAACTTCCTGTCTCTAAATAATTATTACCGGAGGAATCTGGGCCAGGCTGCTACTACTCAGTCTTCGTTTTCTCAAAGAATGGTTAGGACAAACTTCGTAGATGTGAAACAAGTTTTTTAATTAAGTTAGTCTGTCTATTTGACAGCTTTTGGGTTCCCGAGAAGATAATCATCTGTGTAGACTCATTCTCTTCCAGTAGACCTCGGTCCCTTGATTGCTGACAGTGTTCCTTTAAAATGCAATGTTTCTGCAAGTTTACCGACTTCAGGACTCCACAGCTTTATCGACCATCTGCCACTTTCACATTATTAGTTTTGCACCCCCCCCCCTTCTCTCTGGTTTTAATTGTTCATTTGCAAAGTTCTTTACTATTCACATGCCTTTCATTAATTTGACCAATCAACCACAAACGCTTCATGAAGCTCCTCTATGCATCTGGCACAGTGCTGGGCATCTACCTGTGTGCAAAGACTATGGCATCTTTCTTTCCCATCTTGGACTGCACCTGCATGTTGCTTTGTCTCCCTTTTGCTTTCCATTTTGTATAACCTTCTTACCTGACGAGTGCATTAAATTTACTATCCAGTCTCAACTTTTGACAGGTTGCGCTTAGAGATCTACAAGAAAAAAAAAATTAACAATCCAAAAGGAAGGTAAAATCATATTTTTAAATTGAACCTAATGGAACAGTGCTGTTATTTTAAATGTTTCCTAACCACTAAAGGGCTTTATTTTGGGAAAATGTATTTCGTTGTTTTTGAGTTTCTTGTATTTTCAAATGAACAGTATATAATTTTGTTATTTCTTGAGTTAGGGGATATAGTTGGTTCACTAAATTCTTCACTTTTATGTTCTTTGAAAGAAAAAAAACTATAGTAAGGTACTGGAATTGAAAATCAGGTTCACTAACTGGGGTTGTGGTTCAGTAGTAAAGCACTTGCCTTGCATGTGTGAAACACTGGGTCCGATTCTCGGCACCACATATAAATAAATGAATAAAATAAAGGTCTATCAACAACTAAAAAAATATTTTAAAAAAAGAGAAAATCAGGTTCACTGAAATTTGATTCAGAGAATGAACTGTTTGAAAAAAGTTTTCTTGACTATTTAATATTTTATCTTTCATCTTCTGAGATATTTAAACTCAAGGTAGACCTCACTAACCAGAAAACTTTTCTGTATTGACTTGTCATTTCACTATTAGTAGACTCACACTCTTGTTGTTATAAGGGACTTCACTATGGAGAAGTATAATAATACATCAAATATTTAAAACTATCTTAGGGGAAAAGGTCGAAAACATGTCAGGAGGTGTGGGAAGCTCTTTGCTACTTTATTAATGTATTGCTATAGACTGAGAGTTCAGAATTATGTAATTATCTTCAGAAACCAAACAAAGCCTCTGTAGACAGAGCCAAAATAAATTTCCCAGAATCTTTTAACATGAGTTGTATTAAAATTCTTCTGTGTTCTGGGAGGTGGTCCTAAATATTTGGAATGCACGATTGCTTGTAGAGATGGAATGAAAGTGGCACATACCGACGCCAAGTCCAAATTCTCCAGGGTCTTGTAGGTTTCCAGCAAAGCAACACGTTTTCTAACCACTTGATGGTATCCTTGCTGCTTATTCCCTGAGCAACAAACCATAGGAAACTAATGGTGTTTTAAATGGAAAACAGCAGTTCATTACGATTGGTTAATAGGTCGTTGGCAAAATTTCAACTTAATGGTATGCAAGTGTATCTGTGTGTGCTCAGCAAGTCCTGTCCCAAGCTCTCTAATGGTGTCACTCAGCACTATAAATTTACTTTGACAGCTAGTAAACATAGGAGTGTGTCCTGGGAACAATGAGCATGGAGCTCATAGTAATTTCCAAAAACAGACAAGGCAAATATAGCCAGGCACACATTGACACAGCAAACATTTAACTTTTCTGCTTCTTCAATCTTTAACAGAATGATAGTAAAACAGTAAAGCTTTAAGAAAGCTTCCTTTCTTAAAGTCCTAAACTCATCGACCCTTGTTAGAAATATAAAATTAGAAATAACCAAGGGTTAAGCCATAGTTCAACGATATTAGCTTTTTTGTCCTGTGTTAGATCAATATTTCTGTTAGCTACAGCAGGGTTAGGAGAAGATTCATATAACAAGTAGACGTCCATTTAATTTAATTCCAGCAGCCATAGGAGCAGAAGGTGTTTGTATTTCATTGTTTGCTGAGGAAGCTTGACCTTACTAAGCACATTACTAAGCTTTGCTTTATGGTATGTGTGTGAGGTTGCTATGTGTGTGAGAAAACGCTATAGGTGCTCATTCCATTGAGAGTACTGTGGCTTTCTATTCACTTTCAGGCAGCCAGAATATTATAGTCCACCCCAGAGAATGTTTTTCCCCCCTCAGTCCTTGCAGAAAAAGCATGTGAGGGAAGAATCAGGATTTAATGTCAATGAATGAAAGTAGCTTAAGCCTTGAGAATTTTTAGAGCACAGAAAATGCAAGGAAGGCTTTGCTATTTTGTTTGCTTGTTTTTAATTAGCACATAAAGGCAACAGGAATGGAAGAGGGCTGGTTTCTGGTAAATCTGAGTCTGTAGTAGAATGCAGCTGCAGGAGTGGGAAGAGCAGTAGACCAAGAGTCAAAATCTAGGCTCCAGTTCCTGTTTGGCTGTTTAATCATTATCCTTTCGGCAGGGATTCACATAAGCTTTTCTGAGTTAGTTCTGTTTCCTATGAATGGAACAAATAAGACTTTCCTCATGCACTGAAGTTTTCAGGCAATCGCCAAATATCCTAATGGCTTCTTAAAGTGTAAAATATGCTTCACACTCTGAAGCTCTTTCTGACTTTCCTGTCTCTCTTAGTAACATGAACATTTTTCCTAGTTGGAGCTTCTCTGATCACTCCTGCTGCATAAGTATCAGTGGTTTGAGATACCATTTGCATATACTAAATAATAGGTATTTCCCAAGTTTTTATCAACACAGATATTTTCAGGTAAAACAAAGCTAGCTTAGTGATTGTTGCACAAGTATTCACTAAAGGTCTTCCAAGTGTAAGACACTGTTGTGCAATGTGAGAGGATAGATAAGGATGTGCCTAAAGTTCTCCTGACCCTCAGTGAGCTTGCAGCCTAGGAAAAGGTTCAGAGGAGTCCATAATTGACCCAGTATAAGCCATATCTCTAACCTGGAAGCATCAACTAACATCAGTATTTACTCAATAAGGACATTTGCTTTTTCATACCCACTGTCTAAATTTTATAGCATATGACTCTAGGTAAAAAGTACAGCCTATTATTTAAAGATGTGCAAATACACACATATGCCACACCAAATTCTCTTTCATCAAATATTTCTTGAGTCTAGAAATTTTACTGATTATCTAAGGGAAGTGATAGGTATAACCTACATTATTCAATCACAGCTTTCTCCTAGAAACCCTCTCCTGGTCATAAGAATACAAGTTCCATCACTCACACTTCAAATCATTCACCAAGGTCGTCCCTTCACCCCCTGCAAGCATCTGGCAGTATAACTCTAAAGTGGGTTTCTGATTAATAAAATTTGCACCTCTGCATCCCATAAGCTTTTACAAATTGTAGGTAAAGTTTATATAACAGAAGCTTTATTCTATCCATATGTTTTTCTTTCCCCTGTTGTATTTTGATAAACCTCAGCAATGCAGAAATGTGGTAATGACATATATGAAAAGAGTAGTCTGCAATTGGCCCTTTAAGATCTGTAAGCAAAATGGTGATCTTAATGAAAGAGGAAAGCCTTAGCAAATTTCCTAGACCACTATGGCACCATGGAGTACAATTTGAAACCGTATCTCTAAGCATTCAGCAAAATGAACCCTAGCACACCACAGTGCAGTGGGTTACTGGCAATCCTTTCCTGTTGGAAGAAAATTCAAAATGAGAAGATGAACTAGGCTGTTGTCCATTCATGCTTTTGCACATGTGGCTTATAGCCTGCATTAAAATCTTTAACCAGTCAGTATAATTTTCTACTTAGAAAAAGAAGCAACTCTTTTTCTTCTTTCTCAAGTTTGCAGCCTTCATTCCATCTAGGGTATCTTAAAGAAGATGGTGGTTTTGTTTAGCACCTATGGAGGCACTAGTCCTAGATTAGCTATAGATGCCACATTCTAACTACACTGATTAAAATAATATCAAAGGATTTTGTAACATAGCTATATTTTTGAACTAACTGTATATGGTTATCATTTTCAAGCTATTCTATGATAAACAATTATGTTTTGAAAGAGCAATATTTGAAGTGGACTGTAGTAGTATTAGTACCATAGTACCACAGACTATTTTCTACTTAAAAATAGACCTGTGAGGAAAATAAAAACAATTTCCCCTTCTGAGACAGTAAAGTTATATTGAATTCCAAAAGATAATTTCTTAGATGTTTAAATTCTTGCTATTTTCATTTTTTGGTGAAATCTGTGAATTTATTCTCCATTATCAAGTATTGTTCATGATGTTGACTAATCAGAAAAGAAACTTTTAAGGTCTTGGTATTTTGAGGAAGGTATTTCAACTATGGGCCACGTAATTCTTCCCCTTGATTGACAGTGATAGATGAATGTGAAGTAGAAGAAAAGAAATTTTCAGCTTTTGGTGTTCAAAATCCCTTATAAACCAGTCTCTACAATTATTGGAAAACTTATTATGAAAAAATGTATTCAACATATCAACAAAAAAGTATTTAGTTTTACTGAGCGAAAAAACTTATATATGCCACAATAATCTCAAAATCTCTAGGATCTACTAAAATCATTCAAAACTAAGGAAACTAAGGAACTTACTATATTGAAAATTAGACCCAGGAACAGGAAGTGGTTGTATCTTGCTCTGTAAAAATTTATCTGAATTGATAAACTCTGCCTTTTAAATAAAGTGCTTAGATAATTTGCTTTTATCTAATTATCAGTCAATTTTAATCAATAGCATTTTGCTTTTTGTTTTTATTGTTTCATTTATTAGGTTCCTTTTCCCCCTCTTTTTTTTCCTTTTTTTTTTTGAATGAGTAAATTTTGTTATTCCAGTTTATCTCTATTACTGATTTAATAGCTAAACTTAATTTCATGTTTTGGTGGTTATCTTAGTCCATTTGGGCTGCTGTAATTCAAACTCTCATAGACAGGATGGCTCATAAGCAACAGAAAGTTATTTCTCTCAACTCTGGAGGCTGGAAAGTCTAAGACCAAGGCTCTGGCACATTCCTCATTTAGGTCTGCTCCTTGTTCATACATGGAGCCTTCTTAGTGCGTCCTCAAAATGGTAGAAGGATTGTCTCTGGGGCTTCTCTTTTCAGGGTACTAGCCCCATCAGTCATAAAGGTTCTGCCTCATGCCCAAATTTGTCTCTCAAAGTCCCCAACTCCTACTTCCATTATTTTGGGAATTTGGATTATATATAAAAAATGTTGGGGACACACAAACATTCAGAAAATAGCAGTGGTTGCTCTAGGGTTCCCAGTATGTTTTTTTGATTTGCCATAGCCTACCACCAGATACTATACCTCTCCATGTATTTTGAGACTCTTACACCATACGCTTTCATACCCTCCTCCTGTCCTTGGTCTAATTGTGGTATTGTCACACATGTATTGTCTGCCCCCAAATATACTGCTATCATTCTTGCTTCAAACAGTCTGTTTTCATTTAAACAGATTAAAAATGAGAAAATTGTTTTTATATTTGTCTATACACTTACCCTTTCAGTTGCTCTTTGTTCCCGTATGTAGATCCAACTTTCAGTATTATCATGGAGATCTTCAGGCAATGAGTTCTCTACCTTTTGTTGATTGGGAAAAAGTTTTTATTTCATTTTATTTAAAGATATCTTTCCATCTGTAAAATTTCATGTTAACAGTTCTTTTCTTCTCCTTCAGCACTTTAAAAGATGCCATTCCTTGTCTTAAATCCCTCAAGAGAAATTTTCATCATTTATTCTCATTTTTCTTCCTTCTGTACATTTGGGTTTTTCTCTTACTGTTTTCGAGATTTTATTTTTCATGTTGCTGTTTTTCATCAATTTGATTATGATGCTTCCTGCCTTTTTTTTTCCCCTCATGATTCTTTTCTTGTGTTTGTTGAGATTCTTGGCTTTGTAGGTTTATGGTTTTCTGTGAATTTGGAAAAATTTCATCCGTTGTTTGCTCAACAAATTTTTTTTGTCAGGTTTATTTATTTATGCATTATATTAATCTGAACTAAATTTATTATTTTATCTGTATAGAAAACTTGAAAATTGTACATTTTTATGGGCTACCCTATGATATTTTATACATGTACACATTGTATAATGTTTAAATCAGGTCAAACATGTCTTTCTGCCATCATTCCCCATCTTTGTTTTTGGAGGGGGGTGTACCAGGGATTGAACTCAGGGGCACTTAACCACTGAGCAACATCCCCAGACCTATTTTGTATTTTATTTAGAGACAGGGCCTCACTGAGTTGCTTAGGACCTTGCCATTGCTGGGGCTGGCTTTGAACTCGCGATCCGCCTGTCTCAGTCTCCCTAGAAGCTGGGATTACAGGCATGCACCATCATGCCTGGCTCTTTCACACATTTTTTGCACTATAGTTTTGTATATATTGGACCACTTGATATTATGATATTCCTGATATTTTGCCCACAGATTTTAGGTCCTAAAAAATTAACTTTCCTGTTTATATTCTATCATAGCATCTGTAGTTTTCCTTCACAAACACTGAACACGATTTGTGGTTACACTTATTTTTGCGCTTATTTGTAACTGTCCTGGTAGATGGTATAACTCATTAACTCATTTTAACTGACCTGATAGATGGTATAAGCTAAAAAACAGCAGGTATTGTGTATGTTTTGAACATCCTTGCATTCCTGAACTCTGCCAGATAGTAGATACTCAGTAAATATTTGTTGCCAGATTATTGTGTGAACTGGGTAATATTGAATGTCATATACGACAGGCCCTGGGTTATGGCATAAGCATTATTTTTAGGAAATCATACACTTAGAGGAACATTGATAACTAAATAACACAGCTCTTAAAATTTATTATAGTTTTAGTGAAACAAGTAGATCAATGTGAAAGGTAAAAGTAAATGGCAGTTTCTGGGAGTCTCTGTGCTCATCACCAATAGTTGCTCTAATCTTTTTAAAAAGCAGCGTAGATCCCTCATCTCCTCACTTTAAAAACAGTGACTGTGGCTTTTACTTCTATGACCCTGTAATTGTGGGATTTGGAAAACATAGACTAGTTTTTGTGATATCTCTTCGTTTTCTTGGTTGGTTCCTTGCCTTCTTCCCATTCTTTTTCTGGGCTTAAGATTTTTAACCTAGGCTCTCTGCCCTTCTCATTGGAACCATTTCCTTAGCCATTCTTACCTTTACCCTCTTTTAATTCTCGTATTTCTTCTGGGCTCCAGACCCATGCATCCAGTGCCAGCCGGTACACGGACATCTTCCCTTAAGTGATCCAACCTATGTCCAGGAGCGAACTCATCATCAGCCTTCCCAACTTATGTATTCCCACTCCTTCTTATCCCAAGGGCTGGTACAACCATCTGCCCAGTTGTCCAATCCAGAAGCATGGACTTCATGGTAAATTCCTCTCCCTCCCCAAGTCTATCACTTTTGTTAAATGCCACTGTGTCAATCTGTTTCTATCTAACTCCATTTGGTGTTTTCTTTTTCTTTTTTTTTCCCCCAGGGAGAGATTTCTTTTTTATTTTTATTTATTTTTTATTCTTTTTTTAATTATTACTTGTGCAAAACATTACAAAGCTCTTGACATATCATATTATATTTGATTCAAGCAGATTATGAACTCCCATTTTTACCCCGTATACATATTGCAGATTCACATCTGTTCCACATACACTTTTTTACATATTGCCATACTAGTGTCTGTTTTATTCTGCTGCCCTTCCTATCCTCTACTATCCCCCCTCCCCTCCCCTCCCCTCTCCTCCCATCTTCTCTCTCTACCCCATCTACTGTCATTCATTTCTCTTTCTTGTTTTTTTCCCCTTTCCCCTCACTTCCTCTTATATGTAATTTTGTATAACAATGAGGGTCTCCTTCCTTTACCATGCAATTTCCCTTCTCTCTCTCTTTCCCTCCCCCCTCTCGACCCTGTTTAATGGTGATCTTCTTCTCATGCTCTTCCTCCCTATTCTGTTCTTAGTTGCTCTCCTTATATCAAAGATGACATTTGGCATTTGTTTTTTAAGGATTGGCTAGCTTCACTTAGCATAATCTGCTCTAGTGCCATCCATTTCCCTGCAAATTCCATGATTTTGTAATTTTTTAGTGCAGAGTAATACTCCATTGTGTATAAATGCCACATTTTTTTTATCCATTCATCTATTGAAGGGCATCTAGGTTGGTTCCACAGTCTAGCTATTGTGAATTGTGCTGCTATGAACATCGATGTAGCAGTATCCCTATAGTACGCTCTTTTAAGGTCTTCAGGGAATAGTCCGAGAAGGGAAATAGCTGGGTCAAATGGTGGTTCCATTCCCAGCTTTCCCAGGAATCTCCATACTGCTTTCCAAATTGGCCACACCAATTTGCAGTCCCACCAGCAATGTACAAGAGTACCCTTTTCCCCACATCCTCGCCAGCACTTGTTGTTATTTGACTTCATAATGGCTGCCAAACTTACTGGAGTGAGATGGTATCTTAGGGTGGTTTTGATTTGCATTTCTCTGACTGCTAGAGATGGTGAGCATTTTTTCATGTACTTGTTGATTGACTGAAAGCTACAATCATCTCCCACTTAAGCTACTGCTCTGCTTCCCTGACTAATCTCCTTACATTCTTCTTATTTCCCTCCCATCACTCTCCATGTTACAGCCAGACTAATCTTTGAAAAATACACAATTTTCCCTGCTTAGAACTTTTCAATGGTTTCTCTCTGATGTGACAGTAAACATAAAGACCCTAGCCAACAATGTTCCAGGCAGTTTTCTGCTATATTTTCTGCCTTCTCTCTTACCACCCTTGCACTTGCTCTTCTACTACTTTCCAGGGGAGCTAGACTTCTGTCAGTTTCTCCAGCGTGCATCTCTCTTCCCCCACAGGCTTCACACATGCTGTTTCCTCTACCTTGAACAATCACCTTCCTTACCTTTTGAGTATGTAATTCCTGCCTATCTTTGACACTTATATTTTGAGACTTTCCTGTGCCTCAAAACTTACACTTCCATCGAGACTGTCCTTTCTGGCACCTCAACATACTTTGATGTGATAATTAATTGCATTATTAATTAATTATGTTCTTTTAAGCTTCGTGAGAACAGGGTCTGTCGCTGTCTTATTCCTTGTGGACTCTGGTGAGTAGTACAGTGCTTTTGAATAAAGTAAATGCTCCATAACTATTTTGGATTGAAAGAACCTTTGAAAGGTTTGCTGCTGCATTCCTGCCTTCACAAAGAGGAAAAGACATAAGGAAAAAATCCCAACATGTTATAACCAATTCAAACCTGACCTTGATTAAGCCAGTGTTCAATGTGAGTCTGATTTAGGACAGAGCAGTGGGGATCAGGGACAATTAAAGCATGGACATTTTGAGCAATAGACATTGTTGGCAACTCTATATGTTTAGATTAAAAGCCAGGAGGGCAAGGGAGTAAGGAGTTAAAATCTAGCTCTGGAAGAAAAGAAGCTGATAGAAAGAACCTTTCAAAGGTTCTTTCAATCCAAAATAGTTATGGTGCATTTACTTTATTCAAAGTGAAACAATTTAAGATTCCCCTCTGATTGCTGGACTCCATTGTTCATATTGCAGTATGGGTGCTATTAGAGATCAAGCACAAGGGAGACGTAAGACAACAGACAGGGGAAGAGACTGGCTACAGATGATAGAAAGCTAAGAATATGTTTTTCAGTTCATGTAAAATACCTGGGAATCTCTTTAGCTCTAACAAAATACCTTTTTTGGCTTGTGTCAATTGAGTATTCTGAGTTTTCAGGGATTCCTTAAAAAGATGTGCCATTGGACTTGGGTAACATTAGCCCAAAGTCTTGACTAACCTGAAATTTGTGGGTAGCAGATCTGTTGTAGTCTATTGTGTAGGGGGTCAACACAGGCAAAAACTGTTGCAGGTACCATGCTTAGCAGGGTAGATGCCTATAGTAGGGAGAAAAAACATTATACAACCTAAAAATTTTATAATTTAATTAGTCAACAAATACTTGTTGAACACCTCATATGCACCAGGTACTAGTGAATTAATGTATTCTAATCAGATATCACTAAATATACAAGATCCTAGATAACAAAGATGTCAAATATTATAAATATCTTAATAGTCCAAGCTCCCAAATTAATTTTATTTATAAAAAGCATACCAAACAAAACTCTCTTGGGCTAAGCCTATGCATAGCCCAAGATTTATGGATGTCTTAGTTCAGTTTCTGTTGCTCTAACAGAATACTTGAGACTAGAATTTTTATTTTTAAAAAGAGGTTCACTTCTCTTCTTGGTTTAGGAGACTAAGAATTCTAAGATAGGGTGGATAAATCTGATGAAGGGTCTCATGAATGCTTTAACTCATCATGGAAAGTATAAGGACAAGTGAACAAAAAAGGCAAAACATGAGGTGTAACTTTGTAAGAGCTCACTTTTGTGGTATCTAATCCAGTCCCGTTAAAGGGAGAATTCACAAGAGTAAGGCCTTGTGTTAGTTTCTGTTACTGTAACAATACATGAGATAAATCCACATCAAAAGAACAGGGTTACTAGGCTCACAGTTTTGAAGGATTTAGTCCATGACCAATTGGCCTTGATGCTTTGGCCTGTAGAGGCACATGAGGTCAGTAGTGCATGGTGGAGCAAACCATTCACCTCATGGCTAGACAGAAGGAGAGAGGAACAGATGAGCATTCCAAGTGACACACCACTCACTAGGCTACCACCTCCCAGTGATACCACTCTGGGTAATAAGCCTTGAACACACGAGTCTTTGGGGAACATCTTTGATCCAAACTATAGCAACATTAATCATTCATGAGAATTTGGCCTCCATGACCCACACACCTCCCACTAGGCCCCCACTTTGTACACTGTCATATATGGCAGACCAAGCTGCAACATGAGTTTTGGTGAGAACAAATCATAGCAGGATGCAAATTGTGAATCATAAGAGAGGAAGATGGCGGAGTAATAAACTCTAAAATATGCACGTTTATGAATTATGTTAATTATCTAAATTGTTAGTATGTATATTGATACCAGAGGAAATATTTTGGAGAGATACTTCCTGTTCATGATGTACCTGATAGAGACCTCTACTGTGAGGATAGTAATAGATTTCACTCCAAATGTCAAATTTGATCTAATAGAGTGGAACTGCTTTGTCTGCTCTATTTTGAAGAATTCTAGGGCTGTTTAGGCTCACAGTGTAAAGTGATATGATTGAAATGTTCAAAAGGGATCAGGATGTGGTTATGGAATCACTTGATCACTAATCTGTCCTCCTGTTGTATGTGGGAATTGAAGTTAACCTTTTCTCCCCTCACTTTTAGAAATTTATTTTTTCTTTTATTTATTTATTCAACAAGTATTTGCTGAATTCTAATATGTACCTGGCACTATATTATGTACTGGAGATATAAAGATAAAAAGACATTGTCCTTGCACTTACAGAACTTACTTACAATCAAGTAAAGCAAAATGACAATTACTGCATAAAAAAACCTTGTTTCTATGTATGAACAGTATTGTGAGGTGCTATATTTTCTTCATATTTTTTTTCTTTTCAAATGCCAGTGAGTAAAATCTATTCAGATAAATATCAAAAGTATGCTAAAAACTGTCATTCTCAACTCATTTGGAGTTTAAGATGAAAAATCTTACAAAATTCACATATCTCTGGTGTCATTCAATAGAGAACATTATTATCTAAAGACATGGACTATACAGAACTGTTTTATTTTGGCACATATTTTAAGCCCCCATGGCAAATGTATACGTGTGTGTGTGTGTGTGTGTGTGTGAATAATCAGTGTGTGGGTACAGCTATTTATAATAAAGATAGAAAATATACAGAAAAAGTAATATTGGGCTGGGGATGTGGCTCAAGCGGTGGCGCGCTCCCCTGGCATGCGTGGGGCCCGGGTTCGATCCTCAGCACCACATACAAACAAAGATGTTGTGTCCGCTGAAAACTAAAAAAAATAAATATTAAAAAAAAATTCTCTCTCTCTAAAAATAAATAAATAAATATCAAAAAATTCTCTCTCTCTTTAAAAAAAAAAAAGAAAAAGAAAAAGTAATATCATCACATATATAATGATCTTTATTTTCTTATTTGTCTTTGTTTTTCTCTCCTCCCCCCATTTCATCCTTTCCCTGGGACATCCAGAGTTTTCTTGTTTTTCATTGAGGATTATAATTTTCTTCTCTTTATATATTGTGATGGGACTATGTCTTAGCTCAGTGGATGTGAAAGAGATAAAGTCCTGAATTCTGTTTGTGACTCTTTAATTCTTATTCTCAACTCACTGGATACTTGGTAGCTTTTGCTTATCTGACTTGTAAACTTTTTCTTCTCTTTGATCTCTACTTGGATTGAAGTTTGGCTATTGTTTTGCTTCTGTCCTTCAGAGGCTAAACATAGACATTATCCAAAGGCAGATGAATATATGTGAAGACTAACCTTTAGATTTCTCTCGAAGATTGGGGAATTGACTAGTATCTTGGCACCAGACAAATCTGCATAATCTACTTATGGGTCATATTTAGCTCTTCCTGACTCATTGCACTTAAGAGCCCTTTCCTCTTCAATTTGTGCTTAAGGTAATATACTAGGATGAGTAAAGATTGCTGCATGCCACTTCCTTTATCTAATCAGCTCTTCATTGTCATGAACCTGAGTAAGACTAACATCAACTATGCTTCTAGCATTGGAAAAATGGGACACGCCTTTTTGCCAGTAGTCCAGTGTGAATTCCTGAAGCAGCTAACTTCCATACTCTATACATGGATCATCATCCTTCCTCATTTTCCTCCAATGTTTTATCATGATGACACTGCTAGGCACAATTGCAGCCTCAAGAGATATGGCAGAAGTGTCATTCTCACTGGACTGCAAACTATTCAAAAGCAGATACAGGGTCTTGCTATTTCTTTGTGACTTACTAACTACACTGTTAGTACAGAGCAGGTACTCAAGAACTTTTGGTTAGATGAGTGAAAACAATACATATCTATTTTCACTTAAAATAGTAAATAAATATAACAAGTGCCATTTGTACAAACTCACAGTGAAAAATCAGTTAAGTTTTTCACAAACCTTGAGAGTTGCTTTCAAATTTGAGTTTTCATGTGCAGTGATTAGATTTTTTTCCTATCCAATTTCTACCTTTTGTTTTCTCATCACTCCTGCTTCTCATCATTATAGCATATTCCAGGGGCTGATATGGAAAGAGATAGCCATTTCTATGACACTTTGGATAGTTTATATTCAAATGGGAAGTCTGAAACCTATATGTCTCCAGTAAGACATGTCATCCTAATGAGTGTGAACCAGCATTGCTAGTTTTAAAAATGTGTATATGGTGGAGGACATTCCTGAACACTATGAATTTTTTGTGATAAATCTGATACAACTATAGGCTTATGGTTGTACTGATTACAAATGAATTCTGGACCCATACAGTCTGAAGTTTAAATTTCATTACTTGCATTGTGACACCAAGTAAAGATTAGTGCCTAAGGTTCCTGATGTCCCTGGGAGTGTCACTTCCCATTTTTTAAGAAGAGAAACTGATTCTTTTAACTACTGCAAATGTTGTTGTGAATATTAAATGAGCTATATGTAAATGAAGCATGGCATTTAGTGCATAGTAACGGTTCAAAACATTTTTTCTAATTATTATTATCTTTCCCAAGTGAACACAGTTTACAAATATTTGCTTTCCCTGGAATCTTTAGTCCAACTCTGATTCTCAACGATTTGCTATTGTTAGATTGATAGGGTGCATCAAAACTGAGACCAGGTGTTCTGGTTTCTTCCCAGCAGGTCTATAGTGGGAATTCTTTTCAATAGCTTTAATGGGTTGGCAAATTTGATAAAGCACCAGAGAATGGGCTGTTCATTGAATGTATTAATATTTTTGTTTAGCACATGTGAAGCTGAAGGCCATTATTATTCATTACAGAGCATGCCAAATGCCCTGACCCCAAATTACCGTAATTTGTACCTTCAGAATTGAATAGGCTACATGCATAGGTATCATGTGGGAAATTCTGTTAAAGCTGAAGGCCACACACAATGTGATTAAAATGAGGCTTTTGAATTTGAATTACATCTTTCCCCCTTATCTACACTGACTATTCTACATATAATTAAAGGTATTTAATGCATATTAAGTTTTTCCTGACTAATGTATCTTTTGAAGTTTAATCAGTAACAGAAAGTGAAAGTAAATTAAATACCTCATTACCTGGTGATAAATCTTTTGTGTGTGATGAATTTTTTGATTCTATACAAATCACCAACATAGTAGGTGAGGATTGATGAAAATGGAAGAGTTACCAACCTAATTTCCCCACCTCCAAACCTGTACCTTCTTGCTTTTTTTTGTGTGTGTGTGTGGGGGTAACTTTTTAAGATTAAATGCTTATTACCAATGGCTTAGAGCATTAAGTACCCAATTAGCATCTGCAGGTTCCATATCAGCAGATTCAACCAAACATGAATAGAAAATGTTACATTGCCACTCACCTATACTATATAGTTAGGTCTACAATGGTTGGAATTTTTCATTAATCCCTTAAAAATATAGAACTGTTTATGTTGAATTTACATTATGTTAGATACTATAAGCAATAGAGATATTTAAAGTGTAGGGAAAGATGTGTGTAGGTTAAATGCAAATGCTATGGAATTTAAAGAAACAGAGCATCCATGGATTTTGGTATCCACAAGGGTCCTGGAGCCGATCCCCTGTAAATAGTAAAAGACAACTATTTATTAGCTCAGACCTTATGTTATTTTGTTTGTGAAAGTCTGAGGACAAGGATATTTTAGAACAGGGAAAAATGGGTATAAAGCTCCAAGGTCAACGACTAGTAAAGATGTTTGCCCTTTGTGCTTTTTCGTAGAAGAGTCATCAGAAACTCCTCCCAATGAGGAAGAGGAACTTGGTAAGTCATAGTCTGAATGTTGAGTTAGTCTAAGAATCTTTCTTAATAATTTATCCATCAAGAAATACATAATCCTTTCAAAATCTAGGAACACCTAAATATTTAGTAAAGGATAATTGCAGACTACAGGCTTGTGGGATCCTTCTTTCAAGTGGGCTATTTATCCTGGAAGGGGTTACCTTTCTTTGGAGCTGTGAAAAATTCCCAAGGAAGAACATCACACACCTTTGAGGTTTTGTTATCCAAGTTCACCCCATACATTTTATTTTTCTCATCTTCTCATATCAGTTTATGATGCTGATACACAGGAATCTTGTTCACATCTCTTTCTGGTAAAGCTCCCACCATCAGGCTTTCATGACACCAAGTATTTTACTTAGTCTTCTTCTCTGTGTGACAGCTGGCTCTCTCCTTAGTTGGTCCCATAAGAGTTGAGTCCTGGGCATGGCAGCTCCTGAAAGGTAGAAATGTAAACTCTCAAGCCCTGTTGCAGACTCACTGAATGAGAGCCTGCATTTCCACAAGGTTTCGGATGGCTCATGTGCAAATGTGTTTGTGCAGCACTAATTTCAAGATTTGCTCATCCTTTGTGCATCCTTAATATCCCTGAGATATGCATGTGAGTACTTTATGCTGTTACTTCCAACATTCCTAGATCACAAATACTCAACTAAGAAGGTGATTTATATATGTGATGAGAATGTTAAAAATCTATGCTATTAGCAGTTTTGAAATAATACAGTACATTAACTATGGTCACGGTGATTGAGGTAACAGATGTGTTAATTAATAGTCTTTTTCAATGTATTCATAGATCAAAGTTTCATACTGTATTTCTTAAATAAACACAATTATTACTTGTCAATTAAAATAAATTCAAAACATATTGTTTCATATGTACTTTACTGCTTCTATGCTCAAATCCCCTTTATTGACTGTTTAATTTTACTTGTTTAGATTCTGTTGTTTGTTCTCACTTTTAGATAGCATTTATGGTTTCAAAATTCCAGTACAAAATTTTGTTATTTGATCATATATGATCCTACAAGGTAGAAATGTAGAGGCCATTTTGGAAATTTCCATTCATAATTTTCTAACCTTAGGATTGGAAATAAAAACACGAAAGATACCTTAGAAAAAAGTGAAAGCCAACCTCTTTGTGCTGTCAGAAGTCAGTGAATTATTCTACCTCAAATTTATCATGAATCAAAATATTTTTTTCCTGCTTGGTATGAACTGAGTTATGTTTTCATTCCTAAACCTTGTGTTCTCAATCAGAATAAAGAATTAAGTCTAAGGGTGTCCATACTCATATCAAATAACATAGACTTCAAGCCAAAGTTAATCAAAAGGGATAAAGAAGGACACTACATACTGCTCAAGGGAACCATTCACCAACAAGACATAACAATCACTAATATATATGCCCCAAACAATGGTGCAGCTATGTTCATCAAACAAATTCTTCTTAAGTTCAAGAGTCAAATTGACCACAACACAATAATCATGAGTGATTTAACACACCTCTCTCACCACTGGACAGATCTTCCAAACAAAAGTTGAATAAAGAAACTATAAAACTCAATAACACAATTAATAATGTAAACTTAATTGATGTATATAGAATATATCAACCAACATCAAGCAGATACACTTTTTTCTCAGCAGCACATGGATCCTTCTCAAAAATAGACCATATATTATGCCACAGGGCAACTCTTAGCAAATACAAAGGAGTAGAGATACTACCATGCATTTTATCCAATCATAATGGAATGAAATTGGAAATCGGAAGAAATATTCCTACATCATATGGAGAATGAACAATATGCTACTGAATGAACAATGGGTTACAGAAGACATCAAGGAGGAAATTAAAAAATTCTTAGAGGTAAATGAAAACACAAACACAACATATCAAAATCTCTGGGACACTATGAAAGCAGTACTAAGAGGAAAATTCATTGCATGGAGTTCATTCCTTAAAAGAAGAAAAAGCCAACAAATAAATGACCTCACACTACATCTCAAAGTCCTAGAAAAAGAAGAACAAATCAGCAGCAAATGCAGTAGAAGGCAAGAAATAGTTAAAATTAGAGCTGAAATCAGTGAAATTGGAACAAAAGAAACAATTGAAAAAATTAACAAAACTAAAAGTTGGTTCTTTGAAAAAATAAATAAGATTGACAGACCCTTAGCCATGCTAATGAAAAGAAGAGAGAGAACCCAAATTACTAGCATATGGGATGAAAAAGGCAATATCACAACAGACACTACAGAAATACAGAAGATAATTAGAAATTATTTTGAAACCTTATACTCTAATAAAATAGAAGATAGTGAAGGCTTCGATACATTCCTTAAGTCATATGATCTGCCCAGATTGAGTCAGGAAGATATACACAACTTAAACAGACCAATATCAAGTAAGGAAATAGAAGAAACCATCAAAAGATTACTAACCAAGAAAAGCCCAGGACCGGACGGATAAACAGCTGAGTTTTACAAGACCTTTAGAGAAGGACTAATACCAATACTTTTCTATCTATTTCAGAAAATAGAAAAAAAGGGAGTACTTCCAAATTCATTCTACGAGGCCAACATCACCCTGATTCCAAAACCAGACAAAGACATGTCAAAGAAAGAAAACTTCAGACCAATATCTCTAATGAATATAGATGCAAAAATCCTCAATAAAATTCTGGTACATCGGATACAAAAACATATCAAAAAGATTGTGCACCATGATCAAGTGGGATTCATCCCCAGGATGTAAAGTTGGTTCAACATACGGAAATCAATAAATGTAATTCATCACATCAATAGACTTAAAATAAGAACCATATGATCATCTCGATAGATGCAGAAAAATGCATTTGACAAAATACAGCACCCCTTTCTGTTCAAAACACTAGAAAAACTAGGTATAACAGGAACCTACCTCAACATTGTAAAAGCTATCTATGCTAAGCCTCAGGCCAGCATCATTCTAAACCGAGAAAAACTAAAAGGCATTCCCTCTAAAACCTGGAAAAACACAGGGATGCCCTCTCTCACCACTTCTATTCAACTTAGTTCTTGAAACACTGGCCAGAGCAATTAGACAAACTAAAGAAATTAAAGGAATAACTATAGGAAAAAAAGAACTTCAACTAGCACTATTTGCTGATGATATGATTCTATACCTAGAAGACCCAAAAAAAACTCTACCAAGAAACTTCTAGAACTAGTAAATGACTTCAGCAAAGTGGCAGGTTATAAAATCAACACCCGTAGATTAAAGGCATTCCTGTATATCAGTGACAAATCCTCTGAAAAGGAAATGAGGAAAACTACCCCATTCACAATATCCTACATAAAATAAAATAAAATACTTGGAATTCAATTTAACAAAAGAGGTGAAAGAGCTATACAATGGAAACTACAGAACCCTAAAGAGAGAAATAGAAGAAGACCTTAGAAGATGGAAAGGTCTACCTTGCTCATGGATAGACAGAATTAATATTATTAAAATGGCCATATTACCAAAAGCACTATACAGGTTCAATGCAATTTCAATCAAAATCCCAATGGCATTCCTCATAGAAATAGAAAAAGCAGTCATGAAATTCATCTGGAAAAATAAGAGACCCAGAATAGCTAAAGAAATTCTAAGCAGGAAGAGTGAAACAGGTGGTATCACTATACCAGACCTTAAACTATACTACAGAGCAATAGTAACAAAAACAGCATGGTACTGGCACCAAAACAGGCTGGTAGACCAATGGTACAGATAGAGGACACAGAGACTAACCCACAAAATTACAACTACCTTATATTAGACAAAGGTGCCTAAAGCATGCACTGGAGAAAGGATAGCATCTTCAACAAATGGTGCTGGGAAAACTGGAAATCCATATGCAATAAAATGAAATTGAATCCCTATCTCTCACCATGCACAAAAGTTAACTCAAGATGGATCAAGGAGCTAGGGATTAAACCAGAGACTCTGCGTCTAATAGAAGAAAAAGTAGGCCCTAATCTCCATCGCCCCAACTTCCTTAATAAGATACCTATAGCACAAGAATTAAAACCAAGAATCAATAAATGGGATGGATTCAAACTAAAAAGTTTTTTTTTTAGCAAAAGACATGTAAGGTGAATAGGGAGCCTACATCCTGGGAACAAATTTTTACCTCTCACACATCAGACAGAGCTCTAATCTCTAGAAGAGCTCAACAAGATAAGCACCAAAAACAAATAGTCCAATCAACAAATGGGCCAAGGACCTGAACAGACACTTCTCAGAAGAGGATATACAATAAATCAACAAATATACGAAAAAATGCTCATCATCTCTAGCAATCAGAGAAATGCAATTCAAAACTACTCGAAGATACCATCTCACTCCAGTAAGAGTGGCAGCCATTTTGAAGACAAACCCCAATAAGTCCTAGTGAGAATATGGGGAAAAAGGTACACTCATATACTACTGGTGGGACTGCAAATTGGTGCAGCCAATTTGGAAAGCAGTATGGAAATTCCTTGGAAAGCTGGGAATGGAACCACCATTTGACCCAGCTATTCCTCTTCTCGGACTATACCCAAAGGACCTAAAAATAGCATACTTCAGGGACACAGCCACATCAATGTTTATAGCAACACAATTCACAGTAGCTAAACTGTGGAGCCAACCTAGATGTCCTTCGATGGATGAGGACAAAATGTGGCATTTATGGACAATGGAATATTACTCAGCACTAAAAAAATAAGATCATGGCATTTGCAGGCAAATGGATGGCATTAGAGAAGATTATGCTAAGTGAAGTTAGCCAATCCCCCAAAAAACAAATGCCAAATGTCTTCTCTGATATAAGGTGGGTGACTCAAAATGGGGTAGGGAGGAAGATTACCTCTAGATAGGGAAGGGGGATGGGAGGGAAAAGGAGGGAGAAGGGGAATTGCATGGATGGTGGAAGGAGACCCTCATCATTATACAAAATACATGTATGAAGATGTGAATTTGGTGTCAACATATCTTCTATACAGACACATGATAAATTGTGGTATAAAGGTGTATTAAGAATTGTAATGCAAAACAACAACAACAATAATGAGGAAGCTCATGTAAAAAAATTAAAAAAGAATTAAGTCTATAACAAAGTTCTCTTCTTTCTGACATGGGTTTTTGAGATAAATGAACCAAGGAAGAATACACATTCCACTTCTGATACAAAATAGTCTCAGGAGAGAAGTGCTGCTTCTGCTTGGATGTGCAGGAGTCAAAGAAAGGGGGAAAAATCCCACACTATGGCCTTGAGACCTTGCACAATTCTCTTTTGCCCAATAAAGTGTAAATGAGGGAACACCGTCAAATCATGGCTGAATCATGACCCAGGAACTGTTGGTTTTGCATCCCCTAAAAGTGCTTCTATACTAGGAGAAACATCCAGAAGTTGGGGAGGGGGGAATGGTCAAACAGGAATAGCATCTGGATTGAGTAAGCTGTGCCATTTTTTTAATTACTTATTTATTTTAATTTGTTATACATGGCAGCAGAATGCATTTCAATTCATAGTACACACATAGAGCACAAATTTTTATGTCTCTGGTTGTACACAAAATAGTCACATGATTTGTGTCTTCATACATGTACTTAGGATATTGGTGTCCATCTCATTCCACCAGCTTTCCTACCCCTATACCCCCTCCCTTCTTTTCCCTCCTCTTTGCCCTATCTAAAGTTCCTTCATTCCTCCTATGTCCCCCTCATCCTCATTATGGATCAACATCCACATATCAGAGAAAACATTTGGCCTTTGGTTTTGGGGGATTGGCTTAATTCACTTAGCATGACATTCTCCAACTCCATCCATCTACCTGAAAATTCTATAATTTTATGAGGCTTGAGGTGAGGCAGATCATCATGGCAGAAGAGTTTTGTGGAGGGAAGCAACTCATATCATGATCAGAAGGAGAGAGAGAGAGAGAGAGAGAGAGAGAGAGAGAGAGAGAGAGAGAGAGAGAGAGAGAGCACTATACAGATACAAATGTATACCCCAACCCACACCTGATTCCCACATCCTCCAGCCACATACCCTACCACTTCAGTTATCGCCCAGTTAATCCCCATGGGGCGGGGGGATGAATTCACTCACTGAGTTAAGCCTCTTAAAATCTAATCATTTCTCCTCTGAACTTCTTGCATTGTCTTACCATGAACTTTTGGGGGGGATACCACATCTAAACTATAACACCATTCAATCACTGATGGACACCTAAGCTGGTTTATAGATGGGCTGTAGTGAATGGTGCTGCTATAAACATAGGTATGCATGTGTCTCCTTAGTATATTGTCTTTAATTCTTTAGAATAAATACCAAGGAATGGTATAGCTAGATCACATGATAACACCATTCCTAGTCTTTTAATCCCTCCATACTGATTTCCATAGTGGTTGTACTAAGTTACAATCCCACCAACAGTGTAAAAGTGTTCCTTTTTCTCCATATACTCTTCAGCAGTTATTATTGTTTGTATTCCTGAAGATTGCCATTATGACTGAGGTTGAGATGAAATCTCATTTTAATTTTGATTTTCACTTCCCTAATTGCTAATGATGTTGGACATTTTTTCATGTATCTATTGGCCATTTGAATTTTTTCTTTTGAGAAGTGTCTGTTTAATTCATTTGCCCATTTATTAACTGCATTATTTGATTTTTTTTGATGTAAAGTTTTCTGAGTTCTTTATATGTTCTGGATATTAATCCTTTATCAAAAGAGAAATTCTCCAATTCTATAGGCTCTATCTTCACATTCTTGTTTCCTTTGCTGTGCAGAAGCTTTTTAATTTGATGTCATCCCATTTATTAACTCTTGACATTATTTCCTGAGCTTAGGGGGTTCTACTGAGAAAGTCATTGCTAGCACCTATATGCTGTAGTGTTGATGCTACTTTTTCTTCTAGGAGTTGCACAGTTTCTGGTCTAATTCCTAGGCTTTGATCCATTTTGAGTTGACTTTTATTCAGGGTAAGAGATAGGATCTAGTCTAATTGTTCTACATATTGGGATTACCAGTTTTTCTAGCACTATTTTTTTAAAGGCTATATTTTGCCCAATGTTATGGTTTTAGCACCTTTGTCAGGATCAGATGACTATCTGTGTGGCTTTGTCTTTCTGTGTTCTATTCTGTAACATTGGTCTATGTCTCTGTTTTTATGTCAGAACCATGCAGTTTTTGTTACTGTAGCTCTTTAGTATAATTTGAAGTCAGGTATTACATTGCTTCTACCATTGATTTTTTTTTTGGCTTAATATTATGGTGGCTATTCTAGGTCTTTCATTCTTCAAATAAATTTTAAGACTTTTTTTTTTAGTTCTGTGGAGAATGTCTTTGGTATTTTGATGGGAATTGCATTGAATCTGTATATATATCTGTATATATCTTTTGATAGTATGGTTCTTTGTATAATGTTAAGTCTGTTCATGGATACATGAACATGGATGATATTTCCATCTTTTGTGTCTTCTGAAGTTTCTTTCTTCAATGTTCTGTAGTTTTTATTGTAGAGGTGTAGAGGTCTTTCACTTCTTTAGTTAGATTTATACCTAGATTGATTTATTGATTTTTGAGGCTATTGTGAATGGGATTGGTTTCCTGATTTGTTTCTCAGCAGATTCATTGTAGGTATATAGTAAAACTGTTGATTTTGTAAGCTGATGCTTTGATGAATTTTTTTATTAGCTCTAGCAGTCTCTGGTGACGTTTTTTGAATCTTTTAAGTATGGGATCATATCATCTACAGTTTTTTTTCCATTTCTTTCTTTCTCTTTTCTAATTGCTCTGGCTAGAGTTTGTAGTACTATATTGAATAGGAGCGGTAAATGTGGACATCCTTTGTCTTGTTCTGTATTTTTAAAAGAAATGGTTTTGTTTTTTCCCCATACATTATGATGTTGGCTTCTGGTTTGTTGTGTATAACTTTATGATATTGGGGTAGATTCTTTCTATTCCTACTTTCTTCAGTTATTTTAAAAATCATGATTAGATGCTGAATTTTGTTTAAGATATGTTGTTTCATGTAACTAATGACACTTTGTATTATTTAGGAGTTTGTAAGGACAGCCTACATTCAGCGGAGAGTGTTTAAATGCTGTTTTCTACGACTAAAATAAGGAAATTACATTTCCCTTCCCATTCCTACTTTTCCCTTTTCTCTGACATCCCTGATTTTCCCCACTTTCCTACTTCATTCCTGCTTTGTGATCTTATAACAAACTTAACTCTTGGATGATACTCAGCTTACTGTTTGATCTCTGCAGGAAACCATATACCTGCAAATTTTTTGTTTGAATATTCTGAGTACAACCCATATATAATAATCTCTACTAGGGTTGCTCTGATTTCTGCCTGAGGAATTTTGTTCCTTCTGTCTGCTTGCTGCAGCCTTTGAGATTGACTTTACAGTTCACTTTTTATTCTACACTCTATACTTTGATTCAATATCATCTACATGATTGAGTCCTATAGCTGTTCTTTCTCAAGCCTTGGCAGTTGAAGGCATTGATATTCAATTAGCACTTACGCAGGACCTATCAAATGCCAAAGGTTTAGAGTCAGAAGAAATCTTGAAGGTCATCTTCAATCTCTTCGTTTCATAGATTAAGACATTAAAACTCAGGAGGCTAAAAGACTTGTCCCAAGTCAACAAGACTGTTGGTCCTTGACTAGGACTACACTTAGGATTTAGAATCTCTGCTATTTCGATGACATGCTCTTTCACCCTTACACTTTCAATTTACGGTTTGGGGTTATATCTAGGCATTTATAATATTCTTAAAATTTCCCCTAATATTAACAAGGACCCTCTAACTTTTGTAAACATATAACAAGAATGCCTTAATTTGCAAAATGGATCCCAGTCTCTACCTTATGATTATTATTATTTTTAATTAGAGGTTCAGGATACACACTTGCATATTAACAAAAAGTCTCTCTCCACTTGTCTGTGCTTTTTTAGCTACACATTTGCATTTTATCACAGTTTGGTTTATCTGAACAACTCTGATCCTCACAGTTCCTGCACCCACACACCTGGGCACAAATAACAGTGATACAGTGGGATTCCCAAAGGCTGCACACATATGCAGGAATGAGAAGTCTTGTCACCTTTGCTCCTCTGAGGATATCAGAGATGTTTTTAAACAAGTAATTATTTCACATTAGTTCTTTCTTCTCTTCAGGAACTCTTGGGAGTTTTAATAATCCTTAAAAAATACTACAAATAACATTATTTTAAGATTCTTCTGACATGATACTGATAACATTTCTTATCTTATTTGTAAGTATGTAAATCCTAATGGTGAAAGAGTGAATCATTTTTTGCTTTCTTTGGAAGACGTCCATAAAACCATAAAAATAAGAGAGGTATGGTTGCAAAGAAAATATCTATTAAAATTTAGTGTTGTTGATAAATTTTCATGTGAATTTAAATAGTGTGTACAATTAATGTTCCATAGAGAAACTTCCTACCTGATTGTGATTGAGGTAGAGACACAGTAGACATGCAAAACATTTTCAAAGTTGTACAATGCCACAAGAAAAAGTTCCCTTTAATAATAATAGACACTTCGTGTACCATGTTTTACACCAGTATTTATTTCGAGCATTCAACATACCAATTTGTTCTGAATTTGTGAGTGAATTGTATACATATGTGTGAAAGAGAGTGATTATTATAATACCAAGGTACCCATTTACATTAGACTTTACAAACATTTCTCCTAAGAAAATTGAGTGAATGCTACCTAAGTTGAAACCCATTAGGATCTATAAATAACTATTTAAATCTGTGATAAAAAACTTTGTCCTAATTGGTAAGGTGATCTTGTTAAATGTGGTATTTGGGAGAGTACTCTTATTTTCTTGGTTGATTATTTGGATGGATAATTCTGATTATAGCAAATATCTTCATAAACATTTACCTTTTCCTCTTATGCCTAGCTTAGTGATGTGATACCAGCCTTAGTTAAGAAACACAGCTGAGGACTTTTGTCCCAGAAATATAGATCAGTGTATTCTTTAACCATAGGAATGTAGTATAAAAAATGTAACACAGGAGAAATAACAGCAATGTGGTAGAATAAGAGGTTCTCTGCTCATATTCCCCTCACAGCAACAATGATTTGGCAGCTATATATGGAAAAAGTGCCTTTGTGGGAGGTTTGGGATTCAGGTAGGAGGTTCAAGCCCTGATAGACACCAAGACCAAAGATGGTGGTTTTAAGAATGCTGACCCATGCCCAGTTGGCAGGCTTACCCAAGACCCTAACAGGCAGCTCACCAACAACAAACCCAGTTGTAGTCCCAGTAGGAACCACATAACCCAGTTCCAACCACTCTTCACTTCATTCCCAGAGGCAATTCCATTATTCTGAGTACCTAACAGGATAAGCCTTTACCTGAAAAAAAACTGGTCTGTAAAAACTAGAGTGTTTCACATTTCAAATACATAGAAACCAACACAAGTCTACCTGGATTAAGAACTATCAGGCAAATTTAACATCATCGACAGAAAGTAATAAAGATCATGTAACTGACCCTAGTGAAGTGAAGATCCATGAATTGCTTAACATATAATTCAAAATAATAATTTAAAGTATCTCAATGGAATGGAAGAGAATACAGAGAGACAAGTATACAAAACAGAAAGAAAATCAATATATGAACAAATGAAAAGTTTAATGTAGAAATAAAAACCCTAAAAATAACCAAACAGAAACCCTGGAGCTGAAGAATGCAATGATAGAAATGAAAAATTAAATATTGTTCTTCAATAGACCAGATCATTTGAAAACATTTTTTTCTCCCAATATAGTTGTCACCAGTTCAGTAGGTCCTTTAGCTCATGCAGGATGAAAAACAAACATGACTAGCAAAAAGTTTAGGAAGGAAATCAAGGGGTGAATAGCAGCAAGGTGGCGCTACCACAGGTAGAAAAACAAGGAAAGGTAGTTATCCCGTAGGCAGAGTAGCACCAACGGCAGAGTAGCAAGGAACTCAGGGGTAAAAATCTTATATACATTTGGGAACTAGAAATTAATATATTTATAAGCTATGTTATAATGTTATTACTGCACCTGCACTATTTTGCACTTGACCAAAAATGTTTGCATATAGCTCAAAATGTGCTTAGTATTTTTTTTTCCCCATCCCCTAGGCATATCTTCAGCATGCATTTACATTCATTTACATGATGGTTTTGGTTAATTTTCAGGCAAGCAGTTGTCAGCTCTACTTGCACTGTTTCAGCTTTGATGCTTGTTATGGTTTAGATATAAAGTGTGCCTGAAAAGTTCATGTGTTGTAAAAACAATACCCAATGGATAGCAATTTTCAGTGGTGAGGTTATTAGATTATGAAAACTCTAAATTCATTGATGTATTACTCCATTTGATGGGTTAATAATTTGGATGGAGTACTGGGTGGTAACAACAGGCAGGTGGGGCATGACGGGGGAAGCAGGGCCCTACATGCCCTAGAAGATTTTATTTTGTCTCTACCTCCTTTCTCTCTCTTTCTCTATTTCCAACCCCAGCACAGAGCAATGGAGTCAGCTGACCATGGACAGAAATTTCTGAAACCATTAGCCAAAATAAACTTTCTTGTCTACATTGTTCTTGTGAGTCATAGCAATGAAAAGCTGATCAACATAATACTTTCTTATTATTTGTCTTCAACAATAGATGTATTTGGGGAAGGTGCCATGTATCTTAAGCACAGAGCATGCTGTCCTTCTCTTTCAACAATTACGAAATAAACCTTAATCCTGTACTCCTGTCTTAGAGGGAATAAAATGAAGCATATGAAAAAGAATGAAGAAATTATGCAGAATTTATAGGACATCAGATAACAAATGAATACATGCATTATTAGAGTTTTGGGAAAAGAGAGAAAGGGGAAAGAAAAATGGGTGAAAATTTTCAGAAATCTTGAGCCAAGGTATTGAATTCAGATTCATGAATCCCTAAGGTTCCTGAGAAAGATCAACCTGAAGAATTTCCTGGGACACATGATGAAATTATCAAAAGTCAGGTAAAAGAATTTTGAACACAGGGAGAGAAAAAAGATTCATCACTTACAAAGAAAGTTTCTATCAGTGAGTTTCTCAGCAGAAACTTGTAGACCAAGAGAAGTGGGATGATAAACTCAGTGCTAAAATCAAAGCAAAGTGAAATAAGAACATCAACAAACCCCTCACTGCTAACCAAGAATATTATACCAAACGGAGCTCTCCTTTAAAAATAAAGCAGAAATAAAGACATTCTCAGACAAACAAAAACTGAGTAAGTTCATCACCACTAGACATACTTTACAAGAAGTGCCAAAGGAAGTTATACATATTGAAATGACATGAATATATGAAAACATATGAAAGTATAAAACTAACTGGTAAAGATAAATCTATAGACAAATTCAGAATGCATTAACACTTTAATGATTGTATGTAAATAAATTACTTTTAATTCTAGAGTTAAAGGTAATATACCAAAGTTTTAGAAGTATAGCTACAATAATTTGTAAATTATTAGAAAATACAGAAGTTTTAGATATAAGTATAGTTATAATAATTGGATACACAATACAAAAGATATAATGACACCAGCAGCATAAATGTGTGTGGAAGGAGTTAAAGTATAGAGTTTTGCAAATGATTGAAGTTGTTATCAGTTTGAAATAGACTATTTAACTATAAGACGTATATTTAATCCTCATGGTAACTATAAATAAAAACCTTGTATAGATACACAAAATATAATCAGAAAAAAATGAACATACCACCACAAAATATCAACAATCTACACAGGAAGACAGAAAGAGAAAAAGAAAGGAACAAAGAAACTACAGAAGCATCATAAAATAATGAAATGACAGTAATAATTTCTTACTTATCAATAATTACTTTAAATATAAATGGATTACATTCTCTTATTAAAAGTTATAGAGCTGTTGGATGCAGTGGTACACACCTGTAATCCCAGTGGCTCTAGAGGCTGAGGCAGGCAGATTGCAAGTTCAAAGCCAGCCTCAGCAACTTAGTGAGGACCTAAGCAACTCAGTGAGAAGCTGTCTCAAAATAAAATATTAAAAATAGCTGGGGCTATGGCTCAAGTGGTAAAGCACCCTGGATTAAATCCCTGGTGCAAAAAAAAAAGAAAAGAAAAGAAAAAGAAAAAGTCATATAGCTAAACAAAATAAAAATAAAGAATCTGCAATCTAAAAAAGACTCTGTAAATTTAAGGACATACATAGGCTAAAAGTGAAGGAATGGAAAATAAATTACTAATGGAAACCAAATGACTGTAAGTATATCTATACTTTAAACAAACAAAAAAAATCTTTCAGTCAAAATCTGTCATAAGAGATGAAGAAGATCATTATATAATAACAAAGTAACCAATTTGTGAGGAAGACATAACAATTGTAAGTATATATGCACTCATCATTAAGCACCTAAATACATATGGCAAATATTAATAGAACTAAAGGTAGAAATAAACAGCATTATAGCAACAGTAGGGGACATTAATACTCTCAACAATGAATAGATCATCTAGACAGAAAAATCAAAGAAGAAACAGTGGATTTGAATAACACTTGTCTAAGTGGACCAATGGCCCTATATGGAACATTTCATTCAACAAGAACAGAACACATATTCTTCTCAAAAGTACATGGAACATTCTCTAGGACAGATCATATGTTGGGTCACAAAGCATGTCTCATCCAATTCTAAAAGGATGAAGAAGAAAATTATATTTATTAATGTCAAAATGAACTTCACTATTAGGTATAACTGTAATGCACTAAAATAAAAATAAGTAGATGAAAAAAATTAAGTAATAAATTTTAAAAGGTCGAAATTACATAAGTATTACAAAATGAATGACAGGAAAATTAGAAAACTTACAAATATCATGGGATTTTTCAGCTTCCATAATAACATAAGCCAATTCCCCTAACAAATCCCCTCTCATATATCTAAACCTATATTTGTATATGTGTATCTACAATCTGATTGGTTCTGTCTCTCTAGAGAACCTTGATTATTCAACAAAAAGGACTTAAAGAAAATAATAAGAGGAGACATTATTACAGATATCACTGAAATATAATAAATCATAAGAGTACTGTGAGTAATCACATATTGATGTTTGATAACCCAGAAGCAATGGATATATTTATAGAAACATCACACCCTACTAAAACTGAGTAATGGAGAATAGAAAATTTGCGACCTATAATGAATAGGGATATTAAAGCATAATGAAAAAACCTCCCAATGATTAAAAGCCCAGGATCAGATCAGCATCTCAAAGAAATCTCTACACCCTCATGTTCATTGCAGTGTTATTCAGTATAGCAAAGATATGAAAACATCCAAGTGTGACATACATGTGTACGTTATATGGATAACACACAATGGAATATTGTTCAGAATTCGCAAAGAAAGAAATCCTGCCATTTGTGATGATAGGGATAAATCCAGAGAATATTATACTGGGTGAAGTTAACAAGGCACAAAAAGACAAGTACTGAATGGACATAAATGCGGAATCTAAAAAAGGTTGACTAATAGAAACAGAGAGTAAAATGGGTAGATCACAGAAATGGGGGTGGGAGCTGGGGGATGGAGAGATGTGGATTAAAGGATACATCTGAGATGAGTGTGAGATGAGTAAGTTCTGTACATCAGCAAGGTGGAGGAATATAGGCATTCATTGGCTGTAGGCCCCTCCTAGAAGTCCAACTAGCAACCCCCCAGTATAGGCAAGAATACTTTTCTGAATATCCCAGATCTTGGGAGTGTGGCTAAGATAACCCCTGTATCACAGAACTAACAGCTGCATTACAAGAGAAAGAAAAATGATTTCACTGTGACCACACTGCCCCTCCCCTGATCTAGCATAGAGCCACACAAAAATTCTCCTGGGCCCACATTTTCTACACTGAGAGAAAATCTGGAGGCAGACATTAAGCTTTCCCAACATTCTGAGACACTTTGCAGAAGAAACACTTTTGTCTCACCAAAGAAGGAATATAGGGGGGTACTGGCAGGACCAGACCACCTGCAGTCAGTTAGAAACAAAAAAAGGGGTGAGGTTCCCAGATCTTTAATGTACATATCTTGTCAGTGGCTCTGCATTTCAGCTAATAGAGACATTCACCAGAGAAAACTAACCTACAGCATGTCTCTGTAGGAAACAACGTTAACAAGTCCACCAGGCTCCAGTTCCTAGCCTGCAAAACTCCAGCCTCCAATGTTCTGCTAAGCCTTCCCCAGGCCAGGTTGGCTGCATCACTGTAGTGTGCTGATTTTAATCCTTTGGGTATATGTCAAGGAGTGAGATAACTGGATCCAATGGTGGTTCCATTCCAAGTGTTCTAAGGAACCCCTATACTTCTTTCCATAGTGGTTGCACCAATTTACAGTCCCAAAAGCAAGGTATGAGTGTAACTTTTCCCCACATCCTCACCAACAATTTTATTGTTACTTGTATTCTTGATAATTGCCATTTTGACTGGGATGAGATGGAATCTTGGTATAGTTTTGTATATGTATTTTTTGACCATTTATATTTTTTCTTCTGTAAAGGGCCTGTTCAGTTCTTTAGCCCATTTATTGATTGCATTAGTGTGTGTGTGTGTGTGTGTGTTAAGTTTTTTGAGTTCTTTGTATATGTCCTGGAGATTAATGCTCTATCTGAGGTGAGGTGCAGGTGGTGAAGATTTTATAGGCTCTCTCTTCATGTTCTTGGTTGTTTCCTTCGCTGTGAAGAAGCTTTTTAGTTTGATGCCATATCATTTATTGATTCTTGAATTTACTTCGTGTGCTTTAGGGGTCTTTTTGAAGAAGTTGTTTCCTAAGCCTACATGGCTGAGAGTTGGGCCTACTTTTTCTTCTAGTAGGCATAGAGTTTCTGGTTTAATGCCTAGGTCCTTGATACACTTTGAGTTGAGTTTTGTGCAAGGTAAGAGATATTCAATTTCATTTTGCTACATAAGAATTTCCAGTTTTCCCAGCACCATTTGTTGAAGAGAGGCTATCTTTTCTCCAATGTATGTTTATGGTGCCTTTGTATAGTATGAGATAACTATTTGTGTGGATATATCTCTGTGTCTTCTATCCTGTTTCATTGGTCATTATGTCTGTCTGTGTGCCAATACCATGCTTTTTGTTATTGTAGCTCTGCAGTATAATTTAAGGTCTGGTGTTGTGATGCCTTCTGTGTCACTTTTCCCCTAAGAATTGTTTTGACTGTTCTCAGCTTCTTATTTTTCCAAATGAATTTCATAACTGCTTTTTCTATTTCTATGAAGAATGTCATTGAAACCTTAATAGGAATTGCATTTGATCTGTATAGTGCTTTGGATAACATGGCCATTTTGACAATATTAATTCTGCCTATTCAAGAATATGGGAGGTCTTTAGGCACTTGTTTTGAAAAGATAAAATCAGTGAACTCTTAGACTAAGAAGAAAAGAGAGAAGACACAAATAAATAAAATCATCATGAAAGATGGGAAAGTACAATACAACAAAATTCAAAGAAATCATAAGAAATACAAAGAATCAGAAGAACTACTACTACCAGCAACCATCTGCTAACACATTGGATAATAGGAGAAAAGGATAAATTCCTAGACATATGCAACCTACTATGGATGAGTCAAGAAGAAGTAACAAACTTGAAGAGACTTATAATGAGTAATGAGATTGAATAATTAATAAAAAAAATCATCCATCAAACAAAAACTCAGTGCTGTATGGTCTCATAGCTAACTTCTACCAAAATTTTGAATATCCATCTTTCTAAAACTCTTCCAAAAATAATGAGGTGGAAGAACTACTTCCAATCTCATTTCATGATCTCAGCATCATCCTGATACCAAAACCATAAAAATAAAGTACAAGAAAAAAAATTGTAGACTGGTACTTTTGATAAACATAAATGCAAAAATCCTCAACAAAATATTTGCAAACTGAATTCAACAACACATTGAAAAAGTCATCCACTATGATCAAATAGTATTTATCCCTGAATACTGAATTCAACAACACATTGAAAAAATCATCCACTATGATCAAATAGTATTTATCCCTGAATACAAGGATGGTTCAACATATGCAAATCAAAAACTCTGATAATCTCATGAACATGATGAAGGATAAATGCCATATAGTCACCAATAAGTGCAATAAATGCAAAAAAAGAATTTTAAATAATTTGTTACCCTTTCATGATTAAAAAAAACTGTCAACAGATTAGATATTTAGAAAATGTACCTTGACACAATGAAGGCCATATATGACAAACCCACGGTTGACATCATACTCATCTATGAAAAGCTGGAGCTTTCTTTAAAATTATAGATAATAAAGAATGCCCACTCTCACCCATTAATTTTCAACATAGCGCTGGAAATATAGTCAGAGCAATGGGATAAGAGAAAGAAATAAGAGTCATTTTAATAGGAAAGGAAGAAGTGAAATTGTCTTTGCTAGCTGGGCATTGGGGTGCACTTTATAATGCTAGCAGCTCAGGAGGCTGAGGCAGGAGGATTGTGAGTTCAACGCCAGCTTCAGCAAAATCGATGTGTTAAGCAACGCAGCGAGACCCTGTCTCTAAATAAAATACAAAGTAGGGCTGGGGATGTGGCTTATGGTCACATGCCCCTGAGTTCAATCCCTGATACCCAAGGGGGGAAAAATAGAAAAGAAATTGTCTTTGCTGGTAATATGACCTTGCATATAGAAAACTGTGAAGACTCCACCAGAAAAATGTTAGAACATTTGAACAGAATTCACTAAGATTGTAGAAAATAAATTAACATACAAAATAATTAACATTCTTGCACACTAGTAACAAACTCTCTGAAAAGAAAACAAAACAATCTATTTACAATGGCAACAACAATCAAAAACGACTTAGGCATAAATTTAACCTCAGAAATGAACAATCTGTATATTAAAAACAGTGACAAAAGTAATTAAAGAAAACACAAATAAATAAAAATATATCATGTGTTTATAGATTATAAGAAATATTAAATTTTTCATACCATCCAAAAGTGATCTACAGATTAAATGCAGTTCTTATCTAAATTCCAGTGTCATTTTTCAAAGGAATAGAAAAAATAACCCTTTGTCAAAACCACAAATACTTTGAAAAATTAAAAAAAAATTCTTGAGCAAAAAATTCAAAGTGGTAGGCATCACCCTCCTTGATTTTGTAGTTATACACCACATAATGAAATTTTGGTCATCAGTGGACACATATATATGATGGTAGTCCTATGAAATTATAAGGAAACTAAAAAATTCCTATCACTAGGAATTCCTAAAAATTTCCAGGAATACATAGCTGAAGAAGAGGCAAGAGAAAAGGAACTCAAACATCTCAATAGCAAGGAAACAACCCAACTAATAAATGGGCAAAGGACTTGTACAAATATTTCTCAAAGAAAACATAAATTTTCACCAAGTATATGAAAAAAATGTTCATTAGGAGAATACAAACTAATATTGCAGTGAGATGTCACCTCACACTTGTTGGCTATTATCAAAAAGATGAAAGATACATATTGGCAAGGATGTGTAACAAAGTGAACCCTGTACATTGTTGGTGAGGATGCTAATTAGTGTATCCACTAAAGAAAATGCTGTGATTGTTACAAAAAAAAACTAAAAATATAATTATCATATGATCCAGCAATTCCTCATCTCGGTACATATCTAAAGGAATTAAAATCAGTAAGTCAAAGAATTATCCACATTTCCATGTCCATTGCAGTTTTATTCACAGTTGCCATGGTATAGGATCAACCTGTGTCATTGACAGATAAGGAGGTGCAGACAATGTGGTGTACATAGTAGAATACTATTTGGTTTTAGAAAAAAGGAAATTCTGTAAATTTCAACAACATGGATGAACCTAAAGGCATTATGCAAAGTGAAGTAAGTTGGACATAGGAAGACAACTACCACATTATCTCCTTATATTTGCATTCTATAAAAACAAATTTATAAAGTAGAGGGTGGATAGAGGAGGATAGGAAAGAGATGGAATGGTAAGCTGCTGTCAAAGGATACAAGGTTTTAATTACACACAAGAGATAATTTTTCAAATCTACACAACAAGGTGACTGTAGTAAAAAATGATGTACTGTGTATTTTAAAATTGCTTAGCAAGGTAAATCTCAAATGTTTTACCACAAAAAATGATAAACAAGCTGAATATGTTAATTAGTTTGATTCAGTCATTCCACATTGTATACATACATCAAAACATCACTATGTACCCCATAAATGTACACAACTATGACTAGTCAAAGTAATATTAATTTTAAAATAAAGTTAGTTCAATTTCAAAAATCAATTAATATGTTCTGGGGATATAAAATATGGCATGGTAATTATAGTTAAAATACTATATTATGTATTCTAAATTTATTAAGGGAGTAGATCATTAAGTGTTTTCAACACACACAAAAACTGATAACTGGGTGAGGTGACAGATAGTTGGTTTGGTTGTAGCAACCATTTCACAATGTATATGAATATTAAATCATTACATTGTATACCTTAAATATCTAAAAAAAATTTTTGCCAGTAAACCATAATAAATCTGGAAAAAATTCAAATAATGATAACAATACAAAACTTGTTTTTTCATGCTATAATCATATTAAATGAAGTCTTATATATGTAAAGTATAGCCTTCGTATGACAGTAGCTAAGGGTAATTTATCTACCAAATATGGAGTGAATACTTTTTTAGATCCACATGTTCACTGTATTTTTTATTCATTTGTTTTTATTAGTTTTACTTGACAGTGGGATGTCTTTTGTCATATTATACATATATGGAGTATAACTTCTCATTCTTCTGGTTGTATATGACATGGAATTACATTGGTGGTGTATTCATGTATGCATATAAGAAAGTAGTGTTGGATTCATTCTACTATCTTTCCTATTCCATTCCCCCTCCTTTCCCTTCATTCTCCTTTGTCTACTCCAAAGTATTTCTATTCTTCCCTAACTCCCCCTTATTGTGAGTTAGCATATACAAATCAGAGAGAACATTTGGCCTTTGATTTGGGGAGGATTGGCTTATTTCATTTAGTGTGTTATTCTCCAATTCCATGCATTTAATAGCAAATACCATAATTTCATTCTTCTCTATGACTAATAGTCCATTATGTATATATAGCACATTTTCTTTATCCATTCATTGGTTGAAGGGCCCTAAGTTGGTTCTGTAACTTGGCTATTGTGAATTGAGCTGCTATAAATATTGATGTGGCCAAGGAGTTGGAAAACTGAGTCAAATTGTGGTTCCATTCCAAGTTTTCTTAGGAATCTGCATATTGCTTTCCATGTGTTTGTACCAATTTGCAGTACCACCAATGTATGAGTGTACCTTTTTCCCACCATCCTTGCCAACATTTATTGTTGCTTGTATTCTTCATAATTGCCATTCTGATTGGAGTGAGATGAAATCTCAGTGTAATTTTAATTTGCATTTTTCTAATTGCTAGAGATGTTGAACATTTTTCATATATTTTTTGACCATTCATATTTTTTCTTCTGTGAAGTGCCTGTTCAGTTCCTTTGCCCATTTATTAATTGGGTTATTTGTGCTTTTATTGGTGTTAAGTTTTTCAGTTCTTTATATTTCATGGAGATTAATGCTCTATCTGAGGTGCAGGTGGCAAAGATTTTCTCCCATTTTGTAGGCTCTCTCTTCACACTTTTGATTGTTTCCTTGCTGTGAAGAAGCTTTTTAGTTTGATATACCAACCCTTTTGTTGATTCTTGGTTTATATCACTTTCAAGTACTTGTCTGCTGGAGAAACTTGGCTGCCTAAACTCTTGCCTGTTTTCTGTTCTATTTTTCTCTATATATGTTTACTAAGTTTGTCAACTATGAATCTAGAATGAGATCAAGTAGTTTCTAGAATGAGATCAAGTAGTTTATAGGATAACAAGATTTCCTAAGCGATAGCATAAGATTACAGGTTTTTCTCTGTGTGCGTGTATGTGCATATGTGTGTGTGAGTGTCATTGAAGATGGACAGAACTAGAAACAGATTAGTGCAAAAGCTGTATTCAATTTTAAAGGAGTTATTTTTCAAAATTTCTTAAATTCTGGAACAATTTTTCTAGAAACAGATGTGGCATGTAAGTTCTTGAAATGCATTTTGAGAGCACAAATAAAGTTTCAAATCAGTAAGAAAGTAAAGTCTAGCTATCTGAATGTGTCTTCAGCTGAAACTAGTGATGACCATATTTATCCATTTCCCTGCTGTATGGTATATGCTCTCTTTCCCAGACACACTGAATTTCACCATCTCAGGTTTTTCTCCCTCCACCTTTTAGGAATAGTCTCTCTCCCCTCTTTCAGCAGCTATCTTTCATGTTACATCTTTTGTGAAGATTTTACTGGTTTCACAAATGAATAGGAACTACCCTTCCCTTACATTTTCTGAGACCTTGTTATTCTCCTCTTGGAGCACTCTGAACTCTTTTTTCTATTGCAGTAATTATACATTTGTTTATTTCTGCTTCTTTACTGGAATTATTTTTCATAAGAGAAGCTGTTTATTATATATCTTTATGTCCCTGGCAGTGCCTTGCACAGCAAATGCTCAAAGAAATAAAATCAATTCTATTCAATACTCAGAGAAACCTCTTTTAGTGGTTGAAATGAACTTAAAGGGAAGTTTTTGGTTAGGACATCTTCATATGTTAAGGGCTCTCTGTCAATAAAGTGTATTGCAAGCTGCCTGGTCCTTCAAGTTCAAGAGCTGAGATATGTGAAAACACTTTATTTTGGAGAATGAAAGCCTCATCATTATACAATATACATGAATGAAGATGTGAATTTGGTCTCAATATATCTTTTATATAATCAGAGATATGAAAAATTATGGTATTATGGTGTACTAAGAATTGTAATGCAAAAATAAATAATTTTTAAAAGGGCTAAAAATGGGAGTTCATAACCCACTTGAAGCAAAGTGTGAAAGATGATATATCAAGAACTATGTAATGTTTTGAACAACCAACAATAAAAAAAAATAAAATTAATAAAAAAAAAAAAAGAGAAAGAAAACCTCCAGAAGCTACAGTTAAGAAAGAAAGGCATAAAGATGATCCTCTTTCTTTAACTTTTCACAGGTGAGACAACTGAAGACAAAGCGAGTGGTATGTATGGATATGGAAATAAAATATATCTGGAATCTTAGGAGCAAAGTGGGGAAGAAGAAGGGAAATAATTTTTGTTAAGGATCTATTATGTGTCAGGCCTCTTGCATGCATTGTTTATTATATAATAGTAAAACAGTAATCATAACACTCACATTTGTGGAAATGTCTCATACTTTTAATAAATGATTTTACATCATGATCTCTTTGATTTTCCCAACTGCAATGTAACTAGTTTATGGATTATATCCAGGTTTTAACAGAACCTGAAATATAAGAAAGCAAAATGACTTTTTCAAGACTATTTTTTAAGTAAAAGATAGGACTAGAATATGACATTTTTTCATCTTGTTTAGCTTTCTTTCTACTACATTGTTTATGTTATAAGCCAAACAATAGAGTTTTATAATTGTTTTGTATAATTATCTTTGACATTAGTTAATAGCTCTTTATTTCTTCTTGTGTATCAACCCTGGTTTCATTTTATTATGAAATTTACAGAATTAGAATATGTATATAAAATCTTTGTTAAGTAAACATAGACAATACAATAATTTAGAAGTTTTCTCCAAATTTATCACCACAAAAAAGACACTTTATCAACCTCTCATTCATGATTCTGATAACTTAAGGTTGGGAAAAGTGGACATCGAAAAATGGGTATAAAATTCAGACAAAATGGAGACATATTTCTCAGCCTTTCACTTGTTTTAATGTTTGCTGAAGCAGACAATGTGGTAGACTATCCTTAAATTGGACCGTCTCAAAACAGGAAAGAGGAACAGAAAATGAGCTCTTTTTCACTTGAAACAAAATTTGTCCAATGAACCTGAGTCAGATATGATATCTCAGAGTTTGGAGAATGCTTAGCAGAATGAGATGACCTAGAAGATTTTAGTGAAGAGCTCAAAAGTCGGTGGGCCATTGGCCAATCATTTAAATTTGAAAGCTCTTCTTTCTATCTTAGCTCTGGTATCTCATTCATCAGAGGCTTTCAAAATGATTGGGAATTGGCTATAATCTGAATTATGTTCAGAATGCCTGGAGTACTCACTTGCATATAGTTGTGTTGACCTTCCCATAAAGATTCCCTCTGGGATGTACTCTCCAGTCCTCTGAGAATTTCCTATGGCATGAGAATGGTCTGGGAAATTTATGGCTAAAGAGACAGATAACTGCAGTGATTCTACAAGTAGAAGCTAAATGTGTTCTTTAGAAGTAGAAACTTTGCTCTAAAATCACATAACTAAGTTCCATTTGGATTCTAAAATATGTTATTTTAAGAACAGTAGTGAGAGAAAGGTAAAGTATTGATTTGCAGGCCTTGAAGTGAATGAAGTGTAGAAGAAGAGTCCTTGGAAACATGTTGAGCACAGGTTCCATCTTGCCCCATATTATTCCTTCATTAAGAAGTTGAGGCTGAGGTGCTAAGTAACTCAGTGAGACCCTGTCTCTAAATAAAATACAAAATAGGGCTGGGGATGTGGTTTAGTGGTCAAGTGCCCCTGAGTTTAATCCCTGGTACCAAAAAAAAAAAAAAAAAGAAGAAGCAGCTAAGGCTGGAGGGGCCATCCATCCTTAACTACCAGAGCAGAGGCATGACTTGACATAAACATCACTGAAGCAGCCCCAGTGACTGGAAAGTGCTCAGGCAGTGTGCCTATTAATCCTACCCTGTGACTTCATCATCATGATGTTTTTGCAGAATGCAAGTTGGAAATCTGGCTGTCTGTCAGGTTTTTGAAATGTGAATGCAGAGCGCTTCTTCAGTCAATTTTATAATGTGTTCTAGCCAATAGTTGCATGAGCAGCATTATGAAAATCATAACTGTCACCTGCATATGTTATAGAGTGAATAAAAAGTACCAGCACCAAAAACTTTAAAATCCAGCTCTAGGATACATTGCATTATTTGTTCATAACAAATATTTAATCAGCATCTACTTTGAGCCAGACAGTATTCTGACTGGTGGGACCTCCAGTAGGAAATGAAATAGATAAAGCCTGTCCTTGTAGATCCAATATTGTAGTAGGGATGGCAGACAATGAACAGAAACTATATGATGATCAGTATATAGTCTCATGTATAGCAGCATATGAGATCTTTGTTAGGGAAGTAACTTGTTACAATTACAAAGGCTGCAGTTGTAATCAAGATAAGAGCAGATTCCCTTAAATGGTTGATTCGCTGAATGGATGAAGCCTCCAAACCCAAATTATGAGAGTCTCTGAAATAATATTGGTATTCTATTTTGGACTTATTGGGCTTACTATTTGGAAAATGTAGACTTTTATTTTCCTACGTGTGTGTGTGTGTGTGTGTGTGTGTGAGAGAGAGAGAGAGAGAGAGAGAGAGAGAGAGAGAGAGAGAGAGAGAGAGAAAGAGAGGGAAACTCTACTTTTTGATGGATGTTTAATTTTTTTGAATTGTTGGCTATTAAAAATGATGCTACCATGAAACTTATATGTGTATCTTTATGCACATGTGTAGAAGTTTGGGGCATATATTTAAGAGTGAAATTGTTCTATCATAGAATCAGACCCTGAACTATTTGAACAATTTCAAAATATTTCCACTAATTTTTGTTCTTATTAGTAATGAATAAGAGTTCCCTTTAATTCACAAATTTGTCAATGTATAATTATCAAGATTTTAATTTTTTTGCACATCACTGTTGGCATATAGTGGTTTTCCTTTGTGGTTTTAAGTTACATCTTCCTAATTATAGAAACCCAATACTACTAAGTTATTTATTGAACATTTGGACTTTCTCCTGTGAAGTCCTTTGCTTTTAAATTATGCTCTTTTAAAAAATAGGAGCTATTTATATATTTTTTATATTATCAATTCAAAAATACAGGTATTGCAAGCATCCTTTATGGTTATACTGTCCCTTCCTTTATTGAATCTTTGCATGAACAAAATTTCTTATTTTTATTGTAATTAAATTCATTATTCATTATCTTTTTTGGAAAATGTTAGAATCTCAGACTGCAGTGGGAGACTCTCAGAACCACTACTCCTGGCTTTCTGCATGCCGAGTCCCACACTCAAGAGAGGGTGCTTCTTGTGGAGTGGGAAACATCTGGATATTTGGTGCTGCTTTCTTGTAACTTAGAACATCTACTGTATAATAGCAGGAAGAAATTGTGCAATAGCAGGAAGAAAGCCTGATGTTTCCATGCCTGATGTGAAACACCGTCCTCCTGTCTCCCTACAAAAAGATGCAGTTTTAACTGCTATCTTTTTTTCCCCCTTAATAAATCCTCCTTCTGAGGCCATAGATGTTTTGTAATTTTACCTTTCACTTTCAGCCTTTCTGTCTGGAATTTGTTTTTGTGTCTAATGAAAAATGGGGGCTGCAAGTTTAACATTATTTTTCCATAAAGATATCTATTGTACCATTACCATTTATTAAATAGAAAGTACAATTAGGGATCTTTTTGTCCATTTGATCCTAGTATTTGCTAAAATTATACTGAAACATACTGAAAGTGTGTCAAAATCTCTACTATGAATAAAAATGTCTTTTCCTCCTTATATTTCTATACATTTCCTTTTAGATTTTATTAAGTTCATAATTAAAATTATTGCATTTTCCTGGTTGATTGAAACTTGCAATGATTCTCTGTTGCTAGTACTGTGTTTTACTATCATTTCTGTTTTCAGAAGTTCCCTACAATGCTTTTATGTTTGTAGTTTATTTACACTTTTCTCATTTTCATACTTTTGCTTCTATTTTTCTATTCTTATTTTTGGAGACACATATAGCATATAGTTGCATTTTGCTTTTTTTTCCAGTTTGACAAGTTTTATCTTTTACAGGTACTTTTTGTTCATTTATATTTAATATAATAGTCAATAAAATTGAGTTTATATATGCCCAAGTCTGAGCAGACTGCCTCAACAAAATCTATATGGCTTAAACAACAGAAGATCTGGGTGGCTGAAAAATCTGAGATAAAGGTGCTTGCAAATTGGGTTTCTGTTGAGTGTCCTCTTTGGGGCCTAAAAATGATCATCTAGCCGTATCCTCATATGGCAAAGATAACTGGTTTCTTTTTCTCTTTTTTAAGGCCATAATCCCATCAATGGAATCTACTTTGATGATCTCATCTGTACAATAGAATCTCAGAACCCTTTCAAATATCTTCACTGTGGGGGTGAAGGCTCTAATGTACCAGTTTAGGAGAAACACAGCATTCAGTCCATGCAGTGAACATCACCTGTATGGTGTTTCCAGATGCCCTTACTGTTCTGTGTTTTAGATGATTTTGATGGCCTTATTCTCCACAATACAAAAAAAAAAAAAAAAAAAAGCCTATACTGCATCAACTCTTGGATTATGTTTTATTATTGACATAATTTTCTCTTGTTTAATCCTACAAGTCTTTATTATTATTGGTTTATATAGTCATCGATAAGTCTGTATTTCCTCTTTAATCAAACATCTTCCATCTGGCCTGCTTTTTCTTCTCTCAGAAATATTTGATCAAAATGTTCTAGTGAGGGTCTGCTGATGGCAAACAACTTCTTTTTTGTTTGTTTGTTTGTTTTTCTTGAAATTATCTTTACTTCACCTTTTCCCTTGGACATATTGCCACTCATATAGAATCCTATGTTGGCAGTTTATTTATTTATTTTTGTTGTTATCTTTTTCATTGCTTATCCCCATTATCTCTGATTTTTCCTTTTGATGATATGATTTGGTGTATGTTGAAACTTCTCACTCCATCCTCAGTGTAGCAACTCTTCAATATTTTCCATCCCTCTGTTTCTCTGTGCTGAATTCTAAGTAATCTATTTTGAATTACATTCTAGTTTGCCAATTGTCTTCTGCTCTATGCAATTGGATGTCAGACTTATACACAGAGCTATCCACTTCATTTATTGTGGTTTTCACTTCCAGATTCAACTGGCTTCAGTTTTAAATCTGCTAGATAATTTTATAGTGTTTCATATTTATTTTCAAGTTCGTATTTTATTTCTAAAAAACAGTAAACATTGTTATTGGTAATCCGGAACTAGTATTTTAAATGTCTGAAGACTTTATGGGTTTGTTTCCATTTGATGATTATCTAGTTCTTTCAAGTTGTTTTGTTTCATTATGTAATGTGTGTGTGTGTGTGTGTGTGTGTGTGAGAGAGAGAGAGAGAGAGAGAGAGAGAGAGAGAGAGAGAGCGAGAGAGCTATCATAGGGGCAGCCAGCACTTCACCAGGGTAGATTCCTGCTCAGGAGGTGTGAACTGCCTGAGAAATAGAAAGTCTGAAAGAATTAGAAAGAAATAGAGACAGAGACAGAAATTAGATATAAAAGGGAGCTCCTGAGAGGTCTTCCAGTCCTGTTAGGACCTGGAACTGGACTACTAAAAAATGGCTCTGGTTCTCTATTTAAGGGGGAGTAAGTACATCAAAGGCAGGGCTAAGGTTTCAGTGGGAGGAGTCTTGTTTCTTAGTGTGGCAGGGGTTTTGCAGCAAACAAGTTGATTGGCATCGTGGCAAGCCACACTCATCTCTGAGAGGCTGTGTGCTGTGTGGCTCCAGTGGGTCACCCCATCTCTGATGCAGTGCTGAACTTTTGGTAGAGCTAGGTAGGAAGCTCCATGAGCCAGGCATTCTCTGTCTGTGGTGCTCCCTTCTCCTTCAGCCTGCTAAGACCGTAGACATCTTTTAGGCTATGTTGGCTTTAGTAGTATTCTCTCTGGGTTCTCACTTTCATTAGATTTTGGCCTGATATTTTGCCTCTTTATTGTCAGCTTCTTTCAGGTGCTTTAAAGAACACATTCCTCAAGTTTTACATCTATACTTTTTGTTTGCTTTTCTGGGGGGTTGGGGGGAGAAAGAGAAAGAAATGTTTCTACCGTATTTTTCAGAATGAGAGAAATCCCTTGTTTTCAGTACTAGATTTTCCTTCTTGAGTCTTTCTTTCCCTCTTTAAAATTTATACAGAATATAAAAAAATGAATCCAAAGTTTTTCTTTTAGCAATGAACTCATATTATGTTTAATCTCTATGGAAAAATCTGTGACCAAAAAAAAAAATGAACATTTCTGCCTCACCTATGCTCCATAGAATTACCAGTATAAAGTCCAGGCAGGACACCGACTTCATTCAAAGAGATACAGGACTCCAGAAGGGAGTGGTTAAACCCTCAGACATTCCAAGTGATTGTCTTGTTCTATAACCCATACATCACCACTACCCTGAGCCTTGGGTCTCTTTCTCTTACTCTTTTAGAACTATTCAAGGTAAGTCATGCAATAGGTTGTGTTTGTCCCTCTTCTCTGCTGTTTTCCCTATTTATAATTCTAAAGGGCTGTCCTGACCCATTGGTGAGACACTGTTATTTACCACAAATTTTCCTCAATTATACCATAGATAGAGGCATCCACACGGTACAGAATCTAATAGTGTACTCCACCTATAATTTTTATTTGTTGGAATGTGGTGCATTGTGCATAGAAATTATGGGCAAATACATGTTTTCTTTCCTATACTGCAGGGTTGGTTTTTTTTTTTTTTTTTCAGCAATTATTATCTTCCATCTTCTTGAGTTGTGGCAAAAATCAGAGTTGATAAGCAGTTTAATTTTGTTCTCATCAATAACCTGTGGGTGATATGAGGAAGCAGGGAAGAAGGGTTCTCTAGCTACCAAACTGCTTTATGTACTGTGATAAATTGTCAAATTCTTGATGTTTTTCTACAGTAGTGTTTACTCTTAAGTTTAATGGAAAGTTTTTTTTCTCAATTATAACTGAAAAGACAATTTTCTCCTTCCCTGTCAAAGTTAATTTTGTATTTATGTAATGGTGAAAACTATCATTTTCCTCAGCCTGTAGTCAATTTTCTGTGCTATTTCCTGAACTTGGTAAATGGGAAGGCAAGGTAAAGTCACTAATTTTTATATTTAGAATGAGTAAATATGCTGTTCATTTTCCATCACTGGTTGTGAAATTGTTCTTGTATTTCTTAGGAGGTAGGGAGAAAGGGCCTTGTGTAATAATGAAGTACATACCCAATGAAAATAAGGAGTTACTCCAATGTAATTAGAGTATGTCATAGGTCATTTTTTTGAGTGCTTCATGTTTAGCAATAAAATACAAATACGGCTAGAAAGAAATATTTAAAAACCCAAGCGGATAACCTTCAAACTCAATTCATGCTCTTGTTTGCTTCCAGATTCTCTTTTTACATCAATATTGATCCAGAATTTTATTTATTTTGAGAAGATGTATGATTATCCAATAATTCATGGCTCTTCCATAGCACAAATTCACTGATTTGTCACAGTAGTCAAGAAAAATCATTTTTTCAAAAGTGCATTTCCAATGCCCCCAAATGTGCATCCTTCAGCGCTGCCTATAAAATCTGTTTATTAAGAAGACGCCTGAGTGCTTTATATGTGCTTTCTTTTAACTGCTCTGTGAAAGCAGAAGCTGTTCCTTTTAGGTATTATTTCTAAGGTTATAAATGAATTGTGATTTGTGATTTGTTTTCATATAGGGCAAATTATTTCAAACAGTGATACAAACCATTTAAGAACCACCCTTGTAATTAAAAACTCTTTCTTAAAACAGGAGATTTGACATTCTTGATATAATACAGAGGGATTTACCATCCTTATACATTTAGGACGTTATTCATATTGGGATAAAACAACCATCATACGATTATTATGCCACTGAATTATTTGGATTGAAGTCAGTGCTGAAGGCTTCTCATTTGCATTTCCATTAATCTTATCATGTCCACTGTGGGGTCATGTTTTTGCCTGAGATAAGTTCCTGGAACGTGCATATTTTCTGCAAGAGGTATTGTCAATGTTAGGCGATGAAGCATGGTACCATGCCCCCTCTTTCACCCCCACCAAATATATTCTTCTGTAATGCTTCTAGAATGTCTTCATCCCCTTTCACTGCTATAGCCTCAGTCACCACCCATAATCGGATGTCTTAAATATCCCTGCAATCTCCTGGTTGGTTTATCTGCTTTAATGTTCCTATTTCCTTTGCATCTTGCAGATATATAAACACATGACAATGGTACTATTTTTCAGAAGACTTCAGGGGCATAGTGAATCCTGCACCAGCTCCTGATAACAAACCTGATTCCTCTGAGCTCTTTATTACACCTAAGCATGCACTCTTGTCCAGCTTTCCCACATGACATATTCTCTTCTCTAAACATGCTTAAAATTCCTCTTTTCCAAAAAAGTTATGCCATAAATATTATAGCTGAATTTGCCACTGAAACTTTTCTAAAATTATTGTCACTAATAGCCAACATGTCAATTCAATCAAAGTTGGGTTGTATTAATTCTACTCTGATCTACTTTGGTTATTAAGGTAACATATATTTTATAATTCCCATGTATGATAGTCTCCCCTGAAGGCAGAAATTGTTTTTTTCTTCTCTCTACTATCATTTTATGGATCACAGAATAGAAGTTTGGAGAGGAAAAAAGTAATTCTCCCAAGAACATATAGCTGGTAGGTGATAGAGATGGCATTTGATTCCAGGTAATTTGATATCCAGTTTTTATTCACCAGTATGGGTTATTTCCATCCCTTACTTCCTGTGTTAACTCCTACTGATCTTAACATTACAAATTGAATGCTGATTTAGTGTTGGTGCCACTAAATGGGGGAGTGATTTTTTACATCAGTGTAATTCTAGGAGTCTATTATCTTGCCTCTAATCCAAATGGAAATCTATCTAAAATGATTAGCGGGTGATTTTCAAGATTGAGCCCCTATTTGTATTTTCATAACCTAAATTAAAGATATGAGACTTCAAACTAATATTGACATTCTTTTAAAATATATCTTATAAGTATTTGTGGAGTGCCTATTATGTATACACCAGGCATTAATGAAGGCAATAGGAATTGTATAATAACTAAAGTCTAGTTTCTGCCCTGAAGGAGCTATTTATTAATTCATTAAGAGACATGGTCATTCTCATTAGTTTTGTGATAATGAATTACTACAAACTTGTGGCTTAAAAAAACACAAATTTATTATTATACTATTAGGGTGGTCAGAAATCCAAAATCCATTTCAATGAGCCAAGATCATTGGCATTGGCAGGGTGTGTTCCTTTTTAGAGGCACAGGGTGTGGGCAGGGGATCCATTTGCTTTCTTTACCAGCTTCTAGAGGCTGCTGCTTATCTTCTTCCATCGCAAAGCCAGCAATGGCCATTGCAGTTTATGTACATCACATCACTCCCACCTTGTTTTTCTTGTCCCATTTCCTTTTTTTCCTGGTTCCCTCTTCCCCATTCTAAGGACCCTTGTGATGACATTGGGTTCATGCAGCTAATGTTCCATAATTGAATCACTTTCCCTGTGTAAAGTATCATATTCCTAGATTCTGGGGATTAAGATGTGGACCTCTTTGGGAGATCATTATGTCCACCAAAGCCTGTAAACCAATGCCTTTGATGCAGTGTGTTAAATACAACAATGCAAAGAATAGAAGTATGTGTGTCTGAGAGATGAAAGGAATCATTAGTTGCCTTGGGATGGGCTGAACTGAAGGGTCTCAGCATTGGTCTCCAACAGTGGTGGCTTCTACCCACTAGGACAGTGGCCCGTAGAATGTCGCTCCTTATCTTCTTGATGATGAGTGGAGAAATTGTGAGGGGAAGTCTAGACTTTGTTAAACCATTGCCAAGTGAACAAAAAGAGGGGAAATCATATTAACAGAAGTAACAGGCTCTACCAAACACCTGACGTGGGGAAAGAAACGAGTAGTGCAGAATTGCTAGAATAGTTTGAAGTGGATGGAATAAGAGATGGGTCAGATCATGAAGAGCCATGTGCGTTGGTGTTTTGGGTTGAAAAAAGGGAACCTCATCCTCTAAGAAATGACAAGAAATATGGTTTTAATCCTTTGTTGAGACTTAGAAGGAAAGGGAATCCCTCTCTAGTTGAATGACTGACCCCTTTTATAGACACAATACAGTAGACATATCTGGAAAATAACGTAAAACAAGTATTTAATTATTCACAGTTCTCCACTGGCTATTGTTGGATATTAAAGCAAATTTGAATTTTGTACTATTCCGCTCTTACATGCTTTTTAGGGGGTTATCTGACTTGCTTGCTCATAATGGGTCTCTTTGGTCCTAGAGCACGTACTTAAGTTAGTTCTCCTTTCACTTTCTGAATCATATTAGGTTAGCCAAATGAAAATGTTCCTGAAGGAACAAAACTAAACGTTTTAGAATTTTTATTTTTATACTGATCAGTGGTAGTTATGTTGTTATTTTCTTTGAGAAACAGATTTCTTTAAAAAAAAAAAGTATCTGTGTGAGCATGACTGCTTGCTTTATCTTCCCATGTGTTTTCAATTGAGCCATGTGAAATCTTCACCCAAGAATGAATTAATTACCTGGACTATTTCCTTAATCTTTGTGAATTATTTCTAGTATAAGGAAATTGCATTGAATGAGCACAATGCAAACTGTTAACTACAATAACAAATCTGTGGCTGTCTCTAATAAATGCTTTTCAATGATTCTATTGTCCTAATAATTTTGGTGCTCAAAAAGTCAAATAAGATTAAGACGCTTATAAAATATTATCTAATTTTAGGGTTTTTTTCATTTTCTTTAAATGAGAAATATGAATTATGTTCAACTAGCTAAGCCATCTGACAGTGAGGCATTGTGGCTCTTTAGTCAGCCTCTCAGGCTATTTATTCCAGAGATGCAATTACAGCATGTGAGGGACCCTGTAAAAGCACTGCCCTGTATTGATTTGCAGGAAATAAAAAATTTGCATCACAATACAAATTCTGCCAGCACATGGGGGCAGAGTGAAGTCATAACTTTCCAGCTGTCTTACTGCATGGAATCAGCTAAATCTTATCATCTGACTGTGGTTTCTTTGTATTTTCAAAGAAAATATAAAGGAGCCAGCATTTCCAATCAGAAAGTATCCACTTTTCAGGCAGCTTGGACAATGGCATTCCACTTACACTGCAATCTGCTTTTTCACTTGGTGAGGTTCATATCACACCAAAACTGGAAGCTGGCCTAAGTACCTATAAACTAGTTTCACCTATCTTTAATGTAAAAAGCAGATAATTACAGGATCGATATGTTGTTAACCCCTTTCAATTTGTCCCGTCTCCCCACTCATCTGTGGAATTACTTTAAGATCCTCAACGAGATTCAACATGGGCTTTGGAGTCAGCCTGTCTGCCTTCCAATCCTACCGTCCCCTCTTGTTAGGTGAGTGGACGAGTATAAATCAGCTCACCCTTCTCTGCCTCAAACCCTCAGTGGTAAAATGGAGTGATAATAATGGCATACTTCACAGAATTACTGGGAACCAGGGCTGTTGTACAGCTCGGCTGAAGGAAGTACAGTTCCCATGGCATTCCATGTGAACCTGTGCAGGATAGTAGACCCTGGTAGGAATAAACATTCACTATTCAGGGGCACTTGACCACTGAGCCACATCCCCAGCCCTATTTTGTATTTTATTTAGAGACAAGGTTTCACTAAGTTGCTTAGCACCTCACTTTTGCTGAGGCTGGCTTTGAACTCACAATACTCCTACCTTAGCCTCCTGAGCTGCTGGTATTACAGGCATACACCACCATACCCAGCTTGAGTGTTCTATGTGGACTTCCCATGACTTTTACTTTGCTTTTTATTCCCAATTACAGTGTTTCCCATCATATATATCATCTTGGCCTGCCTTTCTCTTCCTTTGCTCCCTTAGGATTGGTCTGCTGTGTAAAGCTAAGATTAGTGACTTCGTATAAACTAGGACAGAGTTTATGAAATTCAGCTTAGGGGAGCCCCAAACTGCTCTGCCTCAGAATCATGTGGTAAGACATTTAAAGTTTCAGATTCCCAGGCTCACCCCAGATCTACAGAATGGGAGCATTCAATGTGTGTGTGTGTGTGTGTGAGTGTGTGTGTGTGTGTGAGTGTGTGTGTGTGTGTTGTGGGGATGTTGGAAAATGAAGCTCCAAAAGTTTGTGAGGCACTTTAACTATTCAGGCTAATATATATCATGATTTAAGAACAGGAACCTAGGATGAGGAATAATACTGGTGTTCAAAGTCAAAGTGAAAGAGCTCAGTCAAATGGTGTAATCAGAAGAAGGGAAGAAAGTGCTGTTGCAGCTTGTGTCCATCAGGAGCTTGTGAATCCTGTTCATCTGTGACCCCCCTCTGTGCTCCATGGTACTCTCTGTATGTTTGTATCACGATTCTTCCCACACAGTTTTGACATTATATCTTAAGTTTATATTTCTTATTCAACCTTGAGATTCATAAAGGAGACTCATATTGAAGATTTCATCCTCATATCCCTACTATCTGTTCATGGCAAAGATAAATGTTGTTAAAATAAATTGTTCCCACGTGTGGTGGTGCATGTTTGTAATCACAGCAACTCGAGAGGCTGAGGCAGAAGGATCACAAGTTAGAGGCCAGCCTTAGCAACTTAACAAGACCCTAAGCAACTTACAAGACCCTGTCTCAAAATAAGGAATGAAAAGAGCTGGGGATGTGGCTTAGTGGGTAAGCACCCCTAGGTTCAATTGCTGGTACCTATATACACACACACACACTCTCTCTCTCTCTCTCTCACACACACACACAAAGAATTATTGAAATGGAAATCAAGAAAAGAGAGAGTGAATAATCTGTAGGCTATTTGGTTGCAGATACTCAATTTGAATTAGAAATAAGAAAAGAGAGAGGTTGGGGGTATAGCACTTGTGTAGCATGCATGAGACCCTGTGCTTGATCTGTAGCACCATAAAATAAGCCAAAGAAAGAAAGAAAGAAAGAAAGAAAGAAAGAAAGAAAGAAAGAAAGAAAGAAAGGAAGGAAGGAAGGAAGGAAGGAAGGAAGGAAGGAAGGAAGGAAGGAAGGAAGAAAATTCAGTATAAGGCCTATAGCATTGTTCATGTAGCTTACAAAACTCAACCCTGGACCTTAGGTGGAAACTAGACCAAGAAGCTAAAGGCCACCAGGAATTCCATCTCTACTGCTCTCGTACATTTTCTTCAGTAATTTCTTTCCCCAAACCAGATTTCTCTGCATCTCTGGCCTTCAGAGTTTATATTTTATAGTTCCCATCTCCTACTGAGTATAATTTCCTGCCCTAACTCTACAATCCTGGTCCAGCATGAGTCCAGTGTCCAAACCAGAACTAGGTGTCCATGACCAGGCTTCAGGCACAAGTGAGAAGAATTACTGCAAGAGACCCAGCTGTGTGTACTGGGAGCACAGAGGAGGAGTTAGACATCTCTACAATTACCTGTCACATGTGGCAGAGTCAGACATGTAATCTGAACAAGAGAAGCTGATGATGTGTCAGAGAAGTTAGCACTGGTGTAGGGACTCTGTCTCAAATAGGCTGTTTTCACATACTTTCCCTTGGAGGCAGAATTGCAGGGCACAACACTGGTATCAGCTTGTCTACAATAGACTGGGCAGTATATGGATCTCAGGTGGCTCATTTATCAGCTGTGTGATATGGACATGTTCTTTGGCCTTTCTGTGCCTCATTTTTTACATCTGTGAGTCTAATAATAATTTCTAACCTACTTACACAATAAGATTATTTTGACACAGTAAACAAAATAACACATAGAAAGCCAGCAGGACAGTGCTTCGTCCTTGATGCTAAAACCATGTTAAATACTATTGTTATTGTCATTTTAATATGATCCTAAAACTAACAGATCCTGAGGCTCTTTGTGGAGTTTGTCTCTTTTTAAGACAAAAGTTTTATGGTTTCCAAATATCTCAAGATTTGATTTCTTTTCAAGGCTCTGATCTCTTAACTCCAGTTGATTGAACATTCAATTGGATGTCACTTCAGACTCAAGGGAATCAAGACCCAATCCATGATTTTTTCCTTAAAACCACTTTACAAATTATTCCACTTACTGTTTTAATAGCACGAACTTTTCCTCAAAACTGGATAAGAAACCAGGAATGATGGAGAATTAGTTTTCAGAGGATCTGTAGTCACTTGATTTGGGGATATTTTTGACTTCTCTGTTTCTTACCCTTGGTCTCACCATTCTTCAGGTTCTATTGATCTTTTTTCATGTAACTGCAGGAGAAATAATAAGCATTTATAGGGACTTAGGAAGTTCAAGAGTGATTCTAAGCACGTTTACAGGTGTTAGTTAATTTAATCAGTTAATTTAATCATCGTAACAGCACAACGGGACACATACTATTATCATTCCTGTTTACAAACATGGAAACCAAGACATTAGTAGTGAAATGACTTTCTAAAGGCACCTGCTAGTGGACAGCAGTGAGCAGGCAGCCTCACCACAGAGCCTTTACTCCTGGGCCCTAAGCTACACTGTTGCTTTTGATGAACCTTGAATCTCTTTCCATTACCTTACCACAACTTGAGCAGTGGCTCACATGACTTCTAATAAATAGATTGCTTCTTACACCCTTAGATTGTGTTCCTTATAATATAACATGCAGGTTGTTATGAGATTGCTTTTAAACACTGCTACTACTATGTCATTACTTTGTTCAAAATCTTTCTGGGCTCCCTGTAGTCTATGATGTATGAAATAAATTCCATTCCTGGTTTGTTTGTTTTGGTGCCAGGGACTGAACCCAGGGCCTTGCACATGCTAGACAAAGGTTCTACCCGCTGAACTACACTCCCAGCTCCCTCATCCCTGTTGGTTTGTTTGTTTGTTTTTGGCTGTATGTAATCTGGTCCCACACATTCTACTCAGCTTTATTTTGCTATCTTCCTATCCTATTATCCATCACCTCAGTTGGGTTGATCTTTTCACCAATCCCATAAACACATATACACTCCCGCCTCTGTGACTTTATTCATTTCTACAGGTCTAAACTTTATTTGTCCATTTAAAATATTGTGGCTCTATGAACCTTTCCTTGATGATCTCCTTGACAGAATGTGGCCTTTTCTTCCCTGTGACTCTCATAACACTGACTTTGAACCCTTCCTGTGATATCATATTCTGCTTTTTATTGTAATTAGTTGTGTAATTTTTTCTTTTCTCTCCTTGTTGGCTCATAAAAGACAGAAAGTATATTTTGCTAATCTTCTGATGCTCAGCAATGCCTTTTTTCCACATGGAGCTCATAGTAAGTGGTCAATAAATAGTGATAATCAATATAATGGAATTCTTGTTTTATCAACCCAGAATGTTTCTCCTTTCCCTTTCTTTTTGTTCCAGTCTTTTACAAAAAACCTAACTCTCAAACGAAGCTTTCTTGACTTTTCTAGTCTTTGAAGAGAAATGTACATTTTTCAGAAGTCTCGTAATACTTAGGTTTGTTACCACATCTTGGTCTATTCCTGTGGCTATAACAAAATACCTTAGGCTGCGTAACTTATACACAACAGAATTTTTTTTATAGATCTGGAGGCTGAGAAGTCTAAGACCAAGGCACTGGCAGATTTTGTATCTGATTGATATGCTTACAACATGATATTTTCTTGCTGTGTCTTCACATGGTGGAAGGTGCCAACTTTGCAGAAGAGATGACCAGAAGGCTTTCAGGATCCTTTTTCATGACAGTGTTACTTCCATTCATGAGAATGAAGGGTGAAGCCCTCATAGCTTAATCACTTCCCAATAGGCCCCACTTCTTAAAACTGTCATTGGGACTTCTGAACACAGATTTTGGAAGAGCACAAGCATTCAAACTATATTCAACATAAAATATAGTACTTTGTTAATTGTTTTACATGGCGTATTCTTGGTTCAAGTATTGCTACACATAGCCTGGTATTTAGAGATTCTCAAGAAATATTTATTCAAAGAATCAATATGTCAGTCTTGCTAACTAATTATAAGGTCTCTAAGATAAGATCATGCCTAATGTATATTCCCCATATCCTCAGAGCTCGCCTCATACAATATTCACTTACTGCGTGGCTCTTGGATTTCCATTGCAAATCTGTCCTTCATTTGCTGATGTTCTTTTCTTAGTGTGATGACTCTGAAGAGGCCTCTGAGTTCTCTGGCTTAATTTCTCCACTTAGCACAGGCAAGGGCAGGTTGCTGATAACAGAGATCTTTTTCCCAGTTCCTTTTAAAATCCTGTCCTCAATTCTGGACCAACCTTTCTTACAGTGATAAACCCCTACAATACATGGTGCAAGTGCGTGCAAGGAAAAGCCAGGGCTGGGGATTGCAAATGTAGACATTTGGCCAGGAGAAATCTTTCAGAGCTTGTTACTGTTACTTGCTATAGCATATGTGCCAAGAAAAAAAAAGCTATTCTGAAAGAACCTATACTGTTAAAGATGAGAGTGTTATGTTACAATCCTAATGTAATAATGAATGACTAGGGTATCTTCCCAAATGGCATGAAGTCTTCCAGTAGATTTTTAAAAATCAATGAAAAATAGCATTTATATAATAATAATTTTATGTATTATTCAGCCAATATGGTAGAAACCAACAGGAACTAGCATTGGACCTTCTTGGAGGAAAGCCTAACCTATTGTTTGCTGAGAGCACAGGGGAATCTGGGATAAGTAGACTCCTCACATTACACTGTGCACCTTTTAAGTCCTCAGGAACACTAAGCAGTAGCAAATGATTGGAGAGCTTTGAAGGTCAGAAGGGCTTCAAGTTTTGCTACCTTGGACCCACTCTTCAGGGTTGGTACTCAATACAGTGAGAGGGTGTCTTCACAGGTGCATGGAACATGGTCCTTACCCACTTTTCCTAGTTTTGCTTCTAGATGGAGAAAGAAAAAGGAACTGACAACTTCAATCAAAGTACCCCTGATGTTTCACTGGATCAAAGGAAGAGCTCCACATTGCCCAGAGCAGTGGATTAGCCAAGATGTAGAACCATGTTTATTAATGTTTTGTATTTATTTACTTGCCATATCACTGGCTTATATGCTTAAAAAGTTCTTTGTTTTAAATGCAGGTGAATCAAAGTCATCTGAGCCAGAATTCAGGAGGCCTGTTGTCGAGAGGTAAGCAGTTATTTTCCAGTGAATGTATTTTTCTTTTTAACAAACACAGAAAGCTTACTTTGGGTATACCATTTTCCAGTCAATGGAGAATTGTATCTGTTGTGAGATGGAAATGACTTATTTCTGCCTAAATGTCAACTTATTTTATATAGGGAAAATACAGACAATAAATCTTCCCATGGGTCATGAATAACTTTTCTCCTCTTCAGCAAAGAACTGTCTTAAGGAACTGCCTTAAGTTATCAGAACTAGAGTTTGTATTTCTCAAAAGAAGAAGCAAAAAAAAAAAAAAAAAGACAAGCAAAAAAATGCTTTCTGAGATTTAACCATCTTGTGGTGAAGAGAACATATTCAAGTAGTTGTTTTATGCACCTGTGTACTCTGTGACTCATTGTTGCAAATGCCGAGTTGCTATGCCAACTTCTTCTTCCATGCCATGGGTTTGTGTCACTCAGCTTCCAAAAGCAGAGTGCTGTCTTAGAGACTATCATTTACCAATATAGCATGTACACTTTAGGACATTTTAAAATGCTTCAAGAGAAATATGTACTCAACTCAGCTGGTGCTCCCCCTCCTCCAAGGTTGTATGGCATTTTAAAATTAGCCATTCTAGTCCTCTTATTTATTTTTACCCTCTACTCTCAGGCTTCTTGCTAATCAAAAGAGGATTTGTGGGATGGAATGGCTAAATAGGAAGTGAATAGGATGCTGTTGGTAGCTGTTTTAGCTTTGATTTTGATTTTTGGCAGTCATATGTCATAATAAACAGTGATGTGCAGTAATGATCAGCATGCTCATTTGCACTTGCCAGTCAATAGCATGCACACGAGCATTGACTATTATGTGCCTGTGATATGCCAGCTTTAAACAGATGTGTATTCAGTTTACTCTAATTCTGAAAAAAAGCCAAATCATTCACAGGTACACTTAGAACATAGATGCCTTCTTTAGAAAGAGTCTGAAATCTGTTTTGTTCTTTCTCTGGTAATACCGAGTACTTTTTTTTTTTTTTTTTGGTCTATCGTCACACAGCTTCATTCAATGTGGCGGTTTCTTTTGCTGTAGTTGCATTTATTTTACAATGACTAATTTGTGAGGACTGAATGTAGCCTATTGTCCTCAAGGGACTTCTAGATGTAATTGAGATTCAACACTAATAATTAAATAAATGAGCTGCCACATTTAGAGAGAGGAAACATAGATCACAGGTGTATCTTTTCTAACCATACAGAAAGCAGTGGAGTTAGGGCCTCACTGATTTTATGTAGGCAAGTTGAGATCTCACTGTCTTCTGCTCTTGTCCTGTGCCACATTATAACATTTTAATCAACAAGGGACACACACTACAGCGATCCTATAAGATTATAATATATCCAAAAAGTTCCAATCACCTAGTGATGTCATAATGTCCCAGTGCAATTGCTCACATGTTTGTGCTGATGCTGGAGCAAACATTTTTGGATACATTTAAACACACAAACACTCACTATTATGTTACAGTTGACTATGGTGTTCCATACAGTACCATGTGGTACAGGTTTGTAGCCCAGAAGTAAACATGACATGTATACCACATAGCTTATGTGTATAGAAGGCTATACCATCTAGGTTTATGAAAGTGCACTATGGTATTCATACAATGCTAAAATAGCCTAACAACACATCTCTCAGAACATATCCCTGTTATTAAGCAATCCATCGTTATATTAGGTATTTAATGATGGAACCAGTAGTCCAGGTACATCCTATACAACTGTGATGGTCACTGTGAGGAAAATAATTTATTTTCACCTCAGGCCTTTCTGGATGCCCCAAGGACCACCCAGACCTGAAAAGGTGAAATGGTCATTCTGTGGGCATACCTCCCCTACCTCTAATCAAAGAACAGGGGAACCATATCCCAAAGCCACAGGGCCATGACTATAGGAAGACACAGCAGGCCCATTTGTAACTCTTTCAGGTAGCAGGGCTCTAGAGTGCTTTAACTGGGAATATAATTGGGACATTAATGTATGATATATGATATGTCAAGATCAATGTAATGTTTTGAGCAACTAATAAATTTATGACGTTAAAAAAAAAGAAGAACAAATAAGAGGGGTTGGGGGAGGTTTCTCAGTGATATATCGTATGCTTGCCCTGGGTAGAAACCTAGGTAAAAAGAAAACAAACAGATTAGAAACCCCCAGGTCTCTGTATTGTCTCTCCCAGAAGAGCCAGGCATAGTATCATCTTATGCTTTGTTGGTATTTTCATGAGAGATCCAGAGCCTTATGGCTGTACTGCAAACTCTTCCTGCACTCATGTCAGTCTACCATGCTCCATTCACCTTTTTGGTCACACAGACAGCATTTTGTTCCTGGTCACTATTGTCTCATTTGTTCCCATCCCCTAAGAATTGAGTGTGTGGGAGCTATTGACCCATGGAAAAAAAAAAAAAAAAACTGATGTTGATAATTTAAAGTTTTCCCAGCCCCTTTTGTAAAAGTAGGTCTCTAGGCCCCATGCTTCATCTTCTGTATTCACCAGAATCAGTGTTGGATTGATGTGGTTAGAATGAAAGGGGAGTTCAACACTATTCTTTGTAGTACATTAGAGGGTGGGAATGAACACACAGCGAAAACTAAGAAATAAAAACCCTTTTATAAAATGATACATGAGAAATTTCTCTAGTAATTTAAAAGTAAGAAAAATTTTTAGTTAGTGGAAATTTCTTCTGTTAGATAAGGAGAAATGTGTAATCCACAGTTTCTCTTTTTGCACTGACTTGTAGAAAACCCACTGGTATATTTAATTTCAATGCCAGCAACTGTATTAGCCTTTGAGCCAAGAATCTCTTTTCAAGACTTTGAATTTCTATTTCTATTTTAATAATTCTATTGCATCCAGGTGTGCTAAATCATTTCATTTAAGACCCCTTTTGGGAAGAGGCAACATACATATGTGTAGGTATATAGAAAGGAAAGCCTTGTAGGTTACCCTGGTACCTCTTTTCCTTTATTCACAAGACAGATGAAGAGCCCATGAGCTGTACTTGTCAAATGATAGGGTTCACAATACTGAAAATAACTATTATAATACAAGGTAGAAAATCTATCTGACATTTAATAAGATGCATTTATTTTTACCTGAGGCATTGATGAGGTTGAAAATTTACTAACATGAAAAGGTTCAAGGAGAGAGTGAAGAGCCATTGCTAGGGATGTTGTAGTGGGGATTCATTCACATAAAGGAGATGGATGGAATGACCTTCAGGTCCTTTTTGATCCTGAGTCTCCATGATTCTGTGATTGAATTCTCACAAAAGGAAGGCTTCAGCTTCAGGCCTCAATGATGAGCACATAAAGACTGTGTCGACTCCCATCACATCTCTTGGGAATTCAAAGTACTGTCATCAAGGAGACATCTCAAATTATTGTGATAACACGGTGTTGTCTCCTAAGATTATGTAGTTCTTGTATCTGCTTGTTGTTGAAATAATTGGTATGAAGCCTGTATCTGTAAAGGGGACTTTAATATATAAAGGCAGGTTACATTATTATAGAAAAATATGAGGAAAATGTTATAGGAAAAAAAATCACATGACATTCAAGAAAAAAAATTTTTTTAAAATAGCCCCATGTTGTAAAAATGTCTGAAAGAGGTTGCAAACCATTTTGATTTGAAAAATAGATTGAAATATAAAACCTGTATCTATAGAACTTCCTTTGAAAACTTTTTTAAGTTCTCAAAATGTAGAAGGAAATGAACGGAAATAAAAATAAATAAATGCCCTGAATGGCTAATTCTTCAGAATGTAAATGTAAATTGAAGAAGTACTCTAATCCTGACATTTATACTCCTCACTCAGAGTGGAGCACGTGGCCTAATGTAGTCTATTATTTATCAGTGAAATGTTTTTCTACAGGAAGATGTTGACTATCACACTTCTTTAATATTCCTAGCCTGTCTCTTTTATTCCCCATGTGGGAAATTGTTATTTTTTTCCATTTTTGCACTTTAAAATGTCACTACCTACAAATCATTCCTGATGGTGAAGATAATCAACCTCAGAACTTCACAAACACCTTTAAATCAAGGTATTTGAAGGAAAATATTCCTAACTGTGTGCTTCTTATATGCTAGACACTTTTCTAAGAACTAGGGAACAAACATGAACTGAGATAATTTCCTGCCTATGGTGCTTGCATCCAGCAGGAGAGGCAGATAATTCTGTGGTATTTTGGTTTATTTTTTTTCACTACTGTGACTAAAAGATCTGACCAGAACAATTTTAGAGGAGGAAAAATTTATTTGGGGGCTCACAATTTCAGAGGTCTCAATCCATACAGAGCAGGCTCCATTCTTTGGGGCTGATGGAGGTGAGGCAGGACATCACAGGAGAAGAGTGTGGTGGAGGGAAGTGGCTTATACAATGATCAGGAAGTAGAGAGAGACTCCACTCACCATATACAAAATATATACCCCAAAAGCACACCTACAATGATCCAACTTCTCCAGCTACACTCCACCCACCTCAGTTACCACTTAATCCCCATCACTACCTACATATTATTGGGCTAAGGTTCTCATAACCCAATCATTTCTTCTCTAAATCTTCTTGCATTGTCTCACACATGCGCTTTTGGGGGATACCTCACATCTAAACCATAACTACTAGGATCTTATTATTATTACCGAAGCTACACAAACACATGGTGGCATCATCTCTCTCCATCTCAGCACTGATCCTCATGCCTCCCACCACTCACACTTGGGCCTACTGGGTTCTCTGCTTATACCAGACCATTTCCTGGACAAGCATTTCAGGCCTGTGTACTTTGCTGCATGCAGTTAAGTCTTCTTGGAATGTAGGTTATAGCCTACTTTTAGCTAATCTCATCTAGGCCAATACTTTAAATATTTTCTATACATCAGCAGCTCCCAAGCCTACAGTTCTGCAATAACCTTTCAGTTCATCTTGTATTTTTTTGTATCCAAATATTTGGCATCTCTTCTTAGATTAATAATACTTATTCAAGTTTAATTTGGTCAAACAGAAGTCTTGATTTCTACTCTCAAGGTTCTAAAAGCTCCTCCCAGACTTTTTAATTTTAGAAAATGACTCTGATATTCACCGTGTGTCATTTAGACAACAGGCCTTTCATTTCCTCTTGTTTTTTTTTTTCTCATATCTCATTGGAAAGTCTTGTTGGCCTGGTTTCATATATATATATATATATATATATATATATATATATATATATATATATATATATATCCAAGTTCCATGCTTCTCCATCTTTTCTCCTATCACCCTTAATCATGACACTGCTGCAATGGATTCTAAAAGGGTCGCCCTTCTTGCACTCCTGGTTTCCTTTCTTGGCTCCATTCTCCATCCACATCGGACCCCTCTCCTACTTACATAATTTCAAGAGCTTCCTATCACACTTGGCTTAAAAGTTGAACTTACCAGGTATTATATGGGTCCCTTCTCTCTAACTCACTGATTTGATCACTTACCCTTTTCTTTTACCCTTTGATTGTAGCCATACTTCTTTCTGTTTCTTGGCCATTCTAAACATGTGTTTGTCTTAGGGACTTTACATTTGTAGTTTTTCTGCCTGAAATGCTTTGCTCCCAGACCTTTGCATGGATAATTTTCTCTTATCAATGAGTTTTTAACTCGGCTGCTATCTGCCCAAGAGCTCTTCATGACAAACCAGTTTCCTATTCACTCTGCCACATCATTTAATTGTATTTACTCGTCAGCATTAATCACTATAGAAAACTGCTTTACTTCTTTGCTTACATCATTAATGTCTTGTCTAGAATATCAGGTCTATGAGAAGCAAGAACCTTGTCTGTTTTGTTCACCAAAACAGTATCCACTGGGTTTAGAAACCTCCCCAACACATAATGCTGAATAACTAAATCTATTATTCGAGCTTCAAACTTGAGAATAGATTGGAAAGGGCAGAAGCTGGTTAGAGTGCAGGAGAAGCACCATTCAGAACACTATTTCAGTGACCCAATGGAGAAATTATTAAAACCTGGACTAAGGGAGTGCAGCTGGGAGAGAAGAGAGTTAAAAGAGAATAAGAAGGCAGACTCTGTCAGGCTCTTGGACTGATTGATTTTATGTTGATTGTAACTTGTTAGCAGAAGAGGGAATCTGGTATAACTGCTCCTTAACAACTAAATGTTGTGGGTTTGCTCACCAAGGTAGAGAACACACCAGGAGGAGCTGGACTGGGTCCGAAGGGCAGAGAAACTTAAGGCCTAGGTTTTGAAATGTTGAATTTGGGATGCCTGGGGTCCATTTAGATAGAAATATCTGGTGGAAAGGGTGACATACAAGTCTGTTTCTGAACCTCTTTGAAATATTTTTAACTAAATAAATATGTAAATAAAGGGGAAAATTCAAAAAGAATACTAAATTCCAGTAGGAAAACGCTAAGTTCCTTCTGAGCTATATTTCTTGTTATCCCTAGAGTAACTGCAGGTACCCTTCCTTAGCACTCCCAGAATAATCTATGCTCTTATATAATAATCATAATTTGTTGTTTCCTGAGCTAAATCCTCAATTAAACCATGAGCTCCACTAAGTAGGGCTACATGTGGATCCGTGAATAATAGTGAATAATGAGTAATGTTAACTTTACCCGTTCTAACTTCACCATGTTTTTCCCTTCTTAAGAATTAGTTTCAAATGTCTTAACGCAACATACAAAGCCCTATACAATTGTGTCAGAACTTATCTGTCTAAACTCCTCTCTCTCTGTGGTCTCTAAATCCTTGAATGAGCTTGCTGCTGTGCCAAACCAATGGTGTACATTTCTGTGGGGTCTTGAAATTGATTTTGTCAGTGTCTTATAATTATTCCAAGTCAGGGATGATGATTGGCACTAACCAAGCTCACAAGAGACCGATGTATAAAATCAGAATGTCAATGAAATAATTTACATTGAGAAATTTAATTGCTAAGCAGACCTGATGTTCATGTTGGCCTGACCAGCCACATTGTTCCCTTTAGGCAAACTACATGAGAAACCTAATTACCAAAAAGTTGCTTGATGAGTGTATAGTCAGAACAAGAAGGCTTGCATAAGTGGAATGAATAATAGCCTTCTGCTAGCTTGTGGTCAACAGAGTAAGACCTCACATGGGTTCCTCCCATCAATTTGAGTTGGTGCCCTGTCCTTGAGAGTGCTTGGATGGGCAGAGCTATCTGGCCCTTTGCATTTCTCTTTTGATATGTTAATAAACTCTGATATGTAAATAAATTTTGATATGTTAATAAATTCTCTTTTGATGTGTTTATAATAAAGGTTGGCTAGACTTGGAGACTTACAGTTTTATTGGGTTGACTGTGTTCATCACTGCTTTAATGATGTGCTGCTTTTATGCTTTAACTCTCAGGAAGTAATGTTCTTTTCTGTATTTCTGTATGTTGGGAGTAATAGTTTTTGTGGCTTATTGGTCCTGCTCAGGTCCAGCTCCTCTGACCACAGCTTCAGTGTCCCCTCCCTCCACTGAAATCCCATGGTTTGTGCTGTGGCCCACACATCTGGTACTTGGCACATGTGGTTTTGATTTCTCTTTAGCTTTTGGTACATTTGTGCTACCTTGTCATGGGTTATGAATTTCCCTTGAACAACAGAAGTCTACATATTAGTACATATCTGCAGAATTAATTATGAGTGCTGGCTTTTTTCTTTCCTTTCCTTTGCTTTTTTTTTCCTATTATTTTCTCAATAGACCATTGAATAGGTCACCTATTCTTTAGGTGGCATCTTATTTGCAAAAAAAAAAAAAATGGAGTTATTTCTTCCATGGCTATTCTTAAGAACACCAGGCATCTTTTAAAAAATATTATTATAAATAAAATAATATTTATTTATTATAAATAAACTTATAATTGTATTTGTTTAAGGAGTATAAAATGATGCTATGATTTATGTTTACAATGTAGAATAACTAAATCAAACTATTTAACATATCCATCATTGCAAATTTTAACTGTTTTTTTGTGGTGAGAATACTTGTAATTTGCTATCTTAGCCATTTTGAAATGTACAATACTCTATTATTAACTATATTCACCTACTCTGCAGATCTAAAAGGAAGAAACCTACATATTCCTCCCTGAGATTTTGTACACTTTGATGATTATCTTTCCATTTGACTTGGTAACACCATCCTACTCTCTATTTGTGAGGTTTATTACTTTAGATTCTATGTATAAATAAGAATATGCAGTATTTGTCTTTTTATGTCTGGATTATTTCAGTTAGTACATTATTCTCTGATTTCATTCTTGTTGATATGAACAACAGAATTTCTTTCCTTTTGTGACTAAGTAGTGTTCCATTGTGTAAATATTTCGTACTTTCTTTATCTTTATGTCTTCTTTTAACAAACTCATCTGTTGATGGATACTTAGGTTGATTCTATAAAACTTGGCTATTGTGAATAGTGCTACAATAAACATGGAAATGCAGATGTCTCTTCCACAAACTGATTTCATATCCTTTGGGTAAATACTCAGAAGTGGGACTCATGGGTTACATGATCATTCTTTTTTTAACTTTTGAGCAATCTCCAATTTATATTTTCACCAGTATACGACGAGGGGATCATTTTTTTCCACATCCTTGCCATCATTTGTTAACTTTTGTCTTTTTGATAATAACCATCTGACAGGTGTGAGATGATATTTCATTGTGGTTTTAATTTGAATTAAATGATGAGCAATATGGGCTTCTATTTTGGCTATTTGTATGTCTTCTTTTAACAAATATCTATTCATGTCTCTTGCCCTAAAAATATCGGGATTCTATTAGTCTGCATCCTCTTTGGGGGGAGTTTTCTATTTAAAAACAAAACAATAAAACAAATAAACTCTATCTCCACATCATCAGTGGATAATATATGGCTTTTATAACAGAGTGCCAACCACAATGATTTGGACTTTACTTTTTTCAGACCTAGCTTACAGATCAAACAAATGGTCACAATATTTTAATGTATTTGCAATGACATAAAAGAAGGAGATAAACAGAACAAGCTAAAGTTTTTGTGCCAGGATCTGTAAATCTTTGACCTGCCTTAACATCACACACATTGATCCATAGCACTATTTTAATTGATTGAATTAAAAACTAGTCCGAAGTGTGTTCCATAAGCCCTAGTAATACATAGCTGAGCACTCTGGGATTATTTTTCTATTATCTGGGATTCTTATTTAGGAATTTGACCTCCCATATCATACCAATGATATCTAATGATGGTATAGGATTTACATAGTGTCTTAGCAGGAGCTCCAAATAAAGACTTTAAAATCCTGGAGTTCAATCCCTGACATGAAGCTTCACTTACATATGGTGACAGTTTTCTTGACTATGGTTGTGCTGTGGTCTTACAAAGCCCTCCTTGTGTTTATCCGTGGCTTCTATGTAACACAATTTCCTTCTCATCCACATCTTCCCTTCTTAACTCCTTAAAGTAATATTTATAATGTACTTACTAAAGGACAAGAATTATGCTAGTTGGTAATAATGCCAAGGTAGGTTGTCCTCATCTTCCAGGAATTAGCAAACAACAGAAGAAACAGACCACTGAAAAGACATTGAGGTTCAGTGTGAGAAGGCAACTGGGGTCAAGTTAACAAAGGATCTAGCTTTTGGTGGTTGGTGTCTCACGTGGCTGTTATTCCAAAGATTAATCTTAATCTGTTTTTGTTCATTAAGTATTTATTGAGCATCTATTATGCAACCAGGCTCCTCTGATTATTAGAAATACAGTGATAAGTAAGTTACAGAAGACAGACAGACAGGCAGACAACATCTGAGAAATGAACATGAGTACAAGGAAGAAAGTTTAACAGGGTGATGTGATAGTGCCTAATGGTGGAAGGCGTGGAACATAGCTTACATCTGATGGTCAGAGAAGACTTTTCTCTGGAGGTGATAATTGAACTGAGACTTAAATGATAAGGAGGAGCCAGCCATGCAGAGATTAGGCTGCAGTATTTCAGATAGAGAAAGAAAACTCCAGTCTCCAAGACAGTGATGAACCTCTTGTCAAAGGTCAGAAAGAAAGCTAGGGTGCATGCAGCATGGTGAATGGGGGTGAGAAGCAAAGAGCAGATGGGGAAATCCACAGGAAGCCTTTGCAGCCGCCTGAGTGAAGGAGCCAGTGGTAGTGGAGATGGAGAGATAGGAAAATGTGTTTTGGTGCTAGAGGTGGTAGTGCCTATTGATGGGGTTAGATGTGAGAAGCAAGAGATGGAAGGGAGTCAAAGATAAATGCCAGATTTGTGAATTGACTACTGGGCAGTTGATGATCCCCTATAGTATAAATGGACACTATAGGAGGATCAGGATGGCTGTTTTAGGAACAGACTTCTATTTTGGTTGCGTTAAGCCTGAGATACCAACTAGGTATCCTATGCACAAGTCTGGAGCTCATTGAAGAATGAGAGGAGAGCTGGGGATCAAGAGCTGAGTTGTTGGCATATATAAGAATGAGTGTCCCCTCACTTTCAGGGCATATGCCCAAAGACCCTCAGTTGGGTGCCTGAAACAACAAAGTACCAATCCAAATACATACTTGCTTTTGTCCTATACAGACACACCTATGATAAAGTTTTGTTGTAAATTGGGCACAGTAAGCTATTAAAGGCAATAACTAATAATAAAATAGAACAATTATAACAATATACTGTAATAGGAGTTATGTGAACGTGGTCTCTCTTTTTCTCAAAATACCTTACTGTCTTTCATCTTTTCACTTCAAGAAAGCACTTTATGGCTATTGTGAATAAACATGGGAGTGCAGTGTTTTGTACACAGCAAATCTGAATTGATAGCCTCACTACTCTGGCACTATGGAACCAAGATTAAGTAAAATAAGGGTTACTTAAACAGAAGCACTGTGATATTGTGACAATTGATCTGATAATGGAGCAAGCTTGCAGGTGATTAATGGGTGGGTAGTGTGTGCAGCAATGGATATGACGCACAAAGGGCATCAACTCGTGTCCTAGGTGTGATGAAGAAAGATGGTGTGAGATTTCACTGTGCTGCTCAGAGTGGTGTGTAATCTAAAACTTATGAATTGTTTATTTCTGGCATTTTCATTTGCTGTTTTTGGATTATGATTTACTGTGGGTAACTGAAATTGTGGAGAGCAAATCTGTGGGGAAGGTGGGATTGCTGTAGACAATATTGACATTTAAAGTCCATATCTGGATAAGCTCACTTAGGAGGGTGAGGAAGAGGCCCAAGAACAAAACCCTGGAACTGAAAATATTTGGAGGTCAAGCAGAGATAAGAAGAAGCAGTAAAGGAGAGAGAAGAAGCACCCCGTGAGCTCAGAAAAAAGCCAGGAGAGTGCCGTGTTGTAGAAGCTAACGGAAAATGTCACAAGAAGAGTTTGGTTTTTATTTACTTATTTGTTTATTTATGGATGAAATGGTCAATTGTGTTGACTGCTTTGAGAGGTCAAGTAAGATTAAAAACAGAAGTGACCAGTGGATTTAGCAACATAAAAGTCACTAATGACCTCACTGGGAAGAGTCTCAGTGATGCAGTGAATACTAAACTTCGACTGGGGAGAGTTCAAGATTATAGTAGCTTAATGACAGGTGTGGGCATGTATCATGCAAAGGAGGTTTACTTGGCTAGATCAGAAAGTAGAGGCTATATGTGACATACAATGGAAAATGGAGGGGAGTAGCCCTGTGTACAAAACACTGTAGTGTAGATAAAATATCGGCTGGATTTCATTTCACTTTTTAGGAAGAAGAAAAAATAAAGTGGTTGTGTGGATTCCAGATCATGCATTAGGTTATTGCTTCATTCATAACTCTTGTCTATTGTGCACTGTAGGGCAGACAGAATTGAATAAGGCTCAGGTTATGCTCTCACTATGCTTTCAATTTAAACCCCAAATTTAATATTAAAAAATGAATCATTTACTAAACATGGGTATAAGCATAATTCAGAGGGGATAGAGTAAAATGAATAATTATTCCTGAATGAAAAGATCAGGAAATGTTTCTCAGAAGAATCATTCAAGCTGGACCCCGAAGGAGAAGATTTGGATAGATGAGAGAATGAAATTGAGAACCAGGTTCACAGGGGTACATGTTATTGATTGGGTTTCCTGGAAGGAGATGCTGAATTTGGGATTGGTATGCAGATAGTTTATGAGGGATCAACACCATTAAAAAGAAGGGGAAGGAAGCAGGACTGCACAGAAGGAGGTATCAAACTGCTCTGCAGGCCCAGCCAAGCCTTAGCCCTGACCACAGAGGGCTGGAGTGCTGCCCTTCCAGGGGACTGCCCTTACAGTAACTCTGAAATCACCTCACCTTCATGAGCCTCCAGCTCAGTCTGTGGTTTGTCTACTGTTCTGCAAGGTGAGACTTGGGGTGAAGGCAAGACACTGAGGAGCCTGGGGCAAGAGGCTAGGTGCTATCTGCAGACTGCACTGCCCACTGCTGGAGAGCAGGTCTTCTGGAAGGGGATCCTGGGTGATGAGTTCACAGAATCTGAGTACCTGGCACATCCTATTGATCTCCAGAGGAGCTGTAACAGACACTAGGATGAAAGACATTTGGGAATGAAGCCAAAGTAGAGATATATGATCATCTCATATCCTGCTTTTGGGAAATGATAACCCCAGGTTCAGCACCAGAACCACTTAGCAATGGCAGTAGCCATGGAACAAACACAGCAACCTAATGAATTGGTGGGTAGGGGTGGGGGGAGATAGACCATACCTCATGTCTATTTTCTTTTGGATAGCAGTATTATTGATGGCTCATTCACACTTGGACACCTTTACTATGATTAAAGTAAAGTGTTTGTAACTGACCCATATCATCTGTTTTTAGATTAGATATTGTCATCTTTATTACCATATGTGTGTGTTAGACAAAAATGACGACATCAGGGGAATGTATCACCATATATCTTTCAAGTGTTGTTGTCCCAGGGGTGTTTTGTGATTGAATGGATTTGTTTGATTCATTCTCAATTATATATATGTGTTCTTTATTATCATTTTATTTATTATAATTTTCAATAAGACATATTTGTACATCTTTATATTACATTATGGTAATTTAATACATGTAAAAATGTGTGTAAGAGTCAAATCAGGGTAATAAGTTTTTCCACCTTTTCAACCAATAATTATTTTTTTTCTCTTGGGAACTTTGTACTTTTCTAGTTATTTTGAAATATATCACAAATGTTTTTAATTTAAAGTCACTCTACTGTGCTAAAGAAGAACCAGAAGTCATTCCTCCAGTCTGTGTTTTGCTGCCTCTTATTCAACTTCTTTTCACCCTCCTCCCTGGCCCTTCACAGTCTCTGGTGACTTCTGGTTTTCCACAAGATTGACATTTCTTCAAATGAGTGAAAACATGTCATATTTTCTTTTTGTGTCTGCCTATTTCACTTAACATAATGACTTTCAGTTTCTTCCCTGCTGCTCCAAACAACAGGATTTCATACTTTTTGCAGACCAAATAGTACTCTGTTATGTAAATATCCAATATTTTCTTTATACATAGATCCATTGAATGGCATCTGGGTTGGTTTCTTATTTTGACTACTATGAATAGTGCTGCAATAAACATGGGAGGGCAACAATCTTTTTGTTACAATGATTTTATATATTTTGGATATATGCCCAGTGGTGGAATTGCTGGATCATATGATAGCTCTATTTTTAGTGTTTTTTTAAGACATCTCCATATTGGCTATACTAGTTTTCATTCCCATCAATGGTATATAAGAGTTCCCTTTTCTTTGCACCCTACCAGTATTTATTTATTGTCTTTATGATAGCCATTCCAAAAAGGGGAGATGGCATCTCACTGAAGTTTCGATTTGTATTTCTGTGATATTGGCCTGTTTAAATTCTCTTTTACTTCTTGATTCAACTTTGGTAGGTAATATGTGTTCTGAAATGTATTCACTTCTAGATTTTTTTTTTTTTTTTTGCCATTTGTATGTCTTTTGAGAGGTACCTGTTTAGTCGTGTTGCACATTTTTTAATTGGAGAAAAGAGAGTATGTTTTCAGCTATTTTGTATTCTGGCTATCAATCAATTCCTTGTTGGATAAATAATTTGTAAGTAATTTCCCATTTTATAGGTGGTCTCTTTATTCTGCTGATTATTTCCTTTGCTGTGCCTTTGTTGCCTCCACCTTTGGGGTCCTACCTAAAAAAATCATCACATATACCAATGCCTTGAAGTGTTTTCCCTATATTTTCGTATAACAGTTTCCTAGTTCAGGTTGACATTTAGGTCACTAATCTATTTTGAGTTGATTTTTGTGTATGGGAAGAAGAAAGGATCTAGTCCCATTCTTTTGCATATGCATATTCAGATTTTACAACAACATGTACTGAATAGACTGTCTCTTCTCCACTGTTTGTTCTTATGACTATTAAAAAATCTATTGGCTGTGTTAACTTCTGGGTTCTCTATTCTGTTTCATTGTTCTACATGTCTGATTTTATGCCCTTACTATACTGTTTTAGTTACTATACCTTTGGTCCATAATTTGAGGTCAGGTATTGTGGTAACTCCAGCATTGTTTCTTGTTGGCTTTTTTTAAAAATTTGTTTTATTTTGTTTGTTTGGGAGGTAGTATTCCTGGATACTTTACGGTTCCAAATGAGTTTCAGGACTGTTTTTTCTATTTCTATGAAGAAGAAGAAAGGCATTGGTATTTTGATTAGAATTGCTTTGAGTGTTAACATAAAAATATAAATATTTTAACAATATTTATTCTTCTAGTTCATTTTTTATGTATTCTATAACTTCTTCATCAGTGTTTTATAATTTTCATTGTAGACATCATTCACTTCCTTGGTTAAGTTTATTCTTAAATAATTTAATTTTGTGGCTGTTATGAATGGGATACTTTCTTAATCATTTTTTCAGGAAGCTCATTTTTGGTATATAAAAATACTACTTTTGTATGTTGATTTGTATCCTGCAACTCTACTGAACTTATTTATAAATGCTAGCAATTTTTTGGTGGTGTATTTAGTTTTTTTATGTATAGAATCATGTCATATATAAATATTAATAATTTATCTTCTTCCTTTCAATTTGTATGCTGTTTATTTTTTCTCTTGCCTAATTACTCTTGCTAAGAATTCTAGTACTATATTTTTAAAAGTAGTGAAATAAACATACTTGTCTTATTCCTAATCTTAGAAGGTCTTTTAGATCTTTCTCATTCAGCATGATATTGGCTAAAGGTTTTTCAAATATAGCCTCTAGTATCTTGAAATATATTCCTTCAGTACCTAATTGTTGATAGCTTTTATCAAAAGTGATATTGAATCTTATCAAATGCTTTTTCTGCATTTATTCAAATGATCATATGATACTTTTCCTTCATTCTGTTAATACGTTGTACTTGTTTGTTGATTGGCATATGTTGAATCATCCTTGCATTCCTAGATAAATACCATCTGATCATGGTGAATTCAGCAGTAAAGACATCAGATACTGGACTTTTTATAGAGGGCATTTTAAATTACTGCTTCAATCTCATAACTCATTATTGGCCCGTTTAAATTCTCTTTTACTTCTTGATTCAACTTTGGTAGGTCATATGTGTTCAGAAACTTATTCACTTCTAGATTTTGCAATTTTTAGCATATAGTTGCTTGTAATAGTTTCTTATGATCATTTGTGTTTCTGTGATATCAGTTGTAATTCTCCTAAAAAGGATGATGAAAACATCTTGGATTATATTTATTTGGATCTTGGCTAAGGAGTGTCCATTTTGTTTACCTTTTAAAAAGCCAACTCTTTCTTTCATTGATTTTTTTTTCCATTTTTGTTTTGATTTTATTTATTTATGCTCAGATGTTTATTATTTCTTTCCTCCCACTGATTTTGGGCTTGATTTGTTCTCACTTTTCTAAATCTTTGAGGTGCATTGTTATGTCGTTCAGATATTTCTGTATTTTTGTTGTTTGCATTTATTGCTATAATTTCCCTCTTGGCACTACTTTTGCTTTATTAAAGATTTTGGTATGTTCTTCTGTCATTTTTATTATCTTTTAGAAATTTTTTTATTTCCTTTTTAATTTCTTCAGTTATCCATTGGTCATTTGGGAACATGTTACTTAATTTCCATGTATTTGTGTACTTTCTATTCTTCTTGTTGGTTTGTGGATTTACTCAATTATGGTCTGAGAAGATATATGATATAATTTCAGTTTTTTAGAATTTCTTGACACTTGTTTTGTGGCCTAACATATAATGTATTCTGAAGAATGTTCCATGTGCTGATGAGAAGAATGTGTATTCTGCTACTATTGGATGAAATATTTAATAAATTTCCATTAGGTCCATTTGCTGTCTAGTGTGTTTAAGGTCAAATGTTTCTTTGTCGATTTTATGTCTGAATCATCAATCCATTGGTGAAAGTGGGGTGTTAAAGTCCTTCACTATTATTTTATTACAGTCTATCTCCCCCTTTGGATCTAACAATATTCATTTATGTATTTAAAGGGTCCCATGTTGGGTGCCTATATATTTATAATTGCTGTATCTTCTTGCTAAATTAATTCTTTTACCAATATATAGGACTTTTTGTCTCTTTCCATTGTTTTTTTAATTTAAAGTCTGCTTTATCTGATATGACATATGTACTCATATGTGTTTTTGGCTTCCATTTGAATGACATACCTTTTTCTATTCCTTCACTTTTAGTCTACGTGTATCTTTACCAGTGAAGTGAATTTCTTTTAAGCATTATATATTTGGGTCTTGTTTTTTATCCATTCAGCCAATCTATGTCTTTGGATTGCTGAATGTAATACAATTACATTCAAGGTTATTATCGATAGGTCTGAATTTCTTTCTGTCATTGTAATAAATGTGTGTTGCTTATTTGTATATTTTCTGTTCCTTCCTTCTTTTTTTTTTTTTTTTTTTTTTTGCCTGACTGGGTTAAATTCAAAAGACCTATCCTCAAGTTCAGAAATTCTTCTGCTTATGCTAGTTTGTTGTAGAAACTATATTATATTTTTCATTTCATTGAAGTTTCTACTTCTATGATTTCTGACTGGTTCTTTTTTGTGATTTATATCACTTGGTGAATTTATCATTCATATACTGAATTATTTTTCTCTTTGGTTTGTATTGTTTATCTGTATACTCTCATTTTACTGAGTTTCCTTAGGATCATTATTTTAAATTTTCAGGCATTTCATAGATTTCATTCAATTGAGCTCTATTTCTGGATAGTTATCCTTCTCCATTGGGAGTGTCAAGTTTCCTTTCATGTTTCTTGTATCCTTACACTGATGTCTGCATAACTGGTGTAATGTCATTTTTCCAATTTTTATAAAGTAGCTTTTGTAGGAAAAACACAAATGGGCCTTTTAATGGTTTCCAGGTACAAGGTTGAGTGATGCTGAGTCTTCTTTGACCAGCAACTGTGGTCCCAAGGCCATGGGCTGGATAGGAGACCTTACCTAGATCCTGCTAGTTGAGTGAAGGCAATTATGGGAGTTGGGATCAATGGTAGCCTCAATATTGGAGCTGCAGGGCTCAGCTTGGAGTTTTACCACCTTCTGGTGCATAGGTGCAGATGAAGCTGGGACTTTGCAACAGCAGCTACAATTCCAAGATTGTGGGCTGAGAAGGAGACCTTCCCTAATTCCTATGGGACATGTATCAGTGGGACTCAGGCTTGTGGCTGTGGAAGATGCTGGTCCTGAAGCTGCAGGATGCTAAGTGGGCTGCCTTCCACCAACTGAGTTGTGCACAGGACCACAGCTTCTATCAGGGTCATGCATTTGTCATTTCTCAAGTCAAGATGGCATCTAGCACTGGCTTTTGTGGTAGTTTGAGTTCCATGGGAAGGGGGAGATCCATCATGAGTACCTCCTTTGGAGCAGAGGAGTTGCTTTATACTAACCAGCTCCACAAACTGATTTTAAAGCTTGTAAGTACTATGGAATAACCCTGCAGTTAGGACTGCTGATTTGCTGCTATGATTGGGCTTGCTGGGACTTTCCTGCTTACCTGTTGCTGGCAACAGTGTTGGGACTCCTCCATTCAAGTTGGATATTGCTTTGGTTTTTTCTTTAGATTGCCTTCCCTACTTTCCAAGCTGTTTAGGATTCCCATCACTTCTTTGCTGATTTCCAGAGTTCTCCATCTCTTACGCTATGTGAGATGTTATTTCCCTTTTCTGTCCTGACTTTGTGGAAACAAAGTGCAGGATGTATCTATTCAGCCATGTTGAATCCCTCCCTCAGGGTGGAAAAATGGAAAAAAAAAAAGACTTGTTTTCTGTTAAATAATTAAAGACCATTTTTGTACAGTGGGCTCAGTTGGTAAGTGAACAGAGCAGAAGTGGAAGGCAGCAGGCAGTTTCTGAGGGCTTGGACCACCCCCCCCCCCAGGGCAGGGTCTCTCTGTGACTGGGCTGTAGAATGTGAAATGAAGACTCTAGTGACAGTCCCAGAAACAGCATCCCACAATGGGATTACAAGTCATTTGGAAATTAGCAGTGTGGAACCAGGCTACCAAGACTAAATAGAAGCATAAGAGAACCTGAGAATAGAAAGAGCATATCAGGAGGCAGATGGCAAGACCTGGAAGAACTCTCCTCTCACTTGAATTGCCTTCCTTCCTTCCTTCCTTCCTTCTTTTTTCTTTTTCTTTCTTCATCCTTCTTATTCTCCATCTCCTTCTTGTGGTACTGGGAATTGAACTCAGAGGCCCTCTACCTCTGAGCTGAGCTACATTCCCATCTCTACCTCCACTTTTTTTTTTTTTTTTTGAGACAGAGTTGTATTAAGTTACAAGGATGACCTTAATTTTATGATCCTCTTGTCTCAACTTCCCAAGTCACTGAGATTACAGCCATGTGCCATCACACTCAGCCAAATTGGATTTCTTAATGTTAGAGGCTTTGCAGGGTTTTGATGCCAAGTTATTTTCTAACTAGACCTGTGAGGAAAAATAGTGGGAAAATATGTCAAATTTTCCCTAGGTATTGGTATTTAAATCTTTTCCAATTCATATATTAAATTTTTATGCACAATTTTAGCCCAAAGGTTGAAAAGCAGTGGAACATTGATTTTTATAATGATTATCTTGCTTGGTTGATTTAATGAATAATTATTATATGGTGTGTGCACTAGTCAGTTAAGTATTACTTCAGATGCCTTTCTTTTGGGGGTAGGAAGTCACCACTCAGGAATAACCTTTTGCTTGATATGAGCTTGCCCAATTTCCATATAGCATGTCCAGAAGAAAAGATACAACTTTCTATGGCCAGCCTAACCCATATATATAAAGTGAGGGTAAACCTCACAGGTGTACATTTTTAAAGTCTGGATATGATAAAATTAGACTGAAACCTCCCAACACATACTATACTGTCATTTTTATTTCAGTTACTTTTTAAAAATGTATCCAAGATTTCATTGTATTTCATGATTTATAAGCATAGGCACCGTGCATCTTACATGCACTAGACTTTTGAATTAAAAATCACTGGGGCTTTATTTTAAATTGGAAGTCTCCCTCTTATTTATTTGATAAGTGTCTTCAGGAAATAATGCTTCCATGTTGGCAAACATGTACCTCTAAGTATTATTTATGATTTTAGTAATTTATTAATTTTATCTTCATAGAATGCTTTCTATCTGACAGTAAAAATAAGCAAAACTTAGAATCAATGCTAAAAAACAAAGAAAAATAAAGATGTGATTAAAATGCAAAGTAAAACAATCCACATCAGATCTGAGTGGGTCCTACAAAATTCGATGTGTTTTAATTTTTCTTTTCTGAAAACACTTCATTGTAATGTGTGTTAACATTTTTTTTAGGTTGCCCTTGCATAGAAGAGCAAGTTACTGCGGTAGGAACTCTTACTGCAGTAAAAAAGATTTCTTTCTTTTATAGTTGTGAATTTGATACCACAACCTGTTCTCTCTTTTTTCATATTTGGTAACTAAAGTTACAACCACAAAAACATTTTCTCCATATGCTTTATCAATCACTTAATTTTATCTTATTCAATGAAATTGAACATGAAACTCCATCTTTTTTCCTAGATGTTCGATTTTCTATCCCACTGCCATCACCTTCCTCCCCCAAATCCTAACTCTGATATGAATGCTGAATTCATGAATTTATTTAATTAACACTTTTAATTTCCCGGCTAGATTATTATATCACTGTGCTGTTTAGTGACTCTCTGATCTATTTTGTGTTTACAGACCACGTATATTTTCCTAAATTAAATGATGTCTGTATCAGTTACAAATCAACTTGAGAGTTTAAATTAACACAAATAAAACTTTAGAGAGTGGTTAAGTAATATGCTTTGGTGGTGATTGTAAGAGCAATGGGACTTTCAGTTGTAGAATAGAGCTCAGTTAGGTGCTTGAACATCAGATTTAACATAGAAAAGAGTTTTTGAAATGAGATTTGAAAGATGGGTAAGATGATTATTTTGCAAGAAAAGGACAAATTACTCCAAGTGAAGAAAAAAAACCACCAAGAAGAAAAGAAAGAAGTCTTAATGTAGAATACGGTTCTGAGCACAACTGGCCCAGTTTTTTTCATTGGATCAATCATATTGACTAATTGTCTTGATATTGAGTACGCCTGGTATCACTATGCTACAGGAGAAACACAGTATTTTCTGTCAATATCCTTAATTAACTTTTGTTGCCTGAGGGTGCCAAAATGTGAGGAGTCCTTAATTCCTTCAAAAATGAGAAGTTCATAGGATACATGCTGAATGGTTTTTCATCCCTGGAAATGTTTAAGGCAAAATATGCTATTCAGTAGTGGGAATAGCCATAGAAAGTGGCATTGTATTTTACAGAATCAATTCGTTTATTTAATTAAGCAATATATGGGAATAGATCATTCAAACAGTACAGAAAGGGCATAGATGCCCTAGTTCCTCAGAATCCCACTTTAGAGACAGTAAACCTTTTCAATGCCTTCTGTATTCAAATAAATATATGCATTTAGGAGTATATATTTGTATATGTGTATACATAAATATTTTTCTTTCTTTATTTAAATAATAGCATATTATAACAGTGTTTTATACTTTTTTTAACCTAACTCTATCTGGAAAATCAATTCATCAGTACATATAAAATATCCATAGGAGTTTGAAGAGAGAGGCCTTGAAGGATTGTTTTTATTCTTAAAAATATACTGTTATCTCTACAATTTAAAAAAATGGTGTCTTTAATAGCCACCTTGTTGTCTTCTCATATATAAAAGTCCACATTTACCCTGTCTACCCATTTACCCCTTAGCAGAACCAGTTGCTCTCTTGTCTAAGTTTTATAAATACTTTACTCATTGTACATGCTCCATTTTTTATTCTGACCATATTGAATATTTTTGGTTGCTTCTTTTTATCCATGGATAGATTGTGATTTCCTTAATGCTTTTATTTCTCTCTGAATCCTAATCTGCTTTTGTAAGGTCTGGTATATGATTGATGTCTAATAAATATTTGCTCAACTGAAAAAGTGAGAGGCCTTTAACCTTAATTGTTCATAAGGTTCATATTTTCTTTCCTTGTCATTGTTATTATTTTTTTTATTATTGGTTGTTCAAAACATTACAAAGCTCTTGACATATCATATTTCATACATTTGATTCAAGTGGGTTTTGAACTCCCAATTTTACCCCAAATACAGATTGCAGAATCACGTCGTTTACACATCCACATTGTGATTGTTATTTGACTTGAAATATTTTATCTTCTCAATGGTAACATTTTAAACCATGAAACAGGAAAAGAATTATGGGTAAAAAATAAAACAATTCATATAGAAATATGTAATGCAATACTCTCTTTATAAAATTTTATAAGAAGGAAAGATGATTCTTTCCATTTTGTGTCACAGATTCCTGAGAAAAGACTGGTATGGGCAAAATAAATCTAAAAGCTTCCAAATTGGAGCAATTGCCCATAGATGTGTTTGCCTATACATACACACTTCTTGATATATTTTATGATGTATGCATGTGTTTGTGTGATGTTCACAAAGATGTTTCATGTCAATTACTTTGAAAATTTTCATGTTTGGCTTATTCAAGCAAAGACTTCTTTACTAGCATCATGGATTTTGTTGCCATGATGTAAGACTACGGTGATATATTTTCATTTATTTGTGCCTGCTTATTTATAGCATTCTCCTTTGCTTGCAATATTTAATAGAACTTTTGATGTAAATGAAAATGTTGAAAGAATTATTATTTCTTCATATTATGGAGCTTGTGGATCTAGTTTAATCATCCTTACCCAAAGCATGAGCATTTTTCTTCACTTTGCTTTGAAGATCATTTAAACTCATCCTTTAACTGCCTCATTATGTCTTTCAAAAATATAGTTCTCATATAACAACTAATCAGGAAATTCAAAGTGTTTGAAATATGTTGGGAAAAACAGATGTTTGCTATTTAAAGTACTGCAGATGATTGTTATTTCTTTTTCTAGTCAAAAGACGTTCATATCCACTAAATAAATGTATTGTCTTTGAGTGTGCATCCTTCTGTGTCACGGTGGTGGGAAATCTTCACTGCTAGAGTTAGAAATGAAAATGTTCTGCTAATGTTCTGCTTAACTATTCATTTTGCACAGTAGGGAAGCTTGAGTTAGGAAAATATCAGTAAATTTCATTCTTCCTACCCTAACATGAAAAACAGGTAATGGAAATGTCAGCTGTTAGAGGCTCTCAAATACTAGCTTGCTGAATGACTTCAATAGATGCTTTTATTTATTTATTTATTTTTTACTCAAAATAAGCTTAGTTGATTTTAGACTAAACTTTACAGTACAATTAAATGTTAACATATTAACACCTGAGTCATGTAGCCAAATCTAAAGAAGCAGAGTAGAAAGAATTAGAGAACCTGTAAATTATTCATTGCATTCAACCGTATAATTTATAAGAACTAATATCGTCATAATACTTTTTGTGAAACAGATTCAAAATAATCATCTGATTTTTTTTACAAAGAAACAGTTTATTTTACTCAGCCCCCTGTGTGTGTGTGTGTGTGTGTGTGTGTGTGTTTCCTGGAGAGGACAGAAATAGAGGCCTAGAGAGGTGAAGAAGTGTGGTCAAATCAGGTAAAATTGGGCTTTGAGTCCAGATCTCTATGTCATGAATCTAGAGTTCTTACTTCTGTATTTCTCCAAACCCATTTCCTGAAATATGACACTTTTTATTTTGGTGCAGCATTTTGTTTGTTTCTGATTTTGCTGAGAAGGGTAGCAAGCCCAGGGTGAGAGGAAATCCATATTTATGCACTGGAGGGAGAAAGAGGAAAAAGAGAATGGAGACTGATTCTAAATTGAGATTTGTCTCAAAAATATTCCAAATTTCTAATTTTCCCTGGTTACTGAGTACTTCTGAAATGTCTCCAAATTTACTAAGTGTTCTCCCAATTATTTAGAAAAATTAAGTAATATTTGGGGGAAGTCATGCCAGCATGCCTGTAACAATTCCAGTGCTAATTTGGTATCATGATAGAGTCCACCTGATGAAATGGGATTTAGCAAGAGGACAAGAAAATACAGATTTATTTATTATTCCTGAGTGTATGAAATATTGAATTGTTTTAAGAAATATTTTCAAATGTTTTTAAAATATCAATTTTAAAAGCAATGCAGCACATAGTTTACATTGTTGACATTGAAAATGGGAAACTTGAAATTAAATTTCCTGTGGAAGTATCATCAGTGAAAGTATATGTGAAGGTGATGCAGTACGGAACATTGGACTATGTAATAAAGAAATCCAGTAATGACCAAGACATGGTTGTTAAACTTCAATCAAGGGGCGGAGAATGTAGCTTGGTGGGAGGGTACTTGCCTAGTATGAGCAAGGCCTGGGATTCAATCACCAGCACCACAAAAAAACAGAACCAAAAAAACCCAAGATGATTAAAATAATTTTGGGTGATATTTAAAAGAAAAAAAATCAATAATTCTAAATTTTTAAAATAATATGATTTTAAAGTACATGTATAAATAAACTTATAAATGAGATATTATAAATGGATTTTTGAATATTTCATCCACTTCATTATATTTTGATGTAGCTCTGCTATGGACTGAGTGTTTCTGCCCCTCCCCCCCAAATTCCTATGTTGAAGTCCTGATTTCCAGTGTGATGGTACAGTATTTAGGGGTGGAGCCTTCTGGAAGTTAAGGAGGGCACAAGGGGAGAATTCAAGGATGAGATTAATGTTCACCGTTTTGTGTCTGAAATGCATGAGATACCATCTTTCCCTGCCATGGGAGGAAAAAACAAGAAGGCATTCATCTAAAAAGCTATGAAAAGGGCCTTCCTGAGAAGTCGAGTTGTCTGGCATCTTGATAGTTGGCCTTCTATCTCTAGAACTGTGAAAAAATATATATCAGTTGTTTAAGCCACTCCGTCTATGGAATTTGGTATAGCAGCTAAGCAAAGTTGGTACTGAGAAGTGGAGTACCGCCATGACAGATACCTAAACGTATAGAAGAAGTTTGGGGACTGACAGAATGCACATAAATGCAGGCAATAATCTTTCTTCTTTAAGAAGGTATCTGGCAGGGTATGGTGGCAGAGGCCAGTAATCCCAACTGCTCTAGAGACTGAGGCAAGAGATTCTCAAGTTTGAGGAGAATCTCAGAAATTAGTGAAATCTTTTCTCAAAAATAATAAAAATAAAAAGAGGCACTGGGATTGTAGATCAGTGGTAGAATACCCCAGGTTCAATCTCTAGTACCCCAAACAAAACAAAACAAAATCATTGAGATACCTGTGATAGAGATTCCTTATTTAATATATAGATAGAGATTCGTGATTTTAACGCTTTTGGATATATACTGAGGAATGGTATGCCTGGCTCAGTGGTTCCATAACTAGTTTTTTGAGGAATCTTTATACGGCTTTCTAGAGTGGTGGCACCAATTTGCAGTCCCACAAGCACTGTATGAATGTACCTTTTCTCCACATACTTGCCAACATTTATTGTTTCTTGTATTCTTGATTGTCGCTAATCTGACTGGAGTGAGATGAAATCTCGGTGTAGTTTTGATTTGCATCTCTAATTGCTAGAGATGTTAAACATGTTTTCATATATTTGTTGACTGTTTATATTTCTTCTTCTGTGAAGAGCCTGTTCAGTTCCTTTGCTCATTTATTGACTGAGTTATTTGTTTTTGGTGTTAAGTTTTTGAGTTCTTCATATATCCTGGAGATTAATGTGCTACCTGAGGTGCAGGTGGCAAAAATTTTCTCCCTTTCTGTAGCTCTCTCTTCATGCTCTTGATTGTTTCCTTTGCTCTGAAGAAGGTTTTAAGTTTGATACTGTCTCATTTATTGATACTTGATTTTACTTCTTGTGCTTTAGGACTCTTGTAGAGGAAGTCATGATTCCCGAGAAATACATATTTTCCTAGTGTTAAAAAATATAAATAAGCATCTTAATGTTATTATTGTCTTACTATTTTGGTACTAAATTCTAATTTATATTTATCCTATATATTATATAGATAATATATAGATACATCTAGAATATATAGATTTCTCTGTTTTTTTCTCTACCATAGCAATTTAACAATGATAAATAAGAATACTTACTTAGAATCCCAGAATGATTTTTTGAAACAAGGTCGTGTATCACTAGCTTATTTATGCTGCTCCAATCTTTTACTAGAAGGCTCTTAAGGGATTTGTGAATTAAGTCTTTCAGTGCATCTGACAGAAAGAGACCCTTAAGTATAAGGTCACCTAACTAAAACTGTTATTTAGGTCACATACCACTTTAATGTTAAGTAGTCAGGAAGACACAAGTATAATTAATGATCCTTAGTGTTTCATGAGTAACCGTCATTTCAAATATTGCTCCCATTAGGGAAAGTTAGCAACTATTAATATTCAACCCTTTGAATTATAACTTAAAAACAAACATATCCTTAGGCATACAGAATGGATCTGACCTCCCTCAACTTACAAGAAAAAAATATTTGCACATCTTTGATTTGTTCTTTGGTTAATTCTTTTGGAACACAATATGTGGTGTTTCTTTCCATACAAATTAATAGCATGTTGTATTTGGTCTCTAAAGGCCTATCACATAATTCTGATATTTGCTACAGGGCAAATTAATTATAAAATCTCACTTTTAAAGTATCTTTCATTTCTAGGGTTTCTATGAGGAATTCCCTTGTCCTTTTTATTGTTCATTTTTCCTTCTAAGAAGTTGTTTGATCATGAATTGTTTTCCTAGTCAGATATAGTTTGATAGCTTTTTCTATTATTTTTTGAAAGATCTCTATCTCTTTGAGGCTGGGTAGTGGTAATCTTACCACATTTAAATATACACTTCTTTGTAAGCTCTATCCCACCTGAGACTTGCATGCCATATATTCTGGAAAGTATATTTGGATTATATATATAAAGAACCTTTTGTTTTGTTTTGTTTTGCCTGTGACTAATTAGCTCTTCTTTAGGGTAGAAAGGGTCATAACATTAGAAAAGGAGCAGAGTGAAGTAGTGCCCGGAGGGGATTTGGGAAGTAGAGGAGAATAAGCTTTCCAATTCAGATGCAAAAGCTAACCATTTAATAAACTTGCTAGGATGATTGTTTTAATCAGTTCTGCGTCACTGTCACTGATATACCCAACATTAACAACTTAGAGGAGGAAAAGTTTCTTTTGTCTCATGGCTTCAGAGATTCAATCCTCGACAGCCAACTCCACGACTCTGGGTCCTAGATGAGGCTGGACGTCGTGGCAGAAGAGTGTGGTGGGAAAGCTGCTCAGAGTGTGACAGCCAGGAAGCGGAGACAGAGATCCACTCACCAGGGACAAAATATCAACCCCAAAGACACACACACACCTAATGATCTCCTTCCTCTAGCCATTCCCTACCTGCCTACAGTTACCACCCATTAATCCATTCACATTACTAGCCTATCAAATGAATTAAATCACTGACTAGATTACAGTCCTCATAATCTAATTGTCCCACCTCTGAACGGTCCTGCATTTTCTCACACATAAGCTTTTGGGGGATATCTCCCATCCAAACCAGAACAATGATAAACTGAAAAAATTCTAAGTGTTTTTGACATTTAAGTATTTCAAGTATTTTATCCAGTTTTTTTTTTGTTGTTGTTGTTGTTGTTTTGTACCAGAGACTAAACATAGGGGCGCTTAACCACTAAACCACATTCCCAGCCCTTTTTTACATTTTTATTTTGAGATAGGGTCTCGCTAAATTGCTGAGACTGGCTTTGAACTCGCCATCCTCCTGCCCCAGCCTCCCAAGATGCTGGGATTACAGCCGTGTGCCACCAAGTCGGGCTTATCCTGTTTTCTTTTCTTTTTTTTTTTTTTATTAGTTGCTCAAGGCAATACGATGATCTTGACATATCATACATTTGATTCAAATAGGGTATGAATTCTCTTGTTTTCTTTACTCAAGTATATCTTCTTTCTTTTCTAGGATACAGTTTTGTTTTGCCTGTTATATTTTAGAAGTCTTACACTGAGGTTCTCATGAGATGTAATCATTGTATACTCTGTTCCCTGTATTCTATACAAAGACAACCCAACCCGCGACCCACTGTTGGAATTATGCATGCACCTCGGTCTGGAAGAATAATAGCAGAGAGGCAGAATGCTGATGTAGGCTTACTCCTTTGGGCTTCTAGAGAGTATATTTCAGGAGAGTAAAGGGCAGAGTTTGGGTTTAAGGTCTATGAGCCTTTTTTTTTTTTTTTTTTTTTGATAATTTTAGAAGAATTGGTAATGATTTAAATACATTTATAATAAACATATTTTAATGAAAGTAAGAATTTTCTCCACCTTTTATTATCATCTCTAAGGAGTTGATTGAGAGCTATTATTGAGGCCCATACTGTAAATAAAATCAAACTAAAAAAATTTTGTAGCAAAATTTGAGAACCTTATCAGCCTGGGATGTTTATAAAATTTTCTGCCATCTGAATTGATACAGCTGCTGGGACGAATGTCATTCCTGTTTGCTACTTATATATTCAGAGAGAACGTATTTGCCAAAGGATTGTGGGTAGGGAGGAAAAGGAGAGATTGTATTTCTCTTTTGTACAAATATTAATGTATCTCAAAGCACACAGAAGTCTCTACAGAGTAACATGGAGCTAAATAAAAATCAACAGAATGCACTGTTTATCAGCCTAGCATGTAAATATCAGCTTGGCTAGGTCTTTGCTGGGGCTTTCTTATTTGATAGTCTTGATGTGCTTTCGGTAACTAAACACACACCTCTGAAGATTTGCAGATCCAGAAAGGCCTTGAAAATATGGGATGGGGAGATATGTGGTGGCAGTGGGAGGGAGATTTGAACTGGATATTTAGGCTGAAGAATGTTAGGTTAACTTTATATGTTGTTGCTGAACAAAAGGAAGCAGGGCTTTGTTTTCCACTTTATTCCAGGGCTCTTCTCCCATTTAAAACTGTTGCCAAGAATACCAAGGAAACCATGCAACAGGGGAGCTACAAAGACCGATGCTGGCCAAGAGCTCTGTATTGAAAATGAATCTTAGTGTAGAATATTTAAGAGAGATCCAAGGGTGATGCCTCTGCATTGAAAGTCAGGAGACAATGTGTTATTTTTCTTCCCCTCCTGGATTTTATTTATCCTTAGATTCAAGGACATAAAACCTCAAGTCACTACAAGAAATGTTTATGTGCATGTCATAGAATTGCATTTTTCACATAGTGCTACACTATGAGAAATGCTACTTTCCTGGCATTAAGAACTGAATGTTTGTGTACCCCCAAAATTCAAATGTTGCAGTCTCAACTCCAGTGTGGTGGTATTTGGGATATATAGCTTTTGGTGATAGATATGTTTAGAGAAGGTCATCAGCGTGTAATCCTCATGATGGAATTAGCACCCTTACAGGAAACCAGAGACCTAGCCCTCCCTCTGCCATGTGAAGATATGACAAGAAGACAGACAGCTATAACGTAGAATCAGGGCCCTACCAGAGCCTGGCTGCGCTGACCATGCTGACACATCAACTTCCCAGCCTCCAAAACTGTGAGCAATATATTTTTTTGAGTCACCCAGTCTATGGTATTTTTTTAATATTTATTTTTTAGTATTTTTAAGTAGACACAATATCTTTTTTTTGCATTTATGTGATGCTGAGGATCAAACTCAGTGCTTCAAGCATGCTAGGTGAGTTCTCTACCCCTGAGCCACAACCCCAGCCCCTATGGTATTTTTTAATAGCAACTCAAATTGACTAATAAGACACATAGGATGTGTCTTCCCACCATGATATTGCATTTTAAAATGAAGAATAAAATTTCCTTTGCTTAATAGTCTCTCTTCAACTGTGTGTAGATAGGGACTTTTATGAAATCACAAAAACATTGAAAATAAGTGACTTACCCAACTAGGAATTTGTTACACTTAATTTTTAAACCAATGTAGGAAAACTGGCAATATTTCTGTCCTAGTTTGGTTTAAGGCCTTCCTAAGTCCAAGACCTGCTATATCTTGTTTCCTTTCTAGGATACAGTTTTGTTTTGCCTGTTACATATTAGAAGTCTTACATTGAGGTTCTCATGGTATGTAATCATTGTATACTGTGTTCCTCATATTACCCATTGGTAAACTTTTTAAAGGCTTTCGATTACTTACAAGTCCAAGACCTGCTGTGGCCCTGGTCCTGGATCTTGCCAGATCTGCTGTGTTCCTGCATATCCTGTCTGCACCTGCATAAGTCCAAGCTAAGTAGATATCTTCCTGGTATCAGAGATTAAAAGTTGAAGCATGAATAGTCTCTTGGTCTAAAATCATACTTTTAAAATATGTAATGTTCTAAATTCTAACTTGGAAAACCTATTATTCTTGTTTTCTGAGAAGTCTATTCCTTAAAGTACAGATTTCATCTTTTCTATTTTTTTAGCTCCTGAGATTTTCTTAAACACTAATTCTATAAATTGGTAAAAAGCTGGAGATGTTTCAATAAAAAGAGACTCTGTAAAAATGTCTGCAAATAAAAGGCTTCCTGTACACTCTGCAGTACCTGGCATGGAAGAAACAGAACACTGTAGCATGGAGAATTAGTTAGACTTATCAACCAACTAGATGTGGAAAGTGAGCAGAGAGTCAGGAATCGCAGAATATTTAGAATGAATGAGTGACTGGTATGGATAGAAATAGACAAGGAGAAGAGAAAAAGATTGGGAAACTTCTGGAAACAATAGAGAGTTGATTCAACTTTGGACATTTGAATTAAGAATCAAAACTGGGCATGGTAGCACATGCCTGTAATCCCAGGGACTCAGGAAACTGAAGGAGGAGGATTAGAAATTTGACGTCAGCCTCAGCAACTTAGTGAGAGGCTGTCTCAAAATAAAAAATAAAGAGGTCTGGGGATGTGGTTCAGTGGTTGAGCATCACTGGGTTCATCCCTAGTATAAAAAAATAAAAAAGAATAAGGAGCTGGAACTCAGGAGAAAGATGAGAGCTGTTCCTGGCTGAAGCCCTGAAAACTATAGTATAAATGAGATCACCTTAGGTTAGCCAATAGTGTTGGGAGATAAGAGAGATCATGATAGAGCCCTGAGATTAGGCCAACATGACACAGAGAAAAAACAGCTCATGAAGAAGACTGAGTATAAACAAAGAGATAAGAAGAGGTGTGTGTGTGTGTATGAGAGAGATTTTTTGTTGTTGTTTTGTAAGATCAAGTAGGAGATGTTATAAGGTTGAGATGCTTAATAATTATGGTTTCCTGGAAAATTCATGTTTGGAATAAATGGAAAATAGATAAGATATTGCTCCATTTGGTAAAATGAAAACCAATATTAAGTAATATTCAGATATTTCAGGCCTTGTTACATGTTAGAAAAACTGAATATTTTATAGACTTGATTCAAACTCTTTGGGCCCCTAAAGCTTCTCTTCTTTAAAGTTTTTGCATATGCATGCATATATAATTTATGTTAATAATTTAGAGTGCAATCCATGTCAAAGTTCCAGTTTTCTTCTTTGTGTGCTTTTTTCTAAACATGCACACATGGACATATACTCCTCACCCACATTTTTCTATGAGGAGTTCTATGTGCTTTAGAAATATTGCATAATTATCTTCTTCCCAACTCTGTTGTGGAAAGAAAAAATAACTTTGTGCTAAAAACTAAGGTAAAGAGGTATTAAGAAAATTGCCAGAAAATTAACTATAGAGAGAACAAAATCCCCAGACAATAATTCTCAAAATGAATCTGTACCTTAAGGATAAAACCCAAATTGGAAAGAAACTGTATTATGCTGCACTCGGTGGTGCATGCCTACAATCCCAGCTGCTGGGGAGACTAAGCCAGCCTTAGCAAAAGCGAGGCACTAAGCAACTCAGTGAGACCCTGCCTCTAAGTAAAATACAAAATAGGTCTGAGGATGTGGCTCAGTGGTTAAGCACCTATGAGTTCAATCCCCAGTACCCAGAGAGAGAGAGAGAGAGAGAGAGAGAGAGAGAGAGAGACTCTGTATTATGAGTATCTTCCTGTTTGCACTATGATGAGATGAGAATGACTAAAAGCTGCAGTTCAACCACTTACAATGAAAATTTTATTCCACTGAGAGTTCTCTTAGTGAACACACACTAAAGCAATTGCATTAATTTGACATCCAAATTTAAAAACAAATATGATAGGTCTAAATTCTGGAGAGCTACCACTGAGCCCAGTAGAAGTGATGCTCCAGAGTCAGGGATGGTTTGGAGTTATTTGATGCTGATTCCCTGAGAACCTTAAGAGTCTCAGTTACCTTTCTTAAACTTGCATTTGTTAAGGCAAATTCAAGTCCTTTATGTGCCTGGCCTATTTCGGTATGCCCTTTTTAAATCATTAGGGGTATTTCAGCCATCATCATTGTTACTACTGTAACCCTAGACTCAATGAAATATTGAAGGATGGGCTACTCCACATCCTTGGGACACATTTATCCAATAACTGGAAGATGAAGCAAGATTCTACAAGTCTTCAAGCTTTTAATAATAAACCACTATTGAACTCACACAATTTTTTGCATCAAAATACAAAATATGATGCTGTCATGTTTCCTGTTAACCATGATAAATAGCACTGGACTGGAGATTGTTCTAACTATGATGCTTCTGGGACCGTAGATGCAAAGTTCAGATGGATTCTCCAGTTGTAGTAATGGGAGAGATGGAAAGACACATGGTCTGTGGAGTAGGTTTTTGGTAGCTGACAAATAATTGTTCTAGTACAAAGGAATTAACTATTTAAATGATTTAGGGAGAGAAACAATAGATACAAAGGCCAGATTCCTGAAAACTCTGCTCTCGTGCTCATTCTTTATTATTGGATTGCTAGAACCTTTTAAACTCTAAGGCAAAAATAGAAGAATTAAATAAATTTAAGGTAAGTTAATACTATCACCCACCTGATTCTCTCCTTTTCTCACACATAAAATAATAATTTTATAAATTAGATATGTATCTGCTTTTGGATTTTTCCAAACCTAAACTGATTTTGATAAATTTCCTTAATTATATATCCTCTACTTTCCTTTTCTTATACCATAAATAGTTCTGTATTTTTCCTGATCTTATTTTTGATTTTATTTTCTTTTACATTTTTCCTTCTCAATTTTTAATACATTAGATTTTTCTATACCCTCCTTTCCTTTTTTTCTTCTTTAAAACTCTTTTCAATTTATTTCTCTCTTGTGTTTGTCTTGCTTTCAGTTGTCACTTTTCTCTTTCCCTCTTTGTCCTTTACCCTGTCTTTGTCAAGTTATATGCAGTTGACAAGAGCTAGAAACAGCACAATTCAATGACTTGTCACATGCCTTGTTAATAATGGACAGTCTACAGCCAGGAGCACTCAGGGCCAGCTCTCTTTTGATGTGGCCCTTTGGGACTAAAACCAACAATAGAGCAATCCCATATGTCCACTGCAGAAAAGACACATGCCCGCTAACTGCATTTAGAGCAGAAAACTAAAAAACAAAGTCTTTGGTCTCCAAAAGCTCAGAGAAAACGAACTTTTATCAAGTTGATGTAATAAAAAGAAAAGTGGAACAGAGTGCTTTGAACACTGTAGGAGAGATAAATATTAGATTTGGTGCTCAAATGACACATAGCATCCCTTTTTCCCTTTGAGTTAAAAACCACTGGAGAGAAATCTATTCACATCTAGTTCAGTCTGTGAGGGATATTTGTGGAGCTGTAAACTGTCCCTGTGCCATGGAATGTATCTCCACACTGTCCTGGTGGTCCAGGAAATCAAGAGACTGGTGATGCTGACAAAGCACAGCTAGCCCAGGGTCCCTGCACTCTTGTGTTGCCACCATCTTAACTCGGTCCTCATTCCCCCAATCCTCACCTTCTGTACCCACCACATTCTTCTTCACAATTTTTTCTGCATCCTGATGCCAAATGGATCTAACTAAACCATGGCGTATATTCTATCATTGCCCTATTTGAGAACTTCTAGTTGAAAATGAACTGAAATTGTAGATAGGAATGACTTAATGTATGAAACGGTGTGTTATTTTAGTCAGCTCTTTCACTGCTGTGACTAAAAGACCTGCCAAGAAAAAAATTAGAGAAAAAAAAAGTTTATTTGGCGCTCAGGGTTTCAGAGGTCTCAGTCCATAGACAAAGGCTCCATTCCTCAGGGGTTGAAGTGAGACAGAACATCCTGACACAAGAGTGTGATGAAGGGAAGCAGCTCAAGACATCACACCAGGAAGCAGAGAAATAGCTCAGCTCAACAAATATATACCCCAAAGACATACTCTCAATGACCCAATGCCTCCAGCACACCCCACTAGCTCACAGTTCCCACTCAGTGAATCCCTGTCAGGGGATTAATTCACCGAGGGGGTTAAGGCTCTCATAATCTTGACATGAGTTTTGGAGGGACAACTAATATCTACACCATAATATTCTTGTATCAACTTTACAGGGTTCTTGTAATTGTCCAAATGAGATAAATGTCAAAGCTAGTCATGAACATTAAGGTTTCTTCTTTAACATCTAAAATGGCTCACTGTGGATTCTGTGGTAGACAAGTCATGCTCCTCCACACTGAAGCTACTCAGTCTCCACTTGTACTGCCTTCCTCTTGTGCCTCTCACTCCTGTGTTTTGCTCTGACTGGCTCTCTGTCATCTCCCAGGAAATACCATAGTCCTGCGTAGACATAGGGTCTTTGTACCTGCTATTTCTTCTCTCAGAAACACGAGATTCACCATCTCTTCAGAGGACCCTTTCTTTCTTGGTTCAGTACTGGTGATGGAACACAGGGCCTGGTGAATACCAGGCAAATGCTCTACCACTGAGCTACATCCCAACCTTCAGAAGGCCTTTCTTACAACCCCTGTGTAGGCACGCCATCCTCAATATTCCTGTTCATACTATCAGATTTGTTTTCTTCCTCACTTTTAATACACAATCTGTTGTTATTTTCTGAAAATTGACCTTTATTTATTATCTAATTCTCACACTAAACTGTGAACTCCCTGAGTACATGTTGCCTGTCTGCTTCACCAGTCTATTCATAGCGACTACCACAGTACCTGATCCAGGGTAGTTACCCAATTCATACTAGGCAGATAAACGAACAAGTTAATTTGTGTGTGTGTGTGTATCTCTGTGTGTGTGTATCTGTGTGTGTGTGTGTGTTTTGCAGTAGTCATCAATTTTATCATTTCTACCCGATAAGAATTTTAGCTAACTGGGCATCGTTTTTATTTCCATCATCTATGCTTAATTTTGCACCTATATTCTTAAACTTTCTTTTGCCTAGAATGAACCTCTATTCTCCTCCAGTCAAAATCTTATCTATAATTCTAGACTTTAACCAATTTCCTGTGATTAAAGAGTCTCAAAGGCTCTAACTCAATTCATCTTTTGCACTCTAACCATCTAGATTACCTCTAGTTTTTAAAATGTACTTATTTTTAATGTTAGTCTTTTTGGTGTGATTATCTCTGTTTTTAAAATCATGAAATTAGAGTCTGTGTGGGTTAGGATTGTGTTCTTCTCTCACTCTGTAGCTTCTCTCCCTGGCAGTCCAGGCTTGCTTCCCTTCTCATCCTGCTCTGTACACATACACACACGTGCCATGCACACACATATGCATTCACACTTCTCACCAGAGTAGCATGGATACTTTCCAAACTCTGGATGTTTTCCAAATTACCATTGAAAAAATTTGCTAGGGAGGCTTTATGAAGCCCTGAGGAGGAAGGACTTACATCTTCAGAAGCCCTGGAAAATATGGTTCCTCCATAAGCATAGCTCAGAATGGCAGGAAAGAGAACAGTAATAGGAACTGAGACCCCTTATGCATGCTGAATTATAGTGCTTTGTGGCAAGAGCACTTGGGATCATTCTTGGACAAAATTAAGTATAAAATTGCATAATGATTCCCAGACTTACTATTAAGGTGCTATTCTGAGTATTTTATGTTGAAATGAAAAAGACTTACTAGTATAGTTTGTGAGACATTTCATGTCTAATAATTTTTAAATATATGAATATTTTTTATCTCAATATGCAGCTTATGACAATTGCAGTTGTATATATTTACTAAGGCTGAATTTAAATTTCAAATTCCATTCCACTGAATATGAATGTCAAAGAATTATATAGACAATTGAATATGAAATGTAAAATTTTTCAGTGATAAGCTCTAACAACTTGCTGTTTTGCTGTTGTTGATATTAGCTCTAGAATACCCTTTGCTGGAAACTGAATCCTCAGTTTGATTTACTTTAATTCTGTGCATAGACAATATTCAGTTTTCCTATGCTAATCTTGTAAGATGTTTAGTATAGAATAATAATAGAGAAAATCACACATCTTGCATAATCCACTTGGGTTGACTGGAACTTATTAGATTTGGGCAATCTTATTTTTTATGATTGTTTAAAATAAATCTCAGTAGCCTATATATTTGGGAATTTGTCTCACTCAACATTCATTGCAAACAATCTCTCCTGCACAAGCTAAAAAGTTAAGAAACACTTAATTTTTAAACCTGGAAGATAGTTTAAAAAATTATGAGACACAGTATTAAGGAGCTGAAAGAGAGACTTTTCTTCTGTAAATTAAAAAAAAAAAAGCCTTATTGAAGAGATTCAGGTGTCCTGAGTGGGACTGTCAACTTGTGACATGAGACTTAAGCTTGAAGAAAAGTGTCTGTCTACTAAGAATGAGGTGGCAGAAAGGTGACATGAGTTGAGCCCCTAATGGGATCACTGAATGATGAACCATACCTGCTCAGAACTGATAACTGCAGGACTTCTTGCTGGAAACAAATAAATTCTTTGGAATTTAAGCTGTTATTTCTATTTTTAAATTTTCTGGGTTTTTCAGTGAAGCACATTCTTATCAGATGTAAGTTTAAATTCAACATAGATCACATAGAGACTACATTTAATAATTTCAAATCAATAGGCATCTAAAAAAAATTTTAAACCCCTACAAAATTTGTCTCTCTTGTTTTTTTTTTTTTTAAATAACAATGACCCTATTGCTATAAATGTTGTGTTGTTGTAGAACCAGCTTGCAGGTAAAATAAATTGGTAAATATTTACATAAAATAATGTATGTACCATGCTGAGTTCTAACAAAGTGATTAGAATTTCCCATTGCAATGGTTGGAATTTCCTGTTTGGCTGAACAATTTGAGAACAAAGGGACACATCACTTTTACAAATTTTTTGAAAAGATGTCAGTGTCTAATATTCAGGTAACACTCTTATTCATTCATTCAACAATTTCATGTTGAATGTTTGAGCTTCTTTGCTATAGTCAAACCATAAAAGCTCACTGTTCCTTATTATACCAATTCATAAAATCTGTTCATTTTCTCCCGCTAATTAGTAGACTCCTCCAATCCAGAGAAAGGCTTGCCAACAGCATGCACTGGTCCAACGCTTGATACTATTTATGCCAAATATGGCATATTTTCTTTGAAAAACCATCTAATTGTCTAACCAAATAAATAAAAGTGTTTATTGTACAGAAACATTTTTTCTACATATGTGATTTATATTATAATGGTCATAGTTTAGCTTTTTAATCAAGAAGAGTATATATATATATATATATATATATATATATATATATATTCAGTAAGGCATTTTACGTGGAATATATTCTTAATGATTTTATATCTGAAGCTTGTAGTTTAATTTTTCTAAAATTAAGTTAAATTTTATCCACTGCATTCCACTTAATAGCTGACATAACTTTTTAGATTATGTTTAAGAGATGCCAAATCAATACATGACTTAAAAAAATAATTATTGATTTTGATTAAGTAATACATTTGATTGGCACACAACCTATGAGTGGCAAAGAATATACAGAAAGTCTCCCTTTGCTCCCTCACCACTTCCCAAGTCATAGTTTCTCTTCCCGAGACAACTTCTAATTCTAGGTACTTATGTAATCTTACCCAAAATTACTTAAAATTTATTTCATTTAATGGACACTGAAACAATTAACACATATAAAATGTTTTAAGATTGAAGTGATATGAAGACTAAATGTTCAAAACTACATTTTGTCTAACATTTTGAAAGCATTATGATGGCTATGTGAAGAATCTGTTAAGTTTAGGATGAAAATAATAAACATTCAAAGCAGAGACATAGTTCTGAGGCCACCATGAATAAATATTACTTTGTGGAAAATAACAGGTGTTTTATTAGACTCACTAAACACTCATAAAGGAAATGACCTATAAAAGATAGATATAATATCTTGTCATAAAGATTTAATTAATCAAAGTTTAGGTGCCAATTTTTTTTTTCATTTTTTTTTCTGTTCTTGTTTGTCATTTCTTGCTTCGAACAACAACTAGGGATATATGTTTTGTAAAAATAGTGAGATTTTTATATCACTAGATGAAAGTGTGATTTATAAGATATTGTGATGACAAAATTATAGACACATTTTTTCTATTTAGTTCCCATTTACAAAGTCTAGGCAAAAAAAAAAAAAGACTAATCTAAAGACAATCTTTTACCCTCTCTTAAGACTATAAAAAATGTGTTTTTAATTTTATTCATGATCAATAAAAAAGTCAAAAAAGAGAAAAATTTGTAAACATTTTATTTGAGGGGTTCATAAAGAAATTAGTGTCATGAGATAATTCATCAATCTATTTATAGTTGTCAAATATCTGTGTCTTAGATTAGTACTTTTAGTCTAAAAGTAATTTATGTCCAATGTTAAAGTTTAATCATAACAGGAAAAGAAAAAGAAAAAAACAAAATCACATGAAATCTTACTACCCAGAGAAAATGACCACTTATAGATTTATATACTTTCTGTCATCCTTTACATTTATATATCATTGTACATATAAATACTTATAATCTATGTTTTATTTTATTGCTGTACATTTTATTCACATACTGCATGTTTCATACTATTTTTACTCAGTAAAATATTATAAACATGTTTTATATCATCTTTTTCATAAACAGTTCAGTGCTTTACATCTTTATTAAAAAATCCTGACAACATCTATCATTTTTCCATGATATAGATTACTAGAAAGGAAATTACTGGGTCAAAGGGCATGCAATTTTCTAAGTCTCCCATCATTAGCAGGCAACATTTTTTTATTTCCTTATTAAAAGCTTAGATGATAAATAGTGATCTTATTTTAGTGTGCTTGCCTCTGGTTATTAAAAAACAATTAACTATCATACAATTATTAGGAGGCATGAAGGTTTTTTTAATGGTTGAATTTCAATATCCATGTCAGCTGTTGCAAGTATGAAAAATTTCAGAAGTTCAATTATTGTTTTAGCAAATATTTTTGAGCTCCTATCCTGCGTGTCTATATAGGTTCTATCCTATTCCAAAAAGATTAAAGAGTATTTGTTCTAAGCAAGTGTGGATTTCCACCTTGTTGGTAACTTTGAACTAATGTCCTAAGGCCGTTCCAGAGCTGGCTCTCTGTGCACTTTCCCTTCGGAGTACCTTTGGTCTACAAAGGCAGATATATAATGAGCAATAACTCACTGACAGATTCCCAGATATTATGCAGTTTTACAAAAATAATGAATAGTAACAACAATTTTGTCTGATCTTGCTTCATTTTAGACAAAAGACAGATTTATACGGATATCATTTAAACCCCTTAAGTAAAAAAATGTTTTATTTTCCCTTTACAAATAGAAAATATAAATCATAACCAGTTAAAGCTATTCTCTCAATGCATTGGAATCCCAAATCAAGCAGAATAGTATAAAAGATTTAACAATGGGCTTTGGGCATTTTTTAGACTTGGTTGTTCAGAGAAACTAACTAAATCAGTTAATATGATCTAATAAATTTGAAAGGTATTATTAATATCATCCTATATACTTTTTTTGAATATCAAGTTATTTGGCATCTTTTAATCCTCATCAATAGTTTAAAATATGCTAAATAATAATCCTCCAAAATAAATACTCTTTTCTCAATGGTTGGATACCAGAATTACCTTAAAGACATTTTTACAAATTTTAGAAGACTTGAGAAACTTGTATTGTCATCAAACACCTGAAAATACATTAAGTTTCTTATTTTCATAACTGAAATTCTTCAAGATAATCTTATACTTATATAAATGACCAGTGTAATGTGCTTCTTACTAAAACCTCAGCACGTGTACATACACACACATGCGTGTACACATACAGTGATGGAAGGCATGTCCTAAAGCTGTGCTTTGGGGAACAGAATAATAGAGAACTTTTAAACAATGTGTCTGAGAAGCAGAAGAGAAGTTGGAAACTTCTTCAAACATGAGTTCTTAGAGGATACTTCTCTCACAAAATCATTATGTTTTCTTTTATTAGTAAAGGTCAAGAAAATAGAGGTGAATTATGTTTTAAGCTGCCTAGACCTCTACCCCTATAAAGCCAAAAATACTTTGAGACATGTAAGTTATTAACATCAGTGTGGATAACCTGTTTAATTCAAGCCACATTCTGTATATGCAAAGCATATCTTGGTGACACTTGAAAGGTGGCCTCAAAGTGCACTGTCTTCTATCAAAGTCTCTGGTAAGTGAAGCATTCATTCTATTTCTTGGAGCACACTGCTGTGTTAAGAATATGAGGGGTAAAAGATGACTTGGTGGTATTGTTCAGAGCCCAGCAGAACCACAGAGGACACTTTGGGCTTTAAAGGCAGTCTGTTGTAGACATATGTTCCCAGGTGACGCGGGAACTTTCAGATGAGAGGTAGCTTCCAACTGGAATCACAGGCAGAGGACAGTCCCTAAACCGACTCATTAGGCACAAATGATGATCTGTCAAAGAATAATGACTTTTTAGGACTTTCATTCTTGCTCTAATGCTTGATATTAATGACCTTTCAGGATAGTTGATATCTTTTGGAATTTCATCTGCCACAAAAAAAGAAAACCAGTAAATGAATCTGTTTCAGGATGAGGGTAGAAAGCTATCCCTGAAAAGGAAGCTAAATGACACTTGTTAGAGAGTAAGAGCTGGTGTGGGACTGAAATATGTACTGATCAAACAGAACTCTAATGATCTCTGAATTAAATATAATGTTTTTGTTGTTGTTGTTTTGTTTTTTAGTGATTTTGATTTTATTGGAGATAGCAATTTCCAGATGGCATGCTGAAGCTTGACTAAAAAATTAAATCTAGAGACAATACATTTACTATGTTAGGTCAGGAAAAAAAAAAAGATCTGAACTTTGAAGCACAGCATTTTGATTTTCACCAGAGCCTGCTTATGATGCATTAGACTGTCAAAGGTGTGTCTCACTAATCATTTGTGGGACAGAGACCCCTGTAGGTCTGTAGTATGCCAGTATCTCTGCTAAGTGGGGCTGTATACGACTTTATGGCTGAGGCCAGAAGTCAGCAAGCTTCTTTAATAAAGTTTCAGGTAGTGATTATTTTGACCCTTGCAGGCAGGGTGATTTCTAACACAACTCTTAAACAGCTATTATAAGACAAAAGTAGCTTCAGATAGTACATAAATGAAAGAGTATTATTGTTTTGCAAAAATTTTTATTTGCAGATACTAAAATTTGAATTTTGTATAAATTTTGTGAGTCATAAAATATTGTTATTTTTGGTTTTTAGACCATTTGAAAATGCAAAAAAACATTCCCAGTTTATAGGCCATACAAAAACAAGTAGCAGACTAGATATGGCCCATGGTCCATAATTTTGCCACCCTGGTCTAAGTTACAATAAATAAAATATAACTGCTTGAAGATATAAAAACAGAATTTCTACAGGTCTACAAAGATGAGATTTGGTCTCTTCTAGTTGAAAATCTCATGAAGGTGGTGACATTTGAGTTGATGTAAAAGACGTGATTTCCCAGATGGAGTGAAAGACCACACCTAGGCACTTATGAGAGTAAAGAGAGCATTCTTTATGGGTATTCCAGGACAACAGGTGTAAATCCTGGCTGTCCCAGGCCAATGGGGACATATGGTTGCCCCAGGAGGAGAGTCTAGAGATGCTACCAGCAGAGTAGTGCTTGACCCCTCCTATGGTCAAGAAACAATGAACTGCATATCAATGAATGAAAGAGTCCAAGTTGGTTAAAGCATGTGGAAAAAGAGGCATGGAAAGTAAACTAGAAAAATAGTCTGGGGCTTGAACTAGAACTGGACTTCTATAATCTCAAACATGAAACTAAGACATTTGGAAATTATTAAGTAGGTGGTGGAGAGGCACCAAAGTTCTTAAACAATAAAATGATGGCACCACATATCATTGATATCTGATGTACAGAGAGACTTGGACCAGGCAGAAACTACTTGCAGGATCCCAATTAAGAGACCATGGCAATAGTTTGAAGACAGAATAAGAGAATTTGGACTGAGTCCAGGCAACAAGAATACAAAGGGAGCAGTGGATAAAAGACACATCAGAGAGAAGGAGTGAAGATAACTTGTCAATTGAATATAAAAGATACACTAAGAAAAAGGGAAATGAAAGGAAGGTCCCAACATTTTCAGTCTAGGTGAGTGTAATTGAACGATATTTGTGGGTTAGAGATAGGAGGCAAAAGAAAATCTGCAAATGCATATTATAACTGGGCTCCAATTCTTCCTGAATTTAGAAAACAGATATACGGTAGTAATAGTGCTTCTGTAACTTAACTTTTGAAAATACTTTCATGCTGGGGCAGCTCAATCTGGATAAAGTTTTGGGTGGCTTTTTGATAAATGAGGGTGCTTTGTAAACGTGGGGTTTTGACTTGGAGGAAGAGTGAGGAAGACGGTTGGGATATTTCTCTGTAACTATTCTTCCTTTCATCTTTCTGGGACCCAGTGGGATGCAGCCCATTTTTAGCTTAGTACAATGGTTCTTAGTGCTTGCTGTGAAAGTAAAAATGAGCCCACCTGAGGAAAAGATACAGCTATGACAGCCCTCTAGCTAGAATATGATTCAGAATGACTTTTACCCATAGCTCATATCATACAGTCATCTCACTAGCTGTTCTGTGAGTTTTTAGAATTATCCAAATTAAATCCTTGGTCTAAAAAACCCCTCATTTTCTATAGAACATTTGGGAGTATGATAGATGTCCTGGAGTCCAAAGAAAAAAAAAAATGATAAGACGCTACAACTTCTAGAAGTTCAATTGAGCTTCTGATATATTCCTTTTCTTATGAAGGGATGCTCAATCTGTATTTATATTTTGTCCAAATACAATTTTCCAGTAACTCTCTAAACACCAGCCGCCTTTCTTCTCAAGAGAATATATCTGAAGAAAGGGAGACAGGCAAATAGTTGGGGGGGGGACAGATAATTGTAATTACCTAAAAGTATACATACACACATGCAAAACACCAATTTTTTAAAAAAGAGAAATTCTAAAACAATGAAAGAAACCAAATCACTACCAGAGAAAGTTTAGAAATATTAGCGTTCCTACTCTTTGTGACTTTTGTATTCATGATGTTCAGTTTGTTCAACCTTCTCCTGTGTTTAAAAACAATAAAATTAAATAGTCTGGCCATGGGGTATGGTTTGCTACTTCTCTAAAGTAGTTTGCCAGAAACTAATTTGAAGGCGTTGTCCTTGCTCTCTGTGGATTATAACTACCCTCAATTACAGTAAGAAAGCTCTAAAAATGCTATCCTACTGTGGAAGAGCCGGCTAGAGGAACATTGTGTGGGCATGGACTAGTCCCCCATGCTCTAGTGTGTCCCCAGCACAAAAAAAAAAAAAGGAATCATGTGTAAAAAACCCCATCTGCAGCCAAAATCTAAACTGATGCCTTTTTGTCAGTGGGAGTGGTGAAGGCATGTGGGTTTTACTTGTTGTAAAATTTCTATTTGAACTCCTTCCTTTGCATCGTGACCTATGCTTTGACATTGGTAAGCTCTTCATTTATTTTTCTAGTATGTTTACCTGACCTTGTGCTCACTGCATAACATTATCAATATATCACATTAAAATAATAAGTAACATTAAGCCATTTAAATATACATTATAGTGTTTATTATATATAATATAAATATATAGATGTAAACACTATAGATACATAATACCGGTTGGTGGGTAGATCTGGCTTTGCGGCCAGTCACATCCCTATCTTCCTCTTCTTGATAATTATGATCACACACCAGGGCTTTGACAGCTACAAGATTTCTAATTAAAGCACTCCAGCTCCTTCTTTGTGCTGTTGCCTACAGGCATTTCCTATTAGGTGTTGGCTACTTAACAATGGTGCTGGAAGGATGAGACCCTGATCTTGAAAAGGATGTGTCAGAATGCACATGAAACAGATCTCTCCTCACACCTAAGCAGGATTTTGCTTTCAAGGGTTGTTAATAAAAAAAAAATAGAGTGCCTGTTTTCTTCTCTTTTTATTATTCTCATAATTCTGAAATACAAATGAAATTTAAAAATCTCTAGGTTAAAATTGAATTTAAACAAATGATAATTGTTTTCTGGACTGGACACAGTTAACTTTATGAAAGATCCATTTCCTATAAAGCATTATGGGAATGGGTGCAATTATTTTTGGACATAGCTATTTCGAATAATCATATTGACATAACTAGTAGATTTAAAAGTTTAGGCATTAAAGGCTTATATATTTACCTGCCTTCATAACTACCTATCATGCTTCTTAAGTATGTTAACTCACAATTATTACTTCTGGTAACCAAAATCATTCTTAGGAAACTCACAAAGTTATGTATATTTTTTTTAAAGAGAAGAGAGAGAGAGAGAGAGAGAATTTTTTAATATTTATTGTTTAGTTATCGGCGGACACACTATCTTTATTTGTATGTGGTGCTGAGGATCGAACCCAGCGCCACGCGCATGCCAGGCAAGCACGCTACCGCTTGAGCCACATCCCTAGCCCCAAAGTTATGTATATTAAAGCAAAAAGTTATAACAGGACTTTATCAGTGTAAGTAGTACCATGTCTATTACTGTGCAATTATCATTAATTACTACTGCTATAATACAGCATTATTAGTGTAGCTGGATATTATTTCAGTTTGCTCCTCACAAATTTGCTTTGAAAGGCAGGCAGTGTTTTTATATTCCCAGTGGGAAAACTTAGGTTAGATAATCAGCCAAAGCCACCAAATAATATGGGAAAACTCTAGGTCTCCCTGATGCTATACTATTGCTGCCACTAGAAATGGTGTGAACTTCACCTGCCTTTGCTGAAAGATCAGAGTATCCATATGCCCTCAATAACTAGAATGTTTTGCTATGAAATTTTTCATGTGCAACCTTTAATCCTGTCAAAAGGGGCAATCTTTTTCTTTACTAACAGGTTTGTCATTAAGTTTCAAATAAAGAATGACAATATTGTTCACATTCACAACTTTGATATAGCTTTGACCTTCCAAAACACTTAACTCTAAATGAAGTGCAATATTGGGACAGGAAATACTTCATTTGAAAACCTTGAGTATCTGCTGGCTGCTGGCATGGCATGTGACCTTTACCAAATCACTTAGTCTCTCTAAGTTGAATTTGCTCTGAACCTAATTTGACAATATCTAGCTTATAGAAGATCAGGAAAATGGAAAGTTTGGAAACATTTTTAATGCTTTATATACATTGTTGTTAGAATAGTTATAACTCTATTCCTTAAAGCTAGTAATACAGTCAATACTTTCTTTAACAAGAGTACCATTAAAATTTGTATATAGAAAGAAGATAAAGAAGGTAGGGATAAAAAATGGCTAATAATTTTATATTACATGTTGGAAAGACGCGAAGAGGAAAACCATACAATCAAGTAGCTTAAATTACATTTTCAAATTTAAGAAGAAGAACTACTTGATGTTGGTGTGTTTTGAACTCTAAAAATATTTTACAAATAAGGAACTAAAAGAGAAGGAGTGCTAAGAAGTCTGAGGGAGCTTCTTCAACTGTGGAACCATGTTACTAATATTTTTGATTACAAAAATGCATCTTGTCTAACAGAATTTTTGCATGCAAAATGGCATATCACTATTATTATACCTTTTATCTATATTTTTGTGCAGTAAACAAATCATTTGGGACTTCTTTTAATTCTTTATTCCTTTTTTGTCTTTAGGAATTTTACAGATGTTCTGTGCTGCATAATCTTCCTACTGTTTATTATGGGCTACATTGTTGTAGGACTTGTGGGTGAGTAAATACAGGTTTAGATGATGTTTAACACTTGATAATGGAAGAACTAAGTCAATTTCACATTTTAAAATTAAGTTATTTTCTCCCAAAAGCCTTCTTTTGTTTTCTTCTGTTTTGTTTTCTGGAAGAAACTCTGTTATTGATCAGGACTCACAGAGCAGCAGACATACTACAAAATGAACAAAGCGGTCTAGTCAAATGCAAACCAAAGTTACTTTAGTAAACACAGTTGTAAAGAAAAAAGGAAACTACTAATTCCTCTTTTCAATATTTTTACTTTTGAAATTCTATCAAACAATTGATTATATTAGTGTTGCTATTTACTAATAAAAATCAGGGCCTCGATCAGTTTATTTAATATATAAACCCTTTCTTTTTATGAGAAAATTATAAAGAAGTACAATTATTAACGATTTCACCATATAACTCATTGACATTGAATAAGGTCCCTTCTCATCTCCAGAAAGAGATGTCTTGTTAGTTACAATTAGGTTAAAGATTTTTCTAGGAAGTGAAAATATAGAGGATAAATACAAAGGGTTTTTTTCATGGATTTGTTTTTAAATCGAGTGAACTAGTGTGGATATATTCTGTAAAAAGGCTTCACAATTGTATGTAAGTGTAATATATACATTTTTCCTCTGAGACATATCTTATCATTTAGATGTCAACTTAGGAAAATGTAAGAGGCTGTTAGGATGAAAGCTATGAAAGTCAGATATTGTAGCACAAATAATTAATGACATGAAGTTAATATGAATAGAATATATTAGCAGAAAGTTGTGTGCTACCTCAAGAACAACTCAAAATTCTTTTCCCTGATCTTCAATTTTTTATTATAAAAAGAGAAGCACTTTGAGAACAGCCATTAAAAATAACTTATAAAAGATGGTCTCCATATTATCATGAAGAGAAAAACTATACAGAATTGGAAAATTCAAAAAAATTAAGGCAGAAAAATAGGATAAGGGAGTAGAATATACTCCTGTATAGCCTTCAGAACATTCCTTTGTTCGTTCTTAAGTATTTTAACATCTAAATTTTAATGTACATATAGAATAATGTGTAATCTATAAGTTGCATATTGTAATAAAATGAATTTCCTTTCTACAGCAAGTAGAATTTTAGCTCCTCAAATTTTGGGGCACATCTTTCTTGTCTATGACTTTGTTGGTTTTTATTTTTTTGTAAAAAAGTTGAAATTTATTGTATAAGAAGGAAGATGTGGCATCAGGCAGACCTAGAGTTTCCCCATATTATTTGGTGGCTTTGGGCTGATTATTCTAACCTACGTTTTCTCACTGGGAATATAAAAACACTGCCCGCCTTTCAAAGCAAATTTGTGAGGAGCAAACTGAAATAATATCCAGCTACACTAATAATGCTGTATTATAGTAGTAGGTAGTAATTTGTTTGCTACCAATGTGTAAGGTAATATATTCTGAATTTTAATAAATTTCGTTTAAATGTAATTTACTATATTGTTTCTCTTGAAACCCATAATTTTGGTTATTAAGTTTGAATGCACGTAAGAACTTCACAGAGACCTCATCCTGTGACCAGAATCTTTCCATTAGGAGACCTTATTCCATAATCAGATAAATATCTCCTACATATCTCAAAGCCAGCTGGATGTAATTCACAAAGGAATGCCTTTTGTCCTTATATGGAACTGGAAAAGCCACTGCCACTCTCCTACAGACACAAAGAGGGGAGGGTGTGTCATCATTCACTCTGGAGCAACACAAAATATTTACATTTTTGTTAAAGATCTCTAGATCAAATTTGTAAATATCTTAATTCACATAAGGATATTAGAGGATAAATGTCCCTCAAGGAAAATCTATATTTAATACTATAATGATTTAATGATCCTCCCCCCAAATTAATCCTAATACCTTTACTTGAAACAAGTGACTCAAAAAAGTCACTAAATTAATGTCCATTCCTCATCCCTCCTAGCATACCACACAAGGGATGTTCTTCATAGTGTGCTACTAATAGCCTTATTGGCTTAATTCCAAAAGTGAGCTTCAGTTATGTTCAATGTTGATCTAAAAGAAACTTGAAGGAAAACAATTAGCAAAAGTTACTAGAAGTGCTGAGAATTTTTAACATCAAAGAATATATACCTTCACTTAAGGAAAGATGATACTGAGCTAGTGTCATTGACCCAAATATTTTGGCATCTTTTACCATCTTTATTAGATCAGAACTTTCATAGACTTATCTTTTATCTATGATCTTTTGTTTTTTTTTTCATAAGAAATGTTACCATGGAAGAGCCATGTGGCTCACAAAATCTGGTGAGAAGAAACTGTTCTTTGTACTTTGGAATATGGTCAGCTAGGGTAATATTTGAATACAAAAAAGGCACTTAACATTAAACTGATGAAAAGCAGAACCTCTGCTCAGTGGATGGAGTCTGGGTAGAAGGTAATCAAATTTCCTTGAAAGATCAAGCTAACATTTATGATAATAGTCCTCTTTTGTCCTACTTCACTGATGGTTGCTATTCAATTACTGTACTAGCTAGAAAAAGAGAATAGGAATATTTATTCTGCAAATTATTCTTTGCTATCCTTGTGCTAACATTATGTATGTACAATGTTATGTACTATAATAGCCCGATTTTAACATTCAATAAGTTTTTGTTTCATTTTCTTTCTAAATGGATTTCCAGTTGAGCAGGTTAGTTCATTGTTACATTTACTTAGGAACTGCTTGAAGTTGGAGTTGAAATTTTGTTCTGATTTTGTTTTTTACTATTTGCCAGGAGTAATTAGCCCTCTTAGTTGAGAAGATAGGAAGTTAACAAGAATGTTAATGCAGACAAGCCCAGAACTCGGTTATCATGCTGTGACAAGCACAAGCCCATGGAGAAGCCAGTGTAGGGGTCCTGGGCAACAGACTCAGCTGGGTTCCCTGGGGTAATCAGCCCAGTTGGAAAATGATTGAAATCCCAGTCAACATCTGACTGCATGAGAGACCCCAAGGGAGAGCTAAGTTTCCCCAAATTCCAAAACTATGAGCAAAATATAAGCATATTAAGCCCATTAGTTTGTGGGAGCAACAATAGATAAGCAGAACAAAACTTGGTACCTGGAAGTGGGTGCTGGCTTAGCAAAACCTAGAACATAGGCATTATTTAGAGAACGGAGGTCTTCATAAGCCCATTGGATTTTGAGGAAGTTGTTAGTGAAACTTTGAAGGAAAGTGAAGAAAATGTGAGTGGAGGCAGGGGAAAGAGCACTTTTCTTTGAGATGGTGAAATGTTTGGCAGGATTCTTGCCAGTGGCAATATAGGCAAAAGGAAAGTACCTAATTTCTTCAGCAATCTAGCTAACTGGGCCATCCTTACAAGAGGATCCAACCCCAGAAGAGCCTCACCCACACTAGGACAGACGTAAGTAATGAGATCCACATCTTGAGCCCAAGACTGATGCTGTAATTGGAGGAGGTTTCTGGGGATCTTGGAAGAGGATATTTAGTTTGGGAAAAAAAAAAGTGAAATAAAAAAAAATTGGAGCCAGAGGATAGAGTATATTTTAACACAATGCTGTAAATTCTTTGCCATTCTTCCCCTCTAGAGGTATGATTTGTGTTGCTCTCCCCTTCAATCTGGTCAGGCTTTTGATTATTGCCCTCTTAGAGAAATGAAGCAAGCCAAAGCAGACCAGTAAACAGCCTTGATGTGCAGGTAATTTATAGATCAGTACAAAGGATTCCGAGAATGCCATTACAGCTCACTTGGAGACAATAGGTCTGAAAGAACCAAGTAGAGAAGGAAAGCGGTCCAGGTAATTCAGCCTAAATTCTTCAGAGAATGGAACAGAGAATGAACAAAGGACTTAACAATAAAGTGTGGACACACTTGACCTTCTCATTCTGGCGCTGAAGTGCATGCTTATTATCATGGAGCAGTCCTGCAGTCATTTATCTATTTTTCCATGCACTCCTTAAGAAAATCCAACATAGCATTCTCTTCCCTGACCTGAACTGTTCCCAAACACCCAGGAGAGAACTGTCTTTTTTCCAGTTTCTAGTGAGGAGAGAGACCCTATAGTGTGCTGCCGCTCTGACATTTCAATTGTGCCTCTTGGTACCACTAAATAGTCCACTGCTCATCTGAATCTTTCCACTACTCCAGTGGCTTCCTACACTAGGATCCAAGACTGTGACTTGTAAGTCTTGGAATAACCTTGTCCACTGGTCCCCATTTTCAGAACAGCTGCAACATTGATAGTGTCTTGCTTTATCAGAACTACCTTCTTAGGCCTTCTCTTGAGCCAGATTGCCAGCACGGTCTCTCCCTTTGTGGCAAGTTCCTTCGGGAGACGTTTTTATTCTTTTTGGTCAACAAACCTAACTAAGGATCAATCTCTCTAAATTGTAATTTCAAGGACAAAGGGTTGATGTCTTATCCCTTGCCTCCATTAAAGCAAATTGGTCTTTCCCCATTCCAAGGAATATGAGGAAGGGAGAAACCACAAGTTGGTAACTGGAACAAAGACAATGTGAGGACTTTTTTATTATCTCTGTAGAGAAGGCAGTGAAACATTTCTCTTACTAATAAATATGTATAATTTTAAATTTTATTCAATTTGTTTTTTCTAGCTTTGTTGACAAAATTGTACGTATTTAAGATGTACAGCATGGCATTTGATAAAAGCATATCTTGGATAATTATCCGCATAATTAACCTAATTAGCATATTCATCCCAACATAGTTACCTTTGTGTTTGTGTGTGTGTGTGGGGGCGGTTAAGAACACTTAAGATTTACTTTTAGTACATTTCAAGTATATAGTACATTACTGTTTTTACCACGTTAATCATTAGTTCTTTAGAATTTATTCATCTAGTACCTCAAAGTTTAGACCCTTTGACCAATATCATCCAATTTTCCCCACCCCAGAGACCATCATTCTATTTTCTGCTTCTATGAGTTTGGCTTTCTTTCTTTCTCTTTTTTTTAAAGATTTTGTATGTAAGTAAGATCATTTTGTAATTTGTCTTTGTCTTTTTGTGTCTGGCCTATTTCATTTAATATAAAGTCTCCTAAGTTCATCCCTATTGTCACAGATGATATAATTTCCTTCTTTTTAAAGACCAAGTAATATTCCATTGTGTTTTTGTGGATGTATAGTATGTATACATATCATAATTTCTTTATCCATTCATCCATTGACAGACACTTAAGTTTCTTACATATCTTTGATATTTTAAAGTGCAATGAATGTGGGAGTACAGATATCTCAAGATACTGTTTCATTTCCTTCAAATGCATACCCAGAAGTGGAATTGCTGGCAGTTCTAATTGTAGTTTCTTGGGGAGCCTCCCCATGGTTCTGCATGATGTCTGGACCAATTTACTTCTAACCTTCAGTGTACAAGGTTGCTCTAGCACCTCCTCAACTCTTGTTCTCCCTTGTCTTTGTTATAATAGCCATTCCTACCTCACCAGGCTTCCTGCTCTTCTAGTTTAGGAGTTTGGCAGTGCAATCCAATATTCATTGTAAGGGGAATTCGGTGACGGAAAGTGACTCTATGTAACAGGAAATCTTGGGCTTTTTGTCTACTTTGGAACCAAAATAAACTTACTTGTCAGATCACAATTTAGAAACATTGTACTAGCAAAGTTTAAAGCATTGTTTTAGCAAATTCAATCAAAAGTGAGAAATTTATAAAAATTTTAGTTTCATTATTTGAAAATTGTTCTAGTAAACTTTCTTAATGAAAAATATATTCTACATACATAACTAGAGTCAGTATTAAATGTCCTTTTGCATTCCTTACTAATAAACATTTACAAATTAAATCACTTTCTTATACTTCCTTTTGTTTTGAAAGTGTTTTAAAAAGAAAACACAGTTTTGAATATAGCTTGAACAGATTTTTTAGTATTGAGTGAGAATTTTTACTGTTTGTTGTATTTTGCTGAATGTATGCATTCTAGATGATTTTAAGTGGAACATTGTTAGCATAAGAAGGACTGATTTGTGTTCAAAGACATGGCCCTAAACTTATCATTGGGTAGAAGAGGCCACCTGTGAAATGATAAAAAAAAATGTTTTTTCTTATCCAGGCAACTGCATACAGGGCTCTTCCAAAAATGTTTCTATAGCAGCAGAGTCATCAACACAGATTTTCAAATTCGGTATCATGTGTCCTATTATCTGCTTCATTGCATTTGTAAATTGCTTGTGTTAAAAAGCCATAAGCACAATTTGGCAGGCCTGTTCCTCACATATTAAAACAGTTAAAATGTACCTTTAAGGGATACAAAATAATGATTTGAAAGCCAACATTCCCAACCAGCAAGTGTTTAGGGAATGCCTTAGTTGTCCCAAACAGATTTGCAGTTAATTTTTAAGTGTCAGTGCAAGCGGTTGGTCTAATCACATTTTCTCCTTGACAGAGGGCTTTTTAATGGCTGCAACTTCTTGACTCAACCCTAGAGCACAACGGGAACATGCTTTGCAAATGTTTGAAAATGGGAGATGATGTTAGATATAATCATACTTGCTCCTGGTACTTCAGTAGCATACATTTCCTTCACACAAATGAAAGCAAGTTTGCCTGAGTAAAGTTCTCACCCACCTCTTACCAATCTTTGGTTATCTGTAGGAATTACCCCAACGGAATTTACACTTAACAATAATTTTTCCCTCTCTTATTCCCTCTCTCTCTCTCTCTCTCTCTCTCTCTCTCACACACACACACACACACACACATACACACACACACACACTCATGCATGTTCACACTTGTATGCATCAGTTTCACTCAAAGCAGTCGTTAAAGGTACTTCTAAAACAGTAGGATAATGAATAGAATAGGATAATTGCTCAGGTTTGCATTAACTGCTGAGTGACTTTGTCGATTGGTTTTATTCACCATCCTAACTCAGGCAGTTTAATTTTAGAGTCTGTGCTCTTGGCCACTAACCCCAACAGCCTTTTTTTTTTTAATGAAGAGGAGGAAAGAGGATTCCTTAAGCTGAAGGGAACAGAAAGGGACCAGACACTCTAAATACTGTCTCTCCCTCCTTTCCCTTCACCATCCCCTGTCATTCCACACTGAGTTGAGCTTAAAACAGCAAGTTCTAGTAACAGTTTAAGGGAATAAATAAAGGGCACAGTTTAGAGGGATAAATGGAAGTAAAGATCACGAACAGTTGGACATCTGCAGTCTTGTCCCTCAGAGACTGGTATGGGTTCACTTGGGTTCACTTGGTGCAGTGTTGTTAATGGGATTATTAGTAAAACTATCCTCTGCACTGGCCAGTTAGAATGATTCATTTCCCTTAAGAAGAATGTGTTAAGAAGTAGCATCATACTAAATATGAGATGTTTATTTCCAAATACTGGGTCTACATGTGCCCATCACAAGTACATCCCTCTGAATAAATGACTAAATAAATATGAATAACAATTCAGCATAAAAGAATGGGAGTTTGACCATATTCTAGTCTGGTATTTTAAGATAATGCTTTTCATGTTAACTTTCTTTTAAGAATGAAGGCAAATAAATACTATAAAATTTGTTAGGTCCTAAGAAATATCTTAAATCAAGTTGAAATTTTCATATAGTAAAATACGGAAACTTAGAAATTGTAGCTGTAAGTGTAAAATTAGCAAAACAAATAAAAGGAAAGGGATTTGTGCTCTAATTTATAATTTGGGATAGAAAAAGATGGTATAACTACTTCCTTCAAGAATAGAAGACATTTTAAAATGTAATATGATAATGACTTATCTATTGCTATGTAGTAAATTACCTTCAAACTTGGCACTCTAACAAACTTTTCCAATCTCACAGTGTCTGTGGTCAGGAATTCTGAAGAGCTTAGTGAGGTGGTTTGTCATGAAGTGGCAGTCAAGTTGCCAGCCCAGGTGCAACTGACTGAAGGCATGGCTAAGGTGGAGGGTCTGTCTTCAGAGCGGATGTTGGCAGGAGGCTTCAGTTCTTGCTGATGGCTGACAATCACGTGGCCTTTTCTGTACTACTGCCTCTGAGTGTCTTTATGACACGTGGCTTCCCCTAGAGCTGGTTATCTGAGAGAGAGGAAGCGGGAGAGGGAGAGAGCAGAGAGGAAGCTGCAATGTCTTTTATTGCCTACTCTTAGAAGCCATACAATATCACTTCTGCCACATCCGGTTTACTAGAAAAAAGTTGTCAAATCTGGTTCACATTCAAAGCGTGAGTAATTAAGTATCATCTTTGTAGGAGAAATGTCAAATAATATACAAGCATATTTAAAAGCTACTACTACATGATCAGCTGAATCAAAGTAAATGGGATTGATGGTAAGAGAGAACTCCATGATAATATCACTTTTTTTTTTTCTGGGAGAAAAGAAAGACAATGTGGAATCTGTATTTGTTGACATTTTGAAGAGTGGGAATATACATCTATCCAGTGGCTGTCTCAAGAGCACTGCCCAGGGAGTCTTAAAAAATTGGAGTTGATTCTTTGATTTTCAGGACATTGGATGCACCAAGGGAAGATAGATGTCTTGCAATATTTAGGACAGTTCTGTAGAGCAAGACTGACTGTAATTCCTGCCTGACTTTCCTATGTCCCACTGATGTAGGACTTGTTTTTAAATATTTGAACATAGAACTTCTGTTTTAAAATTACACAAGATTTTTGCAGGATCTTAATAGATACCAAGGAAATGTGAAAGAAGATTCTGCTTTTTTGTTAGAATTTACTACATTTAGGAAAATCATACCATTTACAGAACCATTTGTACTGTTTGATTTTTCATTATAATATGTCTACCTCCTCCTGCAACTGTAGCTGTTGTATTTACAGTGATTCTACCTGTAGGTGTAAACACCTGACACCTTCACTGTCTTCTAGTTTGGTCACACTGGAGCTTTTGCATACTGATGTGCATACTGTTTAATTATTAAAAAAATTGGTTCTTATTTCTCATTTATATTACAATAAGGGAATTGTATTGAATTTTTTAAAATTATCTGTGCATATTATATTATCAGGGACTATTATTTCAATATTGTAAAATATGCTATGAAAATGTTGTGTTGGGCATTATGGTCTTGAGTATTACAGCCACACAGATCAATGATATTATGGCACCTCACATAAGAAGTTCTTGACATTTGTGGGGAATGTTCTAGAACAGATCTATACAGGATAGATCTGTGATTACTATGTGTAATGTTAAATTTTCTACTGGCCACATTTAAGGGTGTAAAAAACAGGTGAGAAACAGGTGAGACAAACCAGGTGATACATGCTTAATCCCAACTACTTAGGAGTCTGAGCCAAGAGGGTTTCAAGTTCAAGACCAGCCTTGGCAATTTAGACTCTATCTCAAAATAAACTATAAAAAGGGCTGGGATTGCCGGGCGGTGATGCACACCTATAATCCCAGCAGCTCAGGAGGCTGAGACAGTAGAATCATGGATTCAAGGCTAGCCTCAGCAATAGCAAGGAGCTAAACAAATCAGTGAGACCCTGTCTCTAAATAAAATACAAATAGGGCTGGGGATGTGGCTCAGTGGTTGAGTGTCTCTGAGTTCAATCCCCAATACAAAAAAAAGGGTGGGGGGAGCTGGGGCTATAGTTTAGTAGTAGAGCCCTTGCCTAGCATGTGCAAGGTTTTCGATTTAATCATCCCAGCACCACAAGAAAGGAAAATAAATAAGAAGGAAGGAAGAGTATAAAAGAAATAGGTGAAATTGATTTTCTTAATAATTAATAATGTTTTAATAAATATGATTTCAAATTAAATCAATATAAAAAATATCTAGATATTCTTTTAATTGTTGTTCATACTATCTTTTAAAATATGGCATATATTTTGCTCCTTAGACTAGGGGCTAGTAGCTACCATTTTGGATAGCACCATTCTAAATGTTCCATGAATAAAGAAATTCCAAGAAAGGGAATAAACTGCGAGAAGCCCCTTACTTCATGAACAGGGGCAAAATAATTGCTGCTGGTTCATCTCTTTTTCCTCATCTTTTTTGCAGCTCTCAGCTCAAAGTCTTGATGTACCAGATCAAACACACACCATCTGTAGCACAGCTTCCATGCCAGAGGCTGTGTGGAGAGGGGGTAGAAGCAGTTCAGTAAATATGACCACCTGTCACAATTCAAAACCGGAAAGTCAAGGAGAATTTTTCCCTTGACATTTCTATCTCCTCTCCTCCTCTGTCCCCTGATCTCTGCCGAAACACCATTCTCTCTATACAAGAACAAAGCTCTCCTCCCACAAGGACAAAGTTTCCAAAACTGCCTGTGTCCTCTCCTTTCCTATGTTATGTATCCAGCATTTTGCTGACATCCTGGTTCCTTACATTAACAAGCTCATACCCAAACTGTCCTTTAGTAGGCAGCAGAGTTACCACTGTAGTCTTGTGGTTAAAACTCTGAGCCTTAGAAAATAAGACACCAAAGTTTATGCCGTGTTTATATTCCTTAAAAACCATGGAATTTTGATAAATAAACTGAATCACAATTATCTGTAAAATTTAGGTAAAAATAATATCCACCTCTAGGGTGGTTGTGAGACTCATAATGTGAGTCCAAGGAGACAGTGTAACAAACACGGCATAGCCCTGGCACACCATGCATAATGAATAAGTTCAAGCTCTCACTATTCCATGATTTCCTCACTTTTTTCCCACTCCCAGCTACATGTCCAAATCCTAACCTTTTTCAGTCTTTCTCAAGCTCCCCTTCTTCTGGAAACCTACAAACTTTATTCTCCTCTTTCCATGCCTTTCTTATGAACTCTGACATAAACTTATGCAGATACTGACTTCTGATAGAGTATACATGATGATCATTTAGAAAATTCTTGAATTGATTGGTCATGGAAAAGTGAAAGAAAACTATGGCAGAGGATTGCAGATATCAGGCCCCCCTTCCCCTTGACTTAGAGGTTTGTCTTCAATTATGGGGGACAGCTTTACTATGACCCTTCAAAGGTAGTTTCCATACAGTGTCACGGTTTCCAGAGGCACAGAGCCATAGCTGGCCACTATAGTGACCCATTAGCATGCCCTTTATTGGCTTAATACCTTCCCTGAATGCCTTCCTTTGTGACTTTTTAAGCTTCTTGGAATTACCTCCAAATAAACTACCTGTAATCAAAGTCCTTCTTTATGATTTTGTTTATGAGGAAATCCAAAAGACAAGAACTGACATTAACTGAGTCTATGTGGGATGCTGAGCTCCATGTTAGGTATTCTACTTCCATTTTCTTCTTTCATATTCTCAACATTCTTATTGAATGGTATTTTATATCCATTTTTCAAATAACTTTTAAAGCCAAGACTCCAAATAAGTGATTTGTTCAGGGTTATAGATAATAAGTAGCAAACTTAGTCATCTAAATGCTGCTTTAGGTGCCTATTTCTGAATTAATAATTCTTCAGAATGAATAGAACATTTTAGGATAAAGCTAAAAGAAACACATTATAAAAAGGAGAGATAAAATTACATCACTGTCTTAGGTTTAGCCAAAATGTGACAAACTAAAATATAGAAACAGACTATAATAAAATAGTGTCTGGAGACATTGTGCTTTGAACACATAGATGTCATTTAAATGCCATATTTATAGTCCAGTTTCATTATTCTGGGAAATAATGATGGGAAGATATGACAGCAGAGAGCCACCCGAATGAGTCAGATTTCATAAGAAGGTATTAGAAGATGAAACTGATTTGGCCTCTATGACATTGGAGAAAGAATTAGACAAAGGAGACTTTTCTGAGTATTTAGATACTGAACAGAAAGCCTTGGACTGATGAGAAAAAAATAGGGAGAAAAATTCCTCTTCCATATTAAAATTCAGAATTGATTTTTTTTATCTTCCCAAGTCACACAGGCCACATACATAAGTATGATTGAATTATAACGTGAACTGTCAAATCCAATAAATGTGGGTAAAGAGATAGCTGGGCAAATGTTAAAGGAAGCAAAGGACAAAGATGTGTTTTCCACCGCAGAAGCAAGCATTATATGACCAATGGATTTCCTAGAATTTTAAAAAGTGTATTAATCAAACTGGAGAAGTTAGAAAATTTTAGTTAGAACTAGGGACTATTACCCTGTTTAGCTGATGGATATTACTTTCTGTGGTGATAAAATCTAGAGCTAAATCAAGTCAATGATTCTTAAAAAAAAATGGTGATGAGTTTTTATGAGGGTAGAATTCAGTAACATCATAAAAACTAGAATCAAATCCTCAATTTTGAAGTTTGAGAAGACTTCATATTTATATCAAGCTTTGAAGTCATTAGACAAAAATGCATGGTAAATCTTTATTCTGTGTTGCCTCTGTTGTTGATTCTGTTTGCCTTGAAATGTCACTTAAAATCACAGGGAACCAGTCAATTTGAACCGGGCATTGTAGTTTCATTCCTTTAAATTTTAAAGTGGTTTTCACTTATGTACAACCCAAACGCATTACATCATATTATTTACTTTAGATTATTAGCTCTGCTATGAAGTCATGTAGTTTTGAACCCTGGAAAAAGTATTTTCTAGCCAAGTAAGCTTTTGTACTGTGCCCTCTAGTTCACATTTTAATAAATGTCATTTTCTAAGTGCATTACCTCATGTTTTGGCTCCAGCCCAGATAAATCCTGAGAGAATAAGAGAAATGTGCTTTCTGACTGATTCATCCATATTTTATTTTACTTTTCATTAAGAAATTACTCTTTGAAGAAAATCAATAATCTTTTGTGACTGAGGGGCAAGGTTAGCATGTTGCGGTGGTACATTCTAATATCTCAAAGCAGACTGCCGTTGCCCAGCTATTGCTGATAGAATTTCTGTTCTTTCTTATTCCTGCAGCCTGGGTACACGGCGACCCCAGGAGAGTGGCCTATCCTACAGACAGCAAGGGCCACTTTTGTGGCCAGAAGGGCACCCCCAATGAGTGAGTATGGTCACTTTTGCTTTGTGTGGTATCACTGTCTAAGCTGGAACCTAGAAATTGCTTTTATACTAATCCTCCTAGACTGCTTAGGGAGACTGAAATTCATGAAGGAGGCTTTCCCCACCCCTTTTCCTACAGACAGCTATAAGCTGTTGGGAAGTTCAATACTAAATGACTTAAGATGCCATGTCATTGTCATGTAGCATTTTAGTAGAATGCATGAAGGCTCTGCTTTGTGAAAATATAGTTCTTAAAGATGGATAAGACCAGTAATTTTTTCAGTAGCCATATTTTAAATGCTTTATGAGATGGGCTATTGGAAGACCTAGTCCTGAGTATGCCTAAAAGTTAGAAGTTACCATAGTTTAAATTTTGTCACAGCACCCACAGATGAATCATTCCGCCTTTCAAAGGTAAGGGCACACCCAGATGATCTTGGATGCTTGGTCTTTTCATGAGAACTTGGCTCCTGTGGACATTGCCCCAGAGTAGCTGAGCAAAACACTGCCTTTAGATTGTAAATCAGAACAGATATTTTCACTTCTGAAAACAAGTTTTATATTTCTTCACCTAAAAAAAAACAAATAAAACCCCATAAATCTCACATTTTTAGAAAACATTCCCTCATTTATCATGCATCTATTTCTTTGCTTTCACTGCCTGAGGTTGTTGCTAAATCTCCTGGGTCTTCATAACCAATTCAGTTCCTATAAAAGCTGATTTGAGGTGGAGGTGGAGGTGGACGTGGACGTGGAGGTGGAGGAGAAGGAGAAGGAGAAGGAGAAGGAGGAAAAATAGGTTCCCCAACACTTCCACCACCAAAACGCCTGTTTCAGAAGACTTGAGTTTGTTCTCTTGCTGCCCACCCCTAACCATGAGCTTATTATTTCAGGAGATACACATATTTTTAAGAAATTAACAAAATTTATGAGTAAAATTCTTATTGAGCAATAAGAAAACTCAGAAATTTGGAGAAGTCAGAGACAAATCTTTAATTATGTCAGGTCGAGTTTACAGGGACAAGTTTACTCCCAGGAAAGAATTTCTCCCTATTAGGGACAACTGGAGTAAATTCTGAATCAGGGTGGCAATTCTTATTTTAACCTCAGTAACTTAGAAAATCTTAGACTTTGCCAACAAAACCCTCATACTATGAAGGACAAAGAAAGCACCAGGTGGTAAAAAGAAAAAAAAAATCAAACAAATCTCTAAATCTTTAGTTCTTTAAAACACTATTTTTGAAAGGGTTTTTGTAACAATAAGTTTTCTAGACCTGAGCAATGACCCACTTAGTTTGAATGAAAATGTGACACCACAAATTTCGGGACATACAGATTATTCAAAGACAGTCCTTGCTTAATGCACAGACATGCTCATTGAAGTATTATTTATAATAATACACTGACAACTGAACATATCTTCAACCACCTGTGGATACTAAATGATAGCCCATCTATTTAATAAAATGTAATCAAGCCAGTGGAGATTATATTTCTATTTTCAATAGTCAATTCTATTGATGTTTCCTTATAGTTTCTGAAGTTTATCATGATTGTATTGTTTTCCTCCTCCCTCAAAATAACATTCTCCTATATTTCACTAGTATTTTTATAATTTTCTTTTATATATTTAAATTTCCTTCAAAATAAACACGAAGCACTAAAGATTTTGTATATACAATGTAATTCAGAAAAGTAACAACAGAAAATGTAGGGTATATTTATAGAATTATGAAGTAAAACAACCTTTCTTAAACATAATGCTAAAATCCCCCAAATGAGCAATTTTAAGGAATATTACCACACAAAGTAAGTTACCTTAAGTCACTGCCAAACAAAGTTACAATCTAGATAAGAGGCAATCCAACAAAAATAAATATTTCAAGCAAATATTCCTGACTAAAAATCAAACTTAAGGATATGAGCTGCTACTAGAAGATCAAAAAGGAAAAGATGATTGATCATCTAATATAAAAAGAGGCAAAAACCATAAATGGGAAATAACGTAACAAACCATAACAGTAGAAACTGCTGTTGAAGTACAGAAAGGAAAGAAAACAAACTAATGGATATAATATTTTTTGAGTATTAGAATGCCAGATATTTAAAAGATTAAAATTTCCAGTGTTGGCTAGAGTGAGGAGAAATAAGCACCTCATTTGCTACACGTGGTAGCATGATATAATATTGCCACAGTCCGGCTGCAGCAAACTAACTGGGGGGTGACGAACAACTTGTGTACATTGATACAGCAGGAGTAGGAGCCGTTTATTGTAGGACAGGAGGGGTATATATACATTACACACAGCTCATCTTAATTAACATAAACTAGATACAGCAGTCAACCAATAAGGAATCTCCACACTTAATGGCTCGCTGGCATTACTTCACAAACCACTCCCTCTGGTAAAATGCCAGGCGCCATCTTGACTTGTTTACAGACCCTAACATAATATCAAAATTTTTCAAATATTATCAAACATATATGCTGTTGTTGATTCTCCTAGAAACTTATCTCATGGAAATTTGAATACATTTCCTACTATAATAGGTGCTGTGTTACTCAGCTTTCCATTGCTCTCACAATGGAAAGGTTTATTTGGGCTGATAGTTTCAGAAGTTTCACTTGATGGTCACTTGGTCCAGTTGCTGTGGACCTGAGGTGGCACAGTACATCATGGTGGGACACTTGGCCGAGGAGGCATCTTCACCTCAAGGCAACAGGGAAGCAGAAAGAGAGAGAGACAAGAAGAGGGCCAGGGTTCCAATATGCCCTTCAAGGGTGCTCCCTCAATGACCTACCTTCCTCCAACTAGAACCCACCTCTTAAAGGTTCCAGTAGCTCCCATTAGCCCCACAGACTAGGGACCTAAGCTTTAACACATGACTTGGGGAAGCACTCGAAACCAAAGAAAACGGAAAGAACTTAAATGTCCATCAATAGGAGATTGAGTAAACAAATTATGATATAGTCATATAATAACATACCATTTAATCTTTAAGAAAATGTCGCACAGAAATATATTTTTGGCATGGAAATGTGCCTATGATATATTGTTAATTCAAAAAATTAAGTTATTTAAAATGGAGCATGAGCAGGGCATAGTGATACATACCTGTAATCCCAGCGTTGGGAGGCTGAGGCAGGAGGATCGTAAATACAAGGCCAGCCTCAGCAACTTAACGAGGTACTTAGCAACTCAGTGAGACCCTACTTCAAAATAAAAAATTTTAAAAATTAAATTTAAAAAATAGAGTACAAGTATAATTTTGTTTTGTGGGCATGTTTATGTACTGGTACATCTTATAGTCACAGATATAAAAACACCTATATGTGCAAGGAAAAAAGTTTGAAAGGATACACATATGCTTTACAGTAATTATTTCTAAGCAAAAGGTGTTATTTTTTATTTTTATTCACATATTCATTGAGCCCCTGTTTTGTCCCAGACGGTCTTCTAAAGGAGGAGGTTAGATTGCACACAGCGGACAAACCATCTGTTCTCATGAAACTTACATTTCAGTGAAAGAATAATTGGAGATAGAGATGTAAATAAACAAGATAATTTCAAATAGTGATAAGGAAACAAAACAGGAAGCCTGATGGAGAGTGACTGGTGTTCCGTGAAAGGGAGGTCCCTCATGGCTGCCCCTTTGGGTGAGGGCTTTGATGAGGGTTGTACTTTTCAACTGAGATAGGAAGACTAGAAAAGGTGCCAGTCTTACAAAAGCTCTGGGAAGAGCTTTTAAGCCAGAGGCAAGAGGAGATGCAAAGGTCCTGAGGCATGTGATTCTCCAGGAGTAGAAAGAAGTCCAAGAAGCTGGAATATAGCAAACAAAGAGGCAGGACTTAAGCAGACATGTGAGAAACAGGAAGGACCAGATTTGTGGTTCCTACACACTCTGCCAAAGTATTTAGATTATTTATAAATGTGGGGAAGGACATGGAAAAATGTTCAGCACAAGAGTAATGGAATCCATTTTACGTTGTTAAAAGACTATTCTTCTTTTTTTTTTTCCCATAGTGAACTGTTTCAATTGTTCACAATAAGCATGCATGCAGAAAAATATAAGCTTTCCATTTTTTCTTTTTTGAAAAAAAATAATGAAATGGGATGTATTAATGAAATATAATTATAGGTATAATTCTATAATTATGAAACAAAGGTATGAGTAAGTTTTATTTCCTTACTTATGTGCTTATATGCATTGTAATTTTCTACCAAAAAAAATATATATTACTTTTATATCCCCTTTCAAATTTTCTAAAAATCAAGATTTTTTAAAAAGGTATATAAGCTGAGTCAATGAATAACTTAGCTATTAAAGTCCTTTCTGTAAAAAATAAAGTACGAAAAGAAAGTGTTGTCAGAATACATACCCTGCAGTCAATCCTGATTTTGCCTTTGAGCATTGACATTTGGGCCTGGGACACATGCTACCAGGCCTTAATTTCCCTATAATGATGCAAAAGTTAAACGAGGACAGTAATTTAGAAGAAACTGGCACCGTCATACCTGTTTGCAAAGCACTTCTATATTCCATACCACATCATTTGTTAATGTCCTCCGATTTCAATATTCTAGGCTTTCGATATCCAGTAAATAAGATCCTCTTATATTGTTAATCTTCGAGAATCTCCAGGTTTTCAGAGATAGTCAGTGAAGCCACAGATTCCACTGCAGTGTGTTCAGGGCAGCACCTAATTTTAAAACAAAGCGTGATGCTTTTGTCCCCAGTGAAGCAGCCACACACACACACCAGTTGGTCTTGGGCACAAGATCCCGACTTACTGGCATGGGTACTTATTGCTCCCTGAATTTATGCTGATTACTAACTTGTTGATTTTGCCAAACTCTCTCTACTGGGCCCATGGTTCTTTGAGGTGAGGAACACCTCACCTCTGTCTTTCTCATTGCTGTGTCTTCATCACCGACTCCCCGGCATTGTAGTAGGTACTCACAAAGTTCATTACTAAATGAATGAAAACAAAGGGGCCACACAGATTAGTGATTTGCTCCTACCATGGAGGTCATAACAACACTGCTAAGCAACTATCATTATTACTTTCATTTGGAAAATTTGGAAATGGAAATTCAGAAAAGTCAAAGTCTTTGTTAAGGTCCCACAGACTACTAAATAGCATGTTCCAACTCCATATTCTGTGCCTCTTAGACTACACACTGATAAGGATTGCAGTGAATTTGGTTTTCCGTTATAGCATGTTCAACCTAGGCCTAAAAATCTTGAACAAAGCTGGCAAAAGTTATCATTAAATAAAAATAAGTACATAAATACATAAGCTTGTGTGTTTGTGCCACAGTGAAAAGCATGTGTATTAATGGATAAGCAACTGATGGAGCCCCAAACCAGAGGGACGTGCTTGTGTATGTAACCATTACAATATTTGTTCTCTTTAGTGTCATGATGACCTTACAGCAATCCTTTGATTCTGACCTTTGAAAGACATTCCTTAGAACCAAACTTCAATTCACTGTTTAGAGAGGGGTGTGATCATATTTGAAATGTAGAATTTGGCTTTTTGTGCTTTATCTATGCCAAACCAAAGAACTCTAGGCGAAACTCTGGGAGTTTTCTAAAATATCAAGATACATGAAAGAGAGACTTCAAAGCAAGACAGGGTGCTTTGTTATTCTGTGTAACTTTCTCTGCCTTTTCAGTCTCAGGGAAGTTGTTCATGACACTGGGGTTACAGACCTTTCCTTTGAGATTTCCACTAAAAAGAACTTGATTGATTTTGATGCCACCTTCTGGCTACTACAAAAACTTCAGCTTATAAAGGTTGTGTTAAAACAACTTGGAACATTGTCTGAAGTCACCGAATCAGACAGACTGAACTACCCTTCCCCCAGGATGTGGCTCAGATAAGGAAAATGGAAGATTGAGGGGCAAGAGCTCTTCCATTTAAATTTTGTGTTCAAATTATGCCATTATACATGTACTCCCTCTTTTTTTTTGCATTACAATTTTTTTTGAATTTTAATATTTTTTATTTTTTGGTGGACACAACATCTTTGTTTGCATGTGGTGCTGAGGATCAAACCCAGGCCGCACGCATGCCAGGTGAGTGCGCTACCGCTTGAGCCACGTCCCCAGCCCCCATTACAATTCTTAATACACGTATATACCACATTGGCGTGAACATACTTTATATACAGAGTTACGAGAAATTGTGCTGTATATGGGTAATAATGAGTGTAATGCATTCCACTATTGTCATGTTTGAAATAAATAAATAAATAAATCGATGTGTTCAATTTGGCATCTCCATGAAACAGGAACAACTTTGTCTTTATTCACTGCAGGACCTTTCACAGAATTGCAAGAGCGTCCCACAAATCTATTTGAACCCAATACAAGCCCAGACCCCCAACTTAGTTTAATTTTTAAAATTTGTGCCAAAATAATATATGCCTGTGAACACAAATCAAACAGTAATGGAGAGCTTATCATTCAACTAATAGTCATCTATCCTAAGACTCTTCACCCCTGATTTTATTCCACAGAGATAATCTTTTCCTCTGGTTTTAATTCTTCTGGCAATTTTTAAAATGTATATAATGTATATAAATGTATATAAAATGTATATTTACATATATGTAAATGTATATACAAATATATATAAATATATATTTAAATATATATTTATATATATATAAAAATATATAAATATATGTATATATAAATGTATATATAAATAACTTTAGATGATATGCTTACCCTTTAATTTTGTGCTTTATTAACTTTAGACGATATCTACTGAATCTGCTCAGGAAAACAGAGACTGAGCTCATTTACATTATGTCTTTCCCTTACCTCCTCTTCCTCCTTCTTCTCCTCCTCCTCCTCCTTCTCCTCCCATTTTTGATAGTTAAATTGCTACCTTTATATTTCCTAATGGTCCCATTTGATGGTATACTAGACCTCTACTTCTTGTTCTACTAACATTTTTTTTAAGAATTTGACCTTTATTTTATTTATTTGTTTTTATGTGGTGCTAAGGATTGAACCCAGTGCCTCACATGTGCTAGGCAAGTGCTCTACCACTGAACCACAACCCCAGCCCTCTACTACATTTTTTGAACTATAAATTGTTTTATTTTTGTTCCAAAAATTTAATGTTCGCTTAAAACCCAGAACATAATAGGAAAAGATATATTTATCCATTGAGCCTTTGCATAAACGTTTTAAGAGTTGACTCACAGTATATTATTTAAATTATTTCACATAAATCAAACTTCTTATAAAGTATATTTTAAACTCTATTGATGATTTTAGAAAACAATCACAACATAAAAATCAAGACTCTTCCTCTGTTTCCAGAAAAATGGTTTACTGTAAAGTTATCCTTTTAATATCTTTGATGTCAATTCTGGGGAAATGAGGCCATTTCCTGCCTTGTTTGATGATCCTCTTGCCCTGATTGTGTTCATGTAGTGTCTTTCCTTTGTACAGCATGACAGCTCCTACCGTAGAAGCCTTAAAAGAACACCCTTATTGTTTCCCTAACTGCCTCCTGATTTCTGTGGTCTCCTTGCTCACCTTCTCATTGTAATAGCCACAAAGGACATGCTTCTGTTTCAGATATCCATGTTCAGAACAAATGTCTATATTCCCACATTTAATTAAGTTTCTGAGGGTTTCTTCTCCTATGCTGTTTATCGTCAATGCTGTGTCTGTTTGGAGGAGCTGCCATCCAAAAGATGTCATCCAAAAGGCTGGAATTCTCCTTACTTCCACTGGTATCATTTGCCTGTGCTTTAAATATGGCTGGACCCAGGACTGCTAATGCTGGCCCCCAGGGAGGGCCTGGAAACCCTGGCCAGCTCTGTTGATGTATTTGCTGCAGTAGCTCTCAAGAGTTTTAGAGCAGTCCACATGCTGTGGGCTACCGAGGCACCACAGTCAACAGCACGCCAGATGCCGTCTTCCTTTTCTGCTAAATTTTGACAGCATCTTGACACCTCTTTAGGTCCCCATCTTTTATTTCCCTTCTGCCCCTTTTCCTTTGCCCTTCTACCTTTCTGTATTTACTCTTTTACAGGCTTGAATTTGTCACCATTTATGTTCAGTCTTGCAGCTTCAACAGAATCCAGCATGTTCTGTTGGTAGGTTGATTTCAGAAGTAAGGAGCAATGATAAAGGACTTTGACTTGGTCTTAATTGTACAATCTTTATTCACTTCCAGGCTATTATATTTTCATTTCTATCTTGTCTCTAATCTAAAAATCAAATCTCAAACGAATTTTATTTAGTTAGTTATAGTTATACATAATATTGGGGTTTATTCTGACATGACTACACAATGATGGAATATAATTGGCTCCTTTTCAGTTCCTGGTACATCACCTTTCTTCCCCCTCCTGCCTATTACCTATTTCTACTCGACTGATCTTTTTTTCTATTTATTTATATATTTTTTTAAATTAATTACATTGTGAATACACCTAAAGATGGAATTTACGATAGTATCTTCAAATATGTATGTAAGAAAATTTGGTCAGTTGCATTCCACGTTCCTCCCTTTCCCCATCCCCCCTCAATCCCCGTCCTCTACTCTAGTTTCATGGAATTCCCTCCCTTCTTTTTCTCCTTCTTTCTCTTTCTCTTTCATTGTTTCCTTATTTTGATTTAATTTCCAACTATGAGAAAAAACATTTGACCCTGGATTTTTTTTTTTTGGGGGGGGGGGTCTAGCTTATATCTCTTAGCACAATATTCTCTGTTTACCAGCAGATGCTATAATTTCATTCTTCTTTTGAGTAAAACTCTGTGGTGTGTATATATACCACATTTTCTTTATCTATTCATCTATTGAAGGGCATCTAGGCTGTTTCCAAAACTTGGCAATTGTGAATTGTGCTATAAACATTGATGTGACCGCATCACAATAGTATGCTGATTTTAGATCTTTTGGATACACTGAGGAGTGGGATAGCTGGTTCCTCTGGTGGTCCCATTCCTAGAATTTTGAAAACCTTCAAATTTAATGGCAACAAAAGATCATTTCACATTTTACTTTGCTTCAATATAGAGCAATAACATTCTTGAATAATTTTTTGTTTGCTTGTTCCCAAATATTATCCTGAACAGAGGTCGTCAGGAACATGTTTACTGCTAATGCATGTTACTTTGCAGAGGTTTCCTCTTCTTTGAAGACCTATCTATAGAGCTCTGTCCCTTAGCTCCACTCAGGACTCAGTAAATCGAAGGCCTGTTGCATGGCATTCATTCTGGAGCTTTCCTACCTCAGAAGATTGGATCCTATCTCTAGAGTTGTCAGATAAAGCAAATAAAAATACAGAATGCCTAGTTAAATTTTAATTTCAAATAAGCAACAAGTCTTTCTTTCAGTACAAGTTATATTGCATTCACTGTTTCCTGTGTCCCAAGGCTGTTCCTTTCTTTGCTGACCCTTTGTTTTGAAGAACATTCCGTTACCTTCCTAAGAAAAAATAGGAAGGAAATTTTATGAGTTCCTTGAAATGTCCCCTTTTCTCTCATTTTATTTTTCTTTTTCTCTTTATGTTTGGTTGAAAGTCTAGCTATAAAATTGTAGCTTGAGACACAATTCCCCTGAGAAATTTGAAAACTGTTCTGCTATTCTTTGTATTCAGTAATTCTAAAGCTTCTCATTCACACACTTGGTGGCTTTTTCCTCTGGAACTATGACCCTTGTCAGCTCTGGAATATTTTCTTTTGTTATTTCTTTTTTTTAAAATTTATTTTTTTTTATTGGTTGTTCAAAACATTATAAAGCTCTTGACATATCATATCTCATACATTAGATTCAAGTTGGTTATGAACTCCCAATTTTACCCCAAATACAAATTGCAGAATCACATCGGTTACACATCCACATTTTTACATAATGCCCTATTAGTAACTGTTGTATTCTGCTACCTTTCCTATCCTCTACCATCCCCCCTCCCTCCCCTCCCATCTTCTCTCTCTACCCCATCTACTGTAATTAATTTCTCTCCCTTCTTTTTCCCCCCATTCCCCTCACTTCCTCTTACATGTAATTTTGTATAATGATGAGGGTCTCCTTCCATTACCATGCAGTTTCCCTTCTCTCTCCCTTACCCTCCAACCTCTCGTCCCTGTGTAATGTTAATCATCTTCTCATGCTCTTCCTCCCTGCTCTGTTCTTAGTTGCTCTCCTTATATCAAAGAAGACATTTGGCATTTGTTTTTTAGGGATTGGCTAGCTTCACTAAGCATAATCTGCTCTAGTGCCATCCATTTCCCTGCAAATTCTATGATTTTGTGATTTTTTAGTGCTGCGTAATACTCCATGGTGTATAAATGCCACATTTTTTTTATCCATTCATCTATTGAAGGGCATCTGGGTTGGTTCCACAGTCTAGCAATTGTGAATTGTGCTGCTATGAACATCGATGTAGCAGTATCCCTGTAGTACGCTCTTTTAAGGTCTTCAGGGAATAGTCCAAGAAGGGCAATAGCTGGGTCAAATGGTGGTTCCATTCTCAGCTTTCCCAGGAATCTCCATACTGCTTTCCAGATTGGCCGCACCAGTTTGCAGTCCCACCAGCAATGTACAAGAGTACCCTTTTCCCCACATCCTCGCCAGCACTTGTTGTTGTTTGACTTCATAATGGCTGCCAATCTTACTGGAGTGAGATGGTATCTTAGGGTGGTTTTGATTTGCATTTCTCTGACTGCTAGAGATGGTGAGCATTTTTTCATGTACTTGTTCACTGATTGTATGTCCTCCTCTGAGAAGTGTCTGTTCAGGTCTTTGGCCCATTTGTTGATTGGGTTATTTGTTTTCTTATTGTTTAATTTTTTGAGTTCTTTGTATACTCTGGATATTAGGGCTCTATCTGAAGTGTGAGGAGTAAAAATTTGTTCCCATGATGTAGGCTCCCTATTTACCTCTTTTATTGTTTCTCTTGCTGAGAGAAAACTTTTCAGTTTAAGTAAGTCCCATTTGTTGATTCTTGTTATCAACTTTTGTGCTATGGGTGTCCTATTAAGGAATTTGGAGCCCGACCCTACAATATGTAGATCGGCGCCAACTTTTTCTTCTATCAGACGCAGAGTCTCTGATTTGATATCTAGCTCCTTGATCCACTTTGAGTTAACTTTTGTGCATGGCGAGAGGAGGGGATTCAGTTTCATTTTGTTGCATATGGATTTCCAGTTTTCCCAGCACCATTTGTTGAAGATGCTATCCTCCCTCCATTGCATGCTTTTAGCTCCTTTATCAAATATAAGATAATTGTAGCTTTGTGGATTAGTCTCTGTGTCCTCTATTCTGTACCATTGGTCCACCCTCCTGTTTTGGTACCAGTACCATGCTGTTTTTGTTACTATTGCTCTGTAATATAGTTTTAAGTCTGGTATCATTCTTTTGTTATTTCTTTGCTGCTTTTTTTCCTTGCATTTTTTAAAAAATAATTTTTAGTTGTCAATGGACTTATTTATCTACATGCAGTGCTGAGAATTGAACCCAGTGCCTCACACATGCTAGGCAAGCACTCTACGGCTGAGCCACAACCCTAGCCCTTTCCTTGCATTTTATTAGCCCTCTTTTTAAAAATTATTAGTCATACTTTGGATTTTTTGAGAATTCAATTCCTTCAGCCAGGGATTACAGGTTTGTGCCACTACACCTAGTGGACGTGTGTTAAAGAACCCTGCGTGCCCTAAATTATTTTATTAATTTCATCCAGCATCAGATTCTGTCTGCTTACCTTAGTCTTTTCCTTTTGTTTTCTTATTTGCCTCATATTCCTGATTGATCATTCATTCTTTTTTATTATTATTTATTAGTTCTAATCAGTGATACATGACAGTAGAAAGCTCTTCAATTCATTGTACACAAATGGAACAGAATTTTTCACTTCTCTGGTTGTGCATGAAGTAGAGTCACACCATTTGTGCAATCATACATGTACCTAGGGTAATGATGTCCATCTCATTCCACTGTCTTTACTACCCTTTTGCCCCATTCAAAATTCCTCCACTTTTCCCATGGACCGCCCCCCCCCCCCGCCCACTGCCATGGATTAGCATCCACTTATATTAGTGATCATTCATTCTTACTAAAGAAAGGCTGAGGATGAGTGTGTGGGTTTTCTTGGCTGCTGTGTTTGCAGGTCAAGTTTCCAAGGAGCTCTCTGCGCTATGTCTGGGGTTGGGTCTCTGTTGGCTGTCAGATTCTACTACAGCATGAGCTGATGGAAAACCAGGTAGATGTCAGGCAATGACTTTCAAAATACTATAATATAAAGGGACGTGGGCCAAAATATCAAATCCACAAGTCTTTGTTATCCTCAGAAGGTTCATTTAATATGAAGTCTCTGTTTTTGCTTGTTTTTCCTGGATGCTGGACTTGTAGGAGTATAGGGGTATAGGAGAAGTATAGAGGTGGTGATTTACTCTACAGGTCTATATGTAAACTCTCAAATGATCTTCCTGCTTTTGGCTACATTTATCACTGTTAACTCTGTGTCCAGCATTTTTCATGATTTTTAACAGGCAATTCATGCCTCTCCCTTTCTATGGTCCTGTAGGATGTATTCATCATTCAGTGCACTTCCATAAGTATTGTTGAACTCTTGTGACTTGTGAGCAGATTCACCCTCCATAACCTTAGCTAGTGTGATGATTATTCTTTTTTTGTACTTTTATTATTTTATATTAATATGTCTCAGGAAGAGATGGTACATCATCTTGAATTTACAGTTTGCTATTGTTTCTCTTTTTTATTTCTTGATGAGAATATGATTTCCACTAAAGAGTGAGTTACTTTTTCAATCGCTCCCTCAGAATTGATCAGCCGCAACCATCATCATCTAATTGGTACTCTAAGGAATGTGAGATCCACTGAAATTTGAATATATGACAGAAAGTGGAAGAAGATTTGTACTGAAAATTTAAAGAGAATTTTAACTAAGACTTTGAAAAGTCTTATGTTGGAATTGGTTTCATTCATTCCACATTTGTGTGTGGCTATAATGGGTCAAGTACTAGACTACATTTTGGCAAGGTAGGAACATAAAGATGAATAAAGTATCGCTTGCACCCTTGAGGATAACATAATCTGGTGAATAAATTGAGTGTATGTTGCATTTCGCAGTTTATAAATTAAATTTAACTATGGTGGACTCCTGACACTTACTGATTTACCATTCATAGTTTTAATTTCTCCTTAGGGATCCCAAGATCCATGATGTGTAGTTTATTTATTTAGGTACAAATTTGAGTCATATGCATGGAGAGGTTGTGTGGATGGTGTAGTTGCTTGAGTGATGAGAGAGCCAAGCTGACACTTGTGGATCTCTAAGGTTTCCCTGTGCATATTGTGTATGAATTAGTAACCAGCTGCATTAACCATTTGACGTCAATGGGATACAAGCACAAAATAGGTTTATTTTTCTTCTATCATTGATTTTAACCATGCTCTTTCATATCTCCCTGCCTGTTGCAAAGTTTCCAGATACATCATTAAAATCTTAGGGTAGCTAAATTTAAAATTTTAATCTTATTTTTTCTAATCCCCTCCAGCTGGTTTGCAAGTTTGACCCTGCAAAGAAACTTGGAATGGGAGAAGGAGCCTGGTCTACTCTTTCACTTCATTTTTCTCTTTCTTGTTCTAGCTCTTTTGTTGTGCGGTGAAGGATGGTAGGATAAGGAAGGGGATGTATGTCTGTTATGTTGATGACCACTCCCCGACACACTCCCACATGGTTGTTATTACAACTGAGACATAACTGATTGGTCATCAATACTCTCTTTATAGCAAGCATCCAAATAATGGCTCATTCATGGGAACAGGGTGGCTGTATAGTTGTCTGATGTGAAATATCAGCTCTGTTTTGCTGTCCCACGAATGCCTTTAGTTCTTCCATTCCTGGTGTTTCGTATCCACATTCTTTTACTGTCAAGCAAGGTACCACCACGAGGGCTCAAATCCATTTACTTGACTCCACATCCTATCTACCATGACAGGCTGCTTCACTCTTACCTTCTTTATTCTCCATTAACTTTTTTCAACTCTGTGGGTCTCATTTCTTCATTCTCAAATAGGTACAGAGGCAGATCTGCCACAGAAGGAGGTGTTCAACTGGAAAATGAGGTCCTGGTCTGCCCTTCTCTCAGATTCCTTCAGTCTCTGTGGGAGGTTCTCTCAGATCCTTCTGTAATTTGGATGTGAGAAGAGACAACCCACCCTCTCCTCAGTGAGGAGGGGAGGGAAAGTCCTCTTAACTCTGATCATTGCATTTTGCCAACTCTGTTTGCTCCAATCTGCCTCCCTGACTCCATCTTTTGTTTATGTAGGGGCAAGAAGAGGATAAAGTGATAGAAGAATCTAGCCCCAATTCCTTGTGGAGGACTTTCTTTATCCATGGATTTGGACTCTTCTTACTAATTCTGAGCCAGTAGGAAAAATATTGCTCAACAGCCCATTATGTTTATGCTATATATGTAGTCATATGAATTCACAGGAGACTTGAAAAAATGCTAGGAAACATTTTTCTTGAGTAGTTAGGAATGTATTTCCTCCCCCCCCCCCCCATGTTTTTATTGGTGCATTATAGTTGTATACAATGGTGGGATTTGTTGTTAATATTCATACCTAGGGCTATGTTTCTTAAGATGTGATTTATAAGCCTCCTATATCTGAATCCACTGGGGAGCTTAAGGGAACTGTTGCTTTTTCCTGGGTCCCATGTTCAGCCATTGGGCTCTCAAGGTTGTAAAGGAGATAGGAATCAGGATTTTCAATAAATACCCCAAGTTTTACTTATGTTTACTGAAGTTAGATAACCACTTGTCTTGCCCACTACACATTATCTTAGTCCTCCTAACACTACTGTGAAGTAGGTAGTGCTGGTATTGTCTTCATTTGACTAATGAGGAAATTGAGATTCAGAAGAGAACCATGATTTGTTGAATGGCAGAGTAATAGTCCACACAAAGACAGTGATTAATTAGCTGCCACGGACTATAATTTTAAACAGAGAGAAAAATAGCACTGTATCTTTGTTCGGATTACCGAAGTAATACGTGTTTCTTTTAACTAAGAAACACATAAAGGCACAAAAAATAACTAAAGAAATATGGTTCCAATATTTAGATAAAATAATTTTTCCCTGAATATAATTTGTCAAGTCTCTTTTTACAAAATTGAAATCAAATCATATTTTAATACTCTTTAGTAAGCTGCTTCTTAAAATTAATGTTTTGTGAATTTTTCCATTCATTGTGTCCTTCAACATTAATTTCAATGGCAATGTAATATTCCTCTTAATGAAGGTACAGTTTTAGATCTAACCAATCCTTTGCTGATGGACAATTTAATCATTTCAATGTTTTACAATTACAAAAAAAATGCTTCAATTATTAGGTAACTTAAAGGGGAGTTTGAAAGTACATTTCAATTGTCTAGAGAAAATGAAGCCAATTTTAAAAGGTCACATGCTAAAGTATTGGGATCTGAAATGTTATGGAACATTCCCATGGTTACTAAAAAGATTATTTTATGTTGCTTTCTTTTTTTTTTTTAACAGGAACAAGACCATTTTGTTTTACTTTAACCTGTTAAGATGTGCCAAGCCTTCCATTCTGTTTGGCCTACAGTGCCCTACCACACAGGTAAGGGAAAAGATGAGACTGGAGGTGTTAGAAATTCTGAGCATTTTTGGATGAGATAATTCAGAGATTTCATTTGAGTTCTGTGTAAGTGTGGTGGGAAAACATAAGTAAGATCTCATGTTTGTTCATAGAAAACCAAAACTAAACGGAGATTTAAAATTTAGACTCACTAAGGAATCCTAATGATTATCTTATCCAACCACCTACTTTTACAAATAAAGTGGATATATTTTTCTCATGACCATTATCATATTAGGAAGAGAAGGCTAGCTTCTGTAACTAACTAGTTTTTCAGTGACTTAACACCATAATGTTCTCCTTTGACCACATAAGAGCACAAGGCAGGTGTCTGTGGTCAGTGGACTACTCTCCTCCAAACTCCTGCTGTCCAATGACTTTGCCATCCTTTAAGTCCTCTTCATCACCTGTATCCAGCTGCCAGAAGGAGATAGTAAGAATGAATAAAGCACCCCTACTCTTGTTTTTCACTTTTTCTTTTTTAACGGGGATTAAACCTAGAAGGGCTTAAACACTGAGCCACACACCCAGCCCATTTTATTTATTTATTTATTTATTTTGAGACAAAATCTCACTAAGTTGCATAGGACCTTGTTGAGGCTGGCTTTGAACTTGCAATCCTCCTGACTCAGTCTCCTGAACAGCTGGGATTACAGATGTGTGCCACCGTGCCCCGTTAACAACCCCATTCTAAGAAGCCATGGATCAGAAGAGTTACACATTGCAATTTTACTCATATGCCATAGAGATAAATTAGGTATGGTCATCCCTAGATGCAAGGAGGAAGGAATCAAGCAATGGTAGTTCAGAAATGAACTTGTTCCATGGAACAAGAGTCACAAACCTCAATGGACAGTTGATTGTGTCTTCCATAGTCTACTCCTCTGGCTCCCAGAATACCCTTCTTCTTCTGAAAGAAGAATCCGGAGTCCCATGTGCTTTCATTACTTAAAGTCCTGACATTCCAGGTGCTATGGGTGATGGATGGTTCTCTCCATCAGATCTTGACACTAAATGTACAATGGGGAATGTGTAGGAAAATTAGAATATAAACTCCCATTCAGAAAGGGAGAAGTGATAAACACACAATAGTCCCTGGTGCAAGATGATGGGAAGCAGTCCTTTCTCTGACCTGAATTATGCTCCATGAGAGGCTCCTCCTCATCCATTCCTTATACGGTCTTTTGCTGAGCCACCTCGGAGGCTATTTCCTGTCCATTAGCTCCATGCCCCACCCTTGCTGAGCACCGGAGACAAAGCCCTCCAGACAGTCATATAGCTTTGAAGCTCAACTTCTGTTGTGTATGTTTAGTGCCTCAAAGAATATTTCGACAGATGCAGGCTTTTCTAAGCTAGCTTATAATTTATTTGGAATTTCATCAATCTCAAAGCTTAGTAGACTTCTGACAGATGTGCTTTTTCTTGCTTCCATGTGCCAGTAATAGTACCCAAAGATCTTTCCTAGAGCTAGTTTATAGATCCACTTTCTTTGCTTACTCATCTCCCTTAAAGATTTTTGAAATTTTATTTCTGCCACTTAGGATGTTGGTATCTTAGTTCTGTGACCACCTCTATTTAAGCCCCCAAGTTCAAGGTCAAATATTTGACCTTGTCAGTAACAATAATCACTACTCTTTACAATCTCAATTTCAAGCATCCTACTGTCTGGTCCTCTCAATTTATAATATTCCCAATTTAGTGATTCTTCTTCCTCACTGGGAAGTACAAACCACTGATCCTTACCCCCCTTCAAAGTGTGCCTCATTTCCCTGATTTTTCATCTCCCTCTCTACCTGACTTAGATTCCTGCATACCTTATTAAAAGTTGCAACTTTATACATACTCTCAACTCCTTTGCCCTCTCTCACTTCAATGTAGTAAATCTCATTTCTGGTTAAATGTGATTTTCTGCCTATTCCTATGCATGTTCTTGGAAAAGAGCACAACAATCCTTTAAATTTAGGGCCTAACCTCAAGTGGGTATTTACTGCTGTTCCACAATCCTGCTCTAGACCCCTGTCTGTTCATTAGCTTGCTTCCCTAGAAAACAATTTTATACCTTTCTCTCTTACCTCCAACCTCAAAACCTTCCCAGCCTCCATGCCTGATTTTGCTTCCTGCTTTGATGAGAAAGTACATTCAGGAGACAGTTTGAAAGAGTTCTGCTCTGACCTCCACTTGCCTATGTGCCTTCATTCATATCATATACTCATCCTTCCTTTTCTTCTCTGTGGGAGAAACTGCCTGTGCTTCTTGTGACAGCCCCTCCTTTTGTGCATGAGATCTCATCCTGTCTCACATCTTGGATTATATAATTTCAGAAATATCCTGTTTTATTCATTATCATTTTTCCTTCTCTACTAAATCATTCCCCATCAATATCCAACCATGTTGCTCTTCCTTACATCTTAAAATAATCTTTTTGATCACGTATACCTTCTTAGCTACTGCTCCACATCTCTGTGCCTCTTTTTTTTTTTTTTTCAAAAGATGGTCTATATTCGGGGATCTAAATCCTTTTCTTTCAGTCTCATCCAGGGTTTTATCCCTACTTCAATTCCTAATTTGAAAATTATACCTATTGATATACCTATTATTAGACCAAAAGTCATTTCTCAATCCACATTTACTTGATCTGGTAGAAGTGTTTAATCTCTCTTCAGTACAATACCGTCTTCATTTTATTTGGGGGGCACAGATTCTTCTGTATTTTCTCTCAGCTCTGTGGTTGTTTCCTATCAGTCTCCTGTACTGTTTTCTCCTCATCTTTCTGACATCTCCTAAACATTGGAGTTTCTTTCCTTACCAAACTTCCTCTTCTAATTTTGCATTTACTCTTGGTGATCTCATCTAGTATCATGGAATTAACACCACCTTCTACGCTTCCCTTTCTAATTTGTATCTGAAAAAAAAATCTGCTTTATATTCAACCACCTGTGTAGTGTCTTTACAGGTATAGTTGACAAATTTTTAAGTGTCTAAAACTGAATTACTAATCTCTGACTTCATCCCTAAATTTCTTCCCTACCCCCAAAAGTCTTTTCTCTTTCAATTAACATTAGTACCGAATTCCATGGAATCATCCTTGATACCTCTCTCACATACCCATGCTTGAACTGTCTGTTAATTCCTTTGGTCATCCTTCTGAATCTACTCTGGACAAAACTACTTGCCACCACCTCTTCCCTTTCTCAGGGAACCATCATCTCTTTTCTAAAATCAGTTCAGTGATCTCCCGAGTGGTCTTTCTGACTCTGTCCTTGTGTGGACCTGCTCTTCTATAGTCTCTTTCCAAACCAGCAACCAATGTGAACTGTTCAAATGAAAGTAAGATGATGTCTCTTCTTTACCTAAATGCTCCAATAAATTTTATGTATCCTTTTTGGTCTGACCAATTCTCTGAGCACACATCTCTGATACTCCTTTTGCTCGCCACACTCAGGTCACACTGACCATCTGTTGTTCTTTAAAGGACCCAGAAAGCTTCTGCCTCTGAGCCTTTGATTTTACCATTTTCATTCCCTCCCATCCTCTTCCTCCAGACTCTAAGGCTTGATTCATGTCAAATGTTACAAATGCAAAGCAAATGTTACTTTCTTAGAAAGACCTACCTATTTAAGATTGGAATCTCACCCAGCCATCCCTTCCCATCTAGCCTCTTTTCTATCCTTTTTTCCCATAGCATTTAGTCCTATCTTATAACAAACATTTGCTTATTTTTTATTTGTTATACATCTCTCCCTACCAGAAGGCAAACTGCTTGAGAGCAAAGTTCTCATTTGTTTTGTTCGCTTCTGACTCCCCAATTCCTGGAACAGTCTCAGCATAGGTGACAAGTCAATATTTATGGAATGAATAAATTAATAAATGAGTGAATTAATATCTTCCTACTTTCAGTTAAAGACTTTTCTACCACATTATACAAATCTGTCACTAATATGACAAAACAAAAAGTAGTACACATTATGCTTATTTATTATTTTTCATAAACTATTTACTAAATCATCTTTTCTTCATAACAAATATAGTGTTTTAATCTCCAATGCAATGCACCCTCCCAATGACCACATTCTAATTTATTTAGAGTGTTTAGCATATATTAATTGGAGATATAAAAATAGGGGCAAAGAACTAGACTTGAAGTGCCCTTTGTGGTATACAGAGAATCAGAATTGAGTCAGGATATGTTTTAGATGCTGATAATGCAGCCCTGCACTTAGTTTGCCAGGCCGTGGTACTGATCTGAGCCATATTTTTATGCATTAAGTTTTTGATAACTGCCAGCGTGGTCCAGACATGTACCACAGGCATTTAAAGGACAGACTGAGATCAATTAGGATACCCAACCTCAATGTGACCTTCATTTTTGGCTAATTATATGTTGATTGCTACTAATCAGCACCCTATTTGAAGTGAACAAATTGGTCTGATAGAAGAAAGAGTAAAGAGCAGTTGCTGTGTTGGTTTTTTTTAAGAGCTCATTTGTGTCTGGAATGAAATCTGATATGATTCTCTTTAACAAACCACATTTTACCATTTTACTTTCTTTTATGTGTTGCATTCACAGCACTTTTATGTGTAGTACACATGGTGTGTGTATTTGTAAGAGCTGAAATTGTCATGATCCCAACTCAGTAGTTCCTACCATCATTTAAAGCCTATGAAAGCATTAGCTTTTTAAATGCTCACTTTTATAAATCCACTGAAATGCATCCAACAGGGGAACTAGTTCAGTTATCTTTCAACATCTTTTAAGTAAATAATCAAGCCTGGGAAATATCTCCTAATATGTTAATTTATTCAGATTAACTGCAATCAGAGTGAACTTTTGATATTTGCATTGATGATAACCTTAATCTTCTTCCAAAAAATGTGGACAGGTTGGATGGTGTGAACACACCTATATAGTTCTTCAGCTTTTTTAGAAGGGTACCTGTGACATCTCTAATATTTTCTCCAGAAGTGTGTTAGTCAGTTTTCCATTGCTGTGAAAAAAAAAAAAATAAGAAAAACAAATTAAAGGAAGAAAGGTTTATTTTGACTTATGGTTTCACAGGTTTCAGTTCAGACACTTGGGTCTGTTGATTCTGGGCCTGTGGTGAGGCAGACCATCAGGGCAGGGAGGACATAGCATAGCAAAGTTGCTCACCTCATGGCAGCCAGGAAGGGTGAGAGAGAGAAAAGCAGGTGAGGGGTCAGGAATGAGACAGAGTCCCCCAGAACATACCCCCAATGATCCACTCCCTTCAAGTAGAATCCTACCTCCTATAATTTCTACAACATCCCATAACCCATTCAGTTATGAATCCATCAATGGATTAATCTATTGGTGACACTAGAGTGCTGATGATCCAATTATTTCTCAAAAGCCCCACCTCTGAATATCACTGCACTGGGGACCAAGCCAACACATGAGCCTTTGGGGGACATTCTACATCCAAACTATAGGAAGAGGTATATAAGTGCATGTGTGTGTGTGTGTGTGTGTGTGACAGAGGTGGGGGGGAGAGGGAGAGAGACTATGAAAGAGAAAATATATATGGAGGTGTGAGTGTGGAGGAATGGGCTGTTTACCTTGTCAAAACTTCTAGAAGGTATTAGATTGCTGCTGTAACAAGACGATGTTCACTTGAGATTTGAGGAGTCCACTTAGTTAGCCTAGTAACAGCTGTGAAGTCAGCACTAAATACCCTTGTGTATAGCAGAAACATGACCCAAAAGAAGGAAGAAAGATGTCAGCTCAGCAGCAGTATTTTTGCCTAACTGCCTATAGGGGTCAGCCCATGAGAATAATTACCAAAGTACAATGTGGAGATGGTGCAAGTCAGGGCAAAGGAGGAGTTCACAAGAAGAAACTGAATTAGTAGAGATGTTTAATGGTTGACTGTAGCTCAGATGGCTTACTATGATCTTTCTTTCTTTTTTTAATTATAAACAAAAGCAAAACCAACAGTAATTCTTTCTTTTTGTGGAATTACTAATTGAATTGCAGTCACTTCCTGGTGGCTCCATGAATGAGTGATTTGGTTTGGCACTGATAGTACCCCAAGTTCATTAATATAAAATGATTACATGAACGACCTCTCTGCCCATGTCTACATGGTGTTGGGAAAAGACTATAATAATGATTGATTGTGGCAAGTAGCCCTAAATAATTGTTCATTTCTTATGGGATAAAACTCTGATTATGTTTTGATAATTCACTGTCACTAATTATTGTAATGGCATAAGTTATCAACATTCAGAACATTTTGAACTACCATCTTATTCATATTTAGAAAAGGACACAAGATTCTCACTCTGCATATGCATAAAGTATACAGCAAAATTAATCTTGATTTTATACTCTTAGCTCTAATTCATAAAATCATTTTTAAAGTTTTATTTAAAAATCCATCATTTCTAGGCATAAAGTGGTGCATTCCTATAATCCCAGCAATTTAAAAGTCTAAAGTTGGAGGATTGCAAGTTTGAGGCCAACCTCTGAAATTTAGCAAAATCCTATCTCAAAAAAATTCTTTAAAGGCTTGGGAATGTAGCTCCATGGGAGAGCACCCCTGAGTTGTATCCTAGTATTGAAAAAAAAAGGCCATCATCATCTTATAGTAATGGTCACATAAATATACACATGTGATAAATTTTACAGAACTACATCCCCATGCAGACACACACAAATGAGTGAATATAAAACTAGTGCAATCTAAATAAGTTTAGTGGACTGTAACAATATAAATTTCTTCATTGTAATATTTTGTTATAATATGTAAACTCTTACCATTAGGGGGGAAACAAGTAAAGAGTATGTGGAATCTATTCCTTAAAACTACCTATGAATCTATATTTATCTTAAAATCAAAAGCTAACAATAAGCCCATCACTGTATAGTACCTGATTGTTTTAACATAGCATCAACATTGGAGAGGAAGGAGTAGAGCTTGATAACTCTGTATTTGGAATTTAATTTTTTTTTACAATAAGACTAGAAATTGGTTTACATCCTTCTGATAGAAAACAGTGCTTTGCTGTTTATTCTGGTGGACAATTCACAAGTCTCACCTTATGGATACTTCCTGATTTGTTCTCATTTCAGTTGCCATCATTATTTTCCTATTCTTCATAGATCTGTGTCTCCAAGTGCCCAGAAAAATTTTTAACCTACGTGGAAATACAAATTTCGTACAAAGGAAATAATAGTAATTGGTTATACTACAGTCAATTCTGCCAGCCTACTGCTGAACCTGAAAAGGTATGTGTGTTTAAGGTTACAACTAGAGAAGAATTTAACTTTTGTCTCAGTCTCAAGTGTAATATGATCATCTGTTACTGGACAAGCCCCTACATCTAAGAAATGATTACTAAAGGCACCATTCCATTAAAACACAAATGCATATGTATACTCATGAACACACACCCCATTTATACAGTATTATTGTGCAGACTTGGAGTGTTAAGACAGGCTGTTAAGTCTGGTAAGTTATCTTCAACTTTTTTCTGGCACCAGCAAATTCTCTACCTGGATGGAAATTTTTGCTGTGAAGTGTTAGGATTTAATGTAATTTGCAATCACCATTTCATTTATGTGTGATGGAGCCCCATAGTAACTTAAAAATACAAATTTTACTTCCAAGACTAGTTTGATAAATACTCATTAAATGACAACAAAAGAAACTTATCTAGGTTTGAGATTTATAAGGGATTTCTAAAGCCTAATTATGTTAAATAATATTAGTGACTTTTGGGCTGGAGATGTGGCTCAAGTGGTAGCGCGCTCGCCTGGCATGCGTGTGGCCCGGGTTCGATCCTCAGCACCACATACAAACAAAGATGTTGTGTCCGCCGAAAACTAAAAAATAAATATTAAAAAAAATTCTCTCTCTCTCTCTCTCTGTCTCTCTCACTCTTTCTAAATATATATATATATATATATATATATATATATATATATATATATATATAAGTGACTTTTACAGTAGAGAAGATGCTCTTTTTCGGGGTGTGGGAGTGGTGGTGTGATGTATTAGACACCCGGATATAGCTAAAACAAAGACACACACCCTCACAGGTGTGCTTTGGTTTTAGAGGGTCTGGTTGTATTACTGTTGATTTGATTGAACCATGGTTAGGGCATTTAAAAGAGCTTGTCAAACAATAATTTATGTGTGATGATCTTATAGTTATTATTATTGGGAGGAAGTAATTTGGAACAATGAGATTTATGGAGTTACATTTGGAAGGAATAAAACTTTTATATGGAGAATAAAAGTAGTCCTCACATGACTTCTGACAACTTAATTCACTCTTCCTTTGTTTCAGCCCATCTCAGAAGTCTTATTGGATGATGACTGCCCCGCAGCAATTTTTCCAAGCAAACCTTGTAAGTATCAATAATTTTACCTTGGAAACATAGATTCTACCAAGAAGTAATTTAATTAAGTTTCCATGTTTCACAGTTGATGAAATTAAGATCAGGAATGTTCCTATGTCTGGCCCAGGGTCCCAGAGTTCATTAAGAAGTCTGCGGTAAAGCCCATCCTTCTGACTCTAGCCAGAGGTGTTTCATTGGCGCTCTGGGCTGTGGGGTGTTGCTACATAAACACATGGAAAAGATTGAAAATTGACTTTTAAAAGCCAATCTGATTGATTATGTGGAATTCTACAAGCATGCATACCCATAACACACATACCTGGATTCAACCAGAAAGTTTGTTCAGAATTGCTTTGGGGAGGGAGCAAGGCAGATACTTGTCTTTATGATTTTATATTAGAAATATTTATGTCTCCTGAATGAGTCTACATTTTATTTCTTTAAAGTTTTAATCTTTACTTAAAGTGATACTCTGTTTAGGGAAAAATAACCACTTATTTTCCTTTCTTAAAGATATAATCCTAGCTACCAAAAAATAAAAATTTACAGATGTCTATTACAGTGTTTATTCAAAGTAATCAGAGAAAAGAGGGGGGACAAACATTAAAATATCCAAGTACAAGAGAAATTTTAAATAAATCATGATGCATTCATTAAAAGAAATGTTAGAATTATTAAATATAAATATTACAATAACATGAACATATATGCTATGATGTGAAAAATGCAAATTATTATATACACTTTAGTGACAAGCATGAACAAAAAAATGAAGAAAATCTGTTCAAAGAAAAAGATCAGAAAGAAATACACCAAATATTAAAGGGTTGTTTGGGGTGGCAAAAGTATGGGCATTTTTCTCTTTTTCTTTTTCTTTTTTTTTTTATTTATGCACTTCTCAACAATTAGTATATACAGCTTTTAAAATAGGTGAAACTTTTCATGCACCCAGAGGACCACACTGAAGATCTCCTTGCAGGGGGTAACGCACTAGCAGTCAGAACTGTGGTGGTGGGAGTCCAGCAGGACAAACATTTGCCAAGCTTCTTTTCAAACCAAGCATGGATTGAAAAGAGTGCAGTCAAAACTCTAACCTAAGGAGGCAAATGCTTCCAGAAGAATCTCAAGGGGGTTGTAAGGCAAGCAACAGTGGTAGCTGTGGGATCAGGCTCTAAAAGAAAAGTGGAGAGATTCAGCCAGTTAGCATGAAAGTTGGAGATAGAGTGTTTCTCTTAGAATAGGGATGCACTGCAGTCCTTCTAAATGGTGAGGTTTATTTCTTATTTGAGATGGTGACATTCCTGGAAAGTAGGTAAACTGAATTAAATCACTGTCAAAATAGTATCATGTGAAGCTCCCATTCCACTAAAGTTCTGAGATCTTTCATCATGTAAATAATTTTCATATCTCTTTTTATAATTTAATCATCAAAACATAAAATAACAGAAGAAAGGTAATAGTCATCAGCTTAAGCAGAAAGTCAAGTACACTGAAGAAGCTTCCACCAAGCACATGTCTTTATTGCTCTGTGACTTTTATCTGGGTTACTAAAGACCCTGAAGCAAAGATGAAGGTCCTGCAAGCAACCTCCCTCACCAAGATGCCCTAAGCAACAGCTGTCTGTAGCCAAGAACAGTGTTAAAAATGTTATGAAAATAAATCATTGGTCATGTAAGATACAGTATATGAGACACATCCCTGCCCTTACAAGTAGCATTAGATTAAATTTCAGAATATAAAATGTACATCGGGGATACAAAATGAGTAAGGCACAGCCTCTCACAGCCTAGTGAGGGAGAGATTAAAAAAACATTGCAATCAACTTGTACTCCTCTTAACAGCAGATCAAGCGTAGGACTTGTATTAGTCAGGGTTCTCTAGAGGAACAGGACCAAAAAGAAAGTATAATTATAGAAAGGGAACTTATTAGGTTGGCTAACACGACCAGGAGCTGGATAGTCCACAGCGGCCATCTGCAGGCTGGAGAGCTGGCAGAACCAGTAGCTGCACAGTCCAAGATGCTGAAGCCCCAGAACAAGAGGGATCACAGGTGCTAACCTAGTATGAGACTCTCCATAGTCTCGAGAATCCCTGGCAGAGTTCTATATGAAGAGTGAAGAAACCAGAGTCCGGTAACCTAAGAGGATCCAACAACCTCTTGGGGCTGCTTCCTTGTTCTTCCAATTTTTATTCCATACAAGCCATCATCCTATTGGACAGTGCTTCCCATGCTTGGAGAGGGTCTCCATTTCAGTTGGCTGACCCACATGCCAATCATTCCTAAACACACCCTCACTGTCACACCCATAAGCCTCTTAATCCTTGCAATATCTTAATCCAATGAAGTTGATGATTCAAATTAACCATTCCAGGACTCAATGGGATACTATGCCACTAATAAAGTTTACCCATTAAAGATTTTATAAAAGGAAATAAATACTATTAAGAGAAAGAAACAGGGCTGGGGTTGTGGCTCAGTGACAGAGCACCTGCCTGGCATGTGTGAGGCACTGGGTTTGCTTCTCAGCACTGTATATAAATAAATGAATAAAATAAAGGTTCCTCAACATCTAAAAAATTTTTTAAAGGAGGAAGAAACAAGGATGGGAACACTCATATGTAGGGAGTAGAAAAGGATAGAATGCACCAAAAGAAGGATAGTGTAGGAGGGACGTGCTCCATGTAAACAAGAAAAGAGCTTCACAAAGGCGGCGGTGTCTACCATGTCAAAGGCTCAGAAAAGTTAGCTCATTCAAATATTGGCCAAGTTCTACTAGTGCCAGGCACTACTCTGGGTAACAAGTCTAGTGGGATGAGGTCATGGGGGTCTCTGGGAGGACAATTTCCACGGCAGGGCAGAAATCTGATTGGACTGAGAGCAAGTGAAGCAGCTGAGTGAAGAGCAGGAGAAAAAATAGGAATGGTACTGGAAGAATCAGCCATATTATAAGAGCTAAAGAAGTTGGAGGTGGGTGAAAAAGAGAGCCAGGAAAGTCAGGAAAGGCTTTATGGTAACATATTTCTTTCTCTGAACTGAGTGCTTTAATATTTTATTTTAAGCCATGTATGCAAATTGGCAATGCTTCTTAAAAATTGTGAAAACGATCCATTTTTGATTCCTCTTAACTCTTCACTTAAAACTGGTCTTAAAATAGTTTAATAGATAATGTAAAGAAGAAAGGATTCTATTTAATCAAATTAAGAATATAGGAGATCAAACAGCAATTTAATACTCAGAAGTTATACTAGTCTACAAAATGTGAACTTCTTTGGATAGCTTCAGAATTTCCGTTTCTACTCCCTCCAAATACTGTGTAAATAAAAAATCTGGAAGGGAGAAAAATTATTAAGAATTCACAAACAAAATTTCTGTTCTTTTACTAATCTATATAATTCAATTCTTATTTCCCAAGGAATTATTCACTAATCTCCAGTTTTCATAACTTCATTCAAGGAATATCCAAGATTTTTTTAAAAATAGCAAGCCTATTCTCATTTAGTCATACAAATGAATGCAACTTTTCTATTAAAGTGATATGTACCAGTGTTATGTATCTTATTTGTGGCAATTTGGTGAATACACTAAGTAAAAAATAATATTTACCATGTATAAAATTGCCAAAAGATTTAGAACATAGCTTCAGATTGTGATCATATTTGCTTTCTATTTCAGCTTTAGAACTACCAGAAAATCTTCAAATTATCAAGTAAAAAGCAATTAGCTATCTATATTGAGCCATTTAAATACCTAGTAAGAATTTGATTATAAATAATAAAGTTTAAGAAAGAAGGACATCATGACAGAAATAGAAAAATGATTACCATAATTTTAATTTACTTTTACAGTTCTCCAGAGGTGTTTGCCTGACTTCTCAACCAAAAATGGCTCTTTAACTGTAGGAAATAAGATGCTGTATGAAGATGGAAGTGGAAAAACAAGAAATGTACTAGAACTCAGGGAGGCTTCAAAGTATGTTTGTTACATTTCCATTTTCAATGTTGATGCATCCTGTTGTTGTATCCAATATTAAAGCTCCTGTAAGGTTAGGGGTTTTAGGAAAAGAATTGTTATTGTGAAATATACATATACATGTCACTTTAGATTGGAGAACTTGATATGTGTTCATTAAGAAAGGCATGTAGATAAAAGGAGAAAACAGAATGAATTAGAACAATGATGTTTTTCAAAATGGTCAAATCTTTCATTGTGAATAGGGGTAGAAATGTGACATAAGGAAATGTATTGGCACTATATCAAGTTTCTACACGCTAACTATAATGCAGTAAATTAACTGTTTCTTTTGACTACACACATAATTATATTTCCCTGGATGCACATATTCACACACTTCAATGTGTGTAAAACATAACATGTACAGAGTGTCATTGCATAACTCAGTTGTAAAATTAATCCTGAAAACCTGAGGTATTCTAAAATTGTTATTTCTCTTTCTTGAAAGACATTAGCAAGTAGTATAAAGGCATGATAGTACAGCTCCTGCATTTTTAGAATAGCAACATAGGTGAATTTCAGAAAGAGTTATGTGAAAGAACTCATAAAATAATAATAGAAGTATGATTTCATTGATATTAAATGAAAAAAGAAGCAGAACTAAATTAAATTTCCCCCATTAATTGATAATAAAAGTGTTAAATGAAAAAAACAACTGGAAAATTATTATCACAAGAGTCAGAGTAGTGGTGACTTCGGGGAAAGAGGGAGGCATTACAATTGGGTCACATGGAAAGGGCCGACAGTGTTGTATTATAAGAGTGTATTCACCTTGATTATTAACCAGATTGGACTCTAAGGATTTGTGCACTTTTAGGGGTGTGCTCCATCATGCCTTACTGCTACAGTGCTGTCAGATGATACGAAGGAGAACTAAAGATGATATTCATTCTTGACTCTATGAATTTTATAAATTACAAACTGATCTTATTTAAATTTATTTCTTACAGTGAGGTTTCTGTAGTATTGATGGCATATATACTCAATATATATATTGGATACACTAGAGAAGAATCTGTGCATTGTTCTCAAAAGCCATGTTCTCTGTGTGTGCAGCTGTGGCCTCTTTGGCAAGCTTATCCACCTTTGAAGTTTTCCCAACTTTGCAGGTTTACTAAAATGGTATTTCATGTGACTAGAAAAAGAGTCACTGCTGATATGTGGTTTCTAAAAACATGTTTTGAACAGCAACTTGAAAAATCCCTTTTATCATAAAAACATTTCTGTTTAACATTGACCAAAAAATTATTAATTTTTCCTTCTTTGAATTCAGTGCTGTCAATAAACTCCTTGATGCAAGGGCAATTGGATCAAAAGTTTTTGAGGACTACACAGTGACGTGGTATTGGATCCTCCTGTAAGTGTAGACACATAGATGCTTCTTCTCCAGCCCCTTTCTGATTTCTTTTATAGACTGATTCTTCAAATTCCTTATTCTACAAGGTTGACTTAGATCTTTTAGTACCATTTTTTTCCAGTAGGGTGAAATGGGGTAAAGAAATATTCCCACTGTTAGCGGAAAGTTATAAAAATATAAATTTTACATTCTACACTGCTCATTCAAGCACTCAGCTGCAGCAGTACCTGTAGGACTTCTGTGTCTATGATACTTGTGTGCTGCTCGTCATGGTATAGTGTGTGTGGTGTTATTTCTCTGGTTATTTTTTCTCATTTGTCCCTACCTTGACCTCCAAAGTATTATTCTTATTTTTTCTAACATTTCCTTTCCACATAATAATTATCATCCTCATCATCAGAGGCATTGTAATTTATGAGAAGCTGAAAAAACATATGGAAGAGGGGATTTTTAATTTTCAAGTTTAAGATTTATATTCCAGAAATGATTGGTTCACTAAGTTTCTCAGTGTCATCTCCATCCTTGTTCCTTAATTAACCACATATTTTTAATATGTCAAATAATGTGCCTATCCCCAGACCATTCAACACATTTTTCCCCTTTTGTTTCTTTCCTGCCATATTCTTGTCTGAGTCCTGAATAGCTCCACGTCATTCTTTAAAACCAGTTTTAGTGTCACTTGTGAAACCTTTCTTATCTTCCCTAGGTCAATTAATTATTTTAATTGTTCCCCTCTATTTTCCTCACACCCATTTTGAGTGCACATGCAAGCACACATGCATTCCTTGACATACAAGTATCCACTTTTCTTCTACAAAGCACCTACCACTAGGTATTTTATCTACCTGGCTTTTTTCCTCTGATGAACTGTCTACTCTTTATAATGGTAATCATACCCAACTTATGTTTAGTTTTCTATCTCCTCACAACAGTTCTTGGAATGCGGTAGATTCACAAAATATGTGGGCTTGCCAAACAGTTATAAAAATACTTGGGGAGGGGGTGACAAGATAGGTACAATATATTTAAGTGTATGGGGCTTGATAAAGTTAAAATTGTATTAAATATTACTGAGTAATTTTAGAGCTATAATACTACAGTATTTTGTGAGATTTGCTCATTTCGATGCTTTGTCTTCAACAATTCCAATAATAATTTTCAGTGTGTTACGATACATCTCCATAGCAGACGTTGTAGTTTATGCTATCAATACTTGAACTGGTTTCCCTACTGTCAGACTCTACTGTCACTTTCTGTGTTTTTTATTCATTTGGCTTTTCTACTCTCATCTAAACAAGTGTACATTACCATAGACTCTCAGTCCACCTCACCTAGACACACACTGAAACTCTGTGTACCTGGGTACCGCTCTTAACCACTATGAAATCAGCACCTGCCTTTACTTTCAGTTTTTCTGCTGCTCTCATCTGTTTAATTAATAAACAGCCAAAGTAGTAATAGGCTGAGACTTAGTTTATTTTGTTAGAATTTTTATGAAAGAATTTAAAACACATAAAAAGTAGCTTTCTCACCACCCCTGGTCTTTTTTTGATTGTTCCCCTTGGACTATGCTATAGAATAATCCTTCAGTTGTATTGAATATTTAAGCACCTATGATTCTAAGAGGGAATGTCTTTTGAAATTAAACACAGACTGCAATGTGTTTATCTGAAAAGGCAATCTTGATGCTGTGCTGTGCTCTATTCAGCAACAGTAATTATTAAGATTTTTTTTAATTTAACATTTGAGACCATGAATTGGACCAATGTACCAGGGTTTTTCTGTTGCTATGATTGAAAACGTGTAGATAGCACCAGAGATGTCAGTTCTAAATGAAAGAGTCAGCCAGCTTACAATCTTAATGAATTCCCTTTGAGGAATTACCCCAGGGACTCCTTTAGAATCTGAACCCAGATTCTAATAGAAGCTTCTCCAATAGCTCAGTCAAACTCAAGGAAGAAATTAAAATAGAAAATAGTCCTTCATGATAAGGCTACATGGCCTAGGAGATGCTGAAGACTTACCAGTGGCCCACAATTCACAGGGGACTTGGGATAGCTGTCTGGTGATGTCAAGGCACAACAAATTATTCAAGATAATTATGTTATAGTGATAACAACCACAAAATTATGAGCTCAGGAACTAGGTAGTCAGTTATATTTCTTGTCTTTCTAGTTCAAGTCTATTCTAGACATCCATGTTGCAGAAGTTTTCCATTAATCACCAGGTAGAGAGAGTAGCACAATCCACCATGCATATATTTTGTAATTTACCACCTAGGAAAGTAGCTGTGAAGCGAAAAAAAATAGGACATAACAACTGTGGCAGACAGGTCAAATTGTAGGTTGGAGGAATTGTATTTTTCCTAGACTGATGATTGATACTGCGCTTTGGTTTATCTCGACATGCAAAGATGCTCATATATAAAGTCCCTAATTTTCCTATATGAGCATCTTTGTGCCTAGGTAAACCGAGGTTGCTTATACTTTTTATCATTATAAATGTTTCTTTAGTCAGGTAAAATAAAATATTCTAAGCATTATTTTGAATAGAAATGGGTCTTGTATTGATATTTTTATTATATTATTTGCAGCACATTGACTGCCATGTTTATTGTGGGTTTTTCCCTCTAGAGGCCTATGTACTGCCATGATCCTTAGTTGGACATTTCTGATACTCCTCAAATTCATAGCTGGATTCCTCTTCTGGATATTTGCATTTGGTGTACTTGGAATTGTAGGATATGGTATGTATCAAACCTCTTAAAATTACCAAACATCAGAATAATGTTTTCTTTTTTCATTTGCCATTGTCAATCACCAGAAAGCATTTACTTGCTTTTGATTTGATTATTTCCTCCCCACAAATAGTGACATTTAAAATAATTATTAACCTTTAATATATTGTCTTTGTAACTTCTATTTAAAAGTCTTGTTTTTTGTTGTTGTTGTTGATACTTGGAGCTCTAAATAACCCCTGCTCTTTGCTGGAGGAGAATCTAGGCATGTGATTCAAGCATTCTGTTATTGTCACCAAGAATGAAAGGGCAATAAAGCCTGCTATTGACTTCACTGACTTGTCTTAAGCAGCAAAAGAAATCTGAGATTGGCTATGCTACAACTTTGACAATGGAAAAAAAGAGAAAGGCAGTCAATATATACAAAGTGCCTATGAAGCAATCAATTTCAATTCTCTACTGATTCCTTAGATAGTGCTTACACAGCAAATAATCATGTAGCAATTAAGCTTAAAGCTACTTATGGTGAGGAAATGTCCAATTAGATTGGAAATTATAAGTAAATAAGACTGAATGCAGCTGACCTCTGCTACTGGATTTCTACATATAATGGGCAACCATTTCCTACTGAATAGCCAGTTTACAAGGACATAAAACAATGTGGATGTGTCATACGAGCAAGGGGGAAAAAAAAAAGCAGACAACTTGTGTTCGAGGGCCCATGTGCAGCAAGGGAACAATTCTCACTGAGAACAAGTTAAGGGAAACACAGGAGTCTCCATAACTCTGGATCATGAACATGAATTTAGAGTTTGGGAAAAAAAAAAAGAAGAAGAAGAAAGAAACCCCAGATGCATGTCATATTAACAGTGTGATCCTCTGCTAGTACATAGTCTCTCTAATTCATAGTTTATTCAACAATATAAGAAATAACTGTGAACATAAAATACAATAATATAAATAATATATATATATATATATATATATATATATATATATATACAGTACTTAGAAATCTGGTAGCATATAGCAAATTTGTTGGGTAAAGACTATCTGTTCTTGTTGTCACTGTTGTTATTGTAAGGCAGAAATGTTATTGAGGGAAGAGTACTTGAAGTCCAGAGATCCTAACTTTTTAAAAAATCTACTTTTGGGTTCAGTATAGACTACAGTGAGACAAAAGTAGATCAGTGAGACCAGTAAGGTGGCATTTGCAGCAATCCATGTACTATGTGGGAAGCTCAGACCAAGACACTAGCAATGGAGGTAGTCTTAATGGTTAACCAAGTTTTTTCCTGATGGATTGAAATACAGTTGTGATTTTTAAAAAGTGAGTGGAAGAAGAAAAATGAATCCACAAAAAGATATGAGATACAAGAAAGGATAGTGAGCAAAGAAAATAAATTGATAAACATATAGGTAAAGCAGCAAAGACTTTGCCTATTTAAGATGATAGTAATGTCCAATTTAAAAAATGTACAGAACTAAAATATTGAGCAATAACCAGGAAGTGTTTATTGAGTAAAAACCCGAAAATAATTAAGATCAGAGCCAAAATCAGTGAAATTGAGAATAAGAAAACAATACACAGGATCAATGCAACAAAGATCTTTGTATTTGAAAAAGTAAATAAGATTGACAAATCTTTAGCCAAACTAACAAAGAGAAAAAGAAGACTCATATCAACAAGATGAAAAAGGAAATATCACACAGACCCTTCTGAAATCCAGAGGATTATCAGAATCTATTTTGAAAATTCATAGTCCAATAAACTAGAAAATCTGGAAGATGTTGACAAAATTCTAGAAACATATGACCTGCCCAAATTGAATTTAGAAGATATAGGAAACCTAAACAGAGCAATGTCGAATTACAAAATAGAAAGAGCAATTTAAAGTCTTTCAAAAAAAAAGCCCAGGACCTATTGGATTCTCAGCTGAGTTCTACCAGAACTTTACAGAAGATCTAAAAGAACTAATACCATTCTTTCTTAAATAATTCCATGAAATTGAAAAGGGGGGGAAATATACCCATATACATTTTATAAAACCAGTATAAACCTGATACCAAAACCAGACAAAGACACATCAAGGAAAGAAAACTATAGACCAATATCCCTAATGAACATAGATAAAAACTTCTCAATAAGATGTTAGTAAACTATTCAAAAACATCAAAAAGATAATACTGCATGATCAAATGGGTTTCATTCCAGGGATGCAAGTTTCATTCAACATATCCAAATCAATAGATGTAATTCACTACTTAAATAAAATTAAGGACAAAAATTATATGATCATTTCAATAGATGTAGAAAAGACCTTTGATAAAATTCAACACCCATTCATGTTACAAAAAAATAGAGAAGCCAGGGATTGAAGAAACTTACCTCAATATAGTAAAGGCTATTCATGACAAACCCAAAGCCAAAATCATACTAAATAGAGAAAAACAAAAAGCATTTCCTTTAAAATCAGGAAAAAGACAAGACTGTGCACTCTCACCACTCCTATTCAATATAGTCCTTGAAACATTAATCAGAGTGATCAGGCAAGGAAAGGAAATCAAAAGGATATGACTAGGAAAAGGAAAAGTCAAATGAGCGGTCATTGCTGATGATATGATTCTATATTGAGAAAATCCAAACCCTCCACCAGAGGGTGGACAACAAATAAATGTAAAGGTGTTCAACATTGTTAGCCTTTAGAGAAATGCAAGACAAAACTACACTGAGATTTCATCTCACTCCAGTCAGAATGGCAGCCAACAAGAATACAAACAATAACAGATGCTGGAGAGGCTGGAGAGAAAAAGAAAAACTTTATACTATTGGTAGGATTGTGAATTAGTACCACCACAGAAATCAGTATGGAGGTTCTTGAAAAGACTAGGAATGGAACCTCCATGTAACTTAGCTCTATCTAAGGATAAATACTCCTCAGTATTTATCCTAAAGAATTAAAGTCAGTATACTATAGCATGCATACCCATGTTTATAGCAGCACAGTTCACAGTAGCCAAATTATGGAATCAGCCTAGATGTCCATCAACGGATGATTAGATAAAGAAAATGTGGTACATAGACACAATAGAGTTTCAGCTTTTGCAGGAAGATGGATAGAACTTGAGAACATTATGTTAAGCAAAATAAGCCAAGTTCAGAAAGACAAGGGTCATATGTTTTCTCTTATGTGTGAAAGTTAGGAAAAAGGAAAAGAAAGGTAGGCAGGAGAGAATCTCATGAAAATTGAAAGGAAATCAGTAGAGGAAAGCAATCAGGCAATGGAAGGAAGAGAAAGAAAGTGGAAATACCTGGGAATAGTATTGGCCAAATTGTTATACTGTGTGCATGTATGAATATGTAATGATAAATCCCACCATTGTGTATAATTATAATGCACCAATAAAAATATGAGGAAAATACAGATATACAAGATGGAACTCTGTTATTTACAAAGTTACACAAAAGAAAATACAATATTTGAAAGTGTAAAGATGGGTAAAAAAAATACTAGCAATCATTAAACAGAAGAAAGCTTTAGAAACTATAATAGTATCAGATGATACTTTTAAATAAAATACCTTATTAAGGAGAAAAAGAATTAAATTAACTAAAATAATATCAATTCTAAACTTTTGTTCTTGTCTTAAGATAGCCTCAAGGCTGGGATATGACTCAGTGGTTAAGCACCCTGGGTTCAATCTCCAGTATAAAAAAAAAAGTCTTGAAATTCCTAATTTATAAGGATAAATAAGTTAATAAATAATAAATTGGTATTGAGTGTTGAATTGGGTTGAATCTCTCTCCCAGAGAGATTTCAACACATTTCCTTACTGAACAAATATGCCATATTTATTTAACCAGTTCCTATTGATAGACATTAAGGTTGTTAGTAACCAAAAATACATTTAAAGTCAGAGTTATCCACATAAAAACTGAAAACCTGTCAAATACAGAAGCAATTTAGACTTTTAGATCCAAATAAAATATTTACCATGTAAATATGAATCTTACCTTTGTAGAAATGACCATACTGACTAGTTTCACATAGTTATTTGTGATTAGCATATGGCTTCTAATTCAGAAAATAACATTTTACATTAGTATGTGTTTCTTTCTTTTCAAGGAATATGGTACTGTTACCAGGAATACAACAATCTTCAGCACCACCCAAATTCTACACTGACTATATATGACATCGGGATTGAGACAAACATAAGCATGTACTTTAAATTGAAACAGACATGGTTCTCATTTTGTGAGTGGATTTTAAAAACTAATTTTGTTATCATAATAATGAAAAGATATCTCTTCATATAAGGAAAGCATGGGTTGGTGTAAACTGTTAAATACATTTCCCACTAATGGAATTACAGGTAAATGTCTGCAAGCTATAGCAAATGGAAAAGTCATTGAGGAGAATTTATTGTATGATCTAAGAAAATATTACTTTACAAGGATCTCAAGTCATTTGCCTTCAACTTAAAATGGTTGGGTTTTGGGTGTTTATGGACAGTAACCTGATATCTAAGAAAGATGTTCAAAAAGAAATAAAAGGTTGATCTTTCAAACTTGTTTAAGTAAAAAGAAAATAAGAAACTTTTTCTCATAACAAGACATTTGAACTATTGTAGGAATTTGAGCAATAAGTAACTGAAAACAAATGTAAATTTTAAAATGTTTGTTCAGATTATTGAATTAGTTAAGGGTAATATTAATTTTTAAAGCAAAATTTCCAAGATGACTTTAATCTTATATTCATAGAATGGTTTTATTATAATATTCCTTGCACTTCAGAGATTCATGTTCTTTAATCAAGATTTTAATTATCTCTAATTACATGTTGCTCAAAAAAAAATTTCCTTTTTATATTGCTCATTTTGCTCTTTACCATGTTCAGGGAGGTCTGATAAGGAGTCCAGAAAGAACCTCAGAAGGGGAAACATACAGTGACAAGTCCCTGTGGCTTCATAATTGATCAGATATTAATTGATTACTTTCTCTGTATTTGGCAAAATTCTAAGTACCAGAGAAAAAAGCATACATGTGAAATTATGAAGAAAACACTAAAAATAAGCATTTACAAATAAAAAATAATTTTACGAGTCCTTGATCATGTTGGAAGATAGTTCTATTCCTCTCTGCTATTAACTTCATGACCCTGGGTAGTTTTCTTATGCCCCAGGTTCTAATCTTCTGTTAAATTATAGAGTTATAATATCAGTTCTATAGGATATCAAATATGTTTATATTACTTACTCTTAGTCAGACATAAGAGGGCAACATAGTACATAAATTCAAAAGACATTTAAATTTCTCTAAGGTAACCATTTTGATATTTCACTTTCTTATTATAAGTTTAATATACAATGTTCCTTAATGCAATTTCAATATGTCATTTCCTTAGGTTTATCAGAAGATAACAGTTTTAGCATAAAGTAGCTATATTCCACAATTTAAGAATGAAATTAGTGTTTTAAGAGAATAAAATGTGCATGAAAGTATAAATACATAGCTTCACTAAAAGAAGATGTTGAAGCAAGATGATACTTACATAAGCTCCTCCTGCAGCTCCAAGTTAACTCATTTTACTTACTTGGACATCTTAACTGATGTGTGATATGATATCAGAATGTGTTATCATAATAGAATGAATAATGAGCTGTCCATCACTGAATGTGCTCAAGCATGAATAGAACACCTAGCAAGGAGATTATAGTAAGGATTCCTTCCTGGGTAGGCTTTTAAGTTTCTATAAAGTTTCTTCTATACTTTTCGGTCTATTATTAGTAATACTATATTTTCTTGATTTTATGATCCATACCTTTCTACGTTTAACATTTCTGAAATCAGAATGCATATTAAAATTATTACTTTCCCTAAAATTTTGTTGCTAAATATTCATCTCAGAATTGAGGACATGATCATTGAGATTATGTAAAATTAAGTTTTAACAAACCTAATTTAGCTAGCTAAAGAGAAAAAACTGAAACAAGCTCTAGGGGTGGAGGAGGGAGCTATTTATTATAAAAATATAGAAGTAGCTCATCAAACTCAAAAAAGGAGCTGGATGTTCAAATTTAATTGCATCAAGAAAAGAAAAGGTCCCAAAGAACTCAAATTTCCCTCTCTTTATTCTTTTTCTTTACACACATACATGTTATTCTTTCTTTGTGATTCACTTTTTTCACATAAAGATAGATTTGACACAGTTCACTAAATTTGTATTACCCTCAGTTCAAGAGGCTTATAAACTTCAGGACTAAACTAAGTTCCCTTAGTTTTGATTCTAAGATGTTTATTGGCCAAGTTTGCTTGTATTTACACTCCAGTTCCATCAATAGTGGTGGCTCTGGTGGGTGGAGTCACAAAATAAAAATGTAGCAGCCAAGAGACTGCCCTGACAGCAAGGATAGTTGAGAGACATTGGAACAAGGTGAACAGCCTAAAAAGTTCTTCTGTCATAGTTTCTTACCATGGAAGGAAACCCTTCCTTCTTAATTGCCTATTTCTCAATTTCTACAAGAGGTGTGAAATGTTTTCATGGATAAAATGAAGCCTTTTCAATTGATATGTTTAAACTCTAGCTAAAGGTGTTAGTCTGAATTTCTTAGTATATCATGCAGGTGTTAAAACTGACTCAGAAGGTTGGTATTTTGGAAAGGCAGCACGTTTAAATTATAAAGTGTCAGAAATGACAGAAATAATCTTAAAGCACAGGTCTAACTTTTGCGGAGGAAGTTTGTTTTTGTATTGATTTTTTTTTCCCCTGTTCTAAGTGATAATACTCATCATCATTGAAGTGATTGTCATCATCTTGCTGATCGCCTTCAGGAGACGAATCCGTGTCGCCATTGTTCTGCTGAAGGAAGGGAGCAAGTAAGGCTCTTACTATAGAAACTCAGTCAGTCAGTGAAGTCAGCCACTGCTAGTTGCACTCCCCACACAGTTTTCCCACTAAGAAGACTCCTTAAAGAAAACTATTTTCCATCCAGGAGGACTCTTACTAGAAAATTCACCACTAACAATCCCTTTTTGTTTTTTATTTCTATTTTTTTTGTGGTACTGAAGATTGACTCGAGGGACACTTACCCCTGAGTCACACCCCTAGCTCATTGTTATTTTTTTTTTAAATTTTGAGTGAGGGTTTCTCTAAATTGCCAAGGCTGATCTCAAACTCAAGATCCTCCTGGTTCAGTTTTCCTAGTAGCTGGGATTATAGGTGTGCACCACCACACCCAGCTAACAAATCCTCAGTTATTACAGGGTAAATAGGATACAATCTGTCTTGTCCATGTATCAATTTTTTTGAGCACCAAGTGTATATTAGAAGAATAAAAGGTTGAAGTGAGCAACAAAGTTCTATATAAGAGCTATATTACAGGTTATATTATATCCTTACTGTGTCATATATTAACATTAATAGTTGAGATGTTTTATAGAACTTAAATCACCATGATTCTATAATTCAGTTATATGCTATTATCATTTATATATGATTGACAACATTTTCTAATGGAACAATTCTAGCAGCACCAGACTACTCATTCTGTAAGGCTCATGATTCAGGAACACAGAGCCATTTTTATTTTAAAATATTATAAAATAAACACTAAATCTTTCATAAAATTCATGCTGGGAGGTAATAACACCTATAGTTTATAAACTATTCCAAAAGGTCACTTGAGGATAGCATTTACTCTAAACTTTTGAATAATGCATGGAAGAAACAAGGAGAACATTCCTATAAAGCCAATAGCACACTCTTTACTTAGGACGATGGAAACTAAGTTGTTAAGGACCAAGAACCAAAATTATTTTTAATCATCTTTAAAGACTATTGTAACCAAACTGCCACATTATTATAATAATAATAGTGCCACCTGAAACCAGTGGTTTAAATAGTCAACAAGCAGTTTGTTAAACTCTCTCTCTTTTTCCCACAATAACTGTTGCCCTATCATTATCCACTGAACACCACTGATTTTCTGGGTTTATTTCTTAAAATAGTATGTTACTGTGCAGTTCAAGGTAACATGCCCCACTTGTTATGACCCTAAGTGTGTGTGTGTGTGTGTGTGTGTATTGAAGAGCTAATACTACTGTAACAAGTTGATAGCTTACTCAAGGGAAAATAAAGACTGGAATGAATGCATATGCAAATTCAAAGTAAAATTAAGGATACACAGTAGTTCACTTGAAATCAGTGTATCAAGAAAAGAGAGAACAACATAGCTTAAATAGTGAAGGAAAGGTAACAAATGCCAAAGAACTGAGACAGGTCAAAGCATCTGCAGCAGTAGGATTCCCATCATATTTTTAAATGGTACATCAAACTGTGTTCTGTCATATACTAAAATGGTCATTTGTAAGTAGTAGTTAGAAACAGCCCAGCTAGAATGATGAACATTTTACAAACCATATCCTATGAGGAAATCAAAGAAATGATTATCCAGGAGAAAAAAAAAATGGATATGGAGTTACTTGAAGGGTTGCTATGGCAAAAAATAGTGGTAATTGACCATGAACATTTCTTCCTGGAAATAAGTTGCAAATAGTTAGAAAATGCAGAATTTCCTAATACTTTGTCAGGAAAATGGAATGAATGGTATCATGTAAAAGTAAGTTCCCAACACTCAATGTTTGTAAATGAATTCATTTGAATATAACAGAAGGGTTTTTGTTGTTGTTGTTATTATGACTGTTTTTGGTTTTGTTTCTGTTTTTTTTTTTTTTTTTTTTTTTTTGTTCCAGGAATTGAAGCCAGGGGCACTTACCTACTGACTCACACCCCCAGCCTGTTTTGGTTTTTGTTGTTGTTTTGCTTTTTTTTGAGACAGGGTCTTGCTAAATTGATGAGGCTGGCTTTGAACCCACAGTCCTTCTGCCTCAGCCTTCTGAGCTGCTGGGATTATGGGTATTCATATCTGCACCCAGCTAGGTATTTTTGAATTAGGGAAGAACTCAGAAGGAGATCTTCAAGGTTTAACAGAAAATCTTCAAGGTCTCCAACTTTAAAAGTTTAACAATCTGAACAAAGGAATAGGTCTCGTGATTATAATGTATCAGCACTTTATGGTCCAGACACAAATAACTACATAGAAGAAAGTTTGGGGGACTTTAGGCAGCAATCAAGGATGCTCATTGTACTTCATTATTCAAATTCTTACAGGGTTTTTCCTAGCCATACATTATACACCAGATACAATAACAGTGTTCTTGGAAGAATATCCCAACTTACTTTAAAAAGAAAAGGTAATAAATACAAATAAAAACCAAATAAGAATCAAACAGAATGATCAGTAAAAAAGAATCAGGTTCTTAGAATTAATTCAGTCTAAGGCTTATTTCTATTTCTAACAGACAAAAATTTCACTGAGAAATTACAGTTCTGATTGAATTTCAAATATTTGTTTTATTTCAGAGCCATTGGATGCATTCCTAGTACATTACTATATCCAGTTTTAACTTTCTTTCTGCTCTTAATCTGCATTTCCTACTGGGTTGTGACTGCAGTGTATCCTTTGATGAGTGACCTCTTTAATCCAAAAGTCCATATTTACTGTTAAGGAAGAGGAATTTATTTTCAGTGTTTTCTTTCTCTGGGAAAACAAGGAACATCCTAAAGAAATACCTGGATATTTTTTCCAAGCTCTAAAATGTTTTGTCTATTGATTTAATTTCTCCTTAAAAAAAATCATGTGGTAGACTTGTTTTCTTTTGGCCTCACATAACCAAAGAGAGGTCCTTTATATTTCACTGTTTTTAGGAGCCACTCAGGGCAGGGGGGGCAGGTTATATTAACTTAGGTGTGATAAGTAATGAATTATTAAAATATTAGAAGATATTGAAGTTCATCTCCCCATAAACTTTAGAGTTATCTGTGTTATTTTCTTGTCTATTTTCAATGTCCCAGCAAAAATTTTTTTCCTTAATAGAGTCCATTCAGTTTTTTGGCTACATCAGGAATACCTATGTACACAGTTACAGCCACAGATGAGCCATGTATCTATTCAAATAAAATCTGTGAACCAGAGGTAAGTAGAAGAAACTCTCTTCAGTACTTACTTCATTACAGAGTTCTACTGCATTTCATCTTGCAGTTGTATTCATCTGGAAATGGAGTTTTCAATGCACAAATGCAACAATAACTATTTACTTAGAATGGGAGGGTGGGTCAGCTGTTAAGGAGGAGAGCATTGAAAACGGTAGGCATACTGGAGAGAAAGCACTATCACTTTTTTTCCTGAGTTTTCTTGTTCTATCATATACTCAAGAGGCTGTTATGGCCAACAAAACACTAATAAATGTGAAATTATAGTAGCTGCAGAGTGATGAGCATATGATTGAAAATTAGGTACTTTCCAGGGCTCATTAAAGAATTATATAAAGTGATCTAATAGAAAATGGTGGAGTAACAGCAAAAGCTAATATAGAAAAAAAAAACAAGACATGCTATTTGGGAGCTACAAAAGACAAAAAGGCAGGGAGATGTTATTTTGAAGTGGAATTTATTCTTGTGCTTTGTTTTCTTTTGTTTTGTTTCCTGAGTACAGAGTTTTAATACAACTGAAATTCCCAGAGTTTGCCCGGGAGCTCATTGTAACTTTGCTTTCTATGGTGGTGGAAAGACTCTGTACCATCAGTACATCAATACCTTCCATATATACAATCTATTTGTCTTTATCTGGCTTGTAAACTTTGTCATTGCATTGGGTCAGTGTTCCCTTGCTGGTGCCTTTGCTGCTTATTACTGGGCCATGAAAAAACCCGATGATATTCCACCATTTCCACTTTTTACTGCATTTGGATACGCTTTACGGTAAGCTCCAATGTTAAGCTCCTTTACCTATATCCTCAGTTATATTTAGTATGCTCATATTTCAGTCTTGGCTAGTTGCTTCAAGTGGCAAAGTAAAAATGAGGTTAAGAGTGGGGTTTAATATTTATGGACAGCCATTGGCTTGTCTGTTTTCATAGCCATGGTTTTACAATCTCTACCCAGGCCAATATTCTTCTAAATCCCATGAATTCCTAAAGATGGGACGAGATAAAAGAGAACACCAAATGAAAGATTAAAGATTAACTTGGCTGTGTATCTTCACTGATCAGGTCAAACTGTCTATTTTTTTGAGAATAGACTGTTGATAGATGAAGGACAAGACAGATGTATATGGTTTAAAACCTTCCGTGGAGATGTCCCTCCATGTGAATAAAATCTCTTTCTTCTGCAGATTCCTTTTCCCTGTGAAAATTGTTTGAATAGTAACCGGATAGTTAAGAGTTTAAGCTTATTTTAAACTTTTATTCTTGTTTTATTTGTCTAGATATCACACAGGATCACTAGCATTTGGAGCTTTAATTCTTTCATTAATTCAAATATTTAAAATGGTCCTAGAATACATGGACAGCCAACTTAAAAGTAAGATTTCAGAATTTATTTCAGACTTCCTGACTGTTGTAAAAAGAATAGCTAGGGGGTAGGGAGAGGCTTGATGACTAACTTGGACTGGGGTAGTAAAGATGGGAATGGTCACATTTGGAAAACATTTTGAAGAACAACCCAATAGGACTTGCCACCGGAGGATCGAATGCCAGGAAAGGGAGGGGCACTGGTGAAGAAAAAGAGGGGGGAAAGTGTGTGGTCCTATTTATAAAGACGTGAGAAGCAGATTAAAAAAAGTGCAAGATTAAGAAATCTATTTTAATCTTGTCACTGATGGGAAGCGTAGTGATGTCAGGTACGCAGTTCCACGCCTAGGGATCAGGTCAGGTTAGATTGAAAATATGAATGTGAATATCACTGACAGAGCCTTTAATATGATACACAGAGTTCAAAAACAGGAACTGTGTTTAGAATCTGCCTTAAAAGATAGCTGAAACAACCTTGAAAAGGAACAACTATTCCTTTGAACTAAAATTAGTTCAAAACTTAATACAAAGCTCTAGTAATTAAAGCAGTGTAGAATTAGCATAAGGATAGATATGAAGGCCTGCAATAGACTAGAGATTTCAGAAATAAACCCTCACATATAAAACCATTTGCTGTGAAAATTAGTCTCTCAACTACTAGTGCTGGAAAACCTGGATATCCACATGTGAAAGTATGAAGTTGGACCCTCACCTTACACCAAATATGAAAATTAATTCAAAATGGATCAAAGAGCTAAACATAACAGCTAATACTATAAAACTCTTAAAAGCAAACATAGGAAGAAATCTTCATGACATTGGATTTGGTGATGATTTCTTAGCTATCACACCAAAAGCATGGGCAAAGTAAATAAATAAATAAATACGACTTCAAAATTAAGGACAATCAATAGTACAGTTCAAAGGGTGGGGAGCAGGGAGGCAGGAAGGAACTGAGAAAGTACCAAAATTTGGAAAAAAAAAAGTTTTGGAACAAAATCTAGCAAATTATGCTATGTTTATATATAAGTATACCACAATAAATAAAGCCCACTTATATATCAATATATAATTATAATGCTGTAAATAAAATAATAATAAAAACAATAGAAGGGAGATTAGTATAGAGTGTAGGTAGATCCAGGAGGGGAAGAAGGAGAAGGGAAAAGGAAGGTACTGGAGAATGATTGATCAAATCCTATGAATGTGGCATAATGAATCTCACTATTATGTATAATTACCATGAATCAATAAAAAATAATTTAAAATACTTGGGCATCAAAAAATACTATAGGTAAATGAAGCAACAACTCACCGTGGAAGATATTTGCAAATAATATGCCAGATAAAGGATTAATCTCCAGAGTATATGAAGAGCAACTACAAATCAACAGCAAAAAAGAAAAAAATAGTTCAAAATGGGCAAAGAGCTAAATGGACATTACTCCAAAAACGATACATAAATAGCCAATAGGGACATGAAAAGATGCTCAATATCACTATTTGTAAAATGCAAAGTTAAAACCACAATTAAATTATTTTCACACTCCTTAGAATGGCTATCAAAACAACAACAAAAACAGAAAATTAAAGTGTTGATGAGAATGCAGAGAAATTGAACCTTTGTATATCACTGGTGAGAATGGAACAACCACTGTTGGAAACAGTATGGCAGTTCCTTCAAAAGTTAAAAATGGAATTTACAATTCATCCAGAAGTTCCTCTTCTAGATATATTTCCAAAAAATTGAAAATGAGGACTTCAAAAGATATTTGCACAACAGTGTTCATAGCTGCATTATTAACAATAGTCGAAAGATGGAAACGATACAAATTTCCTTTAACAGATGTGGCAAAAGTTAAATTTGTTGAATACATTCAATAGAATACTAGTCAGCCTTAAAAAATAATGAAATGATGAAGCTTGAAGACATTATGTTAAGTGAAATACGTAAGATACAAAAATGACACATTTTTTACGATCCCACTTATGAGGGACCCAAAAGAGGCAAATTCTTATGGACAGAAAGTCTAATAGAGGTTACAAGAAGCTGTGGGAGGTGGGCATCAAGGAATTATTGTTGAATGCTTATAGAATTCCTGTCTGAGATGATAAAGAGTTCTGAAAATGGGTTGTGTGATGGTTGCACAGCATTGTAAATGTGCTCAAGGCCACTGAATTGTAAATGTAAGAATAATTAAAATGACAAATTTTATGTCTATTTTGCCACAATAAAAAATGTAAGGCCCATTTTTAACATTTTTTATTTACCATATTATTTATTTATTTAAATATTATTATTTATTTTGAATCATAGGATTCAGAAACAAATCATTAATAGATTTAAATATCTCCTTCTCACAGAAGCCCAAAACAGCATTTCCAAATTTCTACAATGCTGCCTGACATGCTGTTTCTGGTGTTTGGAAAAAATGGTAAAGTTTTTAAACAGAAATGCCTATATTATGGTAAGTAGGTTTCTTTTTCAAAATTTACCAAGCTACTGCTTACAAACCCAACCCCAGATCTATGCTGCTCCCTTTAAAGCACTTTTACATAATGCAGTTGAACTCATTGCCATGTTGATAAAAGGGTTTGTGAATCCAACCTGAGATGCAGGGCTGTGCTTCTGTAGTTGAGGCAGGATCTTAATTATATCGTACTCTTGCGGGTATAGTTACCTTCAATATCTTTTTTGAGAGTGTAAGTACTGGAACTTAAAAGGGTGCTAGATTGAAAACCATTGTGTGGTCTTTGAAGGAGTAGGTGGAGAACTTTGTTGATGTTTCACTCTGAGAATAAAATATGTTTCTAATTATGGGATTTACATAATTTGAAGAAAGGAGGGCCTCATGATTTTTTGTGAATCTTGTGTTAAAATGTGTAGATATTGACAGTATTTGACTGAATTTGTTATGTATTTCTCATGGGAATATGACAACTTCTAAAGATATTTTTTAAGAGGGGACTCAGAAATTTAATCTTCTTAAATTTTAGAAGCTACTACCATATGACACTTGCTTATTATCACAGTGACAAAGGGGTCTGGAGAAGTGATTCAAATAGTCATGGAGATTCAAATAATTGTTCATTTACCTCCAGTGAGTGTATTCTGTTGAGTCTTTTAATCAGCAAAACAAATACAGGGAAAGGCATTGGATTTGAGCAATTTTTGATGTAAAGACTATAATATTTAGTCCATCCAAAACATTCCAAGGACAGCGGTCCTTACCTGAAACTTGATAAAAAGACGTGCATCTGTAGGAGGCAGTCTAACCCCTGGAGTTCAGGGTCTAGGGCAAGTGAAGGACATTATCATGTCAGGGACCCTGAGGGCTCTGCCAAGTTGAGGAACACACAGTCCTCATGCCTCCCACAAACCCATATGTTGGAAGGAGGAGGGCATCAGTATGGATGACAGAAAAATATCTAATTGTTTTCCTATCATTGGATTGTCTGTTGGTCGTGTCAGAGTATGCTACTGACTCAAGAATAGTATCAATTGTTTTCCTCAGATTGCAATATATGGGAAAAACTTCTGCATATCAACAAGAGATGCTTTCAATCTGCTGATGAGAAACATTATAAAGTAAGTAATCAGGTTGAAACTTGCAACAGTTTGATGAACCTGAGCATTATATTCTTCATATGTTATTTATATCCTTCATATGTTATTTGAAGTATTGGTAGCCTTGTTAGGCAAGAATGTTACTTTAATTTGATAGATTTAAATCTTCTCTCTCACATCACTAATTTCTTTTCATATCCTAGAATTGTTTTTCATCATCCACCTAGATTTTTATATACACTGGCATTTGTTCTTTTTTTTTAAATTTAGTTGTAGGTGAACACAATATCTTTGTTTTATCTATTTATTTTTATGTGGTGCTGAGGATTGAACCCAGTGCCTCACACGTGCTAGGCAAGCACTCTACCACTGAGTCACAATCCCAGCCCCCATTTGTTCATTTTTATTATCTCTTTTGCTTAAGAAATTCCCCAGATGAACCACATTGTAGTCTTATCACTGACCATATCCTCTCCCAAAATTAATGGAGACTGAGTGAACAAAATTGGAGAATAAATACAGCATCTTCAGGATTCAGGGTTTCTATAACCTCAATGAGGGGGTGTGGGGGGGAGAGAGAGAGAGAGAGAGAGAGAGAGAGAGAGAAAGGGAGAGGAGAGGCTGACACCTCGGATTGCATGATACCCGACAGGCCTACAATGCCATCTTCTGTTTATTTCATTTAAAAATAAGTCAGAATTTTGTCTCTGGGTTCTACTTTTATTTCTTTTATTTAACGATTGTTGAATGAAATTTTAGCAAAGACCTATTAAAAAGAACTCATGAATTATTTACTCTCATAAATTTCAAGTAACAAGTGCATTTTAAACATAAAGTTATACTTTCTTTTTTTCTGATACTCAGAGTTGCAGTTACAGATGAAGTTACACACTTTATATTGTTCCTGGGGAAAATTCTAATTTCTGGGTTTATAGGTAAGTACTACTACTAAAAAATAATAAAAAGTTGAAAAGATGCTTTGGAAAATGCTCTGCTGCAAAAAGCTACCGCTTTTATAAGTGCATAATATATGTGTTCTGCCTTTTCAATGTAGGTATCCTGGCCTTCTTGATCTTCACACAAAAAATACCAACGATTATACAAGGACCAACATCTTTAAATTACTACTGGGTACCATTGCTGGTAAGAACTGGTGTCTTAGTCAGCTGAGGTTGCTATAGGTACCATAGACTGGATGACTTAAACAATAGAAATTTATTCTTAGTTGATTCCATTTCTGGAGGCCCTCTTCCTAGTACACAGATGAATACCTTACTGTTGGTTTATGTGGTGGGGAAAGAGAGAGAGGAAGAGAGAGAGAGAGGTGTCTTTCATGTCCCTTGTTATAAGGGCATTAATCCCTCTATAAGGGTACCACTCTTCTGAACTAATTGTCCACAGACTTATCTTCCAATTCCATCACATCAGGGTTTAGGGTTTCAACATGAGAATTGGGGTTGAGGGGAGCACAATTCAGTCCATAGCAGCTGATAGCAGCTGAGTATTGTTGACTCTGATTTATCAGAGATAGGGAAATTAAAAAAAAAAGAGCAGTCAAAATGACAGCTAACATTATGGATCTAACTTTGTGCCAACCTCCATTCTGCTTTAGAGATTAGGTTTCTTGCAAACAACTGTTGACACAAAGAAATTCATGTAGAAAGTTTTTTATTAGTTCTCTGCTAAGGTACATTTGCAAGTAAGCCAGGAGGGCAGGACAGGACAACAGAAAAAGCTGACCTCTGCTGCAGTTATAGCTGAGACCACAGACATAATTACAATTAAATTCTGGCAAAGGATCTGGGCCTTCATCAGCCTCACCAGGCACCTGGCAGCCATGAACTGCCCTTAGGGGTGTTGCCCTCCAGTGAAGTAGTTCCCTGTGGGCAGAGCAGTTCCTGGTCAGGAAATCTGCTGAATTATCCCAACATCTAGATAGATGATGAGGCAACTGGAGGATATCTGGGTGAAGTTTGGAGTCTCTGTTATAATGTATTACCTCACTCATCCCTATGGAATAAATGCTGTTGTTACCCACATTCTTGTCTTCTCTACTGCCAGTTTAATATAAGGGGCCCAGAGAGGTTAACTTGTTGAGCCCCTGAGCAGTGATTCAAACCCAGGAAGTATGTGCTTTTAATCCCTTTGCTTTACTGACTTGGTATGCTGTATCCTAAAACTGGGATATTTGGGATAGGCATTGGGACAGCAGAAAAAAAAAACAAATAGGCAATCTAGTACATTTTCTTTAAGTCTCAGGACAGAGCACACAAAAGCATTATTAATATTTTTGGTCTCTACTTTGAAATCTAACAGAGTTTTCAAAGCTTTATTGCCATGACTTTCATTTTCACCTGCATTGTTGTTCTGGACAAAGTCAATGACATGCTGATTTTCTTCTCTATCCATTTCAGACTGTCATTTTTGGATCTTATCTAATTGCTAAGGGGTGCTTCAGCGTCTATTCAATGTGTGTTGAAACAATTTTCCTCTGCTTCTGTAAGTATTCAGTATGTGTAATACCCCCTTTCCTGGATAACTGACAGGTGAGAAGGTGAGGACCCACATTTCTAGCTGATTTGTGGGTTTGTTATTACCCAGCTACAAGCACAAAGCAGTATTTATTTGGAAGGAGACATTGCTTAGTATATACTCTTTAAACCTTAACAGCTGGGAAATAACCCAGAGACAGAGAAACAAATATTGCTTAATCTCATTTATATATAGAATCTAAGAATGCAAACTCAAGAAAGGAGAAGAATGCAGAGCAGGAACCAAGGGGTGAGGAACCCAAGGAAATTTTTTTTCAATGAGAACAAAATTGCAGTTGCAGGATAACAAGTCTGGAAATCTCATGTACACCATGGTCATCATAATTAACAAAACTATATTATATACTTGGAATTGGCTATGAGAAATCTTAAGCAACCTCACCAAACACACACAAAAAAGATAACTATGTGAGATGATGGATATGTTAATTAGCTTGATTTCCGTAACCACACCACGATATGTATGTGTATCAGAACACTCCATGCCTTAAATATATACAATTTGTTATTTGTCAATCAAACCTCAATAAACCTGGGGAAATTATACCTTAGTAAACTGTGGAGAAATTACAAAATCACCCACACTTACAAAAATAAAAATTAAAGAGATAGAGAAACAAAACAGAACTTCAACAGTGGAGAGAACAGTTTACCAAGTACAAGAAAGTCATCTACTAAAAAATGAATGTTTTGGGTCATGGCTGGGTACTAGCATGAAATTATTTTTTCAGTTCTTAATATTTTTTCAAATTTACAACAGTGATGGACTTCTGATGTGCTTTGTGAACAGAACTGAGGATGTAACTGAACTTTGTGCACTGGGTTTTGGGAATTCTTTGAGGAGATCACTTGCAAAGCCAAGATGGCAACAGTTTCAAAAATCCATACTGTCAACTCATACAATGTAACAGCATAATACATGGATATAGGGGAAGTGGTTGGATCCATTTAGAACCTTAAGAGTTTCAATGCCTCTTTTACCACTGAGCCCCTGGGTGGCATGTGCAATTCACATACACAGAACAAATGCTTTATATTATCACCTCAAATGCTTTATATTAGCACCTCATGTAAAATAATAACCCAGAAAACCTGGTGCCCATCAGGATTTTGATCTGGCTTTCACCTTCAGTGACATCTCTGTGGCAAACCTAAAGAACGTAGGGTCAGCCAGTGAGATAACAGAATCCATTAGGCATACAGTTATATACCTGGAGATATGATGTCTCTGACATGTTGCTCTTAAAAGAGCAGAGAAAACTTATTTTTGTACAGGGCATTACTGAGCAATCCATGTGTATAAAACTATCAGTATTTTTATAGAGTAACCTACAGCATCAATTTCACACTGGGGTCATGAGAGGATATAATGATTATAAGGTAAAATATGTGAAGAAAAATCTCCTAGAAAATAATGACCTTTTTTTTTTTTCTTTCTGAACATGTTAAGAAATAATTTAAATAACTGGACAAAGAAATCAGAGAATCTTTGTGTACCACTTAGCCTTTCCTCTGGCTGTAAATGGAACAGAAAAGTTTAATCCTTTACTAGTATCTCTGTTTTTTGTATTTTTTTTAAAAAGAAAAGTCATATTTAGAAAACATGAGAAAATTCCAGCTTTGTCATGGGATGGAAGAAGGCATATGGTCCTTAGGCTATGCCTCAGCCATCATAGAGAAGGGGCTCTGTCATCTCAGATGCTCATCATAGGCACTATTTGGAGATCTATCTATGATCTTTATTCTTGTAACTTAAAATATTTCTTAAAATTCATCTTAGGAAATGTCTAGAACCTACCAGTACTCAGTCTTTGAAAGCTTAGGCTAATAATGTTGATTTAAAATTTGTCAGTGTACTTTTAACTTAGGAAATTAAAACAACATATTTTCCATCTATATTTATTAATAGATTTCCAACTTCTTGAAGATGAGTGTAATGTCAGTTTTATTCAATACAGTGTGTGTTGACACAGTTTCTTTTTCAAAGACTATTGTCTCTGATAATAGAGAACAAGGGAAACTGGGTGGCATTCCTCTTCCCTCCCAGTTATTATGAGAGGCAGCATCATACTCTGGAGACTTTCTTCTTAAGTGATACCCTCAGCCAAATTCTGGTTGTGTTGGATACTTTTTGTTTTTTATATATCTTTTTATATCCATTATGCTGGGAAAAAATAATAGTGGTAGATCATTATTCATGATCCAGACCAGGCTTGCTACCTCAAGGGTAAAAATGATACAGATATATAACATGTGATATTATATAGAAATAAGGTTAAGGACAAGAAAAACAACAACAACAACAACAAAAATGTGCATTGTCTATCATGTTCCTTCCTAGCTTTTTCATTTTGTGTGTAAGGAAGGTCACTGTGAGTTCTAATATAAAAATCTACTAAGTCAATAATCCAGCTTCCCCAAAGAATCTAGATAATCTGTGCTGTGAATCATATATATTCACTGGAAACTTGGTCCCATGCAAATTTCTCCTAGCTGCTGATCATAGTTCTGAGGCTCCCCCCAGCCACCCAGTAGGTGGGTCAGTGACAGTGCCATCGTTTTCCTATTCGCTTCAGCAAGCGAAGAGGAAGGTAAATTCACATATGAGAGAAGTCAGTGAACCCTGGCATTCGCCTTGAAATGTAATCTGAGGTAGACCACAAGGACTTAGGGGAGGGAGCTTTATAGTTCAATAGGATGAGAGTTGGCCTAGACATCCAGAGCCTGGCTCTCTCTTCCTCACTGCCTCCCAGATCACATTCAGCTATTTTACACCCCTGGGCCTCAGCTTGAAGGAGCTGCAACATCAGTATATGGACTACTATCAAAAGTGACTTTAAATTCTGATATCCAACTATTATTCTACATTTATCACACAATTAATATAGTTCTTATTCAACTTCATCCCCAGGAATGTGGCCCTTTATAAGTTTCTGAAAGGAACAGTCATAGTATTTAAAGATAACCATTGACATGGATAGCCTTGTTAACTTTGAAACTATCTGAATAAATTTCTTTGGGAGTGGAGAGGACTAGTGTGAAGGGCCAATGCTTCTGGGCAGAAGTGGGGGCCTCTCGCCTTGTCCAGCATCAGCAACTTAACTGTGTTAATTTCTCTTATATTTGACTAATTCTGATTTCTCTGATTTTTCCCTGTTCGATTCTCCAATTTATAAAAATGTGTATGATTGTTCTGCTGCTTGCTGCTTTTGCCCTGCTTTGGCTGCTGCATTCACAGGTGAAGATCTGGAAAGAAATGATGGATCTGCAGAAAAACCCTACTTCATATCCCCTAGCCTGCATGGGATTCTGATCAAGAAGCATCCAGCTCCCCAGAGGCAGAGTAGAAACTCTCCCAGCAGTGCCACCCACACTTAAGTTGAAGTTTTGTAAACTAGGCCAAGTGTAATTTGAAAATGTTGCTTTGGGGTAATGTGAAATTTCTGTGCTCTTTCTAAAAAGTCAGCACTTGGCACCATCTGAAGTGTCAGACTCTTGAGGACAATGACCTCTGTGAAGTAGTCTACTTTATAGACTGTGGTCCTAGCCGAAGAGCAAAGTGTTAATGTCAATCATTTTTAAAAATCTATAGCAGAAAGTGTTTTAATAACTTTTATAATGGTGTGCTATTTCCATTACAGCACTTTGATAGCCTTTCTTTTTATAAGTGTATATTTGTAAAGGATATTCATGCAACTTTTGAAAGCACTATAAATGTGTAATTAGTTAGCCATAAAAATATTGTTTATAGTTAACCAGCATAAGGTACTAAATTTGTAAATATGGTGCTATGGTTTTGTTTATATTGTTCAAGCTGGTGGACAACTCTCCAAACTGTGATTAAGTGTGTATTAATGGTTCCTTAAAAAGTATATTTCGGTATGTGAGTCAAGTCCGTAACAATCATCTAGATGTTATTGTCACACAAGTTCTACAGAGCATTACTGGGTGAAGGTAGTGAAGAACCTTCACAGTCCATTCTGTTTTAGTGAAATTATATTTATATTGAAGTCAAATCTGAGTTCTAGAATGTCATTTCCAATAATAGGAGCCTCCAATAACCATGAGAATATTCTGAACTGAAATTGCCACGTAACTCAGGCCTTTCATCTCCAGCCAGAATTTCCTACTCCAACCATGTATAAAATTAATATGGATTTGCTTCAGACAAGTGATTTTTCTTGTCATGATAATACCTATAGTTCTAGATTATAAGGATTATGTGGCTTTGTTCTACAAAAGGTTAAAATTTAGCTCAATCTTCAGTGAGGAAAGAGAAGAGATAAATAAGACACTTCAGTATTTACCCTAAGGAAATATGTTACTGGTCCTCCATTAGGTACCTCATCTGGTACCTGTACAATGGACATGCTCCAGGTTAGGAAATCTCTTTCTCCAGGGCATAAGAGAAGTGTTATTGCACCCTCCACTGCTGCTGGTCAGAGCAAAAAGCCGGTTTCTGGTAAGCCATGCCTAAGTCTTGCACAACAGAGCAAAGTATGATTCAGATGCTCACATACCTGCCTGCCCCTCCTTGTGCAAATGCATATGATGCAGCTAACAGTGTAAAAATGAAACCCAAAAGAATCACTGAACCGGTTGGCATCCTTTTGGCTTTTACACTCAGCTTTCCTATAAGGATTGGCTGAATGGAACACGTTGACCTGACATGTTGATTGGAACATGATCTGCATATCCAAGAAGAGAGTCATAAATGTATTATTGTGTTACAAATTACTATAAATACTAACTTACTTAATTACACTGAAATGTGTAGGAAGCTAGATTTAGACTTATTATGGCAGCTTAATAGTATGTAGCCAATGAATAGAAAAGATTTTCAAAATATCCATCCTATGGACCAGCAACTTGTTCTTAGCATTCTTTCTTGAGTTTATTGTAGTCAACAGTGTCACCTGGCCTCACTTCTTGGCAAAAATAAAAAACTCTTAATTTTCATTCTTCTTGAAGCATAATGCAAAAAAAGAGTGATTGCTTATCTTTCTAGATTTTTACTATTACTTTGTTGTTCAATAATACAAGGGCCACAACAAAGATCTAGTAAAACAGTAACCTCTATCAGTGAACTTGTTATAAATACAGATCCATGCCCTTGCCCTACCCAAGTGATTATGATATGTTGTGCTTGAACAAGGACCTTCAAATGTATGAACTTCTCTAGTTGATCCCAACACACATAAAAGTTAGAAAATCACTTGAATAAATTTAAGTCAACATGTAAGAAACAGTTGCCTGTTTAACTGTATTATTGGCTTATTCCTAGTCAGAAAGATATTCTCTATTAGTTCTTTGTGTAACTGAAATGCTTAGAGTAAAAATGAGCATTGTTTTTGAAAAGAAATTTAGAAGCCATTGTCTTACAGAACAAGTAAACTAATAACTGTAAAAACAGAGCATTATTTCTCAAAACTTTCATTTGAGGGATCTGAAAATACCATCCACTAAAATTGTACAAATGTTATCTTTCAAAGCTGTACTGTCTATGTTGTTGGTGTCAAAGCAACAATATCTTGAACCAATATGGTAATTTAGGAAGTAAATGGAGAAAAAGAAAGTAAAAGTTATTTCCTTGACCGTGCAACTGACAGACATTCCATATTGGCAAAATCTGACCTGGTAGACAGAATGCGCTAATATTTTGCTATCATGATAACAAGGGCTGATTGTTTTTTCATACCTATGTTTACAAAAACGTTAACTGTTTTAAAAAAAAGTGATATTGTGAATTGCTGTAAAACAAGTATGCAGCAGATGGCGATGTTACTTCTCTTACAGTTTTTCTTTGATACTTAACTCTGTGCCATTCTTCCTCCTAGTGGAAGACTTAGAACGAAACGAAGGTTCTAGAATAAGACCCTATTTCATGAGTCAATCTCTGATGAAGATTTTGATGGAGAGAGATAAATAAGAACCAGTAGAAGAACGAACTGGTCATCCTGCTGCGTGTTATCTTCCCGAATCTGCTGTCTGCGCAACCCTTGTTTCATAAGTGCTTTGTGTTTGGCGACACTGTATTCACAACCTTGTTGGCTTGTATTTGCATGTTTTATACCAAAGCTTATATTGTAATAATGTGAAGCCATCAGAAGTTGCAAGGGAATTGTTAATAACATGGAACATTTTTATACTAAGATCTTTTGTTTTGTAATTCATTTTTAAATAAGAATGGCTTGGATGTTTTGAAAATACATCTACTGTGTTAATATTCTTTTAGATATTAGATTGAAAAAGGGTACACTATTAAATTGATAGCTCCTAATATATTTTTAAGATGACAACGAAAAGACTTCTTCTGCAGGGAAAATTGGTAAACAAAGTGAAATAAACATTTTTAGGGCTTTCCCCACTCCTGTTTGACAGTAAACAAGTAAAAGGACCACCCACTCCAGTCTTTGCTGTCTTTAGTATAGAGTGTTTCCTGTTAAGCAAATTGCCAATCATCCAGCCTTTACTACTTCGTCTGCTGACAAAGTGCCTTACTGGCTAATACTACCCAGCTTTTGTGGGCAAGTTTACAAACATTGTTTTTAAAAATTAAAACCTTCGATGTTTAGTGATTAAAACAAATCTTCTTGCATTTGTTTTCCTCTTGCTCACTGAATGGAACCCATTGGTCATTTCACCATGTTTGATAATCTCACTATTAGAGAGTTCCTTATGTGGTATAAACAATTTCCCTTGTGCCTAATGGACATTCATGAATGTGTACTATACACAAGGGAAGAAAATGATATTGGGTTTGTTTTTTGCTTTTTTTCTTAAAAAAAAAAAAAGTTTAAAACTGTAATGTTTTCTATAGGATATCTTTGAAAATACAGTAAGACTGTATTTCTCTGTGTTCTCTACACATTGGAAAGGGAAACTTCTAGCAATTACAAAGGGAAACTTTACCCATGAAAGGGTGCTTACAGACATCATGTACTGAAAAAGCTCCATTATAAATGATTGCTTATTCTCATCAAAACCTGTTCTATATGTGCCATTTCATTTTCTAACTTTTGATACAAAACAGTTTACTTACAAAATGTTAATTTTTATTGTGCCAATAGAAACAGAAACAGTTTTGAATTCAGTTTTAAATAACTTTACTAGTACGACTAACTTTAAAGAAGATTAATTCAGTGTTGTATTTGGCGTAAAAGCAAGGGTTCATAAAAGTATTCACCCTAAGGATATGTCAATCAGATAATGATAGTTTGTGAAAGATTTAGGAATCAATCAACAGTAAGTTACTAATGGTTTATCTATTATCACATTTATTTAGATGTGACTTTAGATACGTTTATGCCAAAAATAAACTGACATGAGAACATAACAGTCTGAGCTCTATAATCAGTGTGCTTCTGCAGTGCAGAAGTGTTAGGAACCCTTATTTGAACATATTTAATAACTAAAATGTTTAATACTTAATGGGATTTGTTGTTACTCATTGCTTTAAATATATTTGTTTTCTAATAGATATTTAGATTAAAAACTATCTGCCTTTTGTTTCTTTAATCTAGAAAGAAAGAAAAGCTTTTGTTTTTTTTAAATCCTCCCATACTATAACATCATCTTCTCTGAACTAAGCATCTAGAAAAATCTATATTTTTAAATTTTCCCTTGGTAAATCAAGTAACTGAAACTAAAGATTTATCCAAGTTAATTATTCAAAGATAAATAAGTAAAAAAATGATGTTTTTAAAAAACCCAAACAATGGCCTAAACCATTTAATTGATTTTTTATTTTAATTTGCCAAAGGTCTGCTCACTCCCTCATTTGGTTTTTCCAACTTCATAAGAAGAAAATATCATTCTTAAGGCATGGATAAATTTAAAGACCCTAAAAATATGTGAAGAATAGTTCACAGTCGTTTTCTAAAACAAGATTAAATGAACCTATTACTGGTCTACCTTAAGCTAAAAGAGCATCTTTTTCTTTTTTTTTTAAGTTGAATTGTGTGTTAAATCTTCAAAATTAATTTTCTTTTAAAATTTAATGGGTTTCTTTCAAAGGTAAAATAAAACGATGTTCTTGCCATTTTCAGTGTTCTTTTAAAATGTTAAATATAATAAGATGTTTATTAACACAGGTAACAATTTTCTCTTTATTTGATGTAAAAATATAGTTTGATTTCTAGGAGAAATCCAAATTGTGCTTTAGATCTTATTACCTCTTACTTTTGGCTGATAAAGCACTGATATTTGCAAATAAATTGTATGGAATTGGACTATAATTGATTTGGTTTTTCTATATGCCAAAAACAAACAAACAAAAGTTTAAAAAGTTTATGTATCCATATAGTAAAATCACACATTGAAGGGTTCTATGAGATCTTCAGGATGATGTATTATTTAAACTGATATTGAAAAATGGGCTCTGTGAACCAATTCCTTATTTTCCTTTTAATATATAGCCAACCAGTAGTCATTCCAATGTATGTTCTTTCACTTTTACAAGTGGTGCCTCAGGAAATTGCTCTTAAATTCGAACCAGGCATAGTAATTATCTCCAGTATTATCTGGTTCTGGGTAGAGGAACATGCTTTATAAATCAGTCTTTCTTGGCATAAGACATGGGGACAAAATTGAACTAAAATCATTATTACAGACCACGGTATATAAAATGGTATCTTAACGTTTTTTCCAGTTTCTTGCAGATATTATCATTAGATGTTTGCAACTGTTTGTGTTTTTAAAATATAGCTATACAAGAATGTCATTCAATAAATCACAAGTAAAAAAAATCAAAATAGAAGAATGCATGCTCTATTGAAATCAACAGTTTTCTATCTCATAAGCATATTTAATAACTAAAATTATCTGGGTCTGAAAAATAAACAGAATTATATTTGATAAATACATATCAGAAACAAGTTATTTCTTCAGAGTTACTTCCCATCTAGCATGTTTTCAGTCTTGAAAATATAGGTAGTGAGGACTTTTCTCTCAGGCTTTAGCTGAGTTCCTTAGTGAATCTATCATCAATCAGAAAACAAAACCAATCCCATTAAAACAAATGTGAATTCATTCGTTAATGGCTACTGAGTGCCACTTTATACAACATCAGGAAGATGTTACAGTCATGGACCCACTTAAAATTTACCAGAACAAACTGATCCCCTCCCAAACCCCATTTACAACTTTCCAATTGCTCAGAATAAAAGGTCATTGTACAGTTCAGAATTTGGCAGTATCTTCTGTAATAGTTTCTGTGTTGTCAAACGAGGACTGTTATGTGACATGTTTAAGGGTAATCAATTAGATTTTATTATTTGAAGTTGCTGATTTTTTTTCTTTAAATTTAACTCCCTTGGTCCCCCCACCCACCCTCATCCCTGTATCTAGTGTATGAATCAGAATATTTTTAAGCCAGGGGGAATTGTGAATGCAGGTCAAATGCCCTTCTACTGCTGGCTCAAAAATATGGTACATCCTCATCTTCCAGCCCTTTGTTTTTAAAAAGCACAATGTGTTAACAAGGCTAGGAGAGGCTTATCAAAAGACAAAGATGTTTGTATTCTTCACATAAACTAACATAGAGTCCGAACTTGATTCATTGTTAGAATAATCCAGGAATCTCCATATTCCTCTACCCAGATGAATGTGCCCTGCTTCATGACTATTTGCACAGAAAATGAAAAGTAAGGTAAGAGATTGGGAAAAGCATTGGTATCCAAAGAGAGAGCACCCAAAGGACACATAAAGAAGTCTGTTATGGAATTCAAGAGGGTAATGTTACAGGAAGAGGGTGCTTTCCACCTGTAATTAATGATTCTATTGAAAAGGAGCTCAGCAAATTGGAGGCCAGTAATTAAACAAAAATATTTCTCAGTCCTCTGGTAAACAGCATGAAGCAGACAATAAACTAACATAGATATGTTTAGTCCAAGCAAATAAAGAATATTGTCCCAATATGATGTCTGATTAAGGAATTATTTTAAAAGTCTGCCTCTCTATGTAGAGCAGGTGGTCCAACGCCTTGCTCTCAGATGAGCTGGTACGTTCTCTCTTTCCTGTCCACACCAAGATGAATTCTCCGACTTTCTTACTCCCTTCCCTCCAATTTGGTCTCTTTGTCTCATTTCCTTTGCTTATAACAAATTGAAGGACTTTTGTAAATTATCCAGAAGGAAACAGAAGTGGGAGAGGAAAAGGAAGAATGAAAATGGTGATTCAGCCAGCTGCTTGGGCTAAGCTATGGAGTGGCAGGTCCTCAGTGTGAGTTCTGAATGACTCTAGGGCGTTGGGAAATGCATGTGTGACTGAGCCAGGTCATAGAGCGTAATGGCTGTTAGCATGGACTTTAGAGCTAGACCAAGCGAACTCCAAAACCATCCTGTTACTATGTGACCTCGTTTGTGACCATGGGCAAGTGTTCAACTTGTCAGAGACTCATGGAGACCAGATGCTGGGAGCCTTTCATGGAGACATTCTCTTACCCAAAAGGACTTACAGAACTCTTGATGCTTTGACTTGACCATGGCCCTTCCAGTGGGCAGCAGATTGGGGCCTCTCTGAGAAGCTAGAGAAGGGCATCCCAATAGGGGAAACCTCTTTCCACCATCACACCTGCACTCGAGTCAGATAAATGAAAAGGAGGTGAGTGACTCTTTCCTCCAGAGCTTCATTCCAAATCCCACATGAGAGTTCTTTAACATAGCTTGAATTCTTGGGTCACTAGTGACAGATCTCTTTGAGTAGACAACAGGAATTTCACTGACCTCAGCTCCTAACATGCTTCCTCACAATGATCTTTTTTATTTTAAATTCTGGCATTAAGCCAGGATATGAAGCCAGAGAATAGGATGGCATTTTTACAGACCCTTAACCTTTACTTGTTCTCTAATGCTGAAACCTGAATAGCATTTAAATTTAATGTTGCAAAACTGAGTGAATGCAGCCTTCAAAATTGAGGCTTTAGATCTGTACTTTATATGTCTGGTGTTTTTTCTCTGCAGACCCTGCTCTATGAATTTGTGCAAGTCAATGCAAAGACTTACTTTCTCCTGGCTTTCTACCTTGGGTGGCCAGGCAGGAAGCCCCTTATGAACAGCACGCTTCAAATATATTTTGATTCCTGACTGCAGGCCTCCTTGCTGGGGCTCCATTTTCTTTAGACAGTACAAGGTGGCCTTACCCGTCTCAAAATCAGCAAAGATAAGACCTTGTTCTTTTTCTTTCCATGGGTCTTTAAGTAGTTTTAGGTGACCATAAGAGAGAAAGAAAAGGAGAGAACAGAGAACAGAAGTCATTTTATGTTAGGCAATTTATATAACAATTGTATTTATTTCAACTCACCATGTAAACTGATTAACAGACAAATTACTATTTATAACATGATACTTGAATATCATTGTGTTTTTTGAAGGCAGAATCACATTCAAACCTTAAATCCTATGAAAAGGGCAAGTTAAAGATTTTTGGAAATCTACAATTCTTTTTTTCATATGGTTTGCTCAGAGCATCAGGGTATTTTTAGAATGCTAATTTTAGCATTTATGGGATAGAAATAATATCTGAGCACAAAGTACATTTCCCAGCTCATACAAAAAAGTAGATGTTAAGATAAAGAAACAAAAATTCTAATACAAAAAAAAATTATAGAAATGTTAACAAATATTTTTCCCTAAGTCATTATTTTAAAATTACATCATTTTATGAATTTTAAAATTCAACCTTTTTTAAAAGCAGAGTTGTTTAAATTTGCCTCCTATTCAAAACTTAGAAAAGATAATTTAAGTTTGCTTCTCACATAATTTTTTGTCTGTATTGCCACTTTTGCATATGAAAGTCTTGTATATAAATTGCTCTTGACTTGATCTTATCAAATGTGAGCCATGATAAAATAGTCACTCTCAGATTGTCCTTAATGGATCATAAAAGCAGAAAATAAATCATGTGTAGGGAGAACCCTTGATGGGCCTTGATTGCCTCAGAGCAACATGCCTGCAGTGTGTGCCTGTACATGTGTAAGATGAACAAATGTGTGTGAGGATGTGTATGGTATACGGGAACAGTATTCAGTAGAGTACACGAGTCCCTCTCATCTGTAACGGCTGCCACAGAAATTCATAAACAATTTCTATCTCACTAAGAAGCTTAGCCAAATTCCAAAATTATCTTAACATTAAGAACAGATGGGCTGGCAGTATCTCCGTGGGAGAGGGCTTGCCTAGCATATGTGAGGTTCTGGGTTCGATCCCCAGCATGGGGAAAAAAAAAATCCAGAAATAAGAGCTGATCTAAAATGCTTCCCCCTACCAGCTCTGCTATATTTCCCAAACCACCAAACACTCTTCTCTGGTTTATAAAATGGTGGTATTGGAGGGAAAAAACTCTACTGATATAATCTTCAGAGGGAAGATTCACTCTTAAGGCAGTGCAAGCTATTTGGTGGTCATTTGTTCCCTAGTCAGCTTTTAGCTGAATTCACTTGAAAGAGTGCCAGTGTATTTTAGTCAAGCTCCAGGGAATTGTAATTTTTGCCAGTACCACCCAGTCAGCACCAACGAATCAGCTCCTTGCTCCAGGCTGAGCTTTCATCACACAGAACTGCTCTAAGAACTTTTTTTCCACCTGAGATCGATAAGACACAAGGCATCCTTTTCCAAGCAAAGACCCCAGATAACTGGCCTTAAATCCTTTGAGTTCTACCACAGCCCTCAGCATGGGCTGTTTCACAATGGCAGCATTAGTGAATACTGGGTCAATGAATAAAAAGTGGGAGGTAGGCCCCAAAAGTCTCAGACACAAGGCATTCTTTTCAAAGCAAAGACCCCATATAACTGTCAGTGGTACAAGACCCAGATGCAATTGCATGCTGATATCCAGCCTTCAGATTTGAAAGGGAAAAAAAATCCACGTTGACAGTTATTAAACTCTTCCTGGATATCAGAGAATGGGCAGGATTTGAAAGTTTCTTTTGTCCCTATCCATTGCCTTTGCTTTAGAGCAATCATTACAAGTGCTCAGTTGCTGATTTAAAGTTCTCACAAAGTGTAAGTTCCATGAGGGCACAGACTTTCTTGTCCTCTGCTCTGTTACACTGTATGTAGGTGCTCATTAAATGTTTCTCTAACAAATGAATTATGATGGGGGGAGATAGGACTTGCATTGTCTTTGGAAGGATATCGCAGGCAGGTAATAAGATATTGCAAAAAGAAAGACATTAAAGGTATCAGAAAGGGAGCAAGAATTCCACAAGGAAGGTGGACGGGGAGGGGTGAGGCCCATGTTTTGAACATTGGCTTTGTGCACTGTTGGGGCATATTCAGCAGGAAATTGCTGATGGGTGACTACACTTGAGTAGACAGGATGACTCTTGATGTATCACAGCAAGTGTTTGAAGCAGGAAGACAGAAACTCCAAAAGCGTGTTCCATATCAAAGAAAGGGTATGAGCCAGGAGGCAGGAGGACCCAGGAAGCTGCTTGGTGTGGAATCCACAGAGGCTGACACAATAGACAATAGCCCAAAAAGGTGGAGTAAGGACCTCTTTATCCTTTATTTGAGGGTGAGAACTGTTTCCCTTTCTCCCTCTCCTACCTCCAACTGGCAGGGCCCTTGCTGTTGTCTTCCTCTGAGAACGGGCTCAGGGGTTGGTGCACCATCCACACTTGCTACACACTCCTGGACTGGTAACTTTACCTCTCTGAGGTTTAGATGCTTCGTCTACGAAGTTGGGATGACAGCTGCCTCTTGACATTAGGGTGAGACTATGAAATTCTTAGTGTTTGAAGGCTTTAAAGCCCTAAACACACCAAATATGACCCATTGCTGAGAAGAGATAAACAAGTAGATTAATGAAGACATATGGATATAACAACATGGGCTGTTGTTACACAGAGGCAGCACTAGTGAATACTGGGTCAATGAATAAAAAGTGGGAGGTATGTCCCCAAAGTCCTCGGCACCCTCTCTCTAATCATGATATTAGAAATAGAGATTGTAGATGTGGTTTCTTCCTCTCACTTAGTACCTTTATCTAGATTCAGAAGACAAAACTTAAGGCCTGTGATCATGAGTCTCAATAGACCAGGCAATCTCTAAACTATCTTCAAGTGCTAAAATTCTCTTATTCTCAGATTATAAAAAGAAATGTTTGGGAATCACATACCTAAGTTGTTTTTTTTTTTTTTTTCTTAACAATGCCATTTCTCAAGAAGACACAGAAGTCACAATCGTGAACAAGCTTAGAGGATCCCATGACAATACTTTCTGATCCTACAGGCCAAGAAGTTTCCTCCTTTTATAGGTGAAAGCCTTAATTCTTGAAAGAGTCATTCAGGAGTAAGTGAGGGGCTTAAATCCTTATTTTTCTTTGAGGCACCATAAAGTTAAGTGTGCCAGCCTCAGACTGAGACAGGAGAGTGAGTAATGAAAGCACAGGTGGTAGCTATAAACATTGGAAAGGCAAGGTATCAAATGCAGAGACTGGGAATTACGTTGAACGCACACTTTTTTAGGCAAATCCTTATGATGTTCGTTTAATAAGCATTCTATCCCCAGATCCATAAGCTCCCAGAACAGACCAGAGGGCTCCTCCAGTCCAGGACTCTGCCTCAGGCAAAAGCCCCAGCAATTTGTGGTAGAATCCCTCAGTATCTCCCCTCTCCATCTTCCCAACAGATGCAAGGACCTTCCAGATTTTGGCCTTATCCTTTGAGTCCTGCCACAGCCCTCAGCGTGGGCTGTTACACAGAGGCAGCACTAGTGAATACTGAGTCAATGAATAAAAAGCAGGAGGTAGGCCCCCAAAATCCTCCACACCCTCAATCATGGCTAGTAGTTCAATGCTATATGAAGCTGCCCAAATTGTTTTTTAATCTATTCCATATTTTCAGCCTCGTGGAGTTCAAATAATTAGTAAAGGACTGCTTCTGCTCATTTGTTCTAAACAATTCTCTCCTGCTTTGAAGCAGCTCCTTGAGGAGCCATCAGTCTGATGGCAGAGGTAACAGATGCATAAATATAAAACACACAGCCTAATGTCATTCACTATAAAGTATGCAAAACACCAGGAATATTTAAAGGGGATGATGACTTTTAGGGAAATAGGAATGTTTTGAGCACTAAGTGGTATGTGTGTCATGGTTTGAAGGAATTATGAGATTTGGAATAACCAGAAGAAAAGGAAGAAAATGTTTTAAGCAAAGAATAGACCTAAGCAAGGCATGAAGGCAGAAAGTGAAAAATGCCCCCTGAAAGCAACTAGTTAGATTCAATGTGGACTGTCTAGATCACCCGGATTAAGTATAGACTAGGGATTGTGGAAATTAGTGTATAAACACAGGTCAGGGTTACACTGTGAGGATGTTTTGGTTACTATTGAATTATGTAAACTGGGATACCACAACAAGGAAAAATAGAAGCAAAGTTTAGGAATACTATCCAGAAATTGTGTTAAATGGGAATACATCTGTATTCCTGGGTGCTCATTTTATTATTTTTCCTTTTTTAATTTTTTTAAAATTTGTTCAAAATAGTTATATATGGCAGTAGAATGCATTTTGACACATTGTACTCAAAGGGAACACAACTTCTCATTCTTCTCTGGCTATCTATGGTGCCAAGTCAAATAGGTCATGTAATCATACATGTATATGGGGTAATAATGTCTGCCTCATTCTACCATTCTTCCTACTCCAACACCCTCTCCCCTTACCTCACTCCCCTCTGCCCAATCCAAAGTTCTTCCACTCTTCCTTACCTGCCTCCATCCCATTATGGATCAGCATCCGCTTATCAGAGAAAACATTCACTTAGCATGATATTCTCTAGCTCCATCCATTGGCCTGAAAATGCCATAATTTCACTTTTTTACGGCTGAGTAATATTCCATTGTGTTATATACCATATTTTCCTTATCCATTCATCTATTGAAGAGCATCTAGGTTGGTTCCATAGTTTAGCTATTGAGAATTGAGCTGCTATAAACATTAATGTGGCTGTGTCACTGTAGTATGATGATTTTAAGTCCTCTGGGTATAAACCAAGGAGTGGGATAGCTGAATCAAATGGTGGTTCCATTCCAAGTTTTTTGAGGAATCTCCATATTGCTTTCCAGAGTGGTTGCACCAATTTCCAGTCCCACCAGCAACCTATGAGTGTGCCTTTCCCCCCACATCCTCACCAACACTTATTGATGCTTGTATTCTTGATAACTGCCATTCTTACTGGAGTGAGATGAAATCTTAGAGTTTTGATTTGCATTTCTCTAATTGCTAGAGATGTTGAACATTTTTTCATATATTTGTTGATTGATTGTACATCTTCTATGAAGTGTGTGCTCAGTTCCTTAGCCTATTTATTGATTAGGTTATTTGTTGTTTTGGTCTTAAGTTTTTTTAGTTCTTTGTATATCCTGGAGATTAGTGCTTTATCTAATGTGCGTGTGGTAAAGATTCTTTCCCATCTGCAGTCTCTCTCTTCACGTTATTGACTGTTCCCTCTGCTGAGAAGAAGTTTTTAGTTCGAATCCATCCCATTTATTGATTCTTAATTTTATTTCTTGTGCTTTAGGAGTCTTGTTAAGGAAGTCAAGTCCTAAACTGACATTATGAAGATTTGGGCCTACTTTTTCTTTTATAGGCACAGGATCTCTGGTTTAATTCCTAGGTCCTTGATCCACTTTGAGTTGAGTTTTGTGCAGAGCAAGAGATGTTCAATTTTATTTTCCTCACATGGACTTCCAGTTTTCCCAGCACCATTTGTTGAAGAGGCTATCGTTTCTCCAGTGTATGTTTTTGGAGACTTTATCTAGTAAAAGATAACTATATTTATGTGGATCTGGATGCTCATTTTAGAAAATGACATGCCTTGCTCTTTGAAGCATGATAGGGGATCAGCAGCTTTGACATCACTCCAGGCAGTATGTTAGAAATATGGAACTTCTGGACTAAGGTTGTGGCTCAGCGGTAGAGTGCTCACCTAGCATGTGCGAGATCCTGGGCTCGATCCTCAGCACCACATAAAAATAAAATAAAGACATTGTGTCCATTTACAACCAAAAAATAAAATATTTTTTTTAAAAAGAAATATGGTACTTCTGAGTGGCTCATATCTACAAATCAGAATCTCCATTTGAACAGGATTCCCAAGTGATCCTAGTGCTCACTAAAATTTAAGAAGCACTGGTCAAGGAGAGCTGAGATAAGCCTACACACATGACCCCTGTAAGATGGCAAGGAAGAGAGAGAGAAAAGCGACCCTGTAGAGAGAACCACTAACAACTTGTGAGACATCTGAGGATGAGGAGAACAGCTGGGCAGATCTCAAGAAGGAAAATGCAGGGCTCCTGGGACTACAGGGAAGGGGATAATGTGCCTTCATACCTAGTGATGGAGGAACCAGCAGGGTTATTCAGGCAGAGATACCCAAAAGGGATTTGGAAGAGCATATTAGATAAAGAATAAAGCTCTCTTATACTTCATCTCATCATTCAAATTTTTAAAAACATAAGAATTCACCTAAAATGTTATAGAATAACTATATGTCACAATTCAAAGGAAGCATAGATGTTGTCTAGTCCAACCTTCTCCTGTGATGGGAGGATTAGCTCAGACCCAAGAAGAGAAAGTGACTTTAACAGGTGACTTAATAGACAAATGATGAGATCATAAATCACCTGACTGCCAAACCAGGGTTTATACCACTTCATTATTATTCTAATTTTAGGCCTTGGGAACTAAGAATACTGGCATAGGGTTCAAGGAAAATATAGTTTGAAATCCAGACAGAATCCATAAAAGTCTTCACAAATGACTCAGCAAGACAGCTTGGGTAATTTTGCAAACCTCTCTGCATGGTGGATAGACCTTTGACAGATTTCAGAGTTATTTCTGATTACACTTGGTATTCACTGCTAAAACCAAACCTAATCTGGAATTTTTACTATATGTCAACTGTATTAACAAACTTTTACCTACTGTTCACTATGTGTCATTCACTTCTGCAACTGCCTTACATATATTTAACTCATTTAATACATAAAAATGGGATTCCACCTCTTGGGTCCCCTTCTTCCTCCGGGAGAAGTCTTTTCTGCTGTCCTTTAATAAACTTCTAATTTTCCACTCTGACCTTGCCTCGGCGTGCTTTTCTGGTGTTATTCTTCAACACTGGGGAAGCAAGGACTCGTCACCGGTCAACAGAGGTAACATATTGGAGGTTCCCAACCGAGATTCTACACCGAGGTAAGCGCCTTTCCACGCACCCCATGTCTGTCTGAGGTGCATCTTTCTCTCTCTTTTTTTCTGGAGGGTAAGGTGGACACCCGAGGGCTACTTAAATGCAATTAGTGCAGCCGCCACTCTCCAAGACTCGGGTGAGAGGTTTCCCGGCCTAGGCAGCTCTCAATCACCTGTTCAATACAGAGCAGGCATGTTGGGTTTTGCCAAAGCCGCTTCCAACTTTTCTGTCTGGGCCCGGAGAGCAATTGGCGTGAGTACACAGTGTCCCTAGTCTCGATCTGCCTTGGATGCGTGGAGGTGGAGGAAGGAGTTTGGAACAATTGCGGAATTCCGGTCTGGGCTACACTCAGATGTATTCCTAAGGTTCCTTTCTCTTGAGCCCCCTCCTGACAGCCCTAAGGGGTATCTAGGGTGATCGGTAGATGAATGGCACTGAGGGAAAGCCCCAATTACACTTGCCTCCATGTGGGCTATGCAACACTCCCAACCCCGCATCCATTCCCTCCTGGATGCTCCCCTTCCTTCGCAGGTCAGAAATGCTAGCAATTCAGGTGGTAGGACTGAGAGAAAGGCATGGGATAATTAGTAAAATCTGCCCAGGTTCCCTAAGATGCATAGGTAACTTTCACTAGTCTGTTTTACTGCCCCAATGTTTAAAATGTGCTGTGTTCTCTTTAAGCTGCTAGAGAGACATTTTAGAATCAACTCCTCCAGTAATCTCTCTGATAGAAAGCGCTACCTTACAACCAGTAGATTTCCCTCACCCTTAGGCTGATCCTTTAGTCTACAGAGCAAAGGCAACAAAAGAGCCCATGATTCTCTTTTGCAATCGGTTTTGAGTGGCCGGGAGGATAAGCAGTAATGCCCTTAAGTCTGAATCCTCCCAGGGTCTCTGGCACAGGACAAACTGAGACCATAGCACTTTGCCAAAGGGGACCAGAAACACCCTTGGCAAAACAAGGTGAGAGACAGGTTTTCTGGACCATTTAGGAAGCTCAGGCTTAGGGAGACGTCCCTAATGAGAACAGTTTTCTCTGGCATGGGCGCCTGAGTCCTGTTTTCTTCTCACTCAGATGGGAGCTTCTCTCTCTCCAATATGCCAGGTGCACCACTAGCCTGCGTATTGAAAAATTGGGATAGATTCGACCCTCAAATGCTCAAGAAAAAACGCCTCATTTTCTTGGCCTGGCCTCAATACAAACTCCCTGATGGAGAAACCTGGCCACCAGAGGGAAGTATCCATTTTAATACAATTTTACAGCTTGATAAATTTTGCAAAAAGGAAGGGAAGGGAAATGGTGTGAGGTGCCATATGTTCAGGTTTTCTTTGCTCTAAGGGAAAATCCTGAATTATGCCAACAGTGTAAAGTAGACTTAGCTATGATATCTGCCATGAAGAGAGAAAATCTTGGGGACTCACTGAGGAAAAAGAATCAGGAGAACCCACAAAATCTCCATCTGCTGTTGGTGTGCAACAGCAGCTCTCCTGTCCCCCATATCCTGGACTCTCTGCATCTGCCCCAACAGGCAAACCAAATATATTACCTCTCCAGGAGATGCCAGGAGGAAAATTTGGGCTGATCAAAGTACGTACCCCCTTCTCCCTTCAAGACCTAAGACAGATAAAAACTGACTACTGGAAAGTTAGGAGATATGCCAGATTGCCTGGGATTGAACCTAACCATAGGAGCTAATCCTGTAAGTAAAAGGAGGGACTGAGGGACTCCCAGCAGCTGCCGAAGCCATTTTGCTTTGGGGAACTTCCTCTTCCTTCCCTGCACTGTAAGGATTACTCCACCTCTGCTACTTAAAAAAAAAAGAAGGGACAGTGAATGCAGTAATGTGTTGATATTATAGATTGAAGATGATTTTTTATTGTAACAATCTGGTATCTGAATGGGTTTTTGAAGCATTGCACAATCTTACAGTTAAAAGTTGGGTTTAGGTAATTGTTTAGTTTATGATTTCAGATAGTTCATGCTAGAGAACTTAAATACTTAGGATGGAAAATTAAAAAACTCTACTTCCAAGTTGGCAAGTAACTCCCAATCATTTAGTTTTATTTTTTCATCAATTTTTGAACTGGGTAGCCTGAGAAAATTTCACTAGGTGTACCAGTACATTAATTTGGGCAAGGATAGTCAATTATGATATGGTAGCTGTTCCCCCCAGTGTGTAGGATTTAGGAAAGGAAAGTGTTGGATTGGGACGTTAGTCTGGCTTATTGAATGACATTGAATAGCAACAGTCTTGGAAATTTTTAAAGCTTAATTTTGGATATACATGGTAGTATGTGGTTCTCTTTTGAAATTTTTTTCAGGTGATTTAATGTAACTTAATACTACTTTAGGAACTTCAGAAATAATCTGCCTAAATTGAGAAATTTACAAGGATTATTTCAAAATGTGAACAGAAAAGAAGGTTAACAGATGGAAAAGAGAAATTTGAAGGTTCTAGGTATGGACTTAATAGAGGGAAAATGTGTTTCTGGATAAGAGTCTATGTGATTAAGTAAATAAGAGGGTTTAAGTAAGTGATAAAGAAGGTCTGTGTAAGTTGGTTATATGTGTAAGTTTTTTGAGCAAGTAATCTTAAAGAAATAAAAAATTGTACAACTATGGTCAAACAAGAACTGTTGTTTTAGAGAATTTTGCTATGTTATTTCTTTAAGAACTAAATTTGGTTAATATAAAAACATCAGTGTAATTGTGGTGCTATTAATGTGTTCATATCTTCCAGGTATACAAGTATATAAGGTAGAAGCTTTAAAAGAGCATTATATCAAGCTGGTGTTCTAAAGTTGTATGGTAATTTTAGGCTTAAAAGAAAAACATGTTGGAGGTGTATTTACATCATTTGTGTTCTATAACTGGACTTGTTATCAATAAGATATGTAAAGTTCTATGTTACTTTTTACACTGAGATACAATTTAAATGTATTTTTAAGTTAATGAGAGCCTAATCTGTGTGAAGGTTGATATTGTAAAACACAAAAGTACTTTACTACTTTTCTACAAAAGGTTAAAAGCTTTCAGCCCTTCTTTAATTTATGTTTTAGATGTGATGTTATATTGTGTTAGCTAATATTCATGTGAACTTGAGCAACAATTTATGTAGGCTTTATAAAATGATGTCTAAAAAGCAAAGATCAGCTTCAGAACTATACTACTTAAGATTTATGAAGAACCCCGCCTTACCTGAGATAAGGCTCTGTGTCCCATCTCATTACTTGTGAAAGTGACCATGGAAAAAGTAGGCCAGATTTCATTACATTTAAAGTTGTGTCCAAAAGTTGGTTTTTGTCAAGATTACTAGGATCTCAAACAGGGGATTATAATGTATAACTCTGCCAATATTCAAGGTAGCTATTACATGAACTAAATATGTTTTTACTCTTGTTAATTTTATTTTGTAGTTTTCTTATAAATGGTCTAAAGGTTGCCTGTTAACGTTTTGCAGAGGTACTGATTTAAGAACACACAACCTGGGTTGATTTAAGATAATGAGTTATCACCTACAAGATAGAGAGATAAACATTAATGCCCAGTACTCTTAATATAAGGCTGTTGAAATTTATTTGCTGGATGTTTAAGATTAAGTTTTAAAATTAAAGTTAAATTAAAGGGCCAAGAAAACCAATACTTGGCTCTTGCCCTCTGAGTCAGTCTGAATCCAGGGAACAGGGGACATCTCTAAAGAGCTTTGCAACTCTGGGCCACATAATCTCCCAATCAGGGAGATTAATGAGACCACTGGAGAACAGAAAGCCAATCAGAGCATTTGCTGTGAAGAGGAGGGTCATCAGAGAAGGGAGACATCCCTGAGGCTTCTGAGGGAAGCCACATAGTCAAGCAAGGCCTGGACCCATCCTAGCGCAAATGGCACTAGTGGAACTGAGAAGCTGCTGTAAAGTTCCCCTATGATTCCCATGGAAACACAGGTGACTGTTAACAATAGATAGAAACAAAAGTCAGTTTGACTGCTTCATCTTAAACACTTAGCAAAGACAGTTAAAACCAAAACACAGCCATTTCTGGACATTTTAAATAATAATAATAGTAATAATAATAATAATAATAATAATAATATTTTAAGGTATACACTTTATGTTAGCCTCCCAAAATAAGTAAAACTGGAGGCTACAAAGAAGAGATTCTTAGGCAGGAATGCCTGATAACTATCAAAAGAAACTATCAAGAGGAACTACCAGAGTAGTTTTTAGTTTAAGGCCTACAGCTATTTCTAACCTACACAGGTAGGCTTGGTGTTTGCTAGTATGATTATTCAGCCCTAAGTAACAGAATCAAAGGTTTCTCTATTAGACACAGAGGTCATACTAGAAAAAGGATTTTGCAAGATCAGATGACATTAAATTATTAAACTATATCTTAAGGGAAAGGACATCTATAACCCTAAAAGTTAAATGTTGTGTTTACATCCCTGACAATTCTGGCAATGTGACAAATATCCTTAAAGATTTACATGCTCAGATAAAAGTCATGTCCTCACCAACTTTGTCATGGGAACAATATCTTAGCTCCTGGTTCTCTGGTACTTCCTGGTGGAAAATATTGTTAGTCTCTGTCTTTGGCATCATACTCATTGACATATTCCTGTGCTGTGACATTTATTGCTATATCAATCTGGTTCCAGTACCTATGAATTCTTGTTTCTCTTATAGACCACCCATCCACTCAAATGGCCCTCCAGCCTATTACTTCTCAATCAGACTACTATCATGGACCACTCCATAGACCCGATTTTTAAAGGGGACTCCAAACTGCTTGCCCAATATCGTCCCCTTTCAGCCTGAAGAAGCCAGAACGATCTTCGCCCCCTTTCCTTATAGCAGTAAGGAGTTCCCAAAATTAGAGGGGGGGTATGAAGCCAGATTTAAAGTTAGGTAGTCAGTGTAGTTAGGTAAATCAGGTCTAATATCGAGTAAAATCTAAAATGGAGGCCATGCTGAGAATAAATTCCCGTAAAAGTTGGGCAACTCTCGGAATGTTAATGAAATCCAGGAAACAGCCCCCAACAGATTTGAAGATAGCGCATCCCAAGACTCAACATGGCGGCGGGCAGGGAGGCAGCGCTTTCAGTACCTCCTCAGCCACTTGGACAGAGAGACACATCAGAACGTTCGGATTCTACCTGCTGAGAAACTCCCAGCAAAATTCCGCTGAAGTGAGACCTAGGTGGGGAATTTGGGATTATTGGAGGTGACAGCTTGCCCCGGACAGGTGAATCTTGGCCACCCTGCGTGGAAGTCCGGGCCGCTGCTGCCTGGCAACCAGCGGCACGGAGGCATTTCAGCACTGTGGGATACCGTGTGCTGCGTAGAGACGCTTTGAAGAAGTTGCTAACCAAGCCTTCATGAAACAGTGGACCAGAACTGAAACCAAGTCTAGGACAGACAGAGACAGGCCAGAACCACCCCTCCCATTGGACACTCCAGCAAGGAGTCTAGGGTCCGCCATAGCAGAGAGCTGACGTCACCAGAGTTCAGCGGACAGGATTCCTTCCCAGTGAAATCACTTCAACAGGTGTGTGACTCCCATCCCCACCAGATGTATACAGCTGGGAAACCTCAAAAATCTCGCCCCAGAGCTCCGTGGGCGTGACTGTAGGGGCCGAGGGAAGCAGAGGGGACTCCCGACCTCCAACTCCCCCTACCACCAGCGGTGACACCCTAGGCCTTAGCCACCAGTTCCCAGGGGCGTGGCCACCAAAGGGGTCCAGGCAAATTAAACTGACAGTTCCCAGATCACCTGCTCTACAACCTTGGGGTCTAGATGAATGACAAACAGAGAGAGTGCTCAGTCATTCGGGAAATAGGGCACTCAGGGGCACTACAAGTGTAACTAGATCTGTGGAGATCTCCTCCAGTGAGCGGGGCCTGGCTGGCTGGGAGGAGGAAGGGGGGAGGGGCCGGAGAAGAGAAATGGCTCTGGACTAACAGGATTGGAGAGACGCCCAGTAGGGGAAGAGGAGCTGCCTTACAGGGATTGCTGCCGGCACATAGAGGGCAGAAGCATGGCTCTGAGGGCACAGCTCCGCCTACTGGAAGAGAAGAAAATAGAACTCTAAGACTTCATTTATCTTTTTTTTTTCTTTTCCCTTTTCAATTTTTATTGTTCTTTCCATTCTCCTTTATTCTACCTATTTTTCTCTCTCTCTTCCTCTTTAAGGACTCCTTCTTTCCCCTTCCCCCTAACTTTCATCCCTAGTATTACGACTTTCATTACATGTAATTTTCTAAATGCAAATAGGTGAATGTCCCAAGGCTGTCTATAGGGCTCCTAAGTACCTAGCTATTACCAAATACCCTGATCCATTCGCCTGTTAATATCCCCCTTCAGTAGAGCAATCTTCCAAACTAGCCAAGACATACTAACCTTCATACCATCATAGTACCCAACCTAAACTTAAAGTCCTAAGACCAAATAACAGATCACTATATGCCTACAGAACCTGTAAGCCGTTTATGAATCGAATGAATCAGCTTTAAATTACAATAAAGCCCAACATCTCTAGACATAATCTCCCACCACAAAGGAGAGACCACAGAGATATACAAAACCAAAACAAATTTATAGGAGAAAACAGAAACTCAGAAGTTAAACAGAGTTGGAAAGTAACGTGAACACCATGAAAAAACAAGGGGAAAAAGGATTACAAACAATGCAGGACAACTTAAATTTACAGGAGAACCTAGAGGCATCAGAAAAATGGACAGAGAAAGAACTCAAGGCATACCTGATTCAGATGGAATGGAATCTTAGAGAAGTCATTAGACAGCAAGTCCAAACAATGAAAGAATACTTTGAAAATGAATTTCATAAGCAGATTCAAGAAGCAAAAAATGAACTCTACCAGGAGATAGAGATTTTTTTAAAAAATCAAACAGTAATCCTAGAAATGCAGGAAACCATAAACCAAATCAAAAACTCAAATGAGAATATTACAAATAGACCAGATCAAATAGAAGTCAGAACATCAGATAATGAAGACAAAGTTTATCAACTCGAAAAGAGTATAGTCAATGCAGAAAGGCTGGGAAGAAACCATGAGCAAACCATCCAAGAGATATGGGATGTCATAAAAAAGCCAAACTTAAGAGTCATTGGGATAGAGGAAGGTATAGAGGTCCAAACCAAAGGAATGAACGATCGGTTGAATGAAATAATTTTAGAAAACTTTCCAGACATGAAAGATGGAATTGATTGCCAAATCCTGGAATCCTACAGGACCCCAAACATAAAAAACTGTAATAAACCAACTCCAAGACACATTATTATGAAGATATCCAACATAAAGAACAAGGAGAGAATATTAAAAGCTACAAGAGAAAGGAGGCAGATTACATTCAGGGGTAGACCAATTAGGTTAATGGCTGATGTTTCATCACAGACGTTGAAAGCAAGAAGATCCTGGAACAACGTATTTCAAATGCTGAAAAATAATGGATTCCAACCAAGAATATTGTATCCAGCAAAATTAAGCTTCAGGTTTGACAATGAAATTAAAATATTTCACGATAAACAAAAGTTAAAAGAATTCACAGCCAGAAAACCAGCACTGCAAAGCATTTTGAGCAAAACACTACAAGAAGAGGAAATGAAAAATAGCACCCAAAACCAACTGTGGAAGGTAACTCAGTAAATGGGGGGGGATAAACAAAGAGGAAAAACAAGCCAAATTAAAATAAATAAATAAATAAACATGACTGGAAGTACAAACCATATTTCAATAGTAACCCTAAATATTAATGGCTTAAACTCACCAATCAAGAGACATAGGCTAGTTACCTGGATTAAAAAAACAGATCCAACAATATGCTGCCTTCAGGAGACTCATATGATAGGAAAAGACATACACAGGCTGAAGGTGAAAGGTTGGGAAAAATTATACCACTCACATGGGCCTCGGAAGCAAGCAGGAGTGGCCATACTCATAGCGAATAAAATCAACTTCAAACCTAAGTTAATCAAAAGGGATAAAGAAGGACATTATATACTGTTAAAAGGAACCATTCACCAACAAGACATAACAATTATCAATATGTATGCACCAAATAATGGTGCTGCAACGTTCATAAAACAAACTCTCCTCAAGTTCAAGAAGCAAATAGACCACAACACAATAATTATGGGGGACTTCAACACATCGCTCTCACCATGGAACAGATCCTCCAAACAAAAGTTGAATAAAGAAACTATAGAACTCAATAACACAATCAATAACCTAGACTTAACTGACCCATATAGAATATATCATCATCATCAAGTGGATATACGTTCATCTCAGCAGCACATGGATATTTCTCAAAGACAGACCATATATTATGCCATAGGGCAACCATTAGTAAATATAAAGGTGTGGAGATAATACCATGCATCTTATCTGATCATAATGGAATGAAACTGGAAATCAGTGATAAAAGTAGGAAGGAAAAATCCTGCATCGCCTGGAAAATGAACAATATGTCACTGAATGATCAATGGGTTACAGAAGACATAAAAGAGGAAATCGAAAAATTCTTAGAGATAAATGAAAATACAGATACAACATATCGGAATCTATGGGACACAATAAAGCAGTTTTAAGAGGGAGATTCATTGCCTGGAGTTCATTCCTTAAAAAAAAGAAAAAAACCAACAAATAAATGAGCTCACACTTCATCTCAAAACCCTAGAAAAGGAAGAGCAAAACAACAGCAAAGGTAGCAGAAGGCAAAAAATAATTAAAATCAGAGCGGAAATCAACAAATTTGAAACAAAAGAAACCATTGAAAAATTGACAAAACTAAAAGTTGGTTCTTCGAAAAAATAAATAAGATCGACAGACCCTTAGCCATGCTAACAAAGAGAAGAAGAGAGAGAACTTAAATTACTAACATACGGGATGAAAAAGGCAATATCACAACAGACACTACAGAAATACAGAAGATAATTAGAAAGTATTTTGAAACCCTATATTCCAATAAAATAGAAGACAGTGAAGATATCAATAAATTTCTTAAGTCATATGATTTGCCCAGATTGAGTCAGGAAGATACACACAATTTAAACAGACCAATAACAAAGGAGGAAATAGAAGAAGCCATCAAAAGACTACCAACCAAGAAAAGCCCTGGACCAGATGGGTATACACCGGAGTTTTACAAAACCTTTAAAGAAGAATTAATACCAATACTTTTCAAGTTATTTCAGGAAATTGAAAAAGAAGGAGCTCTTCCAAATTGATTCTATGAGGCCAACATCACCCTGATCCCGAAACCAAACAAAGACACTTCAAAAAAAGAAAACTACAGACCAATATCTCTAATGAACCTAGATGCAAAAATCCTCAATAAAATTCTAGCAAATCAAATACAAAAGCAAATCAAAAAAATTGTGCACCATGATCAAGTAGGATTCATCCCTGGGATGCAAGGCTGGTTCAATATACGGAAATCAATAAATGTTATTCACCACATCAATAGACTTAAAGATAAGAACCATATGATCATCTTGATAGATGCAGAAAAAGCATTCAACAAAGTACAGCATCCATTTATGTTCAAAACACTAGAAAAACTAGGGATAACAGGAACTTACCTCAACATTGTAAAAGCTATCTATGCTAAGCCTCAGGCTAGCATCATTCTAAATGGAGAAAAACTGAAGGCATTCTTTCTAAAATATGGAACAAGACAGGGATGCCCTCTCTCACCACTTCTATTCAATGTAGTTCTCGAAATACTGGCCAGAGCAATTAGACAGATAAAAGAAATTAAAGGCATAAAAATAGGAAAAGAAGAACTTAAATTATCACTATTTGCGACGACATGATTCTATACCTAGAAGACCCAAAAGGGTCTACAAAGAAACTACTAGAGCTAATAAATGAATTCAGCAAAGTGGCAGGATATAAAAACAACACGCATAAAGGCATTCCTGTATATCAGCGACGAATCTTCTGAAATGGAAATGAGGACAACCACCCCATTCACAATATCTTCAAAAAAAATAAAATACTTGGGAATCAACCTAACAAAAGAGGTGAAAGACTTATACAATGAAAACTACAGAACCCTAAAGAGAGAAATAGAAGAAGATCTTAGAAGATGGAAAAATATACCCTGTTCATGGATAGGCAGAACTAACATCATCAAAATGGCGATTTTACCAAAAGTTCTCTATAGGTTTGACGCAATGCCAATCAAAATCCCAACGGCATTTCTTGTAGAAATAGATAAAGCAATTATGAAATTCATATGGAAAAATAAAAGACCCAGAATAGCAAAAGCAATTCTAAGCAGGAAGAGTGAATCTGGAGGTATAGCGATACCAGACTTCCAACTATACTACAGAGCAATAGTAACAAAAACAGCATGGTACTGGTACCAAAACAGGCAGGTGGACCAATGGTACAGAATAGAGGACACAGAGACCAATCCACAAAATTACAACTATCTTATTTTTGACAAAGGGGCTAAAAGCATGCAATGGAGGAAGGATAGCATCTTCAACAAATGGTGCTGGGAAAATTGGAAATCCATATGCAACAAAATTAAACTGAATCCCTTTCTCTCACCATGCACAAAAGTTAACTCAAAATGGATCAAGGAGCTTGATATCAAAACAGAGACTCTGTGTCTGATAGAAGAAAAAGTTGGCTCCGATCTACATACTATGGGGTCGGGCTCCAAATTCCTTAATAGGACACCCATAGCACAAGAGTTAATAACAAGAATCGACAAATGGGACTCACTCAAACTAAAAAGTTTTTTCTCAGCAAGAGAAACAATAAGAGAGGTAAATAGAGAGCCTACATCCTGGAACAAATTTTTACTCCTCACACTTCAGATAGAGCCCTAATATCCAGAGTATACAAAGAACTCAAAAAATTAAACAATAAGAAAACAAATATCCCAATCAACAAATGGGCCAAGGACCTAAACAGACACTTCTCAGATGAGGACACACAATCAATCAACAAGTACATGAAAAAATGCTCACCATCTCTAGCAGTCAGAGAGATGCAAATCAAAACCACCCTAAGATACCATCTCACTCCAGTAAGATTGGCAGCCATTAGGAAGTCAAACAACAACAAGTGCTGGCGAGGATGTGGGGAAAAGGGTACACTTGTACATTGCTGGTGGGACTGCAAATTGGTGCAGCCAATTTGGAAAGCAGTATGGAGATTCCTTGGAAAGCTGGGAATGGAACCACCATTTGACCCAGCTATTCCCCTTCTCGGACTATTCCCTAAAGACCTTAAAAGAGCGTACTATAGGGATACTGCTACATAGATGTTCATAGCAGCACAATTAACAATAGCTAGACTGTGGAAACAACCTAGATGCCCTTCAATAGATGAATGGATAAAAAAAATGTGGCATTTATACACAATGGAGTATTACTCAGCACTAAAAAAATGACAAAATCTTGGCATTTGCAGGGAAATGAATGGCACTAGAGCAGATTATGCTAAGTGAAGCTAGCCAATCCCTAAAAAACAAATGCCAAATGTCTTCTTTGATATAAGGAGAGCAACTAAGAACAGAGCAGGGAGGAAGAGCATGAGAAGATGATTAAAATTACACAGGGATGAGAGGTTGGAGGGTAAGGGAGAGAGAAGGGAAACTGCATGGTAATGGAAGGAGACCCTCATCGTTATACAAAATTACATGTAAGAGGAAGTGAGGGGAAAGGGGGGAAAATGAAGGGCGAGAAATTAATTACAGTAGATGGGGTAGAGAGAGAAGATGGGAGGGGAGGGGAGGGGGGATAGTAGAGGATAGGAAAGGCAACAGAATACAACAGACACTGGTATGGCAGTATGTAAAAACGTAGATGTGTAACTGATGTGATTCTGCAATCTGTATACGGGGAAAAAATGGGAGTTCATAACCAACTTGAATCAAATGTATGAAATATGATATGCCAAGAGCTTTGTAATGTTTTGAACAATTAATAATAATAAAAAAGAAGATAGCCCATCCCAAAGAAATGTTAATGAACAGCCCCAGCAGATTTGAAGATAGCCATCCCAAAAAAATGTTAATGAACATCAAATTTGAAGATGCTGACTAGGAAGTGCCCAGATTACTTCTTTGACCCACCTGTGTCGCAGCCCCTCGAGCCTTCCCACCTACATTCCATCACCAAAAACTGTAAAATGGAGAGACAACCGCACTTCCACGGATTCCACCTCTTGGGTCCCCTTCTTCTTCCGGGAGAAGTCTTTTCTGCTGTCCTTTAATAAACTTCTAATTTTCCACTCTGAAAAAAAAATACATAAAAACTATATGAAATAAGTACTAATATTCTCTCCCATTTTACAGATCATGAAACTGAGGCATAAGTAAATGAACTTATCCAATACCACATGGCTCATGGTAGAGATAGGATTCAAACGTGCCGAAATTTTATTTTTTATTTTCCGTATGCAAGACTGGCTATATACATATTTCCCCTTTTCCATGTAAAAGTCTAAAACATTTTTTTTCAAGAATCAGTTCGAATCCTTCCCTATCAGTTATGCCAAAAGCCCTTCTCTGCTTGGGGCACTTCCTAGTTTTGCATTTGTTTGTGTTCCCTGTGGCTAATCCTTGTGCCGTATTGATCTAACACTGGCTTCTATCCAGTGATAGTGATCCACTGCCAGATCCTTCTTAACACATTTCCATCCTGTTATCATTATGTCATTTCTAATGATCACCCTCAGTGTAAACTCTGCCTTTCAACATGTTTCAGGAACAAGAGAAAGTAAAAGATGCAGCTTCTACTGGTTTCAAAGGCTAAAGAGCCTCCTTAACTGAGTTTTCTCTTCTCTGGAGCTGTAATTTCTGTTAGTGTGACTCAGTTTCCTTGGTCGGAGATGAAGGGTATCGGCTATGGTTGAATCCCTCCCTCCTCCTCCCCCGCCCCCGCCCCCGCCACCCAAGGAAGAGCCTCCAGCATGCCACCTGTGCCTCTTCTGCAGCATCCCCTGACCGTGTTTCCCTTGGAAGGTGCTGGCATGACTGCTCTGAAATAAATCCTTCCAGCTGCAGAGTGTGGAGCCAAGGGTGGGGTGCAGAGGCAAGGCCATCTTATGGGGACCTTCATTAATGGCCTGGTGGGTTGTCTTGGTTTTCCACACATCTGACCAAGTCAATTTCCTGTCTTGGATCTTTTTTTCCATCTTGTCAAATCCCAATTTTTCTCTCCTTTCTTGGCCTAGCCGTGTGGGTGATCGATTTTAATTTTTCTGCTCAAAATGTACCAAGTGATTGCCTTTTGGGAAGAAATCCAGAGCAGTGTCAAGGGAAGGACCTAAAGTTTAATTTTTTCCAAATGATAAAATTCAGAGTCTGTTTTCTTTCTCTCCACCCTCTCTTTTCTTTCTTTTTTATTTGTTAAAACTTTTTTAAGTGGACATACGATAAAAATCAGCCTTTTAAATGTACTATGTTATGACCCTTAACAAATGTATAGAGTCATATAATCACCGCCATCATCAGTCCTTTGCTTTTTTTTTAACTCCTTTGAACAAAATATTAAATAAGCATGCGAATATGTCAACTGATAAAACAGAACTACTATTGGCACAGGACATAGTGGCTTTTTCACCCAAAGAGGATTATGTTATTCATTAAGACATCTTTTTAAACATTGCAATGTTTTTGTTTATCTCTAAGAGAAACTTCTAGTTCTTACATACATGGGTATAAAAAGGACAAGATCAACATTTTCATGGTTTAATACAATTCAGTCCATCAAGTATATCTTCACATTTTTCTTCTCTGTGGTCTAACATTAATGGTGTTTAGGTGGTTTGTTTTAAAGGATCTTGATTTTTTTATTACTTTCTTTGAGTAGTTATTTATTTAGGACAAAATAAATGATATCTGGATGCAAAATTGTATTTATATTCCATAATGTGGAAAACAATGTTGTGAAAACAAAATAAGTAGAGGGACACAAATGTCAAGCTTGACTATTACTTCAAAATCACAAGCTCCAGATTTGGGAGAAAGTAACCATAACATGAAAATGTGAGACTGAGAGAAAGAATCTGCCTGTGGCTTTGTCTTTGAAGCCAAGAATAAACGGGAAAAAAATAATTTTGATTAATGGAGAACAATTTGTATGATTCTGAATGGCAAAACAAAAGCCCCCCAAAAGTCAATTTAGATAGTCTTGACCTTTAAATTCTAAAGAAAAAAGATGTTTTTCTTAGATGTACTTATTAAAGATTTTTTCCCTCTACCATTGCTTTGGCCTCTCATTCCATGAGATTCAGCTTCACAGAATCCTTCTCTGGAAAGATTTTTGGGATTTCCCAGGCCAAATATAATCATTCTCTCTTCTGTGTTCTGTTCAAATATCTCCTGGAATAGCAAACATTTCATGTCACAGTCCTCTATTTACACATCTGTCTTCCTCCTTGAGCTGTGGGCCACTTGATGAAGGACCATACTTTATTTATCCTTATTGGGACAGAGGCCGAGCAAAGAACCTTCTTGTTAATGAATGAAAAATAATTAAATAAATATCATCAAAGAGTTATTAAATGGTCAATATTCATATTCATTCAATTATGATGGTTAGTTGGGCCTGCACATTTCTAAGACCACAATAATGAACAAAACCAACCTGGTATTTGTCTTCACAGTGATTACAGCCTGGTTATGGAGAAAACAATGATTAATATCATCAATTTTTAAAGAGAGTATCTTTTTCTGGATTGAATATTTTCCATTATCATTCTTACGATATCACTAACATTAGGTTAGTGACGTCAACATAATTAGCTATTAGGTTATGACTGCAACATAATTATAAAGTGTTTGCATGCTGTTTTTTAACTTAGAAATCACATTTATTGGAAATTACATTTCAGATATGCCTCCACATGTACAAAGTATCATGTTCACAAAGTTAGTCATTATGGTAAAATTTTGTAACATTAAAATACGTAAGACATCGAAAGTGAAGTCTGAATTTCTGGATTCCAAATTTACATGTTAATGCTTACTAGAAATGTAAGAATTTGATAACTTTTACCCAGGTACTCAAAAGCTTTGTTGGCACACAGACTTGGGTTAGTATTTTGGTCCCCATATTCACTGCATACTAGGTAGCTGTTTGTTGCATGCTTTTATTTTTTGAGGTTTCTTTCTTTGTTTCAGTTATGGACTGATAATGGTCTTGATGCTGAAAACTTGCCTTTTGACACCCTTTCCATAAATTGCATTTTACACACCAGTTGCATGTTCTACTTGTACTGAAATCAATAGACCAGGCTGCTAGTCCCTTCCTCATCGCTTTAAGGTTTGAGTTATATTTGTGATGATGTTTTTATAAATTACTGGTTTGCTTGACTAATCTAATAACCTGCATCCAAATTTTGATGGCAAACTTGCTCTTTAGAAATTAGATTGATTAAATACAAGAAAATAAGGGGAAAGAAAAGATCATAACTTTCTGTTTACTTGATGGTGTCTTGTTTTCCTTTATCCCAGGAAAGAAGCAGCCTGCTTATGTTTTGATAATGCTGTTTATCTGTCAGATGGCGCAGGCAAGAGCCAGCTGTTTCCCATAAAGATATCTTTCAAAATAGCAATGGTGCTGTCTACAATGGCAGATGCTATCTGATACCATTTCTAGGGGGTAGTTCCTGTTGAAACATTGTAGGAGGGTTTTTCTAGAGAACAGGCTGAGATGTCAAGAATGGTTAGTGCTGACATATGCCAAAGTCAATACAAAATAAGAGGAGAATAAAATCCTTGTTGAGGCAGAAAGGAAAGGTTCAAAAGATGGTTAGAAGCAAGCAGTGCACACAGAGTTACAGAGCCGGAGGATATTGAGAAAACCGTCTGATTAAGAGTCTGAAAGCTCCAAGTTGCAACACACTGACTATGCCCAGATCTCAGCAGACATTTTTATAACACAGGTCCTCAGGATTTGTTTTAGTCCGCTTTTTCACTGCTGTGACCAAAAGACCCGAGAAGAACAATTAGAGGAGGAACTATTGGAGGCTCACGGTTTCACAAGTCTCAGTCAGCCAGCGCCATTGCAGTGGGCTAGAGGCGAAGCAGGACATCAAGGTGGAAGAGTGTGGCAAAGGAAAGTAGCTCAGGACAGGGCACAAAGAAGCAGGGGGTGGAGAGAATGAGACTGCAGACCAGGAACAAAATACATAGCCTAAAGGCACATTGTAATGACCCACCTCCTCCAGCCACACCTTACCTGTCTGCAGTTACCATTCAGTTAATTCCTATCAGGAGAGTAACACACTGATTGGTTAAGGTTCCCATAAGACAAATCATTTCACTTCTAACTTTCTTGCATCATTTTACACATGAGCTTTTGGGGAACACCTAAGATCTAATAGGATCTGAACTTGACATTGGATGTCAAGGAACATTAAGGAATTCTTTCCACAGTCATCAAAGAGGAATAATGCCCCAACATATGGAGGCAGGACCCAGACACGGGATTCATATGGTTGATAGGTTAAACAGACAGAAGCAGGTCTAGAGGAAGAGGCACAGGGGGAAGGGGAACTGTGAAGTTTGGCCCATGAAAAATGAACACAGGGGAAAGTAGATCAGGGGAGAAAGCACAAGCTTTCTTCAAATGATTCAAGAAGTGTTTCATAGAAAGTCTTGATCTAGAAGTTCCCAAGGGCTGGACCAGAATCTATAAGAAGAAGTCACAGGTGGATATTTTATCTGAACATAGGTAAAGCCAGGTTGTTGGACAGCAAAATATTTTGGTATAAATATAAACCAAAGGTGACTTTTAAATCTATTGTCTCTTTAAACATGCTCCTTGCCCTGGATGAAAAGTTGGGTAAGCCCACAACTTTTCTATTCCTTTTGAGGCAAAAGAAAGCTTAATAGACACTAAAAGTGAAAATCACAGCCTCAAACAAATAATTAAAAATGACAATGATGGAGGCCAAGGCAGGTGATTGCAAGTTAGATCGCCTCAGCAAATTAGCAAGACCCCATATCAAAATAGAAAAATGAAAAGGACTAGGCATGTGGCTCAGTGGAATAGAACCCTTGGGTTTAATTCTCAGTACCAAAGAAAAGTGTGTTGGGGGGTGGCAATGATGGTGCATAACATTTCTATATATTTTTTCTGGGCCCCAGCTGCTCACTGACTTCTGGCCTTGCTTCATTATAACAATGGCTTCAGCTCCCTGAATCAGACAGGAGTTTAAGATGGTTCTGTTGTATTCCTCAAGAGTCTTTCTCTATTCCTGATAGTCTCATGTCTGCAGTTCCCTTGACCTAAGGTGAATGAGTTTAGTCTGCCGGTTGTTTCTTTCCCCTCTGTCCCTAGGAACCTCACCTCAGCTTCTCTTTGTTGAATCTTTAGTGCCCTTTGGGTAAACCTACTGAACACAATCTGAGGAATCCTCCATGCTGGCGTGCTCGTCTAGTGTGTGCAAGGCCTTGGGTTCAATCCTCAGCACCACATAAAAATATATAAATAAAATAAAGATATTGTGTCCAACTACAACTAAAATAAATATTTTTTTAAAAAAAAACAATAAAACTCAGATATCCCTGTGAAGGACTTCAGCATCAAGACTGCAATTATAAATCCTGCCTGGGTTTCCAGCCTCCCTGGCCCACCCAGCAGACTTAGTACTCAAGACTGCAACATCAACTCTCACCTGAACCTCTAGGCTACCAGCTTGCCCTGCAAATTTCAAACTTACCAGTCTTCATAATTGTGTGTTAATTTCTTAAGTAGATCACTGTCTGTCTACCTATCTATTTAATCATCGAGGTTCACCATAAGCAGGGAGATAGATAAAGTATCAATTCCATATCTTTGTTGAACTGTGATAAAAATCCTATCTTGGTTCACAGTACTAGCACAAGGCTGAAGTGTCTTTTCAGGGATACAGCTGGTCATTCTTTGGACATGAAGTATATATAGTAGCCATAAATGGCCAAAAAAAAAAAAAGCATTATATATGGAAAAACTGTGTCCCCGATTTTCCCTACCACTTACTACCTATACCAGGCTCCTCTTGTATTGCCCCAAATCTACTAAGTCCTACCTGTCCTCTTGTCTACTTGTCCAAAGTTCTCAGCAACTCAGCAACAAAATGCCCAGGTTGTTTCATTCTAACACCACTTGGGCCCTCTTTCTCCTCTGAGTTCTCTGTGGCAGAAGTCACAATGGCTCCAGAAGTCACTTAGGTCCAACTGATGGGACCCATAGAGACTCCATCTTCCCAAAATAATTGTCAAGAGAAAACAGGTGACAAAAACTACTATTGCAGAAAAACTAATACCACTTGGCGTGGATGTTGTAAGATAGAAGGTAGAAAGGAGTCAGCAGATGAACTGTTTGCTGTCTTCCATGGATAGGTTGTTCAGACGCAGTGGTTGCATATGGAGGCCTAGACTCCCCAGAGACATTCCAGGCAATGAGGGCCTTCAGCAGAAGCTATAACCAGCTCAGTAAATGACCTTTTTGGATTTGCTTTCCTTCCCTGCCTCACTTCTCCTTTTTCTTCATTTTTGATACACAAGGAGGGTGGCATACAGCTTTCCAGTGTTGTCTGTGGCAGAGTGGCTCAGTTTATGCCAATCTAGGATCCACTAACAGGAAACCTGTCAGTATTACACAGAAAAGTCAAGGGCTTTAAAGGCAACAAGGCAGAACACCCGTTGCCCAAGGGCAGCTGGCCCCTAAAACAAAGATCAGTGAGGAACTAGCCAGCCCCAGTACTTCTCCTAACCTCACTCATCCAGTATCTCTATTTTGTAAGGAGAAGTAACAGGTGGAACAATGGCCCAAAAGTTTTGAAAGAACATATCTTCTCATGAAAACTAGGAGTGGAGGAGACACAGTCCATCTGCTGCCATGCACTCTGGTACTTTATCTAGTTCCACCATGAATAATAAGTTGTTGGGGTGGGTGTGGGGGATTTCACTAGAGAAAATGTCACTTACCCAGAAACAGGAAATAGGATAGCTGTGGGGACTGAGAGTTCAAGACCACATGGCATAGACAGGGGAAGAAGCTGGTTCTAGGTTCCAGGTCCTTGTGAACGTATCTTGGGAAGGATGACTTTGGGGTGTGTATGTGTAAAATACAGAGGCTATAGAACAAAGCATATAAAATGACTGAGAACCTGGGTTTATGGGGATAGAGGTGCCATAACTAAGCATACCTAGGCAGGGGTATAGGAAAAGAGACATTCTCTTTTCTTCTATACCTGGAGAGCCCCCCCACTGGACCAGAAGCAGAAATGGAGCCTGATGTCACCAGGGCCTTTCTTCAGTGGACAGGGCTTGTGCCAGGGTCTCATTTGCCAGGCTGAGAGGTGGGGGCACATGGGAGCTCATCAGGCTGCTAGTGTTTCAGTGATGCCATGTGGCACAGGAGCCAAAATGAGACTCTCCTGCAGAACAAAAGTGTTCTCTCTTCAGGACCATCGTAATAAAGATTGGCTCCTTAGACAAGGGAGGATAACTGGGATCTTAGAAGCTACTATGGCAGGAAGAACACACTTGTTAGGGAGAAGGCTCAGAGTTATTTCATTAGAATATTTTAAAAGATCAGGTTCTTTTTTCTTCAGAGTTAATAGATGGCTTGGGGGTCGTATTATAGCTCAGTGGTAGTTCACTTGCCTAGAATGCAGGAGGTTCTGGGTTTAATCCCAGCACTGAAAAAGAAAAAAAAAAATGGTTTCTTCTTTCATTCATTTATTTTTAAGATAGGACAGCATAATGATTAAGAGTATATACTATGGTGTTTACCTGCCTAAATTTAAATCTTGATCCTGCTGCTTATAAGCATTGTGGCTTCTAAGAAAGCCAGGCACAGTGGCACAATGTGTCCCAGATACTCCATGGCTGAGGCAGGAGGAGTGCAAGTTTAAGCCCAGCCTGTGCAAGTTAGCAAGGCCCTGTTTCAAAATTAACAAGAACTGGGATGTGGCTGAGGGATAAAGCACCCTTGGATTCAGTCCCCAGAACCAGAGAGAAAGGAAAAAAAGAAAAAAAAGAAAAAAACTTTGTGACTCATGCTTCAGTCTTCTCAAATATGAAATAAGGATGATACTAACTAGGGATGTAGGGAGGATTCAAGAAAAGTTTACATATGCAAACATCAGCACAGGGCCTGGCACATACTATTTAGTGCTCACTAAATATGTTGGTATGTATGTGAATATCGCCATTTGGTGGGGGGGCGAGGATGGAGGGTTACGGAATTGAACTCAGGGGCACTCAACCAATGAGCCACATCATCCTCAGCCCTATTTTTTGTCTCTATTTAAAGATAGGGTCTCACTGAGTTGTTTAGCGCCTCGCTTTTTGCTGAGGTTGGCTTTGAACTTGCCATTCTCCTGTCTCAGCCTCCCGAACTGCTGGGATTACAGGCGTTTGCCACCGCACCAGCCTTCCCATGTTCCCCCCCCCTTAGAGATCTTGACTTTGCCAATAAAAGTGGGGACTTCCAAAAGGCTCCCCAGACAGACTGAGCATGCACACAATCAGCACTTACTACCTGAGGCCTTTCTTCAAGAGACTAAGCTGAAAAGAAAGCAAGCCAGAATTCAGTCTGACCTTAGTTTCCAGCTGAATGCTATTTTAAGGTAAAACTAGGTAATCACTGGGAGGGGTGGGGTGGAGAGCAGCTCAGTCACCCCACAGAGAGACTCCACTCACTGGCAGGCAAATCACCTGGGAGAGCCCAGCAGGTTCCTCAGGAGATTCAGGCAGAGGACCCCAAACTGGCTTATTTGTGTGCCCATTTCAAGGAGGATCTGCAAAGGTGGGGAATTTGGATTCAGAGACTAAAATGAGATGATCTTTGAACACTGTTCCAGCAAACGGTGTCAAACTGAATCCTGGCTTGCTTTCTTTTCAGATTTGCAAAGCACTGAGCCTGTGAGGGGGACTAAAAGAAGGGAGATTAAAAGGTATTTAAGGCAGGAGAATTCAGACAGATGCTAAGGAAAATTGGCCCCAACCATATTCCTGCTGAGCCTCAGAATACCTTGGTAAAGGAAATGATGTGAATGTCATACCCAAAATTATGGAAAACAAAATGAAGTCAGAAAGGCTCTGGGGGAAATCTTACACTGGTGGTGATACAAGCTTCTTGACCTATTTCACCATGGCTGAAAGTTAATGTTTATCAAAATATGCTTCAAAGGGGTTTGGATGGACAAATTCAACAGTGGCCACAATCAGTTGAACATTGGCCTATTCTCTTGTGAAATCTCCTGTATGGGCAGTAGGTATTAGGTGTTGACTTACAAGGGTAAAATAACTCATGAATTATTTTTAAGTGAGACTGCCTGAAATCTCAGGAATAGTGTAATGGCCCCCCATGTCCCTAAGAAACAGTTCACATATCAGTGATATGCTGCGGAGTTTGTTATGAGGTTGTGAAATTAGGCTGTCATACTCCATTTAATAAATAAGGACATTAAACTGTTGTTGCAAGAGAGAAATATTTATGCTTCAAGAGATGAAAGATGGGGGTAGCTTTGGCAAGAAACAGAGATGAAACAAGCAGCTGCTATACAAATCTCTGCTATTATTCTTCCAGAGCATCCCTGAAGTTTCCAGTTCAGGATCTCTTACCCTACACAAACACCAATCATTCTGCCAAGCTGTTGGCTCAGCATACAATGTAGGAACTAAAGCCATTCCATCATATTAGCAAAGTCTCAGACTATCATGCTGCTTCTCTCTCTGCCACTCAGTCTCTAGAACAGCCTTTGTCACCCAGCTTTCATCCTTCTTTGGTGGCAAGAGAAAACTCGGAGGGTGTCATCTGGAATCTGAGGCTGCACTCTTCTCTGGGCATTGCCATCCTGTGCACATCAGACTTTACCATCTTTAACAATACAGCACAATTCAATAGTGTTTATGCCATGGCTCCAGTGTGAACAATCTTCCCTCCCATCACAAGGACACATCTGTTAGCATGGATTCCCTTTATTTTCAAATGTCAGCAACTTCAGGAGAGGGGTTCTCATATGGGAACAACCTCTGACAACACCAAGTCTATTGGATTCTTACTATTTTGGAAGAAATGGTTGCATTCATGTAGACTAGTACACCCGGTATAGAAATATACCAAGAAAAAAAAAATTGGCTCCCTCTCTTGGTCACTCAGTGACTCAGATTTCCTACCTGAAAATTAGAAAACTCGGCTCAAGTCTGTGTCTCTATGACTAGCCAAAATGTCTGAATATTTGAAAATATGTGGATGTTGGGTACCAAGTATACTCATCCAAATGACTGACTCACATCTTGGCAACTGAGTCCTGCCAAATAGAAATTCAGCCAAAGATTCCATGGATATTTTTTATAAAGGCAGAAAAAGGAATTTTGGTATAAACAAAATAGATCCAATTGTTTGTTATGTTTTGAAACCACAGAGTTGGTTAAGTTCTGAGTGCGCCTTAGTTGGTTTGCTCAAAGGCCACCTGCCCTTCACTCTTTTCTCAACCTTCACTGTTACTAATATCACGGTGAAAAAAACAACCCCAAGGCCTTGGTTCAAATCCAACCTACTAGGAAAGTGATTTGGCCATGCTGAGCCTCAACTGTATCATCCGTAAAGTGGAATGAGAATAATTTACTCTGTGGCATTGTTGTTAGTAAGCATAGTGTATGTTAGGCCCCCAGTTCATAGCAGATCCTTGATAAATGAACAATGACTAATGAGGGCAAACATAGTGTGAATTAGCACCTGATGAGGCAGCTGTTTAAACTACCTCCTACTGTCCCAGGGCTTCTCAAAAGTATAATCTCTGACCATCTGCCAGAATCCTTCTTGAGGGCTTAAAAGAGACAGAGACTTTTGGTCCCCACTCCAATTATGTCTCATCAGAGTCTCTGGGAACCATTTCTAATACTCCTCAATCTTCAGATGACTCTTAAGTATGTTAAAATTTGAGAACCACTGAACCAGACACTGTTTAAAACTTATTTTTAGTCATTGATTTGTAAAGGAGTATGTGGCTCCTCGTGTGTGTCAATGATTCTTAAGTACTCTCTGTGGTTCCTGAGTCCTGGGGTTCACATATTCTCTGACAGATCAGATAAGATGGAACCTTGGGAGAGGTTTCAAAAGCCAGCAAAGGTAGTTCATAAGGAAGCTAGATCGCTTACATTATTTATTCATTTGGTTTGGTCTTTTGGGTTTGTCTTTTTTTTTTTTTTTTTTGCTTGATTTGCTGGCCAACTGAGTAATTTTGTGCTATTATTTAGGCCCAAAATGCAGCAATTACCCAATTCCCTCTGCTATTAAGCAGAATTTTACTCATTTAGTTTTAATAAAATCCCAATTACCAAAGAAGGTGTGTGGTCTAAAACCCACTCATTCTCATATTCCATATCCAAAAGAAACCCTTAAACCAGGGGCAGTGGAGACTTGAGCTTCTGGAGGAGAGAAAAATTATCCTATTTATGTGACACACTGTGCACAAAGGTGAGACTCCAGACAGCCAACACTGACCTGAGATAACTGCTGAAAAGGCAAAAATGGAGTTGGCAGAGCTGGCAGGCTACCCCAGTGTTCATCTAGCAGTGAAATTAGGGCAGCACTAGGGAGTCCAAGAATGTGTGGCAATTTCTCTGGCAAAGACTGGAAGCTCCCGGTCGACACTAGAGGAATCCTTATTAAATGGGACCCTGAGCTAAGCAGTGATATGGAGAACCTGGAGAGCAACCACGGAAGGCAATCAAGATTGATCGGGTTTCCAATGAAAAAAAAAATTCTTCAAGGGACTGGCTTCTCCAGGCTTTAGTGGAATAGAGTTGTGGGCAGGGATTAACAGTACATCTAGATAGCTAAGTGAAGGAGTTTGAATACTTCTAAGAACATCAAGTGAAAAGGCCCAGGCTGAATTTCAGCAGAAATTGGGGTTTGAAATTGAAAATCTGGTTGCAGAGGAGAGGGTTATTCTTTTTTAGGGAAAACTCTAATGCAGTTTTCCCACTTCACAGCCTCCCACCCCATCCATCACCTGTACAGCCCCCACTTCTTGGTACAGGGTTGACAGTATGCCAGACATTGTGCTACTTGCTGTTATGTTTTAGATTGCATTTAATTTTCAGAATAACCCTGCATGATGGGTATGGGTGTGCTCATTTATAGAAAACAGACTGAAATAAAACAACAGGTGAACACTATTTTATCCTGCTCGATCACTGCTGTTCTAGAGGCCAACATGGAGGGAGGCCGGGGAGTGTGAGAGGAAACTAGAGAGTAATAGGGCAGTCACCCAAAACAAATGCCCTTCAAAGGCAGGGGGAGAATGTTGTATTTTCTTCTGAATACAAAGAGCCAACTGGGTTTTAAGCAGAGTAGCTCTAATCGATGTGTGAAATGCATTTTAGGACAGACAGGAAGAAAAATTGCTGTGTTATTATTTTTAATCTCTGGGGTTATGTTTTGCTTGAACCGGGGTCTCACTATGTTGCCCTAGGCTGACTTTGAACTCCAGGACTCAAGTGATCTTCCCACCTTAGACTCCCAAACAGCTGGGACTGTAGGTGATCACTACAGTTTATGCAGCCATTTCAGAAGTCCCAACTAGAGATGGTGACTGGTATTAGGGAGTAAGATGTGGGAAAGTGGGTGGGTGGCTTATAGCCACATTTCAAGAGTAAATAAACAGAATGTGATAAATTGGTAAATGATGTGTTCCAGATCACATAGGTATCAAGAGGCTAGACAGAATTTAGATAAACCCCTTAACTACCTGAAAACCAAACTCTGGGATCTTTCCATTGACTACAGTGTTCCACAGTCACAGATCACTGGAAAAGGGATTTCTGCTGTTCTGTATCTGAGGCCCAAATAGAAAAAATGGCCCCATTTTGCTGAATTTATGACGGAGTTGTGTGTGTGCATCCTATAGGACTATGGCTGTTTCTCTCCAAAGAGTTGGCCAAGGTTATCCAGAACACGCAGGACAATGACCAAGCTCTTCCCCAAACACTTCAGTACCTTCTGAAGACTAACAGAGCATGTGACTTGAAGGCCCAGAACAGTTCCAGTGGACACGGTGAAAGGTAAATCTTATGTTTTAAGCTGCACTAGATAGAAGAAGGGAGGAGCCACTCAGAAGAAATGAAAAGACTCTGTGGCCACATTTACACAGCAAAAGCCAAGTGGAAGATTGAGCAATTACCCAGTAACTGCAGGCTGGGGAGTCGGCCAATTTGGGTAACTCAGATAAAAACATGTGCTTTGGCTGCTTCTCTTGCCTGAATTACTCGATAATGGCCCAACTGTCTGTTTTGCTTAGTTGAAGAGAACAAGAAACAGGTCTCAAACCAAGGCGGAGACTTTCTGTGGGGCTGAGGAGCCCACATGGGAAAGGCTGACCTTTGGAGCCTGCTATCAAGATGGCATGGAGAGGGCTGGGGATGTGTCTCTAGCGGTAGCCGCTCGTCGGCATGCGTGCGGCCCGGGTTCGATCCTCAGCACCACATACAAACAAAGATGTTGTGTCCGCCGAAAACTAAAAAATAAATATTAAAAAATTCTCTCTCTCTCTCTCTCTCAAAAAAAAAAAAAGATGGCATGGAGAGTTCACAGTGGAAGAGATGCAGCTCCATCAGCAATCTGCACTAGGTTCCAGAGACCCTCATGTGAACAGTCCCTATTCTGACATATCTCAAAGTCTAGTCTTGAGACTAACTTGAGGAAAATTATAATAAAATACATTATGTAGAGATATCATTTGAGAAAATGTTGGGAATTCAAAGGTGGCAATGAATCCATACTGGGGTGGGGTGTGGGGTGGAAGAATCAGGGAATGCTTCCCAGAGAAGGCACTGCTTAGCGCCACCTCTCCTCTGCCCTCCTTGGTCCCTTAAATCTTGTCCTCTACCTACATGAGTTCAGTGGGCTGCTGGAGCTATGAACTCCTCACACACTGTAGCTGCCACAGCTTAGTTTTACCACTGTCTCCTTCTATCCTAACAGGAGTGGCAGCCCATCATAGGTTTGCATTCATGTCTTGTGCAGTTTTCCTGATTTCTTTCATTGTTTCTATGACTGGTCTCCTGCAAGTGCCAGGCTCTGCTGCAAACTGTGAAGCTAAATCCTTGCCCACCAAGACTCCAGAGACATAGTTTTACCATTCACCAGACTGTTTTCTGAAAGATAAGTGATGACTAGGAGAATTGCACATGGTCTCGCTTGGAGGATTTTTAACCAAAGATGAAATTTGTGGTTCAAAACCATAGTGGCAAATAGCAGACTCATCACAGTGCATATAAAAGAAATGAGCTAATAACTAGTAGTAGTTCTCTGGAGACTTCACCCTGGTTCCTGGAAGTAAATATTTTGAAACTGAATTTGTAACAATGGTTTCCATTTTCAAATATTGCATCCTTTGAGTTTTAAATAAATTGCAAACATTCTAATTACCTCTGCAAGCTAAATTCATAATTTTTTATACCCAAATCACAGGTGACTCCTCCACTGACTCTTTAAGATCAAGAAGGGAGTTTGCACAAAGTAATTCATGTTTTCCATTTGAACTGCAGCTAGAACAAGAGAACTCCCCTTGAGAGCCTAGATTTTCCTTCCATCTCTGACTTTACTAAAATAAATGGATAAAACACTGTGATCATGAAGTTCCCTAGGGTAGGGTGGTGCTTGCAAATTTTCTGGTACTTCATCAGCTTAGCCTCAGTTTGCCTTATTTCCTGGCACTAGCCCACCCTCCCAAATTAATTGCTCATGTTTTTACAATGCCTTTTCCATTCCCCATCCCATGTTCAACTCATCCTTTAGCTATTGAGGAAAATGGCATCAAAAAAGGCTAAATGTCCTTATTGTACAGTTAACTGCTGTCAGAGAATATGGAAAATATAAGCCTAGGTGTTTCACATCCAATGCTAAATGGCATTAAAAGTATATGGACTGCCACAGGGATGTAAGGTATGTGCTGAAGGCAAGGAAGAATATTTTAAGCATTTGGCAAGAGCTTTCATGAAATTTGAAATTACCCTAGCGGGCTTAAGCATGAAATATTATTCTGATTGTTTTCCTACAACTCTCATTCAATAGACTGAGCACTTACCTGGGACCTATTTTTTTATAGCAAATATTTTGTAGCAAATATTGTAGAACACAATGGAAAGCAAGGAGATATTTTGTTTCTACCCTCCCAGACTCAATTACCCTTCTCCTATTTCTTAAACCTCCTTCTTTGTTACCCCCACCCCTCAAACTCACACATAAATAAATGCACAGTCTACCCCTCAACTCCACTCTTAGCCTTCAAGTTCAAATTCTTTTTCAAAATGTGGTTAAGTACTATACATGATGACAAAATGAGAAAGGGAGAAGGGTGTTTCCTGCAGTGCTTTCCACATCCTCTGAGCTGAAGGAAGTCTATCATCCTTGCCTTTTGTCACAAAACTCAATACAGTAAAAGGGTTTATAAATTCATTCTCCTAAGATCTCTAGATATCTATAAAAGTAATCTGGTGTTTACATATTAAAAACCCAAAGGCTGGGCTGGGGTTGTAACTCAGTGGTAGAGTGCTCATCGAGCATGAGTTCAGTTCTCAGCACTGCATATAAATAAGCTAATTAATTAATTAAAGGTCCATCAATGACTAAAAAATATATATTTAAAACAATTGGGGGCTGGGGTTGTGGCTCCGTAGTAGAACACTCTCCTAGCATGTGTGAGGCACTGGGTTCGATCCTTAGCACCACCTAAAAATAAAGGTACTGTGTCCACTTACAACTAAAAATGTATATTAAAAATTTTTAAAAACCCAAAAGCTAATTATGTTAACCAATTTTTTCTAAATTTCAGTTTCCTCATCTGTCGGATACATAGTGATGTACAGAAAAGCATTTGAAAAAATGCAAAGGACCATGTAATAAAGGTACCACTATAATTGTTAACAAAGATAATAGAATATGAAAGAATAAAGAGTGCTAGGTATAAAGTAAACTGATATCAACTGAATGAGCAAATCTTAAAGAATGTTTGCTTTAATCTTATATACAAAATAACTAAAAGGGAAAAAAATCACGGAAGATGACTGTTGGGCTTAATTTTATCCCTTTTACAATGCAAATTAAACCCTTATATCAAATAATAAAGTTTTAAAATGTCATCTTTTTACTGTAAAAATGGAAAGAATAATTAAAATATTAATAATTTCACTGGCAGACAGGATAAACAAGGGTTCAGGTAAAACCTCAAACACTGCTGGTAGAGGTGTAACAATCCAACATTATATAGGGGAAATGAATGCATTTCAAGAGACTTAAAACATGCACTCACATCCATTCCACTTCTTAGAATTTATATTAGTGAAAAATGTTTAAAGTGAACATTCTTCTATTTATAAAAAGGTAGTTATGAAAATGCCCATCACAATATTGTTTAAAATAGAGAGTAAAGCATAGAATCAAGAATGTAGTATCTACAGTCACTGAACTTCTGGATGCACATCCTGGCTTTGTTACTGGTCACTGAGACCCTGGACATACTTTTCAATTTCCACGTTTGTAAAATGCAAGTGATAACAACAACCTGTTCTATGAGGTTGCTGTGTCTATTTAATAAAATACAGTGGAGGCATCTGGGCATACTGAAAGTACTCACATGGTGAGACAATCAATGGATGTGTAACTGATGTGATTCTGCAATCTGTATATGGGGTAAAAATGGGAGCTCATAACCCACTTGAATCAAATTGTGAAATATGATATATCAAGAACTATGTAATGTTTTGAACAGCCAACAATAAAAAATTTAAAAAAAAAATAAAAAAAATAAATAAATAAAAAAGAAAAATTAGAAACCACCTGCATATTTAATGCATCATCTCATCCAAAGCAATATTATCTATCTTAGTCCATTTGGGTTGTTGTAACAAAATACCTTAGACTTGGTAATTTATAAAAAATAGATACTTACTGCTCATAGTTCTAAGGCTAGCTCATAGTTCTAAGGCTAGTTCAAGGTACTAAGTGTATTGCAACCTAATGATCAAGGCGTCAGCAGATTCAGCATCTGTTCAGGGCACACTCCTCATAGATGGCAACAGCTATGCATTCTCACAAGGTGGAAAAACAAAGAAGCAAAAGAGCTCCTATGTGTCTTTTTTTTAAGGGAACTAATCCCATTTATAGGGGTTCTGCCCTCATTACCTAGTCACCTTCCAAAATTCTAACCTCTAAAAACCACTGCATTACAGATTGTTACAACATATTAATCTAGAGGTGGGGTACATTTAGACCATAATACTATATATCAATTATTACAGATGAATATATGACTTGGAAAGATATTATTATAAAAGGGGAAAACAGGCTATAAAATAATATTACATGATTGAATACTAGTAGATGTTTACTAGACATTAATCAGTGTACCTAAACTGTTTTTGACTCAGATCCATTTCTTTGTCTAAAAATGCAGTTGTATTTCAAAAGAGCAAACGTCAAATATGCTAATCTCAGTTTTTTCACCTCCTGTGTTGGGCACAACTAAGAATTTTTCTTGTGCTAAAATATTTTGGTACTCAGTGTATTGCAACCTAAATGACTTGTTATAATAAAACAGAAGCATTTCTTTACTAACTGGTAAAGTCCTCCATGCCATAAAAAATGTCCTAAGATCCCATGTAATCTCATAATTCTACTACAGTAATTATATACATAATATACCAAGAAATATTACAGCTATCAGCTTTCAAATGCCTAAAATACTTTTTAAAGTCTGAACTATGATTCTATCTAACAATGTTTTCTTAGAGGATATGCAAAACAGATGTTCTTATTTATAAGTATGGAAGTATATGGAATTTTAAGAATGACATTTGTAAAATGTAAAATTACTGCTGTTAGTGCTACCTCATTCTAACAAGAATCACTTAAGGAGTATTGACTGCTATTGATATTGAATAGAATTCTTAGTATGCATTGCAAAAATGTTATTCTACCTTCTTCAGTGTATGAATATCTTAATACCTAAGAGAGAACTACTTTTTACCCAGGTCTTTCTACTCTTAACAATAAAAACAAAAGCTGTTTGACCAACCCCAATTTCAGGCAAATAAATACCTACATGCTTATGTTGAATATTACTAACATGGAAAAACTTCAATGTTTCCTAATGTTTTAAAATTAGCACCTTTGACTTCCACCATAGAAGCGAAAGAATGGCCATATGCTGCTGATAAGTGTCCCTTTCTTAGTACTCTATTATCTATCTCTTGTCATTATTAACACTTTAATAAGCAGGATATATAAATCACAAATTTCATATCTTTGAACCTTCAACTTTGGAGCTCATCTCTGAAACTAAAAGAGTGTGACAATGTGGTTTGTTACATGAAAAAATGTTGTACAGATTCAGTGGGTAAGTGAGCACAGGAAAAAGTAAGAAAAAGAATACTCACAGACATCTCCCAAGCTAAAGGATGCCGATTATATTCAGCTGAGAAATGCTATAAAGCTGCTAATCATGCTGAGTTTGGCTAGACTACAGGTGCTTTCCTTGACATCCTGGAAAAGTTAAGCTGATGTCACCACTTCATGTCTGGGACAGGTAGACAAGAACCCAGGAAGATTAGCATCAATCTCACAAGATCAGATAGAGTGACTTTTGGCTATGTTCTTTTGTTTTTGGTCAAAAAGAATTCCAACTGGAGTTACAAGTTTAAAAAAAACAAAAAGCAAAACAAGCAAGCAAAAAAAAAAAAAAAAAAAAAAAAACCTAGAAAGTTCTTTTCCTCCTTTTCCCATAATGAACTTAGTTTTGTTGCTTCTGGTTTGAGGCAGATTGTTAGGTATGTCCACGTGACTGCTTTCTGGTTGCATTTATGATTACTAGGATGGAATTACAAATACTCCAATATTACTTCCAGTCCTCAGCCAGATGTGAATCTGCCAAGTTAAACAAAGACTTAAACTTAAGATTCTCAAAATTTTCTCTTGTTACCTTTTGTCCCAATAAGGAGTGAATACTGATTAAGTTATTTAAATATAAAAATTAGTGAGAGCAGCATTACTCACTTCTATAATTCAGAGAAAAGATCCAGTACCATGGAGAATCGAATACTAGGGTTTAAATTTGAGCTCTAAGGACCACAATCCCAGATAGTATTCACTAGGGAGAAAAAGTGAAGACTCCTTGTTTAGGAACTCCAAATACTTCCAGTTTACTTTTTTGTCCCCGGGGAAATATATTCTTAAAGCCTCTATTTCATTTCGGGATTGGGAATACCCTGTAGGTCATTTTGAAAAATGTTTTTTTTCTTCATATTAAAAGTGTATTACCTAGTTTAAAAGAGACTATTTGCCAAATTAGATGTTTTCATGTGTTCTTTTGTTGAATGAGTACAATCATCTACAAATGAGTTTCCTATTAGAACGCACTTACAACACAGCTCAAAACAAAATGACTTTTTTAAGTTAAGAGTAGATTTTAAAGACATTAAAAACAACTTATTGCTGAAAACACACACAAAAAAAGGACAAATTGGTTGAAAGTTTCACAAGAATGGAAAATGTTTAATAAACTTAGAATGGCGGGCTTATTAAACTATAGTGTTATTTACAGCCATAATTCATCAACCACAAACACCAGAGTGTGTTTGCCTGGCATGCTGCAACAGAAGCTTTACTCCCTTCATTCAGAAAACACTGGCAAAATAATTTCAGTTGCAAATTCACAGATACAAGCTTCAAAGTATAAAGTTGTATATAACAAAAAAAAAATACAGGTAATATTTATAACAATAACTTACAGATACAAACTAATGATAAACTACAATTTCACAAAAGATTGTAAACATTTTGCACATTTGTCAGTCCTTTCTTTTAGGCAAAGTGCTCTTTTGATGACAAATAAATTAACAGATACACACTAGAGTGAACTATTTCCAGACAATACAAAAAAAACATGTTTTGTTTTGTTTTGTTTTCTTCTTGTAAACATAAGTTTTACAAAAAAAAAAAAAAAAAAAAATGAAGAATAAAAGTGTCTTGCAGGCCAACTATAGATACATACCTGGGCAGCAAAGTGATGTTGGAAATGCTTTTGGTGTTAAATAAAAAAATTAACATTAATATCTTTTCAATGATATTTTATACATAATAAATGACAAGTTACATCCTTAATCATTTCTATCCCTGAAAAAAGAAATTAGGTATGACTTATTGGCAGTTGTGTCATTGAATGGGGTAACAAAGGCTGGAGTCCAAGAGTTGTTGGTGAATGAGCTACAAAATAGAAATAGAAAGAAATTTGAGGATCAGGTTTTTTTTTTTTTTTAAGCGTGAATAAAACTGATTTAAAAACAAACAAAAACAATTCAAAGCAATGTGTTTTCTTCATGCATTACAGCTGAGGGCACCAAGCTATACTCATTCCACAGACCTCAGCAGGAACAGTAACTTATTCAGCATAGTGGTACTGTATTGAACAAGAATCCATTTTACCCCTAAAATATTTATTGGGGCCACAAGCTTTTGCCACTGTAATGTACTCCATCCATACCCCATTCACTGCACTTTACACTGTAGCTAGAAAAACACACAGCTTTTTCTGCAGAGATGTTGTTGGTTTTAACATGCAGGAGTCTGTACAGGATGACCTCCCAAGTTCCCTTAGTACCTCCTCCCCAAACATACACCAAAACACATTTGACTCAGGCAGTACCACGTCTTTCATATGAACACACACAAAGGTAATGCTAGTGTAAACAAATGGCAACAATGGTATAGCTTTGGATTTTTTTTTTATTTAATCAAAGCTTAAAATGAAGTCCTACTTTCAGCAAGGGCTGTGTTGCTTCAAACCTAACCTCCCTCTGAGAACAATTAGAAATGCTGGACGATATTTTTAAAAATCTGATGGAAAGCATCTGAAAGATACCAAAGTAGTGAGAAATTGCAAAGTCAAGTACCAGAGAGGAAGGAGAGAATATGAGGCTAAGGGACAATTTAAAAATAAAAGCAACATTTAGAAGTTAGATTTTGGCTGAATGATAGGATACAAAAATAAAACATTCGGACCCACTAATGAGAAAAAGTTGTTGAAAACAACAAACAAAAACAAACTTAGGCTTTTATTTGGAATCCCAAAGTGCTAAATTCAAGAAGCAGTGAAACAAATATACCAGCCTCATGAAGACTGATTGGGCTAAGTTTACCTCCCCCTACCTCAACACTGTGCCAAGGTAAAGCTCATCCTCTCTGGTGAAAGATATCATCTAGAGCCTCAAATTTTTTTTTAGTTTTTTTCAGACCCAACATCTGAAACACAATGAAAAGATAACAAGGCAAATAAGAAAACATGACTTGACCAAAAACAAACAGGAAACAACAAAAACAGGACAGACCTACAAAAGACCTAGATCCTGGAGTTTTCAGACATGAACTTTAGCATAATTGTAATTAATATAACAGTAATTTAAATAAGGAAGATAGTGAAAAAAAGAGGCATCTGTATAGAAATGGAAACTCTCAAAATGAAAAACATGACAACTGAAATTAAGAAGCCAATGGATGAGTCTTATGGGTTCTTAGATACAGAAAGAATTACTGAACTTTAAGATAGGTCAGAAGAAAATGTCTAGACTAAAGCATGGGGAGTAAAAAGATTGTAAAATTTGATTTTTTTTCCCCATGGGCAGAAAACAATTTTTTAAGAGAAAGAAGCGGAGAGTGTCTCATAATGAAAAACACCAAACTACATATTCAAGAAGCATACTCAGGCACAAAACAAAAATTTTAAAAACCAAACATGAAGAGAAAATCTGGGGGGGAAAAGCCATTTACTTGCAAAGGAGCAAGATAATGATAAGAGCTGACCAACAATAAATGATGTCAGGTCAATTGGCTATCCATAGGCGAAACAGACAAAATGGAAATCAGAAAAGAATGTAGTCATATCTTCAAAGTACAGTGTAAGGAAATAACTGATAACCTAGATTTCTACATACACAGGAAATATCTCCTACAACTGCTTCATAGGAAATGTTGAGAAATAAATGTAATAATAAAAGGTATGCAAGATTATTAAAAAGCTCTGGAATATAATAATTTTAAAATGTGAATTAAATATGCAGACATATTAAAGTTCATGATATGAAATTAACATCATTAAGATGGTAGTTTCCTAAAATTGAACTATATATTTACTGGATTATTGTTTCAAAATCTTGTTTTCTCTTTGCAGGATGGAAATTGACAAGCTGGTGACATTTATGAAAACACAAAGGGTCAAGAACAGGCAAAACAAATTGGAATAACAACAAAGAAAGACTTGTACTATCTGATAATAAGAATTATAGACCTAGCACAATTAATGTGACTAGGTATTAATACAAAGCAAAATAGAACAATGAAACAGAATAGAGTGTACAGAAATTGATACATAAAAGTTATGAACACATGATTGAAGACAAAATGGCTCTGAAGAGGAGGGGGAAATTTCATCAATATAACAAAAAAGCTTCACTTCCTATCTGACACCTCATGCAAAAATTATTTCTAAGTATAAATGAATATCAAGGTAAATCTAAATGTCAAAGATATGATGAAGTTTCTAGATGATAGGATGAATATCTTCATTATCTTTGAATAGGAATAATTTCTTAAGTCATCCAAAAAGCACTGTCCATAAAGGAAAACACTGATGAAATGAACTACATTAAAATTAGGAACTTGTACTCAACAAAACATTCCATTAAAAGAGAGGAAAAGGCAAACCACTGAGGAGAAAATACTTTCAACACATATTTATCACAAAGCATTGTACACAGAGTATACCAGGGAATAAAATCAATTTATAAAAAACAAATCAATAGGCATGTGTGGGCTTTTCACAAGAGGAGATACAGATACCCAACAGAAAATATACTTGCTCTCATAAGTCATGAGGGAAAAGTAAATTAAAATAATGAGCACTACACCACCGAATTTGCTAGAATTAGAAAGTTATAGATAGCATTCTAAGTATTATAGGGGAGGTGAAGCACCTTGAACTCTTCTGTATGGCTGCTCAGAGTTCAAACTGGTTCTACCACTATAGAAAAGTGGAAGAACTGACTATAGGTGAGCATCTGCATAGCCTAAGACCCTTTGTCCCACTCCCAGGTATATATCAAATAGAATTAATGTGCACCAAAAGGCATGTACAGTAAAGTCCATAGCAGCATGTTCATAAATACCCAAACTAGAGGATACACAAATGTCTATCAACCATAAAACAGATAAACTGTGCTAAGATTCCTACAGTAGAATTCTTTGTAACAATAAGATAAACAAATCACTGACTCTTGCAACAACACAGATGAATCTCACAAGGTAACTGAAGAGTGAGACACATAAGAATACATTCTGTATGGTTCACTTTATGTAAAGCTCAAAAAAAGACTAACTAAGGCAAGTTTTAGAAGTCAGAGCTATGTTACTTGGAAGAAAAGAATAATAATTAGGAGGAGACATGAGGGAGGCTTCTGGGGTGCTAATTATATTCTCCTACTTCACTTGGGTAATATTTATGGGGCACATTCACTGTTTTAATACATTTAGCTGAAAACTTAGGCATGTACTTCTCTATAACATTTGCCTCAATAAAAAGTTTAACAAAACTTAAACCCCAATCTAAAGATCTAAATGTGAATACCTTCTTTGACTGTAGGAAAATAAATTATTTAAATATTTACCAGATAAAAACAAACGAACAACAACAACAAAAAAAAAAAAACAGTAAAAATCAAGCAGTAAGAGTCATCATTAATATTTGCACTTTTAGCTAAAGTGAGTGTCAAATCTGTCTCCTAAAGATGTAATAACAGAAATAAAAATTGGGGGACAATTGTGCTGTCTACTGTACCCCCTATAATATTTTTCAGCTACTACTGAGGTAATATTTCCAAATATAAGTCGTATCGATAATCTAATATTAGAAGTCAACAGTTAGTGATTGCTTGGGAGAAACCTGTTAGATGTTGGGATACCTACCATCCATGTAACTATGCAGCGCAGTTAGCATCGTCCCATCTTGGGGCACGTAGGCAGAATACGCCATTTCTTCTAACATGGGTGGAGACAGCCTGGAGGGCGGGACTGCAGTGACTGGGGCTGAGGAAGAGTGATTGGGACTCACATGCTTCTTGTGGCGTGCTCTACAGTTCTGAAACCACACCTTAAGGGGAGAAGAGCAAGGTTGGTAGGTCAAGGTCGGAAGGTCACACGTCAGGTAGGTCACTCTGAGTGCATTACCCACCCAGTTTAAAAATGAATTCAACATCACTCTACTTTTTAAAAAAGTTCTGTAAACAGAAAATACACTTTTTAACCCAGATAACCACAGTTATATTTTTCCCCCTCAGATAAGAGGTCTCTGGTGATTTATTTTAAAAGCTGATTCTGTACTAAACCAATATCTTTAAAAAAAAAAAAAAAGACAAAAAAGACATTGAGAAGAAGGAAAATGGGTAGAAAAAGGGATGAAAAGGTCCAGAAAAGTGTCCATGGTTTAACTACTGGCATTTGGAGGTAAAAGAAAAGGAAAAGTCTTTTTAAAAAGAACCTAAAAAAATGCTACTAAATGTATTCTTAGACACCTGCTGGACTTATTTCTAACCCTTGTTCAAATGATCCAAATCCCTACAGAGAACTTAAAGCTTTCTGTAAGCCTCTTGATTCAGTTATTCCAGTTAACATTTTAACCTGCTGAGTTCAATTCCTCTTAGTGAATACATAGACTATTTCCTAGGAAGCATGTTAAGGACAGGTGTATAATAAGAAAAAGCTAGTAATATTTCAATAGAACTAAATACAAACACATCCACTGATTAAAGTGTTCACAAAACATAAAGCACTAACTACTCTGTTTTCCATTCTATCACAGAAATGAAGCAAATTCAGGGGAAGCAAGGTCTTACATTCAGGTCTGGGTAAGGGAGGCTAGACCATCCATAATGCTACTAGCAATTAATCAGCCTGTTTGGAGTCCTCACCATGAAATAAATCTTGACCACAGAATTTTGCTCTATTAAAATATTATTATATCAGAGTTGGGGATGTAGCTCAGTGTAGAGCACTTGCCTGGCCTATGTGAAACCTTGGGTTCCATCCCCAGCTACTGCAAAATAAATATACATACATACATCCATACACACACACACACACACACATATATATATATATACATATACACATAGACATACATGTACATATACATATGTATATTATATATATACATATATGTAAATTGCCATCATTCCAAAAAATTCTGTCATAAGAAAAAAAATAAGGGAAGGGATAAACATGTCAAGAGAATTATGATGGGAAACTTTGGGGAACAGGGCAGAAATGGCCAAGATCTCTGGTCTGTTCTGGGTTGGCTGGTAAGAACTTGAAGGAAGAAGGGAATTAGGGCTACAAAGAATTTATAAGAACAAGTTGGCCTGATTTCAAAGATATACCCTTCCACTGGCAATCAAAAATAGAAGGCTGGTGAAGTATAAACTCGAGATTAAAACTAAAAGAGTAAAAGTTATTAATGTAATGGTATAAGCAGCTCTGAGCAGGTGGCTAAAAGGCAGCACCCAAGGAAGGTTTCCAGGACAAGTCTCTGGCACGCACCAAGGAAAAGGAGTGAGAACTGAAGCCATCCCCAACACTCTCTGAGGTATAGACCCTGAGATACCTGTAGAGAGACCCTACTCAAATTCTCCAGTCAGCCCACAGGCAAACAGTCGATGTCACTGCAGTCACCAGTCTCACCCAAAGACATCTGACCTCCTGACAAGTGGGTGGAGAGAAGTGATGCCACCTGCCTTTTCCAGAAGTCACACACTTCAGAGAACTACATACAGCCTCATAAACTTGCACTGTGCTTCCTGAAATATCTTCAAAATATCTTCTTGTCTCTAGTAAATTGTATGGAATATACAACAAACAACAACAACAACAAAATTATTATCTTTTCATTGAAACAAAAAATATTGTCAGACTTTGGAAATAAATTGGAAATTTGGAAGAATGTGTGACAAATGGAAGAATAGTTACCCTAACATTAATTCAAACAAAAAAAAGTGCTATCCACTTTCAGAATTCAAATACAAGTCCTTTGGACTCTTCTCACCTACTTGCAATTTCCTCCTGCTTTGCAAATCGCTAACAAGAGTTAAAAATTTCTCTGAACAACACAATTAAAATTTTGGAGTTCTAAATCATAAACTACATAAGGTGAAAACAGGTCATGGAGACATCATGCAAAAGAAAAAACTAACATAAAATGAATCTTTTAGAATGCCCAGACTAAAAGACAACTACAACAATTTAGTATATGAGAAAGATGATATTTTGTATTATTGTGAAAGCATGGCTTACTGATTTAGGGAAAACTGGTTAACAATTCAAAAGAAAAATACAGATAAACCTTTACCTCAGATGAAACTATCCAGATAAAGTTTAGGTACAAATCATTGAAACCATGAATTTTTAAGAAAACAAAAGCCAATATTGATAACATACTTTTCAGATAATTTTGGCCTTTGTGCTATGCTTCTCTATCAAAAGATTAAGAAATTTAAAGACATAAAGTTCTACATAGGAAAAAAAATAAATGAAAAGGAAAATGATGGACCATGAAAGTTTAACACAATAAACAGGATTAATAAAAATTAGTAAGATGAAGACAGAAGAAACAACTCACAGAAATATAGATTGAAAATAAATAATTTTAAATTATGAAATAAGCAAACATGTTCAATTCCATTTATTTTTTTACTTTTTATTTTTATTTTTTTTTTGAGATGCTGAGGATTGAACACAATCTTGTGGGCCTTGTGCATGCAAGGCAAGCCCTCTACCAACTGTGCTGTATCCCCAGCCCTCCATTGATATAAAAATATATAAAAATATATCAAATATATTTAATAATCTTACTCCTGTGAAAACTCCTGTATCTAGGTACTGGCTGGGAAAGAAAAATGGTATGAACTTTCTAGAAAGCAATTTTTGCATAAAGACTCTAAAAATGTTCTTTTTATTCAGCAATCTCACTTCCTATCTTTTTGTTCAACAATCTCACTTCTAGAAATTTATCCTAAGGAAACTGTTGAACATACAAACAAAATATAGTGTTGCTTATGGCAACACTTTTTGCGGGGTGGGGAGATTGAACCCAGTGGTGCTTAACCACTGAGCCACATATCCAGGCTTTTTATATTTTATTTAGAGACAGGGTCTGAATTGCTTTAGAACTTGCTAAATTGCTGGGGCTTGCTTTGAACTTGAGATCCTCCCGACTCATTGGGATTACTGGCTTGCACCACTGGCTCCCTGCTTAAAAATGGCAACATTTTAAGATAATGAAAAACTAGACTCAAAATAAATTATCCAATGCTCAATATATTCAGCAATAAAAATTATGTGCATCTCAGCTTTTGGAAGGGCAATCCTAGTCACACTGATTGAAAAAAACACCAATAATGTTTTACCCTGTTTCTGTAAAATATACAACTCATAATTAACTTATCTGAAAGGGTATATGAATAATGATTGGCTCTGGATGAAAAGTATTGAAAATCATCCATCTTTATTCTCTGACTTTAGCACAATGACAATCTGCTATTACAAATGTCCCACTAAGCAGACTTGAAGCTAGTGAAGTTGAGACTCTCCTTGTGTCAGACCATTGCTTCCACCTAATCTTTGGATGACCTAGTTTGCATATTACAACAGAGATCTAGTAATCAAAACTCTTTTCCTTAATGTGTCTCAAGTGCTGTGCCCAACATTAGGAAGGAGGTTGGGGGAAAGACATAATTACTATTTGAGGTCACAGTACTTAATTCTTCAAAAACACTGTGAAGGACTATATATTTAAATTACACATACATATACAAATAATATATACATTTGCTTGCTAGTACTCTTTCCTTTGTCAGCTTATGAAAAATATCCAACATGCAATCTTTACATTTAAAAAGCCAAAATCAAAACTATATTCTGTGAGTTTTAGCGTTTGAGATCAAGTTAACATACACATAATACTGGGACTTAAATACCTGAGAATTACAAGACAAATGTCTGATTGGGATCCTTAGTCCTTCAAATAACAAGAAATGCTCTAAGAAGGCCTTCCATTCTATTGTGCTTCTGACCAAAATAGTCTAAACCTAACAGTCATGAATTTGGCTTTCTTGTAGCCTTCATTACTATGAATGTGCAAAGTCTTAGATTAGAAGCAACACTGGACCTTTGAGTCTGACCTGCCTTCAAAGGAAATTTCATTTCCAGGCACATGAAATGATCTTCAGTGATGGCCATGCCATATTTGTAGTCTTTCACATGAAAAAGTTCATTATGAGTGAACGTCAGTGTTTTTTTTTTTTTAATATTCTTTTGCAGACCAGTCTTTATACACATTTAAAGATACCTATTCTGTATTAATTGTTCCTTTCCCATTTCCTGACCATCTCCAGTTAACTATCCTTATTGCCTTCAATATTATGGCAATTTTAAGATTTTTTTTATTACTTTGGTAGCTTTTCTTAAAGGCAGCATTCTTTCCAGATTGGCTAACAAGCCAAACACAATACTAAAATAAACACAATACTCTGAACATCTGAAATGTGCAGAGGATGTGGGACTCACCTCCTAAGAGAGCCTCATACTGCAGTCAACTAAAACCACTGGGGAATTAATCTTTAGAGAAGCTGCAGTGTTCTTAGGTCTTTCCCGTATGCTTCTTTATATAGACAGTTTGTTAATGTGAAACATTTTTAGCTTCTCAAAGAATATATACCTGTGTATCAACCTCCCAACTTAATAAAATACAAATAACAATGAAGGTATTTATCCACCACCCCCAAATAAATTTCATTTTACTTTAGTTCCTTAATCTTTTTTGAACCTCAAGTATTTTTTTACCTTCTACTTCACTATTCTTTTTATACCATTTTGTTAGTTGGTTGCCTCCTTCCTGAAGCAGCCACTCTTCTCCAGGCTCCCTCCTTGATTCTAAGTATTACTATGTCCCACTCAAACGGCAGTACCTCTGACATGTTTTCTCCCTAATGCCCACCCTTTTCGGTTTTTGTGGTTGTTGTTGTTTTGTTTTGGTACTGGGGATTTAACCAAAGGGTGCTTTACCACTGAGCCACATCCCCAGCCCTTTTTATTTTTTATTTTGAGATGAGGTCTCACCAAATTTCTTAGGGCTTTGCTAAATTGCTGAGGCTGGCCTTGAACTTGGGAGTCTCCTGCCTCAGCCTCCCAAGCTGCTGGGATTACAGGCAGGTGCCTCCCAGCTCATTTTTTTATGCTCTATGACCTCCTTCTAAAGGATCTAACCCAAAGGATCTCTTTGCTCTAGTACTGTTCATCCTTTCAAATACTTGTCTTCATATTCAACTGCCACCATCCCTGAATGATTAGCACAACTAAAAGGGACTTCATCTTCCTCCAAACAGCCAACCAGGTTTTTTTTTAACTTTATTTCTGTTTTGAGTACCAAACCTATTGATATTTTGATTCTCTCTGCTTCTCTACTACAGTCCCCAAGTCCTTTTTCTGGTATCCCTATCATCCAGCTCCTGACATTTCTTGAGCAAATTCTAGTTAATAAAATGTTTCTCCAACAAATCCTAGGCCCACTAACTCACTCTACTCCCTGGCCCCATCCCCCAAATCACTACTTTGCTGGGTATCCCAACTAAGTTTTCTGCTTCTAACTAGTTTTCTCTGGATTCTGATTCTTCTCATATGCTGTCACAAGCTCTTCCTCAAGTCACAAATAATGGCCTTTTTCTGTCCAAGAAAGAATTCTGCATTCATAGGCCTCTGCAACTACAACAATTTCATCTTCCATAATTTCTAAACCTCAATTCTACATTCTAATAAGTTTGCTCTAATTCATCCCTCCCTAGCTTCGTTTATATAACTCTCTCTTCCTGGATCTTTTAGCAAAGCCCGCTAATACCCTTAACATACATACACCTACACACACACACACACACACACACACAGTCAAAAAAAAAGTAGAAAACACTGAATTCAGAACCAGATTGTGCTTGGAATTTCAGTTCTCTTTCTTAGCCTGAGGATCTTGGGGCTGCTGTGAGCACTGAATGAAAACATGCAAAGAGTAATTTGGCAAAAGGCAGCCTGACTCAAGGTAGACTACTTATCAGGTTTTAAAAAATTGATTTAGAGTGTGAAAAGACCTAAAACAGGAAGGTAATGTTATGAGATTTCTTCACAAAAGAACAATGCACACTCAAAGATCTGGAATTGGAAATCTTTGTATCTCTTGATTGACCTTTAACATAATCACCTGTATCACACGTCTGCTCAAGCCTGTCCTCTCTGCCAGTTTCTGGAGGGTCTGTGCATCTGGGTTGTTGTCCTGAGCAAATTGTGCTTGCATGACCTGTTTTATAAAAGATGTACGTAGCAAATAGTTAAAAATACACAGAGCAATCTAAACTTTGATGACAGAAAAGATATGCACAAGAAAATGTGATACTTATACTCTACGACTTGAAAATCAATATGGGAAGTATGTATAAGTGAAAAGGCATATTTTGTGAATTGCTATGCAAAAGTTATGCTGAACTCTTTAAAAAATAACCCACTTCAACAGAAAATTTGGTCTCTCAATTATGCTGTTAGAAATAAACTCACCTTTTGTTACTTCCATTTTTAGAACCCATAAATGAAATGCATAAATAGTATGTAATTCTCACTATTTTATTCATTCTGTTAAACTTCCCAGCATTCTAATAAAATATAAAAATCATATCACATTTATCTGCCACCTCTACTGAGCTAAACAAGTACAATATCTATAATATAAACAGGTATAATATCTATAATTATAGTAATATAATTTTCATTCATCTGCAGATAGTAAACAGCTCAAAAGATGAATTCCGCTTGGTTGTAATGATGCCATCATTTGGGGATCATTCACTTTATGCAAAAGACTATTTGAGATCTTTAAAAAAAAAGACATCATCAGTCCACTGAATAAGAATTTATCAGGATCTAAACATCTCTATACTGAAACAATTCACAGGTGATTCTGATGGGAGTCTTTGGATTGGAATCCCTGTGTCAAGTGCTATGAGATATGAAGAAAACTTTCCCTGTCTTCATTTTCCTGAAAGATACAGGCATGCCAATAATGACCTAAAATAAGAAGTAAAGGGAGAAAAGTAGAGGAGAGTAGGGAATATCAGAATACAAACACAAACCAAGGACTCTGGATTATTCCAGAAGAGGGAATCATTATGGGAATAAAGTAAGACATTTGAATTTAATTATTAAAAGTCAATCAGCTGAGGGGAGGATTATAAAACATAAAGGATGTCTTGCAAACAGTCAGGGAAGCATCCAACATGTAGTGCACGTCTACAGTGTGGGGCATGAGTGCCCAAAATACCTAAGCACATAGAGCACAGCTCGCCTCTATGCTCTTTCCAACTGGCAAATCAGCTGTGTTCTCCACTATCGTCCTTGTGTAATACTATCATCTGCCTCTGCACTTGTCACAGGGTAGCTAAATAATTCATCTGCAAGTTCACTGTCCATAGCAGAAAGTGAGCTCTTTGAGGACAAGGGCAGTGACTTACTCTTCATAACCTCATGGGCTACAGCCAAGTTAACTCCTTTCCTGTCACACACTGTGCACTTGAGAGTTCATGACAGAATGAGACTTACAGTGAGGAAAATCTGGTGAAAGTCTGCAGAAAAAGGCTAATGTTCCAGGAAACCTTCTGAGGTTACAAGCTATATTTTCAATTAAGATTTGAGGGGCTGGGGTTGTGGCTCAGTTTTGAAGTGCTTGCCTAGCACATCTGAGGCACTGGATTCGATTCTCAGCACCACATAACATAAATAAATAAAATAAAGGTATTAAGTCCATCTACAACTAAAAAAAATATTTAAAAAAAAAAAGATTTGATTAGTGGCTCTTCTAGACTTATGATAGTATTCCTGGCTTCCCATCCAGCTATGCTCAATCTATACACTGTCAATAAAACATAACTTTTTAGTTTAAAAATATAGGCAAATGGCCTAAATGTTTATAATCTCACTCAGTTCATTTTATTCTTCCTTTCCTACTCCAAATGTGTTACTTTAATATATTCCTATATGAACGAGGATTTGTGTTTATAGTTTGACATGTACCATCCCAAAAACAAACAGAATGACCAAATTAATCATGTCTTTGTGTTTTAATTTTTCAAAAAGAAAAATATGAGCAAGTATTTGGGTGTTTGCTAAGAAGCTCGTTACTGACAATCTCTAAAAAATAGGAATAAAACAAATCAACAGTGATCATTTAGAATTGGAATATTCTTAAGAAATACTTATTGATCTTCCTTTTAATAATATTAGTATTTAGTCTCATGAAAAGAAATAAAAGGGCTTTTTAATTTCTACTTAGTTTCACCATTCTCCAGACATTGATGCTTCTGAAGCCCACTCCATTCCTTTTTTTCAAGTTCTTCTAACATGGTCTAGGGGTAAGTCTCTATAGACACATTATTTTAAGGCCAAGAGATTTATAGCAATGTCAGGAGTCAACACAGTAACAGTTGACCAATTTTATATGAAAATTAAAGTAAGAGCTAAACTTGGCATGTTTAATAGTAATAATCATTGAGCCAATATTTGTAACTATAATAGGAAAATCATAACATTAGTAGGAATTTCTTAAATATCATTTTTATAAAGAGACAATATCTGATATTTATCTACAGACATATTTTTTGAGTCAAACTATTTTTCTCTCCATGAGTTTCTAAAGAATTTCAGGAAATTATTTATTCATCCTATTTTAACTCTTCTCTGTGCAAAGTAGGCACTGTATGGACAGTCTTGACTTACTGTGCACATATAATATCTTACTATTTTGCTCAGTTCAAGCAAAAATACTTGAATATATTCAGATTTCTTAAAGAAAGGTAAAACAATTGACAATCAGAGATTCTGACAAAGTAAATATATTTTTTTTTATCCACAGCTATCCTATATTTCTAAATTATAAAGAACCTCTAGAGGATTGTATCTCATTTGGCTCAGCCATCCCTAGCATAAGATAAATACTATTAAATACTGAGTAAATGAGAACATCCTTTGAAAGCATATCAATATGCTTTCATTTTTTTAAAACCTATGATTCTAATATACATGTTAATCGCTTTTAATTCAGATCACATTTTTCTATAACACAAGGCTTAAATATTTTAGGCACATTTGCAACAACTTAAAACTGTAAGACTACCCATAAGATCCAGAATCCCACTCTGTGTTTTAGCTGTTGATGTTGCCATTAAATGGAGTTTTGCTAAGGCACATTTTCTCTCATGTCTACTGGGAAGCCAAGCCAAACAAAAAGACCAGGTTGTGGAAGCAGGATTCAGATGTCTTTTCTACCATTCCCCTGGAGGTCTGTCTTCAGGGGAGTTCCTGAATCTTTTGGAGAGGCTACCTACATCAAGGAATAACTATAAGAGTTAAAGGAGATAATACAGATAAGATGCCTGGCACAGGACTTGTCATACCAAGGCTTTCACACCCTTTATGTCTATACACAGGGGTTTCAAATTCACACAATTATAAATAAATTTTTACTTCAAATTAAAATTATCATCCTTTGTAATTTTTCAAATTATAGACAATTCATCATGGGAACAGTCCACTTTAAAAACAGTACATTGAAAACCAAAAAATAAATATTAAAAATTAAAAGAAAAACAGTATATTTGTATTAGAGATTCTGCTTTAACCCAGACACTTTTTAGCAACTGGGTCTCTAAGGACTTGTGTGATCTCCATTTTAACTCATGGAAACTGTGAGGTAAGCAAGGTTTCTTCTAATTGCCTTATCTTTCACTTATTACTTACTGATCAAGTACTTTATGCCTAAGAAATACAAAACAATGATGTATTTGGAACTTTTTTCTGAATGGATCTAGATTTTAATGCTCAAGTCATTCCCACTGCCAAGTTCCCTCAGAATGTTTGTAATCATTCTCAAAATAAAAACTTCTCTCTTAAAACAGTTTTATATGGCATCCATCTTCAATACCAGCAAGTCTTAGAATGCTACATATGATTTTTCAAAATATTACTTTCACTCATTAACAAATGCATAAATGTCTTTTAAAGTCTGAACTAAAATGGATGCTATGTGTAAGGTACCCAGTTGTACATGGTAGGTGCCCAATAAATATTACATTACCTTAACATAAAACACATAACCTCAGCGACATTAATCTTTTAGAAAAAGTGATTTTCTTATCTGAAAAAGTGCCAGAAATAATCATCATATGTATAGACTTAAATATAAACTGAGGAGTAAACATTTATCTTCTTGACAATTTGGATCAACCAAATTTACAACAATTATATTTAGGACAACTAAACTGAAAATAATCCCATCCTTTTCAGGGGCACAGCCAACCTTTAACATAAAATTATATAATTACTTCCTCTACACCTTTTAAAAACAAGAAACGGACTACTTGATTGGAGTCAACCAGCGTTACTATTTACTTCAAGGAATACTCAATTCTTTCCTACTCAAAAAATATAACAATCTTGTCCATTAAGAGGCTCATTGTAATTTTTTTAAAAAGACTAACACAATAGAGTCCCATAGACCTACATGCTGTCTCTTTCTGTTAAGAGTCTCAGAATAGTTTGTCTCCTGTTGTGATTACATGTAGTAACATATGGCTAGATTAGACTGATGTTATCATGAAATCAGAACAGATCAACATTTTGTTTCTACTGTGCTGCTGATACCAAAAGACTCCAAGGAAACAGCACTTGTATGACTATACACATAGTGTGTTGGAAATACTGATAAACATTTCATGGCAATAAATATATATTCATACATTCATTAAGTTCTCAAAAAAAAAAAAGCATAGGATAACCTCTGAGAAAACATGAATGTTTTTAGGCATCATGAACTTTGCTTTTTGTTTTGTTTTGGAATTTTGTTTTTGGTAGGGAAGGGCTCCAAAAATCTTAAATTCATTGTCACGTCTACCTGGAGTTGATCTGCTGTAAAGCTTGTGCGAGCTCTTTTTGCTGGTTTTGGATGATTGACATCTTGTTCTGTGAGGAGGGCACCTTCCACACTAATCCCATTACCTGCATTTTAAAAATATACCATACATATTGGTAACTCAAATCAGTCCACCAATGATGCAGTAATAGCTCTCTTGTATCTCTTGGCTTATTGTGAAACTGTACATATCTTCTAGATTGTAAAATCTCTTAAGTTTTAAAACACACTGTAAACATATTGTGGAAACAATATTCCATTTATAGACTTATGTTTTCAGTCAAAAGTGCAAAAATTTAGAAGTCACATCTAAGGCCCATTCTTTGGAAGGCAAATAAAACAAAACAATTGTTTTCAAAAAGAAAACCTGAACCCTAACTAAAGTCTGCTGCCTGAAAATATGGCACAAAGCTTATACATACACCATGGTTCCCCCTATAAATAAACAGATGGAGACCATCACTAACAGTAGAGTGCTTAATGAATTTTACCACAATTATACTTTGCACAAAATAATGCATTAAGATGACTTTGGGAAAAATCATTTTTATCCCTGTATTCACTGTCCCCAAAGACTCAAAAGTATTTTAAGTACATATTTACCATTTTCCACTTCTCTTTTTAAATTATCCAGCATGCAGTCATAATGCACCCTGCAGAGGACTTTCTCTTCCACCAATGCAAACTCCTCTCCGGTGGAAAGTTGCCTTTTGCAAGAAAAGCAGGCAAAGCACGCCAAGTGATAAACATTTCCCTTGGCTCTTCGGACCCAGTCAGTAGAATGGATGTGCCTCCCACATCGAGAGCAGCGAGCTCCATACCTTCTACAGTAAAGAGAAGGGCAGAACAGTAAAGATTTTAATGCTTTCGTGAGATATTTATCAGACTAATATTAAACACATTATATACTCCACTGGCATTTAAACATTTTGAAAAAAATAAAAATTATTTTCTAAAAGTCACCTATAGTACGAAATCAAGATTTAAGATCACAATTCAGATCTATTTTTAAAAATAAAACCTCATGGCTGCTGTAAATGAAGACTGAATTTTCTTTTAAAATAAACAAAACATGAATTTTAATATTCTTCTTACTGGGTCAAATATCAAAGCATTTATAAATTTATTTAGAGACTCAAGATACAAATACACAAGGCGGGGGGGGAGGGGAAATGGACAGAAAAAGTAAAATGCAAAAGTATACAAACTCAAGATATAAATATTGACTTCTTAAAACCAAGTTGAGGACTGGGGTGTAGCTCAGTAGTATAGCATATGCTTAGCATGCACAAGGTCCTGGGTTTCATCTCTAGCATCAAAAAGCAAAACAAATTTTAAACTGGGAAGTTGAGATTAGAAAATGCCATAAAAATACCATAAAGAAGACATTTGAACATTTAAAATAGAAATTATCAAATGATACACAGAATAGAAATTCTTCATCCTAGTGGGTGAAGAAGAAAACTTGGAATTGTATCCTTCCCCAGAAAAGCTAAGGCATTGCTATCCACAGAAGGGAAGAAATATTATCTAGAACTTCGGAGACATATTTAAATATTAGATGCAAATCAGTCTTAACAGAATGCCAGAGATAGGTGTAAATATTTCTTTTTTTCTTCCAGGCTGAGTGACTGGATGCTGTCATGACTCTTGTCACCATCACAGCCCCCGCAACCCAGATCACACTAGAGCAGGGCATGTACATGCGCCGCCTCCTGGATGTGTCTTTGGAGAAACTACCAGTTATTATTTATTTTTTTAAAAAAATATATTAAAACTGAATCCTAAAAATAAATTTCGGAATATAATAAAATATGAAGTATTTAAAAGTCCTGAAGAACAAGATTTTCAACCTTTAAAACCAAGTATTTCAAAGGGCTTTAATTTACCATAAAAAAATAAGATCAGCATATCATACGTGAAAGAGAAAGGTAAACTTTTCTACTGTAGAAGAAATGGAGAGTAAACCTAATAAAAAATATACATTTTGAGTGATCATAATATTCTGTGATTTTTATAGAATAAATGATTCTGGGTATTATGAAGTGCTTCAAATCACCCAGCAATTTTATTCAAATCAATCACTAAACACTTTTTTTTGTGGGGAGGGTACCAGAGATTAAAACTCAGGGGCACTCAACCACTGAGCCACATCCCCAGCCCTATTTTGTATTTTATTTAGAGACAGGGTCTCACTACGTTGCTTAGCGCCTTGCTTTTGCTGAGGCTGGCTTTGAACTTGAGATCCTCCTGCCTTAGCTCTGGAGCCACTGGGATTACAGGTGAAATCACTTTTTGAAATGAAGTATAACGTATACAGTATAACATACACTCCATAAACAATATAACATCCATAAATGGAGTATGACAACATAATAAGTGTTGCAAACTTTGCTACATAGTATTAATTTACTAATTTCACAATGAACATTCCTCTTCATTTGCAAATGCAAATAAAAAGAAATATAGTAATTTCAAAATTCATGCTTACAAACCATTTCAATTTCCAACAGCTTGTCCATAAAGAATTGAATTATATCCTAGAAAAAAACTTTACATTTAAACAATTATAAGGAGATCAGAGAGTGAAAATGTTACATTTAATATCCTGTGAAAATATAATCTCACAAACTAAAGATCCAAAAACAGACAAAGAAATTGAATTTCTAGGCAGAATAATTCAATGGAGTGTACTTACAATCCTGACCAATGTACTTCTGGCCAATGTACTTGATCACAGTATCCAAACTCTTGTCATCTTATAGGTGTATAACTGGGATCCTTCTATGGTAAATTGTTCAAAGCTTTTTTTCAGTTTTCTCCCCCGAAATGATTTTATGTCATCTTATCATTTCCCCCAAAGAAAGAACTTTGTCACAATAAGTCATTTTGTATTTTATACTTTATACCCATGCACAGCAAAGCTTCTGTTCGTAATAAATACATAAAACTTTCATTCTCCAGAGTGAAAATCTTTTTTGAATTAACTTTTGTATTCTAAATTCCTAAAAGCGATATAAACATACTGATTGCGTTTTAATATAATTTACACCCCAATATTTTGAAATCCATCATATGAAAAAAAATGGGGCTTCAATAAATAAAACTGTACAAGAAAAAGTCCAACAGGTGAAATCATTATAAAATCATTATAAAATTGTTTGCATAAAATTTCTTGAATTGTAACTAAGAAAAATATTCACCATGTACCTGAAATAATCGAGTTTGCAGAAAATGTCTTTGTCTTTAATATAACAGCTGGTGTGTCTTCCTAAGGAGGTTCTGCAGACACTGCAGGAAAGACACCGGACATGCCAGCACAAGTCATTCACCTGGGAAGGAAAGCAGGGCAGATGAGAAGCAGTCTGACACTACAATGAAGAACCCATTCACTGTTTCGTATGTGAGGCAACACTGGCCCTATCATATTTTAACATATGCTCTGGATGTTTCCATTCAAACAGTGTCATTTATATAAATATGCATCTGGATAGAGTCTATTTTAGACTCCAACTAGAAAAATCACACTACTATATGCCACATTTGTGTTTATATTTTTTTAAATTCTTCTAAAGAATTCAGGTTCATTCTTTCTTTTTCTTTTCTTCTCATCCCACCTCTTTGAGCACCAGAAACATTTTGGTTAAAGTCTTACGTAGAGATTTTTTTTTTGTTTTTCTTTTCCTAGGTTCTTCCTATCATGAAACCTGGTATTTAAGGAAGTCAAGACTAACAACCTATTTTTTGTCCAAACAATTATAAACTGTATACCTGTTAAAGAGAGCAAAAAAGAAAGTGGAAAATTGCTTTATAAGATACTCACACTAATAAAGAAACTAGGCAATCCATTTCCCTTACAAACCAGAAATTGCTAAGGTAGCTCTAAAGGGTAATAAAGCAGTAGCCCTGGCAATAAAGCCAAGGAGTAAAATAATGGTAAGACTACTTAATGATTTGGCGACAGGGGAACAAACAGAATTATTTTCCATTTACACTTCAAGTAGTAAGATATAACATGGTATTTAACAAACAAACAATCAAAAAACACAGCACTTTTATACTTTCTAAATAGCAACAAGAAATATCGCCAATTCAGGAAAACAAATCATAATTACTCTCACTTTACACTGTTGCCACAATACCATAAGCACAATTTTAGCCTTTAAGAGTAAAGATGTGTGCTAGTTGAATTGGGCTGCTCATAAAGTTTGCTCTGTTAAACAGACACAACAAGTAGATTTATGCTTAATTAAATTTCATGTAAAAGAAGAGCAATGATGCAAAAACACCAGTTGTACCCTACAAATGGATCTAATAACTAAAATAGGAAAGTAAATTACCATGAGGTTTGGCTTTTGCTATACTATTTCATAATACTTTTCTATCCAGTGATAGTCAGATTGTAACTACTGTTCAACATATTTTTCCGTGATACAAAATACAAAATGTTCTTTGAAACTTAATGTAAAAAGATTTATTGGCTTCTAATTAGAGGGATATACCTCTTTCCAAAGCACTAATGAGATGCTCATTTTTTGTGAGATTTTAAGTTTTATACTTTAGTTTTTTTCTTTAAAAGAATTATATATGCACGACAGAAAACACTGAAAATAAGAAGCCAATAATAGGGGGAAATCAGAGAAAACTGAAATTTAAAATATTAACCATGATGAATATTGTCCTGGAGGTAAAGATATATTTCCCTTTTTCTTTGCCCCCTAAAATGTGGCCAATTAATATAAAGTTTAAAGGTAGATGATTTTTTTAGTATTCCACTGTTCAGGGACTTCTGTATTTCTGTCACATCCAAGTTTTGTTTTGTTTTGTTTTGTACTTTTTAAAGCAAGATTTTAGGGTTGAGCCATGGTCTACAAAAGCTAAACCTAATACCTGATTTGGCATCTTTCCTCAAAATTGACTTCAAAAAACAAACAACAAAAAAATGAAGTCCCTTAATCTTCCTTTTTGGGGGGGCAGGGAGTAAAGTGAAGCAAAGAAAGAAGATTCTGGAAACTATAAACCTTTACTGATGACTAGTATTGATACAATCAGCATAAATGCTTAAACATAGGAGTAGGACCAAGCCAAAAAACCACCAAAATCACAAAACACTAAAGTAATAAATGGGGCAAAGATGTATCTAACTCCTTTTATACTTTTCTGTTCTAATTCCATTTTACTTGCCTCACAAGAGAGTGTTTTTCTATTAGATACACCCTTAAATACTATTCCTATACTAGGTCTATTTTTTAACCAATGCCAAGTTTGAATTCAAATTTATCTGGAAGAATAATCAAAGTGTTGGGGGGGTGTAGAGTTAAGAACGCAGAGTTTTAAGACAGTCATATAGTATCAGACTTAATTTGGTGCCAGTACACTCATATATAAGTATTCTACAAGAATAAGATTCATGTGGAAGATTTTATTGGGCAGACTCCTGTCTCATTACAAAAAAAAAAAAAAAAAAGTTTTGCTTAACTCAGATGGCAGGTATTGTCTATAATACAAAGATATGCAAATATATATTTATACAAGGTAAACACTAGAAACTATTTCAGAGGATGTGATTAGTGTCACTTCATCCTAATTTTCTCTGTTATGAAGTGTTAGTCTTCATAAACACATTTCAGAGAAATTCTTTTAAAAATTCTGCTAATTATTGGGAGGGCTCATTGAAAATAAGCAGTTGGTTTTGGTTCAAAAGATGATTTTAAAATATCAAAAGGCTCAGGTTTAGCAACATTGAAATTGAAATTTTAAGAATGCAGACTTAAAGAGAAAGCCATGTTAATTTGCCAACTATAGTGATCAACCACCAAGTAGGACAGACTTAGTTATTTTTAAACCTTTCCTTCAAAACTTTAAAACCTTTAAAACTTTTTTTGGTACTGTATCTGGGTTGTATAGAGTAATATTCCCATTTTACAGATGAAGCAGCTTTGTGCAATGACAGAAATTTACAGAGTTCCACTAACTCACTTTTTGAACTCATACTCTCCATAATTAATCCTTTTGAACCCCTTACATTGTGGGGAGGGAATAGAAAGTGAACTGGTTTGCAGCTAATTCAGTTTAAGAGAAACTATTATTTTACATAGTGGTTTTAAAAAGCTATTGAAGTTGAAAACCTAATGTATTAGGATTAAGGCACTTGGGACCATGATCCAGCCTGCAATGATATGGATAACTGGGCCTGCCAGAATTTCTACTCCAAAATTCCCCCACAATATTTCAAGAGAAAAGTAAAACAAATTAAGACAGTCAACTCTGAAACCACTTGAAACACTTCATCGGAGGCTCTTGTGTGTGCGTGCATGTGCATGTCTAACTTCACATCATTTTCCATCTTTTTCCTTAAGCACTGGAGAGGACATAACAACAGCATTGGGTGGGCTTAAGAACAGGAAGGTACTGAAAATTTTTTTTTATTTAAATGCTCCTATAAACTTTCTTAATTTGTAAAAGTTTCAAGTAAATGTAAATAAATATAAGACTATATTAAAAATATCCAGAAAAAAAATCATTTAAGGTACTTCACAATGGGTTACGCCAAAGGAGACACTGCAAAGGGAAATCAGTTACCACGTACTGACCTGGAACTCTTCTAAGCAGACAGGAGCGTGGGCGTTACTTGGGTGGAGGGATCAGTTAAACCAAAGATGTTTAAGAAAGCAATGGTTTGGGGCTTGGTAAAGAAATGAGAAGGCAATCCTTTCAAACTGAGCAAGGGTTTCCCCAACTTCACGTCTGTCTACGAATCAGTTTGATTATGGTACATTCACCCAGGGAACTGGCATTTCTACACCAGGATGTGTCTCGCATAAACTATTTTTCAGCAACATGAAAACAGCCTATTTTTTTTTTTTAATCACACTTGACTCACTGTATGAGTCGCCCTAAACTGGGCTAATTTTCTGAGGTCTACAATCACTACTGAGAATTTGGATGGAAAGGGCGGTCAGGGAGCTTTTCTCTTTCCCTCGAGCTTCCACGCTAACCCCGCGGCTCCATCCTACCTTGAGAAGGTATTTGTCCACGATCTCCAGGCCGCAGCTGTTGCATACACACTTGCCAGGGGGGCAGCCGGAGCCCGAGGCCATGGACTGGGGCGAGGACGAAGGGGACAGCGGGGCCGAGGAGGAGCAGGAGTCCTCGTCCCCAGCTCCCTCGGGGCTCACCTGCAGGAAATGCGCAGGCAATTCTAGACCCCTCCTACCCTTTCGCAACCCACCTACCCACGGGGGAATCCCCAACGCCTCCCCTCACTTCCCCCAGTCGACCCCCACCCCAGTCTATGAGGTCTCATTTCTACTTCTCTCTCCCAGGTCCCAGCTCTGGCCACGTACCCTCTGAGGCTGCTGACCCCTGACCTCGACGACCCCGGGAGCTATGCAACCCTGCCGGCCACTTGGGCCAGCTAACTTCCCACCCATTCCGGCCCTCCACCCGCTTCCAGAGGGGCCAGCTGGCCCAGGAAAGAGCTCGCGGACAGTTGTCCCTTGTCCTTCGCCCGCCTCCCCACTCACCAGTCCGTCTTCTCCGGGGCTTTTCCGAGTCCTTCCAGCCGCCAGGGCTGCAGTCCGCCCGCACTCGTCCGACATGAGCCCCCGGCACTGAGGGGTGGGATGGAAGGAACCGAGGGAGAAACAAGATCAGAAGTTCAGAACGTGCACGCGGCCGAGAGACTAGGCACCGGGCGCGAGCTAATGAAGGCCCCAGCGCGCGGGCTGCGCGTGCAGCCTTCCCTGCGCCTGAGCCCGAGCGCAGCGGGCGCGAGGGCGCGCAGCCTCTCTTGCCCGCCGCTGGCTGCCGCCACCGGAACGCCAAGGGCTCGCCCGGCGAGCTGCGGAGCTCCCGGGGATCCGGGTCCCCTGCGCTCACCCGAGCACGTTAGTTCCCTGCCCCCCCCGCCAGGGATAACAAGTTAATAACAATCATCCCCGCACAAAGCGTTTTCTTTCTAGACGTCAATCACCGCGAAGCGGGGAACACCGGGCTAAAGGGGGTGCAGGGCGGGGGGGAGGTGAAGTGGGAGAAAAGAAAAGACGATTGAGGAGGGGGTGGAGGAAGAAACTTGATTTCTTTAATAACCTCAATTAAAAGAGCAAGACACATATATATTTTTTAAAGGGGGCTTTTTGAATAGGATAGCCCGAAAGGTGAAGAGGTTTAATAGGATACTTGAAAGCTAATTACAGCGGGATTTAAGAAGCCTGGTGTTTGTTCCGATGACAATTTGAATGAAAATGCTTCAGATTAAACCGAGCCAGCAGCTCTTTCGTAAACTTACAGCAATTAGAGCCATGAGTGATTTACACTCGTTTCTTTAAGGTGTAAATTGCCACTTATTGCTCAGTAAGTCAACATTTGAGCTACTAAGGGATTATTTTTAACCAGCGCAAAAAGCGGGTCGAATAATGGAAAATATCCAGCTGAATTTAATTTGTGCCATTAGAAAAACTCACCCAACCTCGGTCAGAATGTTTTAAAGCAACAACGCGCGTTACTAAAGTGTTTCCAAGCCTTTGCTGGAGTTTTGTTCTTAAAAGAAAACGCAGCCTCTGGGGGCTTTTTCTGCCGCAGTATGAAAACTCTAGCCTGGGAGTTAGTGGGTCTCCAGAACCCGAATGGCCCACGCTTCCGTATTTCTCATTCGTCGTCCCCTCTGCTTTCTTCCGTGCTTTGAAAGCGTCAGACGAGATTCTGCCCGAATGGGGGGGGGGGTCTTGCGGACCCTATCAGGGACCCCCGGGTGCGTTCCCTACGAGGGACCGCAGCTGCACCAAGATGTACACAAAGAGTACAAGCAGGAAAGCCCCAGTTTTGCCGGGTGTTACCAGCCAGCGTCCAAAGACATCAGTGCCTGCTGCGGGTCCTCCTGAGGCCCTCCAACAGGCTGCAGATGATTTTCAAACTGAAATGGCGATGCACCCACAGGTCTTGCCACCAGAGTGAAATGAGAGCTTGTCAGTTCCCTCCATCTACCCAGACGAACCGTCAGACTCGTTTTATGCGGTGGGATTTGCTTCCATTGGTGTTTTAAATAAAACGATTCTTCTGGCCCTTACTGGGATCCCCGAGGCCTTCCTGGAGCCACATCTCCCTGTATCTTGTTGTGGGGCAGAGGTAGCGCGGGTCGCCCTGCGGCCAGGGGCGCTTTGGGACGAGCAAGTGTCAGCCCGCAGCCGAACTCGTGGAGTCTACGGTCCCTCCCCACAGCCGCCCGGTACTCCCGACCCGCTCTCCCGGATCTCCATAGCAAACAGAACAAAAGCACGACTCACATGGACCCGAGAGCGCCTTAGGCTGGAGGCTTCGTCTCCCAAATTACAGTCTCCATGCCTCAGGTTAAGTGAGCTTGTGCGGAGGGGGGCAATGATTACGGACTAGCGCTACTACGTAATAAAAAAAAAAATTGCCAGGTCTGAAGATGAGGCCGGTTACAGGTAGTTTCTGAACCTCATTTAGAAGCCAAAACAACTCGCGTTCCAAGGAAACTGCAATTCAACTGGCCTGGCCAGTCATCGGCTCGCTCACCTTCTCTGGGGGAACTGCCAGGTCCGGCACGTCCTTTTCTTCTAGTTTACACACAAACATCTGATCGCTCTTCCAATACATGGCACTGCTAGGGCCGCTTATCACATACCAACTCCGGAGGATCAGAGGCTGCCCGTGGCTACAGATCTTTCCCCCTCCCCCGCCCCAAAGAACTAATAAAAGCTAACACCGAGGAGGATAGGAATGTCACAAGTGAGTCTTCCTCCAGAGAAGCCGCAGTGGCCGCAACCGCTCCCTGACAGATCGTACTTGAGATTCCTTTTCTGACTCCACTGAAGTCTGCCCCTCCAGGAAAGGGGGGGGGGGTGTTTGCTTTCCAGAGGGTGGAACTTTACATAGAGGGAGGGGTGGGGGGGGGAGTTTTCCTGGAGGAATAGCCTCACCTACTTTAGGAAAACCCGCCTTCTCTACATGTTAAGATCTTTATCAGGACAAGCCAACTTACTCCAGGTTTAGTATTAAAGGGGGGAGGGGGAACACCCCACGGGGGATGGTCTGTTAACGTGATTTTTAAAAAATCTGCTCTCTGCGTTTGCCTTGGCTTTTAAATTCTCGCTCCCCAACCAAAATCTAAACAAAGATTCAGGTTACATCCCGTTCTGCAGCAAGCAGAAAGGAAAGTGGAGGTCTCTGACTTGAACGTTTTAGTCTTTCTCTACAAAAGCGCATCTCCTCTGCATCTGAGGAACGCGACCGCTCGCCGGCAGCCCCAGGGCTGACTTACCTAGCGGTTCGCGCTCCATTTGAGAAAAGTTTTCTGATTAAAGAAGGAACATCTGAGCAGCACAAAAGCTTATGGTTTGCGACTAAATTTGAAATCAAGGCTACAAGAAAGACAGAAGTATGTTGCTAATGAGTATTGCTCTTTCATCTCATCCTAGACAGAATCTTAAGTCCTAGAAGCGGCCAGCCAGCTGCTGCGTCGAATTCTGGCAGCGTGGGGGTACTCAGATGCAGTCATTTAGTAGGATTGGACTGTGTGTTTGTTTAAACAGCTTATTTATAAATTTTACTTCATTACTTTTAGTGCATGAAGACGTATTTGGTAAGAGATTATGTTAAAATAATCTTATTTCCAAACTCACCCTTTTTAAGAAATAAGAGAAAAGTTTGAAGCATAAGCAATATAAGAATATCTGGGAGGGACTAGGGATGTGGCTCAGTGGTAGAGCACTTGCAGTGAGATGGTGGGTTCAATACCCAGCACCACAAAAAAAAATTATTTAAAAATTAAAAAGAGCATTCTGTATATGCTAGGTAGTTTAAAAAATATCTGTGAGTCTATTTCTTAAAGGCCTTAACAAAATTATGTAATAGTCCTTCAATTAGATATATATTATAAAAACATATATGCACTCACAAATAATTTGCTTGCCTTATTTGTGTAGAAGAGGAAGATGGGAATGATCTTGTCCCGACAGGTCAGTAGCAGGCTAGCAGGCGAGTGGATGGGGATAGACAGATTTTCCTGTGATGAAGTGAGCCAGTGTTAAAGAGTTTGGGGCCAAGAAATGTTTACAAATTTGGTTTTTCCTCAATTATATTTTTTTCTCCCATAAACACGAGGGTCTTTAAAGCATTTTCCTACAGCCATTGTTTTCCTTTTTCGGCAACTGTGCACAAGTTCATATCAGCCATCCCTCTACCAAGTCTTTTACCGGAGGAGTGGAGGGAGAAGAAAGCTCTGATTCACCTGGGACCCTGTAGAGAACTGAAGGATTGGGATGGACCGACTTCCAGAAAAGCTAACTTGTGCGTGAGGATCAGAAAGACTTGTGTTTTTCATCAAGTGAGAAATCAGGAATCCACATAATGCATTTTCCATGAGATAGCTCATTCACGAGATGGCTGGTCCGAATGGAAAGTGCAGGAGTTGGCGCCATCAGGCCGTGTATAGCACAGAATTGCATTTAAAGTGAAATTAAAAATGAGGTCCAGTTTGGAGATTTAATTATCGTATATTTGTGTAACCGTTTGCAAAGTACTATGGAGTGCTATTTGTCTACTATCAAGAATCACTTGCGTGGGTCATTTGGAGATGCCAAGAGCGCTAAAGCTGTTTGGGGGAAGTGGGGCGGGGGCGCTGGCGTTTATGCGGTCTTTTCACCCACCCTCGCCTAATCAGGCGGCTCTCAATCAGGTTTTCAAAATACTAATCTTGATCTAAGAGCTCCTATCTCTGCATAAGTGGAGGAAATGATTCATTTTTAGAGCCTTCTGGGCTTGGGAAAGGAGGATGGTCGTCAGACATAAGCAGAAGACCTAAAAGCCAGGACTGGCGTCTACTTTACTTCTGTCACTCTGCGGGACACGGACTTCTCCTGCGGTGTTAATTTCGTGCACCCCAGCTTGCTCGGTAGTCTACCGGGTGGTGAGTCATTTTCTGTATGGCGTGCGGTGTAAGCCTTTGGGTGAGGGTTGAATGTGGACGTGGGCGGGGGGGGGGGGGGGGGCGGGAAGGGCAGGTATTCCAAATGAAAGCTAGGGCTGATCGCCCCGCCCGTCTTGGGCCCAAGGACCTCATGACCCCTTGTGAGTGGCCAGTCTAAGAGGTATAGATCTTGCATAGAAGCCCAGCTCCTTGGAGTTGGCCTCACACTTCTTACCTACATTCCTCCTTGGCTTGGGCAAAGAAAAAGTTCACCTGCTGCTTTGCAGAGAATCTTTTCCCACTTTTAGGTACTTGGGCTAAAAACAGAAGGTATAAGTATGTGTGTATAATGTGTCTCTATCTTCATAATGAGAATTTTTAGCCAAAATTTCAATTCAGATCAATTTTGAACCAATGAGGACAGAACAAAAAACATCCCGTGTGTCTGCGGGTGGGAAAGGAATGAACATGGGATCTTGGTTCTTACCTACTAAATTGAAAAGTCTAGATGGTTACCTCTCCTCAAATGAATACCAGAGGTTGAAGGCCCACCCAGGGGGACTACCAACACCCCTGGACCACCTGGATCTTTCCAAGAAGGGGTGGGATAGAAGAGATAGCCAGAGGGACTTGCGAATATGTCCTGTCCCTGTCCCAGACTGTGAGGCTCTGGCGTAAACTGGGACTCCTGGAGTGTGCCTTCCTACAACCCGAGGGTAAGGAAAAGGGTCTGGATCCCTTAGAGTCAGTTCTTGATTGGAGGTCCGGGACTGGAAAGTGGAAACACCAACCCGCCTCGACCCCCACAGCTTCCACTCACCGAAGAGCCGCCTAATTGGGCAGTGAGCAGCTGCGAAATTTGTAATCGTCTAATAAGCCTTCCACCTCGGTAATTCTTATCAAAAGGCATAAAACTGATATTTTCACACCCGGCTCACACCACAGGCGCCATTTATAAACATCCTTCATCAGTGGGATGAAATTAAGCCTGCATTGACAGAGGTCTCTGGAACTCGATATTTAAAAGCAATAGATCCGAATTAGCAAATTATTACTTTAAGTAGAAAAAGTCCCCACCAACTTAACTGTTGAATCTTTTGCTTCTGAGTTCCTCGCAGTGAGTAACCACACGTTTGAGAGAACTTAACCTGGAGGTTCCACGGAATTCAGGCAATCTCGGCTCCCTGAATCACTGCCTGCTCTGGCTCCCAGCTCTCACTCACCCCACTACGAGGACTCGCCTGGTTCAGACCGGTGTAAACCTGGGCAAGGCACAGCTGGGGCCTGGGAGGAAATCTGGTCAAACTAGTCGCAGCCAAGACTCTGGGGCCTACAGTTGCCAAACCTACAGCTTTGCGGCACAGTGCTTCAGAGCCCCGCCACCTTAAGGGTCCACCTCCCAAGCACCGAGCCAAGCGCACAGCCAGCAAGAGGACTGTTGAATGCCGTAGCGGCACAGAAGTGTCCTGTAAGAAGGAGCAGCCTGCAGCTGATTCTGGCGGTGAAGACTCCTTCCAGCACTGAAGGTGAAACCTCAGCTAAGATCGTTCTTTAACTGGGGATGTCACACTTGGTTCAGAGTTTTCAGAAAGTGTCTGGATTTTTGCCCACCCCAAGTATTAGTATTAGTCTGGAAAGATACTGAAGGAGATAGCTTCTAGAGGTACAAACTTGTGCTGCTCAGAATCTGAATTACCCCTCAGAGCTCTTGGAGTTGGAAACCCACTCACCTTGGGACTTACGGGTCCCAGTATCCTTTTTAGACCTCATCAATCTGCAGTTTTCCAAGGGAAAGGACGTTTATTCATCCGGAAGGAGGTCGCCGAATGGTAGAGAATGCCTTTGTCTGCGACCTACTGTTTTCTCTTCGCACGGCTTGCCCAACGCGGAGGCTTGGTAGACTTTCCGGCTAGGCGAGCGAGCGGGTTGGGCGAGCATCAGACCTTCGGCAAGGCACAGCGCACAGACTCGGTCCCCTACAGGGGCGCCTCTATCTCTAAGTCAAGCGAACCAGCTGGGAACAGTTGTCTTAAGCGATTCGGAATATCCAACAACCGAAAGTCAGGTTTTGAGCCCTGAAGCATGTACACGTGTATTAGGTGTTTCTTTTCAGCCCACGAGTGCGCCGTCTTGAGCGCAGTAAACTGTCCTAGTCTGCTGCGGAAGAGGTCAGAAGAAGCGATTCCCACTTGGTGGAAGAAATAAACTTCGGAGCCTTGGAAAGCCCAAAATTAGGGGAAGGGGCAGTCTGAGATACTCCCGGGCTGAACAGTACAGTGAGAAAGAAAAACGCAAAAGTACATTCATTACGTCTTTTACTCATTGTGACATTTCCAAGCCGACAATCTCGCCTTAAGCACGCCTGTGGTTTTGAGCTGCCGGTTTTGTATGCATTTTGCCGTTTTCAATGAGCAACAAAGCAGAAGCAGTGGAAATTTGATTCCAACATTTTTATAGAATTTTGCCCTCGCATAACTGCAAAAGCCCAAGTAGAAGGTGGAGAGAAAAAAATATCCAACTTGGTCTCCTTGCCCGCCCCCGCTTTCCCTACACATCCTAGGCACATTGTGTAGATCTAGTCTGAGGCTTGCTAATCTAGGAAGATGGAAACCCCATCCCTGAAGGTTTAGGCTTCTAGCTTGATGGACCCCCATCTCCAGTTCCTCGGAGGTACCTGAATGGCTAATTAAAACGCAGCCAGAGTGCAGGGAAAGCCAAACTTAACCTGAGTACGAAAAAACACGGGTGCCAGACAGTATTTCCTGGGTTGGACCGGTGTGCAGGAGACCTTATGGGCTTCCCATTACCAGGCTTTGATAAGATTTTAATAGGGCAACTCTCACCCTGGTTGTTAACTAGTGTGAGTGAGCTCCTGCAAGCTCTAGCTGTCCCACCCACAACATTGGTGTTTCTGGTTCTCCCTGGCAACCCTTCCACGTCTGGCTGCTGCTTATCCTATGTATCCTGTAAACTGATGCTTTTACCAAAGAAAGTGGGTGGCGGGGGAGGGGGAGTATGGAATAATCTTAATCTATATTTTTAAATGGAAAAAGTTTTTATATGGATTTTTGCTTTAGGAGGCAGGTCTTTTGTAGTAGCAGTGTTTTCTTCTTTTTCTTCCTTTCCTCCCCCTCCCTTCCTTCTCCCTTGCTTGCCTTCTTTTCTTCCTTTAAGGGAGTTCAGGGATTAAGAGCTAGGGAACATGTTATTTGTTACATTAAGAACTCAAGATCTGAAGTTAGAAAAACTTGTGATATGATTTTGAGGAATTTAACTTAACACCTCAGTTGTTTTTTTTTTTTTTTTTCCATCTAAAATGGAGTTAGGGCACCACTTATATAGGTTGTCCTATAAATCAAAATGATGTTGAAAAAACTGTTCACTAACAAAGCAGGTTTTGAATCAATACAATCCTCTTCCTCCCTTTTCACATCCTGCTGCTCTGGATGTAGAGGTTCTTGAAGGCCTCATTTTCCAGAGTAGGCCAATGGTCTTCAGTTTGCCAGGATTCAGGTTGATCATTTCTAGGGTTCACCAGATCCGGTTTCTGAGGTCCCCTCTACCCCAAGTTCCAGAAGAATGTTCAGAAGGAAGCCTTCTCTACTGTGGTATCTCAGATACAGGATGGATAATGAACAACCTTCCTTCTCCTTTATCACTGATTTACTTTGGGGTTAATCTTGTGCATTAAAATGCTTGGTAGCTGGACTTCTGTAAGTGTGTGCAACTTCATGAACATTGAGAAAATGGCAGCAATCATAGCTGTACCTTGTTGTCTAACACCCCATTAGTGCCGCTACACAATCCCACTTTAACTTGCCAAAGACCTATTCTACCAGACCAGGTCAGAATTTGAATCCAAACACAATCTTTTAACCGCTTTGCTGTTTCAACCCCATGGCTGTTTTTAGTGAGTTCAGACACTTTCAATTAATGGGATTCATGACAAGGTTCTTTATGGAGTCCAGGTGACTTGGGTTTGTGGCTCCACTGCAGGTGGTCTGGCAGTCAGCCTCTTGCTACCACTGTGGACTTTTGGCTACTAGCAATCATAAGGCATCTACTTTACCACCTCTTCTATGGGGCCAAGGTTTAGTCGTATAGAATGATTTTGAATGTCAAATAAAACAGCCAAGATGGAAAAGAGTGGAACATTCAAATCAGCAGTAAAATCTTTCTCTCCCCTTTTCTTTGTAGATGACAGAGTCTGATGTCTAATTATCGACTGGTGGACTAATGCCCAGATTCAACAAAGGACGCCTCCATCTCTAAGCCAGCAGAGGTCCAAAGGCCTTGGCTCACTTCTGGAACTTCCCTTTCAGCCTTGACCAATACTTTGTAACTCTGTAACTGGAGTGTCTGGCTAAGGCTATGCACAGGCCAAGGCATCTCACCCTTTGCCACAACTTGGGAGAAGTTTAGAAATAGTTTTCCTAACACAAACAGAAGAAAGTCCACTCCAACAGTTCTATCCACAGCTCTAGGCCAGAAAGACCATGGAGGCAGGAGCCACATACTGCTCCCATTGTTTGAAATTCAATTTAAGGCCTGGCATTATACAATAAACCTCTGCTTTTTGAATGAGAGAGAGAAAATGTGTGCCGACAGGCACAGAGGTTTTCATTCCTTTTTCTACCTTCTTCTAGTGCTTCCTACTTTTCGTTGGTACCTTCTTGCCCAGGACCTGAATCTTTTAATACCTTGAAGAGCCTATGAAAGAAAGGAGTGGAAATTCTGACAAAATAGCAGGAAATTCTAGGCTCCACTTTTTTCATCTAGGACAAGGGACTTATAACATCCAATGGATCCTCTAGTATCATGCTTCATTTGGGTCCCCTCTGGGAGTCCTTCAGACCTCAGTGTTTACAATTAAATTTGACATCTACTCTGGATGCCTAAGAGACCATCCAAGTGTGTCTTTTATAAAGGAGGTTATAGAGGATTCTTGTAGGAAAGTGTTGGATCCAGAAGGGTAAGCCTCTTTGGAGACATCTGCACTCATGGAAATGATGTGCATATTGTCAGATGTTGACATATGTTTTGGCTTACTCCAGGGTAAAAAGGGTACCCAGGGTGAACAGTCAGGATGGCAGCAAAGGTCTTCAGAGACAGGTGCTGCAGCATAGGGTCCACAGGAAATATGCCTTCATTTACTGTCCACAAAAAGAAGGAAAACCAGAAAGGGGCTCTTAGTTCTTAATTTTTGATACTGATAGCCCCTCCCATCACACATCTGCATATGCTTACTCATACACACACACACACACACGTGTACACACACAGAGAGAGTCATATTCTCACATTCTCCTGGGTGCTTCTGCAGCTCAGCTAGATCTCTGCTGAGACTCAGCCCATATCAAGCTGGAACAGGTCTTTGCCCAGGGCTCACTACTGAGATTCAATGCCTAGGATTCTGAAGTCCTGGAAAAAGACTGGAAGAGTCCTTGCAACACTGAATAGCTGCACTAAACTTGGCTGTGTTGAGTTTACTCAGCTCTAAGGAGGAAAAGCAAGAGGGCTTTATCTTGTATACTTGTTTTTCTCTGCAGCACAGTAAGATTTGCAAATTCAGCCTTGATTGCTGCAGTCTTAGAAGCTTGGTAAAAATTGATTTTTTAGGAGTGGTTAATCCCAATCACTTAGGTGGAGTAGATTCCCCCTTTTCAGGAAGGATTCCAACTGGCATTTTTTTCAAGAGTGCCTCATGTTGCACTACCTTTGGGGAATAACACCTTAACCCACCTCAGTGTTTTATAGTTTGCATTCATTACTGCTTTCTTTTAAAATATTTTTTTTTTAGTTGCAGATGAGCAGCATGCCTTTATTTTATCAGTTTATTTTTATGTGGTGCTGAGGATCAAACTCAGTGCCTTACACATGCTAGGCAAGTGCTCTGCCACTGAGCTACAACCCTAGCCCTCATTACTATTTTTGAGTATTAAAGTCGTGAGAAATAACAGGCAGCAGTTTCTTCTGAAGATACACACACACACACACACACTCACACACATATAAAATACCTTTAATATATAACAACCTTTCAGTGTTTTTTCTTTCTTTCTCTTTTTGGAATACTTCTGCCCTTTGTCAGTAATTTTAAGGATGATAACAGAGGGGATAAAATGCTTTCATTAAAAACAAAACAAAACTGAACCAGTTCATGTAAACTTGTCTTTTAAAGGCCAGGGTGAAAAAATAGTAAACTACAATTCCTGCTTCTTTAAACTGTTCTTCCCCACCCCAATACAGAGATAAGCTTTTCCTTAAAAAAAAAAAAAAAAAAAAAAACTTACTAATTTTAGAGATGAATTTGCACCTTTTTTTTTTAATAAGAAAGATGTTCACTCTGTTTTTGTTTAACATTACCCAGCTTTCACATATGTTGTCCCATACATTCCTCAGCATTATCTACCAGGTAGATATTATGTCCACTTCACATATGGTGAACTTGAAGCTCAGACAAGTGGCTCAAATTTTCATGGCAGATTAGGTACAGAGGGTGGACAGAAACCCATTCTAAGATCTTAACCATTATGCTACCTCTAAATATTTAGTGATCTTTCATCAAGTGAAACAAAGTTTTCCTTTCTGGCTGGTTGGATATTTGGCTCCTTTCTTTTGGAAAAATAGAAGGTGGGAATTAATTCTCTTAGGAGATCTGGGGGACGACAGGTGGTGGGGGCGACGTCTGAGGAATCTAAGCGCGGGGCACTGTTGGTTCTTGAAGCTCAGATACCTGTGTGGACAACTCACAACTAAGGGAGTCCCGCTAGAGAGATGGCAAGCTGCAAGGGGAGAGGATAAATCTCCTGCTGGGCGAACACTTTCTCATAGTCTGCTGGTCAAAATATTGTTGCATTTCCTTGGTAACTTCCACACCCCAGGCTCACAGGCCGCCTCCTGCGTGGGTTGATGCCCTTTCTCTTCTCCAACTGCCTGGGTCGCTAGGCCAGTGCCTGCCTTTGCAGAGGACCTCATGAGAACTGCCCCAGAGCCATGCATGTCCTGGCAGCTTTCAGACCCCTGTTCTCCAGGACCCTTGGTCTCCCCGCCGGTGGGGCTGCTGCTCTGGCAGGCCACGATCTGTGCACCAACTGGTGCGCTCGGATGTTCCGAGGTGCGTGGGTGCAGGGCAAGCCGGGTGAGCAACCGCCAGCGACCCGAAAAGCATGTTCTGATCCGAAAGCCGGCGGGGTGGGGGGGACCCTGACTGTGCGTACCGCATCACTAATCCAAACTCTGGGAGGGTGGTCCGGATTCTGAAAGCCCAGATTGCTCACCCAGGCCAGGCTGAGTCTGGCTCCCAGCGTGTCCCTGGCGGTTCTGATCGCCGCGCTCCCCGGGGGCCTTTTTCGTGGGCGACCCCAGGGCGGAAGCTTGGATGTGCAAAGTAAAACATTGCTCTCCTGGAAGGAGATCTGGCTTCCAGGGGATGTTATGACTTTTCTGAGAAAGTCAGAGCCCGGAGGATGCCCAAGGCCCAAGCCTTTCTTCCCCTCAACCTTATTTGCCTGTAAATAGGTAGGTATTTCGTGTTTAACAGTTCAAAAGCCCCAAAGTGCACACCCCAGCGAGCCACAGAAAGCCATTAGAAAAGTCAAAACTCCAAGGGCACAAACATCAAGGGCACAGGGCAAAGCCTGGCTAGGCCTGGACGACTTGTGCCTGGGACGTCCTGTGGAGCGGTGACGCTTTGGATGCGGGAGCTGCAGATTCCGAGTGGCCTGGAGGACTCGCCTTCCTCCCCGCGCAGCGTTTGTGCCTGCAGCGATGGTTGTGATGGGCGAGGCGCTAAGCGGACTGAGCCTGTCTCTCTACCCTCCCTAGGAAAGGCTCAGTTATGTCCTCAGGGAGGGCCGCCCCAGGGATGCGTGTTACTTGCCCTTGGTTTTAGTTCCTATGCTAACCAGAGCCACTAGGTCTTTGGTACTTTTAATAAAGGTATGGTAATTAGTTAGGTAATTAGTTATGGACCGAACTGATAAATCACGTGTGTACAGATCTTCTAGGCGGGGAGGGGAGGAAAAGGAAAGAAATTAGAGAATTTGGTTCTTTTGGGCTGATGAGAATATTTTTTGTCTCAAATGATGGACGGGACCCGTAGGTCCCCTTCATTTCTGAGGTTAAATCAAAGTCTTTTTCCCCCTTTTATATGATTAGGTTTTTTTTAACGTGCATTTAAAATTGTATCCTTAATTTTGGCCACCTTGGTAGAATTTTAATACCAATGTATAAGGGGAAGCCAAAGGGAAAATATTTGTATGCCAACATTTGTCTGGAAAAAAATATCAGTAGCATTTCTTATTTGACAAGCACATGCATTTGTTCAGTCATTTCTTTTTCCCCTGGTTGGCAAGGGCATCGTTTTTAATGTATATCCCATGTTTATTGTTTCTGTTTGGTACCATGGTCATTTGGAGCACATCTGTTTCTGATATTATTCCTGTGTTAAGCACACACTATTGTGTTAGCAAGATTTTACACCATCTGTTTAAGAAAATTCTTGCTGGTGCTATTTGATGCCCAGTTGAACTTTAGCCAAACTTCTTCATTTTATAATGTTCTTTCAGTCCTGAGCATATATAATATACTTTAATGAAATTAAGCTTTTGTACTTGCTGACAGACATCAGAAACACATTTGCACAGGTCAACAACAGTTAAGCTAAATGTTGCATGGGAAGCACAATATTAAAATAGTAAAGATGTTGAAAAAGAAAAATATTTGGAAACAAAACTATGAAATTAAAATCAAATAATCAAACCCAAATAAACAACTGCTCTACACATTCACACACACAAAGAATCTGGACCTGAATATTGGAACTAGTGCATAGTTCTAATGATTCATGTATATCTTCATTTTAAATATTAAATGTTGGAATTTATATTTTTGACATTATTCTAAGGGTATAATAACTGATTTGAAAAATAATAAAGTAGACTAATATTGTAATGTGACTGTATTAACTATATATTAAATGTAACACAGATAATCTTTGAGCTTATCTTAAGTGGTGTTTACTTATGTTTTTTTTCTTTTTAATCTTGTAGCTGCTCATAAAGATTTCCACATGTATTATCAAATGCTGACCCAGGCAGTGTCGCTCCCTTCTGAGCCTTTTATTTATATCTAATAGTGGAATAACTGCATGGCTAGAATTGGCTTGAAAAAGTGAATATTGGCTGTGTGGTTTAAAGTCTTTTCTAGAATGCAACATTTTGGCTGATACACTGACTTCTTTTGTTTACACACATATGTTATTTCTCATGATATTTTAGATATAAGCTCAGAAATATCAACTTTGTTACTTGGGTTAATAAGCCTCCGACATTAATTCTTGGAATTAAACATTCTTCAATTGACAAAAAAAAAATTTCCTTTGATTGAGATCTTACCAAAAAAAAAAAAAAAAAACAGGTAGGTCATCATATTCTTTTAGATATTACCTAGAATAGGCTGCTTTTATTGCTCTTTAATCAGATAATGTTGGAATGTATGTCCATTAAATAACTACTTAGAGATGCATAGTTATTCTTTTCATTTGTTTATTTAAGAAAACAGCATTTTATTTTGGTGTATTTAAGTTCTAAATAAAATGTTTCCACAGTAATGTAGATAATTGAGATCATTTATACAAGGCATTTGGAACTGAATACCTTGTTACTATGAGATAATTTGTTAAAGAAAGAAAAAGTCTCATGACGTTTATACCTACATATAATTTTTAAAAATTATTTATCAAGAATCCCTTAATTGTTAATATGGATGTGTTGAAATGAAGCCCATAAATGTCTTTTTAAATTGCTAATGTTATTAAAAAGCAAACCTTGTGAATCTTCACATGTCTGGTTCCAATTAATTTGCTTAGACTATTTAATGGATAAAATAACAAACCTGATTTAGACAATCTGGAGTTCTGTAACCATTTTCTATGTGCCTTTTTAAGGTCTAATGCCTTTTCCTACACATATTTAGTTCATGGTTATAGTCTCATAAAATCTGGAATTGGAAGAATAAATACCTAGATGCATTTTCTCTTTTAAAAAGATCTCTTGCAGTTATATCAGTAAAAAACTGAGCTGCAACATGAGTGTCAATGATTATTGAAAGAAAACTATACAGGTCTTTGTGAGTTCAATTCATCAAGAATGTTTTGGGCACCTGCAATGTACCAGGTGCTGGGGATACAAGAAGGATAAGACATGGGTGGTCCTTGCTCTCAGAAAATTTCCTATCCAATAAGGATACTGACAAAATACAGCCAGGTCATCCTTTTGCAATTATATAATGATTCTATCTACACTTTGGCTTTGAAATGGTAAAGTATCAGATAATCTCATTATAATACTTAGAATATGCTTTGAAAATTTTAAAGGCTATTTTTTTTTTTTAATTTTTAAAGGCTATTATTTGTGTGGAACAAAAACAAACTATCCCTGAAAGCCTACTGAACATTAATTTTTAGACCTTGAGATAACCTATTTTTTTTTTTTTGTACTTCTTCAGGTATAAGAAGGGGACAGAATTAACATGCTGTTCCTGAAACAGCTGGTCAATTATTTTGAGTCTTCCATCACAGTTAATCCTTTGGTGTATTGTGGAATCTGCTGAAAGAGTAGTAGAGGTTGGTTGCAGTACTGGGGATAAATAATTTTGTGGTTTGTTAAATTTGAAACAGCTTTTCCCCTGCCACCTTCTCCTTCTTGCTCCCCTACAAAACAGTTCTATAATTTTATTGGTAAAAATTTTATAGATGATTGAAGGAGGAAAGGAAGATTCTTTAGACGTTATCATTCAAGACAATGAATGACTGAAGCCAATATTTGCAATTTTTCCCACATACATTTTCTAGCTTCAGGAATTATTAATCCCAAAGTAGGAGGCTGAGTGTATTTTTCACACAAACACATTGGTGATAAACAACTTAGCAGAAGACTTTTTTACCTTAAAATTTGAAGGTTTTTGTTTATAGAACATTTTAGGAATTTTGAGTAACAAAATTTAGATATGAATGTTTTATTTTAAAGCATTTACAAGAATTACACAAAGTTTTAAGTTACTATCTCTCATTATTTTGTAGATCAAAGTATAATTTTCTTCTTTTATACATTGATGGAAAATTTCAGGAAAGAAAGAAGCAATCATTTGATTGAATTAATTGATGCCTTTTACCCCTGAGGAAACATTGCGTTTTAATTGTCTTCTGTCTAATCATGGTTAGGGGAACGAGTCTATATTGTGCTTTCCTTCTAGAGGATACTGCATCTCATTTTGCCCGCCCCCACACCATAATCACAGATCTGTTTACACCATCAGTTGACTCCTACTGCGCATAGTCATATGTATCACTTCTGATTCTCTCCATTTCTAGAACCCTTTGTTTTTTGGAAGGGAAAATGATGAAGTGGAAGTTCTTAGTTGGAGGTTGTTGACCTGTACTTCAGCTTCAGCCCTTCTAATTATTAGCTGTGTGATGACCTTGGGGAAACCACTTAACTGTCTCAGCCCCAGTTTCCCAGTCTTTTGGGGAGATTAGGTCATCTGGGTAAATTATCATCACTCTTTCAAAATCTTTATAGCTTTTAGTGATAAACTACCATTCACAGGTTTTTCAAGAGCTTTTCTCCAACCAGCTTTGAAATTGTAGTTATGACACTCCTCCAGAGAGATATTTTTCTTCAAATTCTATCTCTGCTGTTAGAGTTCCATCATGTCACAGTTTATTTGCTGAAATGAAGTTGAGGCTGAACTCTGTTCTCTAGGATAGAAGGACTGCCTTCTTCAAAGCTAATCAAATTGTCTTAAGAAAAGTGAATTCTGATTCCAGTTCAGAGTATGAATCCAGGTGTAACTAAATGAGAAATATACTTAATGGTAGTCTTCAAAGCTTGGAAAAATAAGAGCAAAACAATGGCACTCATCCCCTAAAGCAAAGCTATTCTACAAAATTATTGAAATTACAAAGGTTAAGTGTTTTTGTTTTTAAATATTGCAATTCTGAATTTTTTAAACATTTGCTACAGTTGGCTAATTGCTGCTGTTGATAATCTGTTTACTTCAACTAATCAAAATATTTGCAATTTCCCAAACAGGCCTTCCTCATTCTTCTCCTTCTTCAAATTCTAAATCCAAGTTTAAATCTGCCTTTTCCGTGAGCATTTTTACTCAGCTGGAGCTGATTTCTTTTTTCCTTGAGCTCACACATTTATTAAATTGGGCAATTTCCTTGGTTATTTAGTTTATGTCTAGTATAGACACACCTAGTGTGACTTTCCTAATGCTATGACTCTGGAATCTTATATTCAGTGATTAAGCCTAAAAGTTTCATGTTAAGTAAACCCTACTCATGAAAGTTAATGACCCAGAGCTCAGAACTGAAAGTGAAATCTTCCATAGGCACTTATCAATAAGCTCAGTATATTTGTGTGTCCCTCATTTCAAATAGACTTCTCTCAATTATCATGAGTATGACATGCATTTTTGTTCTTTTGGGGTTTTTGGTAGAATGATTTTGAACTGAAAAGGCCACCCTCTATTCAGGTTTACTTAGTGGACACTTACAAGCCAATGGACCTTGTCAGAGATGAAGGCTTTGGTCATGGAAGAGACTAAAGGGACAGGGACACCTTGTAGGTTTGATCTGGAGTATGATGATGATGTTGTTGTACTGGGGATTGAATCCAGGGCCACTTCATTATTGAGCTATATCCCTAGTCCTTTTTTTTTTTTAAATTTTGAGGAATGGTGTCACTAAGTTGCTCAGGCTAGCCTCAATCTTGAGATCCTCCTCCTGCCTCAACCTCGGGAGTCACTGAGATCACAGGTGTGTACCATCACACCTGACCTGGAGTTTGATGATATTTAACTTTCCAAAGTTATATGGTTTTAAAAAAAATCTTTCCAAAATTTTTCCTGACATGGTGGTATAAACATTGGCATGGCTAATCTACTTTTTTAGGTGATTGGTATTTTAGTAGTGGGGAGAACCTACTAAAACAAAAAAGTGTCATCATCTTATTTGTGACTTGGATTTGTGGCCCACTTTATGACTGATAATTTCCACTCTCCCCAAGATGCAGGTTATTTCCATGTAAAATACTTGAGTATAGATCTCTTTTTTCAACTCATATAGAATTATGCATTAATTGAGCTAATTGATTATTACTACCCATCACCAGAATAATAAGTGAGACTAATAAACACTGCTGTTTATTTCAACCAATCAAAATATTTGCAAATTCCCAAATAGACTTTTCTTATTCTTCTACTTCTTCAACTTTTAAAATCAAGTTTAAATTCTAGTTTCCCATGAATGTTTTTTCTCAGCTGGAGATGATTTATTTTTCTTTGAGCAAACGGATCTGTTCTATAACTTGCACCACTATGTAGTAGGCATGTGGTTTGATTGGCTTTGACCCTAACTTTAGGTCCAGAAGTGGCAAAAATGGTCCAGAAAGTACCATTATCTTCCATCTCACTGTGATTGATTTAGAGATGGTTACAGGAACTCTAAAGACAGGGACTTTGTTTTGGGCAATCTTCCTAGTGTCAAAAATAACATTTGACATACAGTAGATAATCAATAAATATTTGTTGAAAGAATAAATGGAGCAAGATTTTATGGTCAAAATGATTTTCAAGAGTTTTGTTTGATCCTTGCTATGTTGGACAATTCCTGACATTCCTAGATGTAAACCAGTGCAGTGAAAAACCATCTGTTGGCTATGAAGGAAATGCCCAACAATGAAACGTACACATAGAGGAGGGACAAGGGCAAAGCTGAGAAAACAAGAAACAAGCCTCTTTGTTACATTACTATATTACTTCAATGATTTAAGCTATCTTGAATTAGAATTTTTTGGTGCCACTGAAAGCATCTTAAATGATAATCTGAGAATGGCCCAATGAAGAATAAATATATAATGAAGAAAAGTTGTGCCCAGATTAGCTATTTTCTTTTTTTTTTAAGAGAGAGAGAGAATTTTAATATTTTATTTTTTAGTTATTGGCGGACACAACATGTTTGTTTGTATGTGGTGCTGAGTATCGAACCCGGGCCGCACACATGTCAGGTGAGCACGCTACCGCTTGAGCCACATCCCCAGCCCTAGCTATTTTCTTGTATATACTGATTCTTGAGAATAAGGATTCAAAGACTTGAACTTAAAATTACTGCATGACGATCTTGAACTGAATTAGAAACTTTAGAGAAAATTTCAAGATGTGAAATCCATATAGTTTTCATGTTATAGTTGAGCCAGAGACCCTTTAACAAATCAATAAGTAGTTTTTAAAATACAGTTCACTTTTTCTTCATTTAGAAGCAGTGAGTATTAGATAAACATAGTAAACTTGATTTTTTTTCCTTTTTGGGTAAATTTTGGCTACATGACCTTTCAACTTTCTCAAGTTTGATATGATACAAGCATGTGCATTTAGAACACAATGGCATATTCTTGGTGCTGAATAAACATTTAGAGTGGCTTTAATCTAGCTTTAAGACAGAACCTAAATTTCTTTGTTAATCAGAATAAGGCATTTCTCTCTTATTTACCTTTTGTTAGGTATTGAATATCTATTTTGAAATGTTTTAAATCTATGACAGAATTATAGCCTTATGCTCTCCTCCAAAACATTCACCAATTTTTAACACAAATCTGCAATGAATTGAGCTCTCTGAAGCTAAATCTATAGTCATCACTCCATATGACAGAATGTTAGTAAGGAAACGTTTAAACTTTGAGAACTGTGCTCTGGAATGCCATTGTAACACCAAAAAGAGATAATACAGACTGCCTCTGAGATCTGATCCCTGCATTCTGATTTAAATATCTGAACTTTGTGCTTGGCAGGCACTTTGTGCATCCCTCTATTGTGGGTTTATTTGATTTTCTTATTAGCTTAAACACTTTTTGAGGGCAGTGCTGTCTTATAAAGCTCAAGATTCTTGGGGCACTGTCTTTGGTGTACAAATGGATGAATGTCTGCTCTATTTGGTGGGCTCTCAGTGCAAATAACTCTAATGATCAGGTAGAGATATAAATGTCACAGGGACCAGTAAAATATCACAGGGAGTGGTGGGCCTCTGACACATCTTGCTTATGCACATTTAAATTCATTTCGGTTTTTTTAAAAAAGGGAGCATCCAGAAACTTAGGAGGTTACAAATTTGTGATCATTAGTTCATCTTTATTAAAAATTCTGTACTTGAAGTTAAAAGATTCAGCTCTGCTATTTACGAGCCCTGTGACCTACGTTTTTTTTTTTTTTTTTTTGAAAACAGGGATAATAATAACATGAGTCATGTTTTAATTTGGAAAATGAGTTAACTTCTTTTAATTTATAGGATCATTGTGAGGATCAAATGAGATAATGTATCAAGATGTTTTTAAAAATGCAAAGCAATAAAATGATGTTAGGTGAGTTAGAACTTTCGGAAGCATCAGAAATAAGGCCTTTCTCTTGTTGTGAGGGACATTCTAATACAAACAAACAAAAGGCCACAGTGATAAGACCCCATCAACACTTAGGGACAGGAGGAAGTCTGATGATGGTTTCTATTGTAATTCCTATTCAAATTTAAGAGATGTGATTTAGGTAGAAATTATGGAATCCAGGGATTAGAGGTCTTTGGGATTTTTCTGTAGACTGTGAGATGAAGTCCAAAAAAGACCTTCTGAAAAGAGAAAAGACATTGAGAATTCTTGGTGGAAGGGCAAACAGGACAGAAACTGCTTGAACCAGAAGATTCAGATACTACAGAGATTATCAGTGTTTCTTGCAACAGATTTGTGCTGAGAACTGTCTTCCTGTCAAGCTACAACTTTGGGAGAAAGAAGTCTTAAACTCTTCTCCGGGGAAGAAAAAAAGCAGTGGCACTAAAGTTCTTCCCCAGAGAGGGGTACAGGTTTAAAAAAAAAAAACATCCAGTGTAGACAACTCAATGATGAGCAGAGCAGCAGTAGACCCTTTCTTTTTCTGAACAGAAAGATTGAGCTCCTGCTCTGTGTCAGCCACTCAGGCACAGGGAGAAACCTGAAGGACAGGACAAACATGATTCTTTCTCATTTTTTAATGCTTGCAGGCAGGTGGCTGAGATACTGAGTTAGGTACTAAATAACTTACTCCACAGCTAATTTTTTCCCACAGATGGGAATAGGTGAAAATTCAAAAATATGTGTGAATGAGATCTTTAATGTTGAATCATCCTATTTTTAATCTTCTCTCTCAAAACTAATTTATCTATCCTTCTTCTACTCCTCTTCCTCCTCCTTTTTGGCAAACTAATTTCTCACATTTTTTTCCATTTTCAATTTTAAATGCTACTTTGTTTCTCTTCTATAAGAATACTACTAAGTCTGATGGTTTAAGGGTATAGAATTTAATTCCATTTTCAAAATAGACATAGATAAATTTTCCAAAAACTCAAGGCAAATAAAGCAAACAATTAATGATTTTTTTTGGTTAGGTGAAAAGACTATAAAACTCATATTTCTTCTTACTTAGTTTTATTTTCTTTTCTTATTTTACTTGTTATAAAGCTCTGTAAATATTGTTGCATAACTGAATAAATGCACAGTCAGATCCTGAAGGATATGAAAATACAGTGACGGGAAAAAAAGAGATTTTGCTTACCCATCATAGGCTGTGACTCCATAGAACCAATGATTGTAGTTTTAAAAAAGCAGCAACATCAAAAACCTGATGGTCTACAGGACAGGAGGAATTTTTTAAAAATAAACTCAAAGGCAAATAAACATTATTTGGAAGTTGTTGGTTTCAGGGTCAGTTGTAAATCTCAGAATGTTTATTCTTAAGAGCTATTAACATAACTGTCTCATCTCAGCACAAACTTGCTATGGTGGTGTCCCCTTGTCTTTGGAGTTTATGTTCCAAGACCCCCAATGAATGCCTGAAACCTCAAACAGTACCAAACTCTATATACTATGTACGGTGTTATTTTTCCTATGCATTAGTACCTATGATGAAGTTTAATTTATAAATTAGGCACATTAAGAGATTAATAATAATTAATAACAAAATAGACAATTCTAATAATATACCATTAAAAAGCTATTTAAAACTTGGGAGGTGCTTATTTCTTGAATTTTCCATTTAATGTTTTCTGACATTGATTGCCATAACTAAAACCTTGGAAAGCCAAATCATGGGTAAGAGGGGACTAATGTATTTACAATACTGTTTTACAATGTCATTTTTCCACATCTGTCATTTATTTCTAGCTAATAGATCCTAAGTTTAAGTCAGAAAAAGATAATCAAACTGACTTGCTTGTGGCGAGATAGCTGAAGCTTCCATTTTTAGGAAAGTATTTTGTATTTGGAAGTAATCATCAAATCAGCAATTTCACAATTTGTCACTTTTTAGAATATTTTTGGGCTGTTAGATATATACCAAGTCATTAGTTTAGAGAATCTGAATGTAGTTCTTTTTTTTTTTTAACGAAACTTTAAACTGTCTCCTAAATGTTTTTAAGAATTTGCTTTGGAGTAATTTTTTTCCCCTCTATATTGAATTACCATTTTGCTTATGTTTCAATTTGCAGATTTACATGGGACACATAGTCTTCATAGTTTACCTTTTCCCTGTTTTTAAAGAAATGAACGTTTTGAAATAAATTTTGATGCCTTTATACATTTTAGTATTGTAAAGAGAGCAAATTATAGATTTTTTTGAGGGCCTCATATATGCTAGGTATATATTCTAGATTCTTCTCTACCACTGAGCCCCGTTGCCAGCCCTGAAATTTGTGTTTTTAAGTACAGGTACCTTTTAAATCTTTGTGAAGAATCTTAAAATATTCATCTTCCCTAGCAGAACTGAGAGAAAATTTAATAACTCCAATTTGGGAGTTTTTAAAAAATGATAAACTCCAGATGTTACTATAGATTACAGATATTTGCCAGCCAGAAATTTAAAACTGGTTATGCTTCAGCTCTGCTGGTTGAGACTATCTCACAGTTATGTATATTCTATTCATCTAGACCTTTCTCACTATTTTAGTAGTTGGAGGTGTGTGGGTACATTTTAAAAATTTAATAATTAACATCTTGTATCTTCAGATGTTTGTTTCTCTTTGGCTTAGATCTGGTTTTGAAAAATTTTTACTAGGGAGGTCAAGTGGAAGAGTCTACGTTCTCCTTCAGCGTGAGGAAGGAGTTCTAGGACATGCAGTTCTGGTGAAGGACTTTGTGAGATTTACATGATAATTTTCTCTGCTCCCCAGTCCTCCCCACCCCCAGGTTCTTATCAGTTCCCTAACAGAAGGCCCGCCCAGCTGGTGAGACTCTGATGATCCACAATGGTTGTGCCATCTGACCAAAAGCATACACATACTACTGATTCTAGAGTTTACAGAATACAGATGGCTTTTATTGGCCAGTACATGCAGTTCTAAACACATTTTCTGCTGATTCTTTTAGGGTAGTATCTTTTTTTTTTCCTCATCTTAGTAAAACTTTTAAGTATAGAAAAATACTTCATTTCAGATCAAACAATTTACATGTAAATATTGTATGACATATTTAAAATGCCCATAGGTAACTAATTTTTTTAAGGAGAGAGAGAGAGAGAGAGAGAGAGAGAGAGAGAGAGAGAGAGAGAATCTTTTTTATAGATGGACACAACACAACGCCTTTATTTTTTATGTGGTGCTGAGAATCGAACCAGGTCCCGCCGGTGCTAGGCGAGCACTCTACTGCTGAGCCACAATCCCAACCCAGGTAACTAATTATTAAACACATACACACACACACACACACACACACACACTGGAAATTGAGCCCAGGAGTGTTCTACCTCTGAAGTGCAACCCCAACCCCTTTTTCAGCAAGACAAAACCTCACTAAATTTCCCAGGCTGTCTTCAAACGTCCAGTCCTCCTACCTCAGTTTCCCAAATGGCTGGAATTACAGGTGTGTGCCTTATACATGTGTGTTTGCTAAGCATGCTCTACCACTAAGCTACATCCCCAGTGCATAGATCAATTTTTTAAAGTGTTTATTTTATTGTCAGTTTTCCAGAAAACATATTACTATATCTCTGTGCCAGAAGTTGATTCTCACTGCCTAATACTGTATTTCCCTCTGTGATGACAGCGTTCCACAAAGAGAACATGATCATATATTATATATGCTATTTTAAACACACACACACACACACTTATGCACCTCTCTCAAAGATTTAAGTTTTAAGTAAAACACCTCTAATGTCAGGACCCTTCTATCCTACATGTGTGTGTGTATATATATATATATATATATATATATATATATATATATATATATTCTTGTTTGAAGAGAACACTAAGTCAAAAATCTGCTCAAGAACTAAATTGTAGGACTGGGGTGGGGTATCGCAGTGACAAAGCTCTTGCCTAGCATGCCCAGTAAGCACATCTCTCAAAGATTTAAGTTTTAAGTAAAACATTTCTAATGTTAGGACCCTTCTATTCTACTCTTCTGTTGGAAAAAACGAGAAACTGTTTAAAATAACACTGTGATAAAATAGCTTGTCTTCCATTATCAAAGAGAAACGCTAAGTTGAGACTTAGGAATGTCTAAAATTCTACTAGGAATAATCAAAATTTAACTTAAATTACATGAATGAAGGTTGATATTTGTTCCATTAGAAAAAATATTTAAAACAGAAAATGTTATAACAATATTTTTAAAGTGGAAAGTGTTATATATATTTTTAAGTTTGGTCAGCAATGTATCCTGAATTTATTATCTATGAATATATCAAAATAATTGATCAGAATTAGAGTGTGAGGTGGATTTTAATAGACAGGTATGTTTTTACTCTATTTTTGATTAAAGATTCTGTCAGTCTTTATTTCTGCTGAAAATGACAGGGAGTTTCCGTGGTTTTTGTTGGTTCACTGACATTGAATCTCCTTGTTAAATATTGTCATGTCAGAGGAAATACAGAATTAAGGAAGTAAGGATCAACTTCTGGGGAAAATGACAATAAAACAACAACAAAATTCATGCTATGGGCTAGGGTGTTGCTTAGTTGTAGATGCTGTTTAGCATGCACAAAGCCCTGGGTTCAAGGGCAACCAGAGCATGTACACAAGCACATACCGTATTGTGATGAATTTTTTTGGAAATTTTCATTACTAAGGTAAAATTGCAAATAAGAAAATGAATAAATAAATAAAGAAATAGAGACTGTGGAAATTATGAGTTATTTTCCTCCTAGTAAGCTACATCTTAATCTTTATTTTAAGGACATCATGAGCTTAAATATAAGCTTTATTTTTATAAGTAAAAAAATTGAAATACTAGCTTACACTTTAAAAGTTTTTAAATATGTAGTTTTATTCCTCATAATCAAATATATCTGAATAATCACAATTAGGTTCTATACTACCAGATAATATTAAATGTGTGTGAATTATAAGTATAGTTAACATTTATAATTGTTAATTATGCCTATGTCTGATAAACAAGGTATTATAATATATTTTAATTAAGATGTAGCTCATTCAGGCATTGAAATTTAAGATTACAGTTTAGGCATTAATTTTAATCTGAATTCCTCTGCATTATTACAAAGAGGAAAAGGAATATATTCCAAAATGTTTAAAGCCAAAGTTAAAGAAAACATAACAACAAAAATATGAAACCTGAGAAAAGCATTTTGAAACAATTGGTGTGTTCAATCAAACTACAAATAAACTATAACAAAGACCATCAGTTGTTTTCTTTTGCATTTTATACGTTATGTCAGTACTAGATATATCTTTACATTTTATAATTTGAAATGGTGAGTTATATTTTCACAAAATAGAAGTGCATTCGGAGTTGGAGGCTTTATTTTTGTTTCCTTAGTTGCATTCCATCATTGTCTCATCAAAGGCATTGTACCAACAATTTCATAAAATCCAAATTATTAGATATGAAGCTATTGTATGTGATTCAAGTTAATTTGTTTTATATTGGATTTACTTTGAAGGGGAAGGATAGAAATGATAATAAGTTACCTAAATGGTTCAGAGATATTTGAAAAGAACACTAGTTATAGCAATTTTTTGAAAAAGGAGATACTTGAAAAGAACACTAGTTATAGCAATTAAAATATATATATATATATATATATATATATATATATATATTGTTAATGTTAAGCCAGAAATATTTGTTATATGTCAATTATTTGCTCTATGAATTCTAACAGTAGATATGATTACTTCATGCCTTCAAGCACTTTTAGGACTACAAACATTTGTCCTTCTAATAGATGTAAATGTTGCTTTGTTAAGCAAACAGGTTTTTGGGGTTTTGTTTTGTTTTCTCATGAAGGCAAATGAGAAAAAAATGTTATGGGGCCAATTAAAAATTATTGTTTTATTTTTTCCAACTATAAATGTTATATATGCTTATTGTAAAATCAAAGTTACAAATAAATAAAACTAACATATAAATAAAAACCATTTAACATTTCATATAGCAAATGGTTGCATTTTTAGTGATAAAAGATTATTTCTTCACTTTTTTGGATTCCATTGGAAAAGTGAAAGTTCTTAAAATGTTGATTTCATTAATGAGAAAAACGGTTCTGCTTTTAGCCAAGGAAAACGTTACTGTGGGGCATAGTTTTAAGGAAAAGAAAGGAAAGTTTTCTAATCCTGTTGAAGACATTAGGAAGAGCTAATCTTTAAGTTAGGTCACATGTGGACAGAACTTTTGCCATATCCCCAACTCAATTTATTACTGATGGAGAATCTGATTCAGCTTCAATTTGGATCATATGTTTTTCAGTCATTCACACATACTCTCTCTCTCACACACACACACTCTATAGTTTAGGATTATTTATTTCTGAAAATAATGTGAATTGTTTTGGCAAGGTTTTATTTAATACATTCTAGTATGTTTTTATTGTGATGGACTGTTTATATAGAAATTTTTATTAATTGGCCAGCTTGTATGTTAATAAGTTGAAGTTAATATATTTTGCTTATAAAAATGAAGGGTTCAGGGGCTGTAAATGTGGTTCTTTGGTATAGTGCTTGCTAAGTACGCTGTTTTTGGTCCTTAGCACCACCACCAAAAAAAAAATTCAAATTTCTTTCTTAAGTAGATTCCTTAACTGTATTTTTATTAAAAAAATTGCTAACCCCCAAAAGCTTCAAAAACAAGAGGACACAGATAATATAATTTTATTCCTTTTAAAATTTTTACAAAATAATTTTAAAATATATATGTATAAATCAAATAAGAGTAAGTATTCAAAAGACTGTGGAGCTAGATATTTTGTCACTTGAGTTTTGTTTAATCATGACAAAGACCCATATTAACCTGATATCCATATCTAAATTTAAAATAACTTTCTTTTTTAATCTTGATTGTATTAAAAGGAAACATTTGTGAAATCTATTCTTAACTATTAATCAAGAATTATGCCATTTGCTACTTAATTTTTCCACTATATATATATATATATATATATATATATATATATACATATATATATATGTGTGTGTGTGTATATATATATATATATATATTTCCCATTATATGAAAATTTACTTGCTTATTGTAGTTTGTAAAGAGTACAATATCCCTGAAGAGGACCTGAAGTTAATGGTATACTTTGTTTCTTATCTTCTAGAAATATTTTTATGCTCAATCGGTTATAAAACTACAGGAGTGTCTGTTCTGGTAGTATCGTTATATATGAACATGCTTTCAATCCTGAAAAATGTATAAATTACCTTTATCATTTTATGGTCATCCCTTGTCTTTTTTAAATTTTACTTTAAAATTTTGATACTAGGGATTGAACTCAGGGGAGATTTACCACTGAGGTACATCCCAAGTCCTTTTTTTTTTTTTAAATTTATTTGAGACAGAGTCTTGCTAAGTTGCAGAGGATGGCCTGGAACTTGCATCCTTCTGCTCAGCCACTTGAGTTGCTGGGATTATGGGGATCAGCTATTGTACCTGGCTTCATTCCTAGTTATAAGTTGACAAAAAAATAGATAGTGCATTTAATCTAATTTCAGAAAATCCTATTAATTTAAATTTTGTCAATTTGAAATTGGTGTTCATATAAATGGAGTTATTCTTTCTTTGGAGTGACTATTCTTGAATAATTTATGTAATATTATTTTAGTAACATTTAAAATATTTCAGGAAATGTTTTTTTGACACAGTATATATAATCTATGACATGTTATGTAAAATTGGTCTTCTGTATTAAATGATACATTTTATAATATAATGAAATACATTTGCAATAACCGTGTCAAAGAGTCCAATGACCTTTTCTATTAAGAGCTCATATGACTCATCAGGAAAAACACTAAAAATCCCACAAATAAATGGGCAAATGCATGACCTTTAAAAAAATTACAAATGGCTAAGAAAAAAATTCAACCTCAATAGCATTTGAAAATGTACAAATAATATAATAATGAAACTACAGTTTTTACAAATTTGATTGAAAAGCTTAAAATCTGTAACTTTGATGAGGAATGAAGAAAATTTACATTCTTGCTTGGAGTTAAAACTGATACAGCTTTTCACAATATATATCAGAAAAATCTTTACATGTTCACAATGCAGTATTTATTTTTAAAGTATTCTAAGCAAAGGAAATCATATAAAAATTCTTACTAAGGTTCATACTCAATAACTTTTAGCACAGCTTTGTTCGCAGCAAGGAAAAGTTATAAATCCCCTAAATAGCCAGGGGTTGTGATTAAGTAGATTGGGCTTCACTCAAATGATGAAACCTAATAATTTTTATTAATAACTAACTAAAACAATAACTAATCTAATTTAATATCATATAACAATGCTTCTAATATGTTAGGTCAGAAAAACTAAATACAAAATTTTAAATGTAAACTGGGCACAGTGGCACATACCTGTAATCCCAGCTACTTGGGAGGCTGAGGCAGGAGGATCACAGGTTATAGCCTTGCCTAGGCAACTTAGCAAAACCCAGTCTCAAAATAAAAAATAAAAAGGGCTGGGGAGGTAGCTTAGTGTTAGAGTTGCCGTGCTCACAAAAACAGACAAAATTATATATACAAAATAAAATACATATTTAAAATAAAACACTAGGAAGAGATTTAACATAATGTAGTTACTGAAGGAGGAAAGTTATGGATTATGTTTCTTCCCTGCTATATTTTTTGTTTATCAATATTAATCAAAGAATATTACTTTATGTTTAAATAAGTGAAGAGGATCCTTAAAGTTTGTACACATTGCCTGTACAAAGAGTACAGCTATTTTTGTTGTTAATAAAAGCTATTAGAGAAAGCAGAATATCCAAATTATGAAACTCATTGAGATAGAGTTTATTTCTAGGATGGAGTATCATTTAGTTATTTAAATTATTTTTCTGAAGGGATTTTTTTCAATTGGAAGAAGTCTGATATATAACTAAATTAAAAATTTGTCATGTACAGTAAATCTCAACTGTCTACAAAATATTGTATGGAAGGAAAACCAGAATGAATGTGTCAAAATGATAGGTAATTTTTATTTTCTTCTTCAAATGTTTTTGCATTTCTCCAATTTTTTATACTACCTTCTTAATAACTTTTATAATCAGAAAAACAAAGGTGTTAGATTTTTTTAGTAAAAAGTTTTCTTAACATTTCTTTTGAGCAAAATTTTTAATCTTAAAGGTAATAACTTGAATAATATTTACTATATTTTACTTATAACTTAATAACTTGAAAAGTAATAAGAGCTTTCAAGTTTCAAATCAAACTTTTACCAGTGGAGATCACTTTTTTTATTTTAACCACACTTAGGGAGTTTTCCTGGTAGACGCATGCAGTTTCATTAGTAATAAATAAATGATGATTATTTGAATTTTGATACCTGGGTCACACTGTTCAATGGCATACTCAAAGAAAAGCAGAAAGCCAAATCAAAGAGGTAAGCAAATGTGGATGGTTTCCTACTTCTCTTCAAATGAATGTTTCAGAGTATCACAGAGAACTTTTAAAAATAGTCAAGACTATTATATAATGAGTCTTTTTTTCATAAAAAAGTACCCACTTACAGGTTGCAGTCTCAATGGGGTAAGTATAGAAGGTGGCAGTTCCACTATCCCGGGGTAACATGCGGAGATATCAATGAGGGTGACTCAGATGTCAAACCAAGTGAAAAAAAGGGTAGAACAGATCCTAATTTCAAGCAATGCCATACAGTGTGCGACCCACCTGGTAAATAGGTAGGTGGACCCACCTGATTAGCGACCACAGGTTGTAGATGTTCTTAATAAAGAACAGTTATTTTCACCCATGCAACTCACCAGACATGGCTGGGAAGATCAGCCTTTCTCAGCCTGTTCACATTCATATGGCTATAAATCATTAGATGCATTGTCTTGGAATGTCAAGCACCCTCCATTAATGTACATGAGTACTTCAAAATAAAGCAGCCCACTAATTTAGTGGTCATTATAAAGCACTAAAACACTCATGCTTTTTAAAAGGCAATTTGAAAAGGAGATTCAGTGAAAAGGAGAATATATAAAAAATAAAACATTATCTTCATCATAAAATCATTTTCAAATAAAAAATATAAATATAGTACCATAATAAGCACAAAGCATGTTAACTTGAAGACCTCTTAACTTGAAATTACTAGAATTAAATTCCTACTTATTTCTTCTCTAGTCACACTGTCTATAGATGAATAAATGTATGCTATAAATAAGTGTGTTCATACTAGAGACATATTCACATAAAATCAGTTCAGCTAATTACAAGCCCTATCTTTCTATCTCATCTCAGACACATATAGTAAGATAAAATACTCAAGGTACTCAAATCAGCCTTTTTTTCTTTTAAAGAAATATCTGTCTTCCTTTTGAAAAACACAGTTTCTGATTGTGGGGATTTAAGAGTTCATAAATATCTAATGGGGAAAAATTGATAAGACATATCTGTTGTTACATATTACAATTTTTTTTTCCAAATTTACTTCCATTTTCTTTTCCTCTACAAAACAGGCCCAGATCTATTTAAAAAATCCCATCCACAACACTTTTCTCCTCCCCACGACCTTCCCAAAGCAAAAAAACAAAAACCAATTTTGTTCACATGATATTTCCCTTGAGGTCTTAATCGGTTTAGTCTGTAGGATTTCCTTTTTGGTGACATTATCAGAAGAAATTACCCTGTATCATTACCTATGGTCAATGAGGTTTGACGGGCTTTCCTTTTTGCTTGTCTGCATCTGAGTGGAGGTTGCAAGCAATTCCCTGAGACAGGAAGGTGTCGTCTAGACATGGCCCTTTGAAGTTTCTTTTACTTCCATCTTCAGCTCACTGAAATTTCATTTTGGGGGGTCACCAACCTTAAACATCAGAGCTTGTAGATGCTGCTGCTTTAGTTATTATAACCATTTACTATACTATCCTGTGCCAGAGGAAAAATCAGCCTGGCTGTGGAATTTGCCTGGAATTCATTCAGTGTCAGCCTTGGGTGGCCATACCCACACTGTGGCATCAGACCAGAGAGAGAACAACAGGGAGAAGCTGGAAAGAAGACTTTGCAAACTGGGAAGGTCCAGATAACGGGAGTTTATCTTGGTCATGCAATACTAACTCTTAGGGTTTTGTTTTGTTTTGTTTTCCTGAGAATCAGAGTATTCATTGCAAATTTGCATCGTAAAACGGGTTATACTCAGTAACAATAGGAAAAAAAAAAGGTGTCCTGAAACAATTTCTTAAGGGATTTTAAAAACTTATAGCTTTTATTTTGTCCTTTTTACATTATCCGCATAAAGCAATGTAGTTAAATTCTCTTGATATGACTAACATTGGGTAAAGTTTCAAATGAGTGAAAGTTTGTCCCTTTAGATAAAATGCTTTTGTTTCCATTCCCCACTCCAGCACATGCCTGTAATTCCAGGGACTCAGGAGACTGAGGAAGGAGGATCAACGAAGTCTCAGGCTAGCCTCAGCAACTGAGCCACACCCTGCCTCAAAAAATATAAAGGACGGGTGATATAGATCAGTGGTGAAGCATCTTTGGGTTCAATCCCTAGTACTAAAATAAAAAATGAAGAGAAAAGGGAAATAAAATGCTCATTTCCTACAAGGCATACCGCTTCCTTTCACAGATATAGTAGATCAAGGAAAAGAGATATTCCTGTCTTTAGTATAGTCCTGGGCATGTTCATCATGAGCACAAGATAAAGAAATGATGTGTGGCCAGGGGTGGTCATGGCTCAGTGGTAGAGCGCCTGCCTCACACATGTGAGGCCCTGGGTTCCATCCTCAGCCCCACATAAAAATAAATAAATAAAGATATTGTATCCATCTACAACTAAAAACATTAAAAAGAAAAGATAAAGAAGTGATAACCTTAATAAGTCCCAATAGTCCTTTGAACACACAAACTTCTAGAAGTTAGTCTCATGACCCAACACTACTCTGTTGGGGAGACAAGGGAAGGGAGAAGGGTGGGAGTTGTGTAGAAATTCTAGATTTTTTTTCTCTTATTAATTAAAGAATACACTTTACTGTTTCATTTTACACACCACCCTTTTAATGTCAGTAATTTCCCTACACAGTGTTCCTCCTGCTGTAGAAAATGGGATTACTCCCTTTGAATTCACGACTGCCTTCCCTGGATTGGAATTTCAAGGAAAATGTGAAGCAGTCAGATTGACACAACCATTTAAAAGCAGGGCTTTACCTTTCCTCTGCTAAGGTCTTAAATCCCACAGGGCAACTTACTAGTGAGACAACGGAGTGATAACAGGGCTCATAGAAAGCCCTAAGAAATGCCCTTTGATTTCTCTGGGAATGCTCGAGGTCTTACCTTGTATTTAAAATTGAGCCCTAAGATTTAGGAGGCTAATATTTTGAATTGACTTATATCAAATGGAAGTGAAAATGGAAGAGAGGGAGCAGCATAAATATTGCCAGGCCAGAGAGGACAGTTTTAGGAGTACCACTCCCTTGTCTTATGGAATGCTTCATCGCTTAAAAAGACACTTTACCTGTATATAATCCCACTTTGATTTTGATCCTAAAAGTAATCTTTAAACAGCTATCGTCAGATAGACATTACCATACTTCCAGTTTTTCAAAGTATAGAAAAATGAGGATGATGTTTAGCAACTTGCTTACACTTGAATGGTTGGTAAAGAGCAAAAAGATTAAAACATAGCTCTGATGATGAGATCTTGCCACTACCCCCTCATGTAATGGGGATTCCTTGGTGGGAAAGGAATTATGGAGAATTTTGGCTCCTTGCGCTTTGCTGAAGGCTAAACCTTCACTGAGCCTGAGAATAAATCAAATGTATAAAGTGCAGGGCAAATGTGCATTGTTTTAAACACTCACAAATTGATTTATAACTTTTTAACATTCTTTTACAAAGTGTTTTACAGATGTTCTGTTTTAATTTGATAAATGCTGTATATTTTCTGCTTGTATATATAATCATTCAATGTATCATGAATGTTTGCCCCAAATGATACACTTATTTAGGTGGTGATGTTCCAACTGTTTTTCAGAACAAGTTATGTAGCTTATAGGATAAAGTTGAATTAAAAAAAATCATACATTATAAATATGGGGAAGTTACTAAAATAATTTTCTTGGTGATTCAAATGGGTAGGCTTGTTTTTATTGTGAACTCAGATATAGAACTATATTTTCTACTTCTATTTATTTTCTAGTCTATTGGATCCTAGAAAAACTCTTGCACATATACATTTTGAAGTCATCTAATAAATCTAATAATAAAAATTTTAAATGAACATCACATACCAATACTGTATAGTCACAAATATTAAATAAAAAGGAGAAAGAACTTTTTTTTAGAAAAAGCATATAGCCAAATGTTTTAATAGTGAGGTTGTCTGATTTTTTTTTCCCTTGAGGAGTCTGGTTTCTAGTATTTCAATAAAAATTATGCATAATAATCATAACAAAATTTTAAATTAAAAACAAACTGCTACGAGAATAATTTTAATGCATAGAATTTATCATGATTCAATTTGTTTAATAACTTTCCAGCCACCATTTTAATTTTTCTTGGTCCTTTGCAATTTATTTCCTATTTTCTGATTTTGAAAATTAACAGGATTCTTTATTAGTACTTTATTATCTAGCAGAACCTGAGGATTTACATATGCACCCCCCCCCACCCCTGCACACACACACACACACACACCTCCCAGTGATTCTGAATCACTCCGGTAATTTTATTGGGCCTCCAAGTGTTCTGAGCCTGGAGGAAATACTCTATGTAAAGCTTGCAGCTTCATCTGGTAGTGATTTGTCATTTACCATGTTTTGGGCTTGCAGCCAGGTCAGCTATTGCCAAGAGAAGGCAGACGGGGGAATAGAATTATTATCTAGAAAATGCTTGGAAATGTACTCAATGAAGCAAACTAAGACAAACTCAAACAATATCTGAGTTGTAATGGACTCCCCAAAAATAACTTAGAAGGGGCAAAAAAAGAAAGGGACCCAGTCCCTCTAGCTCAGTTTTGTTTTTTTCCCCTTTGCCCTCAACATATCAAATATTAGTCTTTAAATCTAATTAATTGGACAACTAGGAATAGATTTCCTCTAACATTGTAGTGTAACTGATTCCATGACCTGGAAATTCACTCACTCCTTTACCACTGTTTTAGTAGTTTTAAACGCAATTTCTAGCAGATTTATCTCCCAAACCTATTATTCTTCAGACTCACTCAATACAATACCTAAACTTGCAGTGTAAAGAATTTTAAGGAAAAAACATCATTTAAATCTAATAAGAAACCACCATGAGCTGAGGATTTCAAGTGTCCTTGGAAGTGAAATGTATTTAAAAGTCCTATAATTTTAAAAGATTCTGAATTAAAGATAAAAAAGCACCATAGATGAATCCTTGCATTATGTAATTCAAAAACATTTGTAACTGACTTGAAATAAAGGTTCAAAAATCTTTAAAATTAGGGAAAAAAAACTCTTCAGGAGCTCACCAAACGTAATTAATTTTTCTGGTAGTTTTTAATTGAGATAATTATAACAATCACTAATATTTATTGACTACTCTAATTTGACACTTCTTACTAAAGGGTTGAAGATATATTTATGCATTTATTTATTAAATTTCAATAAAACTTATGGGAGCTGTTGTTACAAACCAGACACTATTAATGATTACCAAGAGAAAACAGATAGAAAACACTTCCATAAATTGTTTATAAGTAATCTGAAATGTAGAGAACTTCTAAAGATGATGATATAATATGTATATGCACAAGAAATGAGTAAAAGAAGTTAGAATATCATATTAATTCATACTTCTAAAATAGTTTGTGCAAAAGTTATTTTAAAAATATTTTTATTAATGCATTATAGTTATACATAATAAATTGGTTATTTTTTGAGAGAATCATTTATGTCTAAGTAAGAGAATATTGTATAGTGAAGTGGAAAGAGCATTGATTTGTCATCATACAGAACTGGGCTGGAATTCCAACTCTACCACTTAGAAGTCAGATGATCTTGGGTGAGTCATTTAGAGTTTTTTAATATACAAAGAGGGAAGATTTGTAACAATATCTTCTTCATAGAATTCTTGTTGATAACATAGTCATACTGCTAGAATGATACATGATACATATAGGAGTTCAATAAAGGGCCGCTGCTATTATTGCAATATCATTTCATAATAAAAAACATAAACTCATGCTGATGTTCAGGATAGTTTATTGATCATATTATATTGACTTTAGTCGTGCTGGGATAGCTTTGTGAATTGTCTGGGATGACAGACTTGAAGTGAATGTTGGTGTACTCAACATTTACCATGTTGCCTGGTGGGAGACTTTCCTCTAGAAGATAAATTGATAGCTTAAAATTTCTGCTTCTGCAGAAAGAAGGCAGAGCATTAATGGCCTACTGTTAGGGAGGAATAAAAAAGCAGAGAAGCTTGAGAATCCCTCTGCTGTTCCAAGATTTGGTACCATTTCTGGAACACTATAAACTGTGGGATCTTGCATGTTTTGTGTTGCCAAGGCCACGTGTCATGGGATCATTTTAAGTCCTAGTACTGAAGAAAGAAAAGTAGTAGCTGAGTTTGGTTGTTAAATTTATAATTTTTAAATCAATGAAATATTTCTCAAAGCAATTTTAATAGTTATAAGATTTGTTTCAGATTTTCTGATTGTTTTAGAAAAGAGTTATTTCTTTTATATGTGCATTAAAGTGAAGGATTTGTCTTTTATGATTTTATATTCCACATGTTGTCGAATGTAGGGTCTTGCATGTAGCAAATTTTTGAATAAAATTTAATTGGCTTAAAAATACTATTTTTCTGATGACCTTTTTATGAGATTGTTTGGGAGACATATAATAACATGAATTTTTCCAAAGTTTTCCTACCTTAACCACTCTGCTTATAACCATTTATATATATTGCAGACAAAATAGGGCATGCAGAATGTGATTAGATTGAAGCCTCCTATTCCTGGAAGTTATTAAAATGGGTATCACATATGTCTATTAGATGTGAAGCTGGTAGAAGAACTTTAATTAAGCTGTATGCAACAACCCAAAGAACTCTGTTCCCAGAGGAGGTAGTAGTAGAAACTTACTTTTCAATACAATCGGGTTCAACAGTGGTTGTCTTTAAAGATATTGACTTTGTGGTCATCAAAAAAATTAAATTATTGATTTATTGAAATAATAAAGTCATGCTCATTTAAAAATATTTGAAGATACAGATGTTATGGCTGAAGATTTATTACAAAATGAATCCCAGTGAACCATACCTACCAGAATTCAAGTCGTGATTCAGACTTCTCACAGTGGATGTGGGCTGGCCATAATAAGATTTGCTCAATGTCATAGAATGTGGTGCTAATTCTGGCCTTAGGCTTTCAGAAGGCTGCAGCTTTGTCTTTGTCTACCCTGAGACATCATGTAAAGAAGTCCAAAGTAGTTAATTTGAAGTTGAGAATTATTCAGGAAAGATAGGCTTTATTGCTGAAAGACCATAAGAAAAAATCTCAAACCATTCCAGCCATACCAGCTTGGGTGCTTGATATGTGTTTGAATCTTGAATTCTTCAGTTCCAGTGAAGCTGCAAGTTGACTTCAAATGCTCAGGTAAATTTGGTTAATCCACAAGGAACGAGATAAGCTACTAAATTGGACCTGGTCCTTATTGCAGAATCATTAGAAAATACATAGCTGTATTGTTTTAAGCACTAAATCCGGGAATGTTTATCTGGCAATAACTCATAGCATTTTTTGGACAAGAATTCAAGATCGGCTTCTCTTGATGCTTTTGACTTTGGCTCTAACTTGAGGTGGTGGTCACGATGCTGGCTGGCTGGGCTGCAGTTATCTGAAGGCTTTACCAGGGCTGGCATATTCTTTGCTCACATGGCTTAAGAGACTGGCAGGTTAGTCCTTGTTGGGTGTGTTGGGTGTGTTGGTTCCTTCTGTCCCAGGTCTCTCTGTATGGCTGACTGAGTGTTCTTACCATATGGTAGCTGACTTCCCCAACATGTGATCTGAGAACCCAAGGGGAAGCTGCACTGTCTTTTATGACCTGGTCCTAGGTGTTACATATCGTCATTTCTGCAATATCATATTGGTCACTCAGGTCAGTTCTATCCAATGATATAAATCAATTTGGATGAAATGTAGAATAACAGAAATGTGTATAAGAAATATGTGGATGATAGTGGAATCTGACAGGCCATTGAACCATAGAGGGAAGAGTTTCATTAATGCCTTAGGACTTGAGACATAAGGGTGGTAGAAAACAAGGTTTATACATTTTGTGTGGAAGAAAAGTTTCCATTTCTTACTAAATATCATAAATGTGAAGAAAAGTTTAACGATAAGTGAAGAAAATAAATTCATTTGGTCTTGAGTATATTAGTGAAATGGTATGCTAAGAGTAATTCTCCACCTTCAAGTTAAAAAAAAATCTGTATTGAAGATTAATTTATGCATAAAAAGCATGTAAATAACTTGGAATCATTAGAAGAAGTTTTAGTACTGAGTTAATGCACATAGTATGAATCTACACAGAGTAAAAATATTTTCTGATAGATGAAATTGGCCTCTAACCTAGTCAGTGTGGAAGACACAGGTATTATTAAAAGTTATTTTTTTACTGTTTTATTTTGCTGATTTATACATAGAAATTCAAAAGATTTATGAAATCCCAGTGTATTAAAACTGGATTAATAATGTTTTGGCAATCAGAGAGTCTTCTTTTCAATACAATAATTCTTTCTGTGGTTTGGGGGATAGGATAGATGATGTCAGTTTTTTTTTTCTTTGATGTTTCTGTTGCATGATTCTAGTATTTAAAATTTTCTTTTTTAAGTGTTGAGTCAATGTAGCATTTTGCAATCCATCTTTTTTGCTTTCAGTGTAGCAAATTATCTACTTCTGCTTCTTTATGACAATCCTTCAAATGTCTACTTTTATTTTGTTTCCACTATGACATATATACCAAGCCTCAGGCTATTTGCAGATAATATTCACTGTTATTGTTAACTTCTTTATGACTTAAAATTCCTCCACTGTGTTAATATAAAAGCAGTCTGAAAACATTACTTGGAAATATAGATATATCTTCGTATGATGCAATTTGAATTTAGTTCTTCACTAAATTATAAACTCTATGGAAGCAGGGGTTGCCTGTTTTTACTCAGTATTGTATTCCTAGTATCTACTGAACTGCCTAGCACCTAAAAAAATTATTGAATAAGTGAATATAGTAACACTTAATAGATATGTCTTTTTGTCAGATCCTGGATTTGTTCTTTTCTTAAAATTTTACGGTTACATTAATGGAAAAAATACTGTGTTTTTAAAGTATATTTCAGCATTTCAAAAGCATTTTGCAAATAATTAGTAAGTTTTTCCTATATCACTGGACAATGTTTGCCTTTTGTTGAAATCACACTGCCCGAATGCCCTAAAGGCATGTTTTTGTTTTTTTGTTTTGTTTTGTTTTAAACCATGAAAAGGAAAAGTATATTACTTCCAGTAGAAAAGGAGTAAGAACAATTCCATTCTTAGGGAATCCAATTATCCAAGGTATAGTGAGTATACTGAAGCAAAGTGAGGACCCTCTAAAATATGGAAACAAGACAACATTCTTAAAGTAAGGCAAGTAAGAATTGTCCAGTTTTAGTTGAGATTAGCCTTCTGTAGAAAAGTTGTACATCATGTTGTCCATGGCTCATGTAAAATGCCCTTCTAAACTCAATTTTGCTCAGTTCCTTGCTTACAAAACTACTTTCTAATTAGTCACCTTTCCCTATATTTTTATCCGAAAGAGTCCTTGAATGGTAGATGGATATATTTTCATGACCAGTGAACAAACATATTTCTAATTAAAAACAAACATGTTATGAATCAGCCTCTGATGAGTTTATCCAGCCTTATCAATGTTCAGGAGCCTATTCATTTGGGTGCCCTGAAAACAAACAATAACAAGCAATAACCTCCCCAGGAATAAAAACATAGGTATTATACTATTAGTCTTTTTAAAATCTGTGTGGACAACTAACACCTTTCCTTGTATTTTATTCCTAATCTGTCACTTAACTTTATTCTCAACATTTTAGAAAACTACATCATAGATGTTAATATAATGAGCAGATATCACCATGAAAATTATTTGATAAAATTCTAGTTTGAGCATACAATTTTGGCAGTACACAAAGTATCAATTGGTTCAGCTCATTAAACTTTGTTGATATATAAATTGAATTTGACAAATGAATAAGGACTGTTTTGCCAAATCTTGTTTTTGGCTACTATTTTAGCACATCAGCTCAACAATAAGTGCTCAACAATAACAAAGCAGTTTATCATAATATCTGTAATAAAGAGAATGTTTAAAGTGAATATCTAGGGGCTGGGGATGTGGCTCAAGCGGTAGCGCGCTCGCCTGGCATGCGTGCGGCCCAGGTTCGATCCTCAGCACCACATACAAACAAAGATGTTGTGTCCGCCGAAAACTAAAAAATAAATATTAAAAAAAATAAAGAGAATATCTAAAGAGAATGTTTCAGAAATGCACAAAATTATCTAGTTCAGAATTTATGTAGGAGATTTACTATACATAAGTAAAATATGTTCTCTAAGAGTTGCATTTGAATTTAGACTCAGGTTTTGAATGAAAAGTCTGTGTCTTAAGTAAAGAAATATTTGTTGTTTTGAAAAAGTTCATGAAACTATTCAAATGTATTCACAGGAACATGTAAATAAAGAAGAATAAAAAAAGTTTTGGATAATATAATAGCAATAAGATATATTATGTGAATGTAGTAGGCAGAAAAAACACCACCTCTAATTTTTCTTCCTAATCCTTAGAATCTGTTGATATTATACTATATGTAAATATAGGTGAATATTGCATTATATGGCAAAAGATATTGATTAGTTAAGAATTTTGAGAAGAGGAGCTTATTGCCAAATATCTGGAGGGCCTTAAATGCAATAACATAGTTTCATAAGGGTGAGACAAGGAGGTTATACATGGGAAGGAGAGAAGCCAGAGCAGACAGAGATGTGGCCACAAGGCGAGAGATGCTAACTGCACCAGAAGCTGGAAGAAGTAAGGAGTATCTTTTCCCAGAGCCTCTGAGGGGATATAAACTTCTGACACCTTGACTTTGGCCTTGTGTCTTCTAGAACTATGAAAGAATAAATTTCTGTTGCTGAATCGACCAAGTTAGGAACAATGTATTACAGCAACTACAGGAAACAAATACAGTTGGGGATAGGCTTTCAGAAGTTTTCTTCTCCTCTCCAACTTAAAAATCATGCTACTTCTTTCAGTATTGGGTTACAGATGGAATGTACACAGTTCATCTTGATGAAAAGCACTGTAGTCTGATAAGATCATATGACATGTTACTACATCAAAATGTTTTTCCTTTTTTAGTGATTAAGATTTACATGTAGTCTTGATTATAGTTTTGTCTAACTAGGTGTGGTGACATATGCCTGCAATGTCAGTTACTTGAGAATTTGAGTCAGGAGGATTGTAAGTTCAATACCCACCTGGGAAATTTAGGAAGACCCTGTCTCAAGATAAAGTATTTAAAAAGGTGGGGGCAGGTGGACTGGGAATATATGTCACTGCTTGCTTATCAAGAGTGAGGCTCTGGATTTAATCCCTAGTACTATCAAAAACTGTGTGTGTGTGTGTGTGTGTGTGTTTGACTAGATTGGTAAGGTGTCAGAATGATAAAAATTAGGTTTGTAATGATTGATTTTTTAACATACATAAATAAAACCACAATGATGATATGTAATGCTTAATTTTCCTTTCTTTCTAACATTCCTGGCTTAACAGTGAATATTCTCCCGCCAAAGAAAGTAGTACTTCTCTCAGATTCTGTGCTTGAGGTTTGGTACTTCCTGTGGAGATTTTTTCTTTCCTTTCTCTCCTGTCTTTTCCCAAATGTGTATTAAATGACTATTATGGCTATGATCTGTTCAAAATGCTGAGAATATGGCAGTAGACAAGGCAGAAATGGTCTTTGTGTATTTGATGACGGGGTCATCATGAGCCCATGAGTGCCTTTGTGCAAATGAGTCAAAGGTACCTCCTTTTTTTGCAGTCACAGTTTGAGGGCATGGGATTACCAGCTGAGTCAAACCTGGATTTAGGCCTCCCTTCCTCCCTTGGCTTGGCACTTCAGTGCAGAGCGCAATCCACCCTGCTATAGGCAGAAGCCCTGCTTTGTCTCAAGAAGCTTATTATGTAGACATAGAAGATGTTTTTCTGTTAGTATCTCCAGCATTTTTTACTTTGGGAAAAAGGAAGAACAATTGTTTCAGCTTAGTGAATAGAGCAGCCTCCATTTCCAAATAAGATCATATACACTCAAGAATGGAGAAGCTGAAAAGGTGAATATTGATACTTTCCACTATTGCATACTTTCTCCACAGAAGCTGGAAAGTTTATCTAGACAGTTATTTATGAACTAAACCCTAACCCTACAAACCAGAGGCTTTGTTCTATCTCGAGTTGCACAGAAGATGGACTGTTGGAGAATAATCCTTGTACACATTGGATAGGAAACCAACTACTGCTTGGGAATATTTTGTGGGCTATGGACTGTTAAAACTTCTGGAGAGGTGCTAATAGGCTGTGAAAAACTATTTGGGAAGATGATATATTGAATGAAAAAAAGTATTACAAGAACACATGTATCCAGAACTACAACCCAGATGTGTATGGAGAAAATGCCACTCTTTGGGGACTACTCAGAATTATCATATGACAGGGATGGAGAAAGTTCTTGAATTCTTGGTATACTTTATCTTCCTGTCATCAGCAGCAAAGATACATGTGGATAAATTTTTTATATTTCTTCTTAAAGTGAAGATATATTTGTATTGTTTCAAAAAAGAAATGAATATCCTTGGAAAGTTGAGAAGGTTGTGGGATTTGGGCCATGAGTATGTGTACATACAGTAATAGGCATGTTTTCCTTTAAAAAGATAACAAGAGATTTAAATTTTCTCATATTTCCTATCATAGCTTAGGGATTTAGGGACAAAAAATAACTGATAAGTGATTTAAAAAAAAACAGCAGAAAAATGCCTGATTCAGTAATCCAGCTTGCCAAATGGAGGCAATGGAGATTTGTATTTTTAGGAGTTGGGGTTGAGTGGGAGTGGAAGAAAGGATGAAAAGGGGGAAAAAGGAACCAACATCAGGCTGCAAACAGTTAGGAGGGAGCCAAGAAAGAACTTTAGCCAAGATCTGGAAGATTCATTCCTTCCTAAATGAGTATGTCCACTACTTGGTTGAGGGGATGGTTTATGTTAAGACTGCCTGTATGTGGGATGTTGCACTATAAACTTTCTCTTGAGATGCCTGAATCACTCACTCAGCCATAATCAAGTCGGTCAATATAGATAAGGCCTTTTAAAAAATTCTTATAGATAGATTATGTTTTCACATTGTGTGAACAATTAAGTTTGGTACAAACTTGCACTTGAACAGAAAGTGAGATATCTAGAAAAGGGAGCTTATTTTTTACTTACTTTTTTCTCTTGAAATAAGCAGAAAAAATCCTCTTAAGGGATTATTTTCCTTTTCTTTTATTTCCACAACTATGTTGTATACACAAGGCATATTTTATCTTCCCTAGTATTTTCACAGTTTAGATTAAAAAAAAAAAAAAGACCAGAAAGTTCAGTGTTTCTAGTTCATAGAACTCTACTGATAACTAGTTGTGGGCCTGCAACATGGCTGTAGAACTCACGTAAGCTCTATTCCAAGCAAAACTCTGGCCTTTTCTGGTTTGAGACCCATGACCGACTTGATTATGGTTGAGTGATTCAGGGATTTATTTACTCAATAAACCCCCTGTCCTGACTATAGCTGACTATGGACGGATCTGGACAGGCAGACTGAACCAAATACAGATATGGTTGACCAACTGGTTTTCATTTCAGAGCACATTTGCATATGGCAGTGGTGGCTACATTGGTATGTTTTATAAACTGTGTCTTCCGTAGTACTGGAAGCAGTAGAATTCCTTTTCCATACTTCCCAGGAAGGCCTGGCTCCTACTCAGTCTTTGGCAGAACAGCCAGCATTCTTGATTTTTGATTCCAGAGTCAAAGTTGCTTACTTTCCATGGCCCCTGCATGGTCATCCTTATAAGCAGAAAGATGTGTTAGTTCACAAAAGAAACAGTGGTACAGCCCAGGAAAAGAGCTCTGATTCTCTAGATAGCTCTTATCTCAGAAAATAACTGAGCCATGCCATGCAATAGGAAACAATTCCCAGATGGCAACCCAGAAGAGTTTGGTATCTACTGTGAGACAGCACAAGGTAGTGATGAAGAGTTTTGAAGTCAGGTTTCTGGACTTGCCTTCCAGGTCCTATAAGATTTTAGGACTTTGGACACGTTTCTTTCTGTACCTCAGCTTCCTTATTATTAAAATGATATGTGTTAGCTTTTCATTGCTGTGACAAAATATCTGAGAAAATTAAACTTCACAGAGGAAAGGTTTATTTTGGTTCATGGTTTCATAGATTTCACTCCATTGCTTTGGGCTTGTGATGAGAGAGTGTATTGTGGTGGGCAGCACACGTCAGAGGAGGCTGCTCACCTCATGGCAGCCAGAAGACGATGAAAGAGGACCGGGCCAGGGACCTAATATCCTTGGCAAGGGTACACCTCTGATGAACTAACTTTCTTCCACTAGGTCCCACCTCCTAAAGGTTCTACCACCTCCCAATAGCAACCCAGAATGTGACAAAGCTTTCATCACATGGGCCTTTGGGAGAATTGTTTTGTTTTGTTTTGGTACTGGGGATTGAAGCCAGTGGTACTTTACTGAGCCACATCCCCAGACCTTTTAATTTAATTTTTATTTTGAGACAGGGTCTTGCTAAGTTGTTTAGGCCCTTGCTAAGTTGCTGAGGCTAATCTCTAAATTATGATCCTCCTGCCTCAGCCTCCAGAGTAATTGGGATTACAGGTGTAGCCACTGTGCCTGACTCTTTGGGGGACTTTTAAGATCCAAATCAGGGCTGGGGCTGTAGCTCAGTGGTAAAGTGCCTCACACGTGTGAGGCACTGGGTTTAATCCTCAACATCACCTAAAAACAAATACATAAAAAGATATTGTGTCCATTTACAACTAAAAAAAAAAAATTTTAAGAAAGATCGAAATATAACTTGGTGATAATAACAGTATTGACCTTCATAGGATTGTTACCAGGATTAAATTAATTAATAAATAAAGTGTTAAGAATAATGACTGGCTCACAATAATAAAAAATAAACGTTAATTATTTTTTATCTTCTCTTTTAATTATTTAAAATACAACAAACATCACTAGGTGCTATATTACTATATAGAGTATATAAGAGTGATACCTCAGATTATTTGCCCTGTAGAATTTGTCAATGCCTTATATTTCCTATTAGAAAGATTGCAATGGGTAGGGCTGCAATGGTACAGTGCTTGCTAGCAAGCTCAGGACCCTGGGTTTGATCCGGAACTCCACAAAGAAAAAAAAAAGTCACTCAGGAATTCAGAGTAGAACAAAATTAAGACAGGGGATTTGTCATAGGAAACAGAGCTACTCACTGAAAAAAGACCAGGGTTAAGGATGACTTGCTGTGATAATGGGTGTGGGTTCCCGCCTTCTCTATGGTCCTTTTGGCTAGGAGTTAATTTTGTCTCAGAATTTAGCTCAAAGCTGTTTTGAAATGAGGACTAAGTAGGTTGACTTTGCTTTGGTGATAGACCTAGTTTCAGTGACAGGGAATCAGGTTTGGCTAGCCCAAGTGATATCATGATGGCAATCTTATAAGATCTGAAGGGCTGTCACTTGGAAGAAATATTGAACTTGTTTTATTTCTAAAAGAGAACTAAGATGAGTGAGTGGAATTTTCATGAAAGCAGTTTGGGGTCCATATGAGGAAAAAGTTTTCAACCACAATTATTTTAAAATAGAAAGGGTTGCCTTATGAGGAAATGAGATTTCTAACACAGAGAATGTTCCAGCACAGTGCTTGACACTACAAATGTCAGGAGGGCGGGTTAATTGTAGGAACTACACTACCACCCCACCTCCACCACTACTGATATTGTTATTATTATTAACAGGGATTTTAGAATTAGCTAGGAGGCTAGACTGTATGATCTCTTTAGTTTCTATGAAAATAGAATTGCTAGTATATGCTTTTAACGCTTTCTTTCCACTCAAGAATTATAAAATACTTAGAAATGGGAGGTGTCTTAGTTGCAGGACATGGTGTTACTCTTCATGTGTTTATTATGTTAACTCTCTCCACTATTCTATTATTTATTATTCTCAACTTTATTTAGAATGTTTTAACCTGTGTATAGTTTAGCTGTATTCTTTGTTAGTATAGTAATTATAGATTTTCTTTTGTTTATGAAGATGAAAAGGAGATGGGTCAAAGAGATGAATAAAAGTTTCAAGTTTAAATACCAAGGTCTTTACTTTTCAGCTAGTAAACAGGTTAGATGAGAATTATTTAAGAAAAAAATGATGGTACCTTGTTTATTTTCTTCTGGGAGGATTCATTATGTTCTAAACTAAGACTTTGAAAGTTTCAATACCTTTTTTTTTATTGCTAAGTCTTTTCTTGAAGAGGGAAATCAAGTTAGAAATAAAATAAAAGTCAACATATTTTCTTTCAAGGCAAAAGGGGAGAATTTGTAGAATTTGCTAGGAATACAAATTTAAGGAAGGACATATCTAAATGAAGAGAGTTAGAGCTAGTATTTGTCTCATCACTGTACGTATATGCTGTTGGTATAAAGTATTTAATGTTAATAAAACATGCCTGTAATTGTCCTCACTGTATGCCTTCAGTGATTGTAAGATAGAGCTCCACAGGAAAAAAGAGAATAATAAATATCAGATTTACTAATGTCTGTGAGAAAATAAGGGGCAGCAAAAAAGATCAGAGATAGTGACGTTAGAAGGATGTGGAATCATAAATGGTTCTTGCTCTATAATCCCTGCTCACTTTGCAGATGATAAATGGAAGCCCTGTGGGAGTTTGGCCTCATTTTTATTTTTCCTCTATGTGTGCAGTTCACTTAGACTCCCTTCTCCTTGGACGATTTTTTTTTTTTGCCCTGCCTGTAGGCCTGCAGAGGCAATCAAGGCTGAACAATAGGTGCCTTCTTATTTCAAGTGGTCAATTTGCATTTCTGGGGATCTCCTGACTGGATTAAGCACATTTCTTGGAGGTTTCTGCAACTCTCGGCAATGTTCCTTCTAGAAATTTACCTCATCTTTAGCAGGGTAGGATGAGGCCCAGTTTTCACACTCCTGAGAAAGAGAAGACACCTAAATTTGCACAAAGCAGTTGTTTTCATTTCCTGTGTGATTCAGTTACTCATAAATTTAGAACTGTTTAGTCCATACTCTTTCCTGATTTTCATGCTGTTTGAATATCTTACTTACAATAGAGCAGGCAGTCCATGAAAGAGCAGGATACGGGGAATTTTGAAAACCTGTTTTTGATATGCTCTGTGGTTTTTGGGTCAACTCCCTTGTCATTCTCAGCTTCAATTTCTTCATTTGTAACACTTTAGGGTTCTAAGACTTGAAAATTCCATGCAGAATGTACCACAGACAAATCCTTTCCTTCCTGCGCCAAAGAAAGTTCATGTAGGGGTATAGCCACTTTAGACATAGAGATGCATAGTCCACAGCCTTTGCTGTCAAGGGGCTCCCTGGCTCTCTGGGAGAGCCCAGTAGGCAGGTAAGCGCAGTATGGTGGGAGGATTGTAAAGGAACTACCTCATGAGCAGAATCTACCCTGCTCATTCTGGTTGGCTCTTACTCATGAGAAGAATATCCTGAGAGGGGAAAAGATGTGAGGGAAGCAGAGTTGGGGGCAGTAGAGGAAACAGAGCTTACAGTGAAGCCTCAGCAAAGCCGCGGGTTAAGAGGACAAGCCAGTGAGACGATGACTGAAAGTCAAGGAAGGAAGCTTCAAAATAGTGCCCATCTGCAACATCAGGTATCACCAGCGATCCACTTAAGGCCCTTGTTAGACAACAGAGCCAACTTAGGGTGGTTACTCAGGGAGTCAGGTGGAGCAGTGGACAGAAGTCATATTGCAACAGATTTAGCAGAAAATGTGAGGTGGAGACTGAAACTAGATGGCTATTTTCAGAAACTTGGCTACTTGGGAAGAAAACTGAAGATAGAGGCAAATGTAGCATCAAAGGATATTTTTTTCTTTTCAAAGAAGAGACATTGATGTGTTAATGTATTGAGGGAGAAAAGAAAGTTGAGAAGAGATAGTGGATGTAGTGCGAGAAAGATTTAAGACATTGTCCTGCTTAAAATTTCTTGGGTGTTGCTGGGCCTGGTGGAGCACACCTGTAATCCCAGTGACTCAAGAGGATGAGGCAGGAGGATTGTGAGTTTAAGAGCAGTATGGGCAACTTAGCAAGATCCTGTCTTAAAATTGGAAAAAAAAAAAAAAAGGTGGTAGCGTAGCTCTGGGTTAAATATCCAGTAACCCCCCCGCCCCCCGCAAAAAAAAAAAAAAAAATCTTCCAGTCTCTTTAGCTTGATGTAAAAAGTTGTTTTGAGTTTTTTTTCTTTTTGGTACTAAGGATTTAACCCAGGGTGCTTTACCATTGAGTCACATCCCAGGCCCTTTTTACTTTTTAAAGTTGCTGAGGCTGCCTTTGAACTTATGATCCCCCTGTGTCAACTCTGAGTTCCGACTGTTTTCTGCCTCTTTATTATTTATTTATTTTTGGTAATGGGGATTGAACTCAGGGGTACTTGACCACTGAGCAACATCCCCAGCCCTGTTTTGTATTTTATTTAGAGACAGAGTCTCACTGAGTTGCTTAGCATCTCCCAGTTGCTGAGGCTGGCTTTGAGATTCTTCTGTCTCAGCCTTCTAAGCCTCTGGGACTACAGGCGTGCGCCACCGTGCCTGGCTGTTTTCTGCCTCTTTAGCTTCACCTCTAATCACCCTCCATATGCACTTGAACTTAGCAATCAATCGAATTAAGAACATTCCTTTGAATGCTATGGAATATGCTGCTCAGAATGCCTTTCTTTCTTTCCTTCTTTTTTCTTGGCCTGGCTAATTTCTATTTATCCTTAAAACCTTGTTCACATGATCCTTTTTCTGGGATACATTTCCTGACATCTCTCCCTTTACCCTCACCTCAGCTAGGTTCCTCATTTCATTTTGAATTCCTTTAACATTCTTTACAGACTTTAATGTTATGTATTATGTAATAGTAAAACTTTCTATATTTGAATCCCTCCTCGAGGTGGCCATTAATTACTTGAAGTCAGAGAGCATTACTTGACAGGTAAGTGCTTAGTAAATGTTTAATGAACAAATCAAGGTAGTAGGAGGCCAACATCTGGGTATAATGATACCTAGATGAACATGTGCTTTGCTTCAGAAATCCTTGTTTGTTTCTGTCTTTGCTTTCCAGTTCTCTAAAATAACTGCAATCTTTTGGGAGACTGGAAAAAGCTGCCCAGATGCAGTGAGTTGGTATTAATATCACTTCCTTCGAGGCCAAGGCAGACACTACTGTTCAATCACTGCACTTACTGGCAGAACCTGGATGTTGTCAGTTTGTTTGCTAGCTATTGTTAATGGATCATGGCTGACATTTGGGATAAAAACTCTTTTGCTGTTTATTTCTTTATTTTTACTGGAAATTGAATCCAGGGCCTTTCACAATCTAAGCAAGCCCTCTACCACCAAGGTCCCCAGCTCTTTTTATTGTTTTAAATTTTAATACAGGGTTTCTCCAAATTGCTGAAGCTGGCCTCAAACTTGTGATCCACCTGCCTCAGTGTCCCTGATAGTTGAGATTATAGGCATATGCCACCATCCCCGGATGCTGTTCTTCTCTATTTCACAGTCTCCTGCTTTTCTTAAACTTTTCCTTGAATTACAACATGAAATCTCTTTCTGCTCTGAAACAGTGTTTTCTTGGCTTTCCAGGAATCCACCTGGCCTCTTTCATGTGTGTATGATTGTTGTGCAATGAAGCACAGATGGATTTTCATCTTCTTTAGTAATTTATGTTGGTTTTTTTATATTCAGATATAAAGAGATAAATATTAATTCAGGTGAGGAAGCTGGGAATAATTAAGTTTTTAAAGAAGATTTAGAACAGAGGGCATGTTGAAAGGAAGATTGTCTTATACCTATGCAGAAAGATTGCATTGTACCTACATTTAAAAAAAAAAAAAGATATGGAGAATCGAGGAACTTAACTTGATCATCACCTTTTTCTTAATCCTGCATTTGCCTTTCCTCACACTTTTCTGTGTAATTCAATTTATAACAAAAACATATTAAGTACTTGTGCTAAGTACTGTGGTTGAAACAAGAGGTCTAAAAACTGATAGAGTAGTTCTCAGGGAGTTTACAATCTAATTAGGGAAAGTGGATGCTAAATAGAAAATGGAAACAGGTTTTAGGAACTAAGGTAGAGGGATGCTCAGGACAATAGTGAAAATCATGCTAATATAACTTGCTGAATTGTTCCACTTAATTGTGTTCCTAGAATTCACAACTGTTTGCTAACCTTTTAATGATTAAAGTCATGTAGACTTTTTGAATTATGTTTGTAGACAGGATAATTCCCTTGAATCATAAAAAAATGGTATGTGGATTAGAGTTTATAGTCTTATAATATGTATTCTGATGAACAAAAAACATTTTAAAATATTACAGCATTATAAACAGGATGTAAACTTATTTTCTTGGTTGGAAAATCAGAAGTCAGAGTCCATTAAGACTTAAGAATTAAATAATTTAGAAAGTATTATTAATTTTTTAAAAAAAACCATCACATTTTGTTGAGTCTATAGAATTGATTTGTTACAAGAGGCAAAAGACAAACTATTTAGAAAATTAAACACACAAAAAAAGACATCTCCCCAGCCTGTTTACTCTGACTCAGATTGCTGCACAAGCATAAAGAAAGCCTTCTAAACTCATCATTTTCTCCAGGGAATACTGAAATTAGCACCCATGTGAAAATTATAAAAATAAGGAACAGAATGTCCACAATAAACCTAAGGAAGATTCTGATGCAGATAAGGCCAAGTGTTTCATTTTCATTTTTTTAAATGTAATGCTATTACAACCTACTTGCAACATTATTCCCTGCATGGCGGGGGAGCCCCCTAATTATTTCATCATGCAGCAGGAAATCCTGGTAGGTCATATATAAACAGCCTGAGGCAGGAACCTCTTCATCTGATAGAGCATGACATCTGACATCTGTGCAGCCTGCTGCTAGCCTGCCACAATTAACCAGGAAGCCCAGACATTTACTAATGCAAAGGCAACTGGGAGCTTGGGGTAATGTGGAGTAGCAAAGGTCTTTCCTAATCCAATAAGTTCCTGTGAAGATGAAAAAGTGACAGTAAATAGGTGACAGTTTTGTTGGGAACTGCACCTTTGTGGTCTTTTTCCTGTCTGTTTTCCAAGAAGCGGCAAGCCATCTTTCTTATCTTTCCTCCCCTTCTATTTCTCATGTATGCATAATTTCCCTTGGCTTTGAATGGGATTTAAGTGCACTTAGAAGTGGCTGGATTTAGCTCTTGGTATTGTTAATGCTTACTGCTGGGTTGGGGTGGGGGTGCCTTTTCTGGGTTTCACAAACTAAATGAGACCAGAATGTAACCTCTATGCAGAATGTGTTGAGGGATTGAGCCAGCACCTGCTGTATAGGCTAATTGTTTCTATCAGACATTTATTGTTTATTATTCTGTCTTTGCTGGTGCTAAGGGCAGTGGAGTGATTTGCATTGTCAGGGGTTTCATTGTATCACTTGCTAAGAAGATGTAATTTTCAATTTTAATTCAGAATTTTAAAGCTATAGTCATTCACGCCTCTATTAAATATTTACTGAGTACTTACTGTGTGTCAGACATTATGCTTGCCTCAGAACTGAAGCTCATCCACACTCAGGGCTCTAGAAGATCACCTCTGCCCATGAACATGGTCTGTTGAAGGAGACTGGTTAGTGACATATAACTAAGATAGAGGACTATGAGGTGATACGAAAGAAACACCTAACTTGATGGGTCTTGAGTGATGACTGTTTTCTGTTTACAAAGTAAGGAAGGGTGTTACAGATTAGTATGAAGGCACTGAGATAGGAAGTTAGGGATGTTTGAGGAAACTCAGGGAAGATTCACATTTTACATCTGGAAGGTGTAAAGTGAGTGGGAAGAGACTGGGCAGGAAAAGTCAGGCAGAGCTAGATTGCAAGGGACCTGGGAGTCATAGTTACTTACTGTACAGGCAATGAGTGGCGTTTAAATTTTTTTAATTAAAGGAAAATGATTGCTGGGAATATACTTAAGGAATATTGCTCAGGAAGAAGTGTGCAGAATCGATTGGAGAGGGGAAAAAAGATTAATCGGGAAGCCGGTTAAAAAGCTGTTTCATTCCACATTTGTTTGATAATTTCTTCAACAGATAAACGTGTTAGGAGGTTTAAAAAAAGCTTTGAATTTTTATGTCTTGGTATTTTAAATGATACTGGTAGGGCTTTATGGTTAATTTCTCTGATTTCTTCTTTCTTCCTACTTCCCAACCCATTCCCCATTTTTCTCTTCTCCATTTTTGAGCCATCTGAAACCAGAAATCACTGAAATCACACCCCTTGGCCAAAGCTCTTGGCCAGCATTCCAATCATTTCAACACTATCCAAGTTGAACTCTTTGAAGTCCATGCCTTACTAGTACAATATAGCAGATATTTGTCCAAAATAATCACTAGTGGGTTTGTAAGAGAGAAAGATGCCTAACAGGCAAGGATTGGGAAATACATATGGTCAATTATGAACTGAATTTAAAAAAAAAAAGTAGGCTGCAAGAATCTGATAAGAAGTCTGTGGGATTCAGAGCAAACATGTTGTATTAATTATTATTATTCATTCTGTATTGCCACAAGTGTACACAATACTATATAAATGCCTGACAGTGCTGGAGAAAGAATAATATCCCAGCCCTGGAGTGCTTGTAATTTATGTAAACACATCCTTTTATTTTGTTTTTCCAAGCCATATCTCTCTCAATTGTAATTTTGCTTATTTTACTCATATTCGTATTTCATCTCTGGTTCTCATATAAACTAAAAAATGAGGGGTTTTAGGAAGCACACATGTTTTTTTCTGAAACGACAGCCTTCTCTCCCAAAGGATTTGAACTGTCTCACTGGGAATTCTGAGTGCAGAGCTGCTCTTTGGTTGGGGCCCCCTGTACATGTGAAATGAGAACAGGAGAATATATCTAAGGCTCTTTGGAGATGACTAGGGCTAGAGGAGTACGGCATTATTAAGAACTTTTCTTAGTTGAGTTTTAAAAGCCGATGCCTTTAGAAGTGCCTTTTCTACTATGAAACAGAGGAAGCCAAATTGAAGAGATTGGTACCAACAGTAGTTATTGCTCTGAAATCTTTACTAACTTTGCCTCCTGGTCAGGCTGTAAATTCACTGGGTTCATTAGTTTTCCCCAGTATACATTTATACTCTGTTATATTGCTTTATAGTCCTTTGCCCATGAAAATTTTTAAATTGACTTAGTTGAGAAGCAGATGGAGTGACTTATACAGACTTTTAGGCTTTTGTTGAATATTAATAAGCAGCCCACTGACAGGCAAATTTGGTATTAATATACATGTGAAGTGAAGAAACTTCTGTTTTTATGTTAACTACACAAATTGCTTGCTTTACTTTACTATTTCAAAACATTTAGAAGATAATTTGAACCTTGAAACAAACTACATTAATCTCTAAGGAGCTTTCCCTTAAAGTTAGAAACAAAATTTGTGACTAAATTTAGAAATCTCTAATTTGTAAAATATGATCATTATTCATATTTATTTTATGATGTGAAACAACCACCATTTATAAAAAATAAACAGAAACGCAAGCAAAATGGGTTTATTTTAATCCTCCAATTTTAAGTGGGCCTGTGTTTGCATTAGGTCCTATACTAAGCAACATTGGGATTATGGTAAATAAAACAGATATTTTCTGAACTCATGGGCATGAATAATATAAACTGATCATCAAGTAGTTTGTGGAAGTGTTTTGATAGAAGTAAGAAAATAAACCTGAGATCACTTGGAACTCCAAACTCATATTCAACCATCAAGGAGGACTTGCCAGAAGACCCAGGCCTAAACAGTGATATAAAAGATGAATGAGAGTTAGACAAAAATCAGGGTGGGACCAGAAGAGGATTCTACTGGGGGGAAAGAGGAAAAGAAAAACATCTAGAAGCAAGTGAAATCCTAGTAAGAGTCTAGAACTGGAAATAATCCAGTGAGGTTTGATCTTGGATTGCAAAGAGGTGGAAATGGAGGTGAAGAGATTTAAACAAAAGTCAGATTGCTATATCCAGCATCACAGAAACCAAGATGATGTGTTTGGTTCTTAATTCGTGTTCCACAGCCTTGTAGGGAGTCCTGGAAAAGCTTTAGGGAATCGCTTGTGAAAATTTTGTGCATAAACAGATCCACACAGTGTTCCCACAAACTGTTCTCCTTATTGAGAACAAAAATCTTGATGCTTCTCTTCAACCAATACACATGATTATGTGTGAAATGTTGTCATTTGGACCTTGACAGCTTCTTTCATTCCCATTTTCACATTTTTGACACAAGAAATTTTGTGATGAATAAGACAGATTTAAAAGGGCAAGACAGAAAATAAATAACAGATAAATGAGTGAGATTTCACAGTGGTAGGCACTATAAAGAAATTAGAGACTCTGGTAGAAAGGAGGGGTTCCCTGAGCAGGTGGCATTTGAGCTCAAACCTGAATTGGCAAGGGACTGAAATAGCTACTGTAAAGACCCTGGGAATAAATTGGCATGATGTATTTGCTGCATAGGAAAGAGGCTAGAGTGGCTGCAATATAGTTAGTTTGGGGGAAAGTAGGATAAAGTGGGATATGCACTGGAGAAATGGGCTAGGAATCACAACATAGAGGTCATGGTAGGCATATGAATTTTATTTTCAGTGTCATAGGACATTACTGAAAAATTATAACAGTAGCATTACACAATCTGATTTATTTTTATTTTATTTTTTATGTACTAGGAATTGAACCCAGGGGTGCTCTACCACTTAGCTATATCCTCAGTCTTTTTTTGTTTTTATTTGAGACAAGAGTTGCCTAGACTGGCCTCCAACTTTCTATCCTACTTCCTCAGCCTCCTGAGTAGCTAAGATTACAGGTGTGCACCCCAGTGCAGGGCAATCTGATTTATGTTAAGGAGAGGGGGGAAAAGATATAGGAAAGATAAGAGAGAAACAGAGACTAGTTAGCAATCTATTGCAGTAGTTCAAATGAGAGAGTTGACACCTTGAACTAGAGTGATAGTAATGGAAATGGGGAATAGCATATAAATTTGAGATGTATTTTCAGGCAAAGCAAGCATACAGGCATGGAAAGATGTCAGATTGCAATGGAGAAGAGTCTCCAAATATAAACACCTCTAAATGGAAAACACTGGAGATGTTTCAATGAAATGACCTTAGGGGTCTGTCTGACAAACAAAATGTAGTCAGGATATCTGAGTTCAGACCTTAACCCTATCATTTATGACCTTGGGCCAACTAGTCCTTTACCCCTTCTGGTTCAATTTTCTCATTTAAAAAACAAAGTTAATAAAATGTTAAAGCACCAGATACTCCTGGTACCAAGTAAATTTGTTTAATTTTTAAAAGAACAATAAAAAACTTTAGCAATGTCCAAATGTTCATTCAAGATGGATAGCTAAAAAGGGAGATAAGAAAAGAGTCTGGAGGAAAATAAAACCATTTATACCAAAAGGAAAATTGCTACCTCTTTTTATCATGTCTACTCCTTCTTGAAAATTTGCTTTTAGGAGCCCATTAAGTATGGCTTTAACTGATTCTTTTGTTTCTGTATTCAGAATTACATACACACAAGCGAGGCAGTGAGATTTCTCTGTAAACAATGCAGCCTGGCTTCTGAAAATTTACTCTGCATATATTACATGCATTGATATTCAAATATTCACATGAACTTCACAGCAAGCTTACAGTGATTATGACCTCCACAATCACCTTAATTGCCCCAGCCCCTCTCCAAGAGTGTGCCCAGGAGTCACTGAGGATGAGCTCTTCCTTTGTGGCTTATATATTTACAAATCTTCCTTCTTTTTTCTTTTCTATTTGCTCTGAAACCTCTGCAGTTAAAAATAACCCTAAAATGCTGATTTAGGGTGCAGGTATGGAATAGAGTCTCACACAGCTTTAATTAGAAACCTACTTTGTGAATGTCAGGGACTAGTATTTTTGTGGATTTCTTTAAAAAATTATTTGAGATACCTTTTGCTCTCTTACCTTAAGCGACTAGGTCAGTGTGTAGTAAAATTGTAGCTAATAGTTAATGCTGTTTATAAAGACTGGAGTTCTTTGTTATTCTTTGACATATTGGTATAAAACCAAAGAAAGATTAACTGTCTTTGTTATTCCCTTGGTACAGAAAAGAAACTATTGAATTGTTTGGGGGTGTCTTGGGTGGTAATATTTGACAGCATACATAAACTTTCTTAGTTAGAGAGTCTGGTATTCTCCGTGCCTACAGAATCCTGTGAATGTTCTTCACAAAGCTGCACAGTTAAGGCTGATTTAGAAGGAAACTGCTAGAAATAAGGTAACTTTTCACACATCTTAATAGAAAACTTTTAGGTTGTGTCTGTGAATATTATATGACTAGTATTTGGACAAATTGGGCTAAATTCCTCTGTGGACAAGGAAAAAAGATTGCAAATCTTATTTAATCATTCTCTAGATCTGCTCAGATATATGCCCCTTTATCCATGTTAGTATATTTTAAGACAAAATGAATCTGCTCACCTGAGCTTTGTTTACTGCTGGAATATTCCTTTGAACAGTGGGGTGGAAACATTTCCTGTAAAGTAAAATACTACATTAAGTGAAATTTTCCCTAAAGGAGGCTTCTCTCCTATCCCTTTGACATGTCTCCTTTTGTTCTTTACCCTACAGCAGGCTAAATGATAATTTTTTAAGAAAGTAAATTTATGACTCATTTTATGCAGAAAAGAATGGACATACATTAAAAGTTTTATTTAATTCATTCAATGGGGGCATCTGGTCGGAGTTCTAACCGGTTAAAAGAAAATCTGTAAAAAGGCAAATATATAGATCAGGAATACTGAAACGAACATGAAAATGAGGGCAAAACTGCTTTTTCCACAGGAGAGATCTATTATATCTCTTACCTGAAAGGGCAGAATTTATTTCTTTATCACTTGCCCATACCTTACACAACGGTAAAACAGCTCAAAGAAAATGAAATACTAAAACCAGATAAACTGCAGTGGCATCTTCCAGACAGTGCTATTTTCCTTTGAAGACCAAAATTTCTTCCACATTTTTTTTCTTTCACTTTTCCCCCCAACATATTTATTTATGGTACAGAGTAGAGTAAGACATGGATTTCAGCCTGTCCTCTTTGACACTCATTCTTGTCCATTCCAGATGGTTCTTGGTGTTCCCCATTTTTCTGCCTGGTAGACTTAAAGTGCTAGCACTCCATGGGAAGACAACAGCAAGCGAATAGCTCTTTGTCCATCCTTTTCCCACTGATTTGTAATGTCACTTCCACCATATAAAAGTCATGCCCCCATGAACATTTAATTCATTGTTTCTCGTCAATTTGCTTAAATCAGAATCATTGTTGTCTTACATTACTTATTAAAGTCTTAGGTAAAACAAAAGTCCTCAAAAAACAAAAATCAAACAAAAACAAGTCCTCAAAATCATCTTGGTTATTTTTCACTCTCTTCATTTCATAGGATTTTTAGCATAGACTTGTCAAGTTCCATGAAAAAAGTCAAAATTTGATTTTAGTAAATTTAATATATAGATCAAATTAGGAAGAATTAGTGTGTTTACCCTAGGACATCTCATCTAAATATAAAATCATATACTATGATTTTTTATATATATATATGATTGATATATTGCTCCTCACCTCTCTCCCCTTTGATGTTAATAGTATTTACTTTTTAGAGCAGTTTTGAGTTTAAAGAAAAATTGAGCAGAAAGTACAGAGAATTCCCACATTACTTCTTACACTGCATACTACCATGTCCATCCTAAACCCACTATTATTGACATCTCAAGTTATTGTGGGTATTTGTTGTAATTTATTGATGTACATATTGATATATATTTTAACATATATTTTATATTATATATTTATATTATTATTATATTATTTTATATATTCATATATTTTATAATATATATTTTAATATATTATATTTAACCAAAAGCCATAATTTATATTAGGATCACTCTTTGCATTGCATTCCATGGGGTTTCACAAATGTATAATGGTATCTATTCACCATTACACATCACACAGATTAGTTTTACTTCATTAATGATCCCTTGCACTGCACCTATTCATTCCTCCCTCCTCCCCTAGACACCTGGTAATCACTGATGTTTTCACTTTCTCCATAGCTTTGTCTTTTCTAGAATGTCATATATTTAGACTCATATGGCATGCAACCTTTTCTGATTGATTTCTTTCAGTTGGCAATATGCATTTCAAGTTCTTGTGTCTTTGTGGCTTGATAGCACATTTCTTTTTATTATTAAATAATATTGCATTGTTTGCATGTACTACAGTTTGTCTATCTCTTCATTATTGAAGAACTTTTTGGTTTATTTCAAGTTTTGGCAACTATAAATAAAGCTGCTATAAACATTAATGTATAGATTTTTGTGTGGACATGTTCTCAGTTCATTCAAGTAAATACTAAAGTATATATTTGCTGTATTGTATGTTAAGGGCATGTTCAGTTTTATAAGAAACTACCAGTCCGTTTTCTAAAGTGGCTGTACCATTTTGTACTCCCACTAATAAGGAATTAGGGTTTCTTTTGTTCCACCTCCTTGCCAACGCTTGATGTTGTCAGTGTTTTTGATTTTAGTCATTTTAGTAGGCATGGAGTGGTATCTTACTGTAGTTTTAATTTTTATTTCCCTAATGATATATAATTTCAGAATCTCTTCCTATACTTATTAATCATCTATGTATTTTCTTTGATAAGGTGTTTTTTTCAGATATTTTGCTTGAGATTAGTTTTTTTTTATCGTATATACATTTTACAGTGATTTTTTTTCTCCCAGTCTATGGCTTGTCTTTTGATTCTCTTAAAAATATCTTTTATAAAGTAAAAGCTTTTAATTTCAATGAAATCCAGTTATTAGCTGTTTATTTCATGGATTTTGCTTTTGATTTTATATATAAAAAGTCATCAAAAAACTCAAAGTATCTATATTTTCTCCCATCTTTTCTTGGAGTTTTATAGTTTTGCTTTTTATATTTATATATATTATCTATTCTGAGTTTTGTTAATGCATTTATATTTATCTTCTATATGTGGATGTTCAATTGCTTCTAGCACTATCTGTTGGAAGGTTATCCGTTCTCTGTTGAATTGCCTTCACTCCCTCTTTGTCAAGGATCAGATCACTATATTGTGTGAGTCTAATTTTAGACTCTCTATCCTGTTCCATGGATCTACTTCTCTGTGCTGTTATCAGTATGCTAGTCCCCTTTTTCCATAGAGGACACTTTTCCCAAATCTTCCCAAATTGAACCCTGAAACTTTGAATAGTACTAAGCTATACATACTACGCCTTTTCCTTTTATTTTATATACATACAACGTAAGTGGTATTGTGTTGATAAAGATTAACAATAATAACTAAAAACAAAATAAAACTGTTGTAGTCAGATGTGCTGGTGCATGCCTGAAAGGCTGGCTACATGGGGCAGGATGATCACAAGTCTGAGGCCAGCCCCAACAACATAGTAAGACCCTGTCTCAAAATAAAATTAAATGAAAAAGGGCTTAATGTATAGCTCAGTGGTGGAGTAGTTGCCTATTATGTGGAAGGCCCTGGGTTCAGTCCCCAGACTGCAAAACAACAACAACAAATAAACAAAAAATGAGTCAGTTATAACAACATATAGTTGACACTCATAGGAATGGACCACATGGGTCCACTTATCTGTGGGTATTTTTGTTGATTTATGACAATCAGAACATACTTGTAGATCAACCATGTAGCATAGAAATATGGAAAACAAGAAAACATTAGGTATGTGTCAGAATGCTTAAAATATATGTAGAAATTGTATGTTTCATTATTTATGATCATAAAATATAAAACAAAGTGTAAAAAGTGAAAATTCATCAAAATGTGTGCAACAACCACTTATAGACCATACATGCTGCCATTTGCAGTTGAGGGAAATGTAAACAAATGTACAGATGTAGTATTAAATTATTACTGCATAAAGCTGACTGTAGTGCATACTATAAAACTGTAATAACCATCATAGCTGCCTTCTGTTGCTATTGTGGTAAGTTTAGTGTTGGAAGTATCTCCTTATCTATGTGATGTTAATCATCTCCATGTTGGCAGTTTATCTCTCCAATAAATTGTGTATGGCAGTGAGAAGTGATCTCCCTGGGGTTGCAGTAAGTAATCTTCTTGTGGGTTGCACTAAGTGATCTCCTTGTAGGTTGGCACCTAAAACTCCTGGGTTGTAAGGGTCAATTGTACTATAATAAATGTTACATGAACATGGTCTTTCTCTCATGATTTATCTCTCAAAATATTGTGTGCTGACTTCAGGGGATAGTATGTAACTCAAACCATGGAAAGCAAAACCTCAGAAAAGGGAGAAATATTGCATACCACTGTCTTAATTACCATAGCTTAATAGTAAGTCTTGAACTCTGGTTGTATTAGCTCTCTGACATTTTCTCATTCAAGATTGTCTTGGCCAATTGAGTATTTTAACTTTTTATATAAACTTTGGAATCAGGTTGTTGATATTCACTAAATAGCTTGCTAGGTTTTTTTTTTTTTTAATTTAGATTAGGTTGAATCAATAGATCTTATTGGAAAGAAGTGATTTTTGAGAATATTGAGTCTTTCTATTCATAACATTCAATGTTTCTCTATTTATTTAGATCTTTGATATCTTTCATCAGAGTTTTATAGTTTTTTTCATATAGATCTTGTACATGTTTTGTTAGATTTACACCTAAGGATTTAGTTGTTTTAGCAATAATGTAAGTGGTATTGTGTTTTCAATTTAAAATTATTATTGTTCATTTCTGGTATATAAGAAAGCAGTTTTATTTTCAATTTTTATTTTTAAATTGACTTGTATATTTATCTGGATTCATGAAATCTTACTATAGTAATAAGAATATTTTTTGTTAACTTTTTAAGGACTTCTATATAGTCAATTATGTTAACTGAGAACAAAGGCAGTTTTATTTCTTCTCTCCCACCTTGTACATGTTTTATTTCTTTCCTTGTCTTATTGCATTATCTAGGATTTCTAGCATAATGTTGAATAGGACTGGTAAGAGGTGACATCTTTGACTTCTTGATCTTAGTGGGAGTGTATCTAGTCTTCTCTCCCTTTTAATGGCCTTTATTATATTCATAAATAATATTTTGGTTTTCTATTAAGGCTTCACAAATCTTTTATTTTTAGGTATCTTAATGTTTTTGTCATTATTATTTTTTAATGCATATCTTATGTTTAAAAATAGTCCTGTATAATCTTCCTAGTTCTAATAATTTCTCATGTGTTCTTTGGGTATTCGGTTATACCATCTGTCACAATGACATTTTTATTTATTTCATACTAATTGTCTAAACTCTAGTCCTTCTACTTGGCATATTTCACTAGCTACATATTTGTACCTATAGTGTACATGTTAAAATGGTATGATAATAGTAGAAATCATTAGGCCCCACTTTTTAAAGTTTTTACCACCTCTCAGTAGCACCCCAAGCTTTGGATGGTGTGAATCCTTCACATTGGTTTAGTATTTGCTTCTCTCAGGCACCTATACCCAAACATGTTCCCATGTTTTCTATTAATATATATAAGCAAAGTTTTAAAGATATTTGGTAGGACAACAATTTCTTCCTGGGTCATGATCTGTATCTGACCTCAGAAACATACTGATATTTGACTTTATTTATGGATACAGTGACAACTGGCACTATTTATAGTTTAAGTAAAATGATCATTCTCTTTCAAAGTATCTTCCATAGGTGACATAGGATTTTGAAGCAAAGGAGTGATGTATCTTCAGATACCAGAGGTCAAAGTACTTACCTGCTAAGGGATATATTTTCAGAGTAAGGTTTTCAAAATTGTTGGTTTCCTATGGCCCTGAATATCCTATTCCAAGTTTCTGAGTCCCATTATTTCCCACTCAATGCTTTCATATAGGAAACTTAGCAAGACTGTCAATTATACTATTTTTATTCAGCAACAACCTCAGATAAATTTTGTTTTTTTATTTTCAACAAAAATAAGTCATCTGGCTACAAGGAATAAGAAAGTCTTTAAGGGCTATCATGAAAGCTTTACAACCTTCAGGCTTTGACTTGAGCTGAGAGTTAAAGAAATTAAGTGCATCATTTTTTAAAAGAAATAGGTACTCAGGTCACTTAGAAGACTTCATCCCATGTGACAGTGCTTTGTGTAATCATGATTGCATAATATGCACATGTAGGAACCAATGGAATTTCAAAGCATTTGCTTCTGATGGTGTTCATACAATCAGCCACAGGTAAGGGTGTGTCTGAGCTTAGTGCCACTGTATGTCAGAATTACTAACATCTTGTTTCTGTTTGGTAAGGAAGCCACACTTTGCTGAACCCCAAGGGCAATACCAAATCAATTATAAAATCCTAGCCTTGTAGGTCTATCTCCTGGAACAGTTGTAATTTTAGTTTTTTTTTCCAGCATAGATCAATCAGGAGAATAAAGCCACATGGTAATTTGAACAGGCAAAGTTAATGGAGAGTAATTATCTGTGGCTGGGGGTTTGAGTAATGGGGGAATGGCTAGAATGGAGTAAAGAGATCCCTAAATAGTACTAAAATAGGAGATAGTAGGTACTACAAAAATAGGAGAGAAGTAGCATCCAAGGAGGAGCCCCTCTCCCATGCTGGGCTGATGTTCTACATCTTGTTGGAGAGGATGTAGTTCACTAGATGGTGGAGGAGTTTGTTGAGCTCCTATGCCTGCTGACTTGCTGGAAATATGCTTTATGGGTGCTGGAGAAAGCTGTCTATGGAGAGCTAATTCATCTCAGAAATAGCTGCAAAGCTTCCCAAGGGACACCACATGAAGACTTTTAAAGGGGAAGTGCCTCAATTTTGCATTAGAAGAATCAACCATGAAAGAAATTCTGCAATTCACTTAGTTACGCAATGGCACAGTTTAGGTAACTGCACCCAAAGATTATTGTTCCCGTTTTCCATAAGTGGAGGTATCTTGCATATATTGCTTAGTAAATATTTATAGTAAAAAAATGAAGGGCTGACAAGTGGAAAATGTCTGATTTTGTGTTGTTCTGAAAGGAGAAATAGAATGCTTGGGTAAAATTTACATGAAGAGATATTTAATATTTATTTTCTTAAACTCTAGATTATTAGTCCTTTGTGTTGACCTAACAGTTCTTTTCTTTTAAAGGCCTTGCTTTCAACAGAGTCTCACATGACTTTCACTCTTTCTCTATGAGGCACTTAAGGCAGATATAATTACTACTGTTTTATCAATAATGAAATTCCAACAAAGGGAGGTTACATGATTTGCCCAAGGTCATATAGCAGGTTATGATCAGAGCTCCAGGCCTTTTAGATATCTAGTTCAATGCTCCCTCAATCACAGTGTGCTGTTCCTAGGAATATCTCATTGTAAATTGAAACAGTGAAAGAGACATGATATATCGCAGAGTGACTATAGTTTATTTCAGCTGGCCAGATAAATGAAAACAACTTAGGGATGTATCCTATTACTACAAGGAATTCAGAGACGTACAGTAAAACATCTTGACTCTTAGAATTGAAGAATATGACTTTTGAATCGTTGTGCAGAAATTTTCACACCAGCATTTAGTGGAAAAAGGAACTCTTCGAGACCTTTCTTATTGCTTTTTCTTATCTCCTTCACTACTGTTTCCTCCAAGATTAGCTGAAGTTCCTTCCTCTTCTTCCTTGTATTTACTAAAGCTAAGTGCAGGGTTTTATAGGATATCTCAGGTGTGATCTAATCCTAATCTATGTATTTTAGTGAGCTTTTTTGCTGACGTGACTAAATGACCCGACCAGCACAACTGGAGAGGAGGAAGAGCTTGTTCCAGGGCTCCTGGTTTCAGAGGTCTCAATCCTTGGACAGCCTGCTCCATTCCTCAGGGCTCCAGGTGAGACAGGAACAATGTGGCAGAAGACTGTGGGAGAGGGAAGCAGCTTATGTGGTGTTCAGGAATCAGACAGAGTCCACTTGCCAGATGCAAATACATACCCCAAAGCCATGCCCCTGGTACCCACCTCCTCCAGCCACACCCTGCCTGTCTTCAGTTACCACTCAATGAATCCCATCAGGTGATGGATTCACTGATTGGGTTGAGACTCTCATAACCCAATCATTTCTTCTCTGAATCTTCTTGCATTGTCTCACATGTGAGCTTTTGGGGACACCTCACATTCAAACCATAATACTAAGCATATTACATAGAGTTTTACAATTTACAGAGTCTCCCCCCCCCACATAATTTCTATTTATTTTCACATCACCCTATTTGTTAGTAGAGCAGACCTTATTTATACTTATTTTAGGAATGAAGAAACTGAGGTCCAGAGAAGTTGAGAGACTTCCCCTAGTCACAGAGCTAGACATGGTAGATCCAGGCTTTAAATACACCAGCTTTCCTGCATCTTTCTTCTAATAGAAGAAGGTTGGAAATTCAAGAGAGCCGAGAGAGGAGTCCAATGAGTCTAATTTAACACATGGATGCTAAGGTGATTTTGTAGTTTCAGCAGTACTGAAACCTTCTAGGACAACTGGATCTGTTTTTAGAGCTACCTTTTCCCGTATAGAGCAGTCTGGTTTTCTTGTGTTCACAGCTTCTTTTAGGTAAGGTAAAGAGGATAAATGTTCTTAAGACAGCTCTATGTTTTTGAATGGATGCATTTCTTTTCTTTCTTTTACTCTGTGTGTGTGTGTGTGGGGGGGGGGTAGAACTTGTTTTTTGAATCTGTGAAGTGCTCCCAGTGATTGAGACTTTGACTGCAGATGCTTTAGGCAGTTCATTTAAGTGCAAACCTCTTCCTTTCCCTCCCTTCTTCTTGTTTTTGACAAGTGAGGGTTCAATGTACAAATGCCTGACTGTGCATTAAGGAAGGACAACAATGGAAACAGAAGTGGCATCTCTTCACTCTCAAGGGCAAACCACGCTCTATCCCCTTTCTTTCCCTTTTCCTCCAGCTTTACAGTGGCGTAATTGACAAAACTGCATACATTTACAGTATACAAGATGATGTTTTGATACGCAGTTGTGCTTCACTTAGCAGTGAGATAAATTCTGAGATATGTTAGGTGATTTCGTTGCTGTGCAATCAGCACAGACAATACTTGTACAAACCCAGGTGCTATGGATCAATTGTTTTCCACATGGCCTTTGAAATGTGGTAAAGACGAGATGCATGAAGCTGCTGCCTGCATGACCTGGTAGATGGTTTTACAGTAGACATTTTTTTAAAGTATATTCTAAAATAATGATAAAATCATAACACAGTAAATACATGAGACAGTAACATAGTCATTTATTATCATAAAGCATTGTGAACTACACAAAATCCCACGTGCTATACTTTGACCTGACTAGTGGCAGAGTGGGTTTGTTTACACCAGCATCACCATAAATGTGTGAGTGATGCCTTGAGTTATGATGGCTCTGGTATCATTCGGTGATAGGAATTTTCCAGCTCTATATGACTGACTTATGTGCACTCTGTATTTGACTGAAACATCAGTATGGTGTGTGAGTGTACATATACATTGTGAAATGATTAGCACAATGAACTTAACTCAATTACCACTTTGCATGTGTTGAAATAACTAAGATCTGGTCTCCTACTAAGTCTCAGTATACAATATGGTATTATTAACTGTAGTCACCTTAACTCTCCGGAACTTAGTCCTCTTGAGTTATGCAATCAGGTTCTTTGACTAGCGTTTCCCCATTCTCCCTATTTCCTAGCCACTGCCAACCATTATTCTTGCTGCTTTTATGATTGTGACATCTTTAGATTCTAAGTGTAAGTGAGATCACATAATATCTGTCTTTCTGTGCCTGGCTTATTTCACTTAGCATAATGTCCTTTAGGGTCATTCATGTGGTTTTAAATGACAGGTTTTCCTTTTTGCCTAAGACTGAATAATTTTTCATTTAAAAAGTCACATTTCTTTATCTATTCTTCTCTCAATGCACACTTACGTTGATTCCATATCTTGACTATTGTGATAATACTACCGTAAACACAAGTTTAGATAACTCTTTGAGATGCTGATTTCATTTCCTATGAATATATATACAGAAGTAGGATTGCTGGATCATATGACAGTTTTATCTCTAAATTATGGTGATGATGATGGTGTCGTACTGAGGATTGAACCAATGGATGCTGAGCTACATTCCCAGCCCTTTATTATTTTTTTGTTTTGAGACAGGGCCTCACTCAGTTGCTTAGGGCCTGCTAATTTGCTGAGGTGGCTTTGAACTTGCAATTCTCTTGTCTTTTTGCAATTCTCTTATCTTTTTTTAAATGAAATTATAAGCCATAGATATTTTAATTCAGCCTTCATTAAATTAAAGGGAAAACTTCATTGAAGCTTTTTTTTTTTGGGGGGGGGTCCTGCTGTGGATTGAACTAAGGACCTTGTCCATGCAAGGCAAGCACTCTACCAACTGAGCTATGACCTCAGCCCACAATTCTCTTGTCTTAACCTCCTGAGTTACTAGGATTACAGGTGTGTGCCACTGTGCCCAGCTCTAAGTTTTTGAGGAGCTTCCATACTGCTTTTCACAATGGCTGTACCAATTTACATTTCCAACAACAGTGTACAAGAGTCTCTTCCCCCAAACATCCTTGACAACTAGTATATGTCAGTTTTCAGTATATGTCTATATTTATTTTAGTTAGTAGTCATTCTAACAGATTGTGTGGTATGATGTCTTATTGTGGTTTGGATTTTCATTTCTTTTATTATTAGTGATGTTAAGATTCATATAGTTGTTGGACATTTCTATGTCTACTTTTGAGTTATGTCTGCTCAGGTCCTTTGCCCCTGTTTTAATTGGGTTTTCTTGCTTTTGAGTTGTATAAATTTTTTTATATATTTTGAATATCAACCCCTTATCAAGTGTATGGTTTGCAAGTTTATTTTCCCATTCCAAAGGTTGCCTTTCACTTTGTTGACTGTTTTATTCACTGTGCAAAAGTTTTTAATTTTGATATAATACCACTTGTTTGCTTTTTATTTTTCTTTGCCTGTGCCTTTGGTGTCATATTAAAAAAATTGTTCAGACCAATTGATACTGGGGAGGTTGAGGCAGGAGAATTGCGAGTTCAAAGTCAGCCCTAAGCAATTTAGTGAGACCCTGTCTCTTATAATTTACAAATATTTTATTCTAGTCTGTGGAGTATCTTCATTTTCTTGGTAGTATTGTTTGAAGAAAAAGTTTTAGTTTTGATGAGTCCAATTTATCCATCTTGTCTGAGAAACAAATGTGTAACATAATTTCCTGAGCAAATACTTCTGTGAATGTTTTCCTAGGACTACTATAATTTCAACTCTTTGCATTTAGATTTGCCACTAATCTTGAGTTTAATTGTGTACGTGGTATATGGTAGAAGTTCAACTTCATTCTTTTCCAAGTGGATACCCAGTTTTCCCAGAACCACTTATTGAAGAAAATTTATCCTCATTGAATAGTCCTGACACTGTTGTCATAAATCAAGTGCTCATGAAGTTTGGATTTATTTCTGTACTCCCAATTCTGTTCAGTCAATCTTTTTTTCTGTCTTTATGTCAGTACCATGCTGTTTTGATTTCTGCACCTTTGTAGTAAGTTTTGAAATTAGGAAGTATGAATTCTTCTACTTGTTTTTTTTTTCTCCAAGATTGTTTTGGCTATTTTGGGTCTCTTACATTTCCTCTTGAATTTTAGGATAAGTTTATTAATTTTTGTAAAAGGCAGCTGGGATTTTGATTGGGATTGCTTTGAAACTGTAGATGAATTTAGTGACTATTCATATTTCAATGGTATTACATATTCATTTCCAAGAATGTAGGATGATTTTCCATATACTCAGCTGTTCCTTGATTTCTTTCAACTATCTTTCTTACAAAAGCAGTTTTCAGTATATGTCTTGCACTTCTTTGTTAAATCTATTCTTAGGTATTTCTTTCTTTTTGATGTTATTATTATACATGGACTTGTTTTCTTAACTTAATTTTTAGATTCTTCATTGCTAGTATATAGAAACAGAATAGATTTTTCTGTATTGAGATTGAATCCTCATTGTTATGTGGTTTGAATGTCTAAGAGTCCATTGTAAGTGGAGGGTCTGTTCCTAGGATAATATTTCCAGCTTTATTACAGTGGTTGCTTTTCTTTTCCCCTCTTTTACAGTCTGTGATTAAGTGATTTTCTACAGTAGTTGATTTTTATGTTTAGCTTGTTATTTTTGGTGTATCTAGTATAGATATTGCTTTATGGTTATCCTGAGGCTTACAAAAATATGTTCTAGCAAGCTATGTCAAAGTGATAGACACTTAAATGTTGATCATAAAAAGAAAAAAGTAAAAAAGAGTGCTTTATTTTTCCTTTATGTGAAAAATAAACTAAAAACAACCCCAAAAAGTCTAAAAAAAAACCTAAAAATAACTAAAAAGTATCAAATACCTCTTAACCTTATACTCCACTCCTTCCCACATTTTGAATTTTTGATGTCTCATTTGATATATTCTTTTGATATTTCCTATCTCATATTATTTTAGTTATTACTTTTGATTGTGGAGTCTTTTAGTCTTCACACTAAAGATACAAATGCTTTTACATATTATGTTTATAAATAAACATTGGCATTTCTGAATTTATAAAACTCACCAGTGAGTTTTATACTTTCTGGTATTTTCTTCTCATTTGCATTTCTTTCAGTTTGAAGAACTCCCCTTATAATTTTTAATCTGATGGTGATAAATTCTGCCATCTTTTGTTTTTCTGGTCATGTCTTTATATCTCATTTATATTTATAGGATATCTTTGCTGGGTTTAGTATTCATGGTTGGCAATTTTCCCCTTTACTAACTTTGAAAAATCTGCTCTCATTTCCTCTTGGCCTGGAAAATTTCTGCTAAAAAGTGTGCTCTAGGCACATTGGGACAATTTTATACATGTTATTGTTTGTTTCTTTGTTTATTTTTAAATATTTTTTAGTTGTCAATGGATTTTTAACTTTATTTATTTATTTATTTGTAATGCTGAGAATTAAACCCTATGCAATGACTTATAGCTGACTTCCAGGGCCTCACACACGCCAGGCAAGTGCTCTACCACTGAGCCACAACTCCAGCTCTGTTTCTTTCTTTTTGTTGCTTTGAGAATCTACTCTTCATATTTAATCTTTGAGCACTTGATTAAGATGTCTTGAGATAGATTTGGTAAAGTGATATCTGACTGGTACTTTTGACTATTTGTACCTGAATGTTTATATCTTTCTCTAGGTTTGTGAAGTTTTCTGTTATCTATTTGAATGAGTTTTTTTTTTTTTTAATCGTTTTGGCAGTCTCAAATACCTCTTAACCTTAACAACTTGGAATATTTGCTCTTTTAATGCTGTCCCAAATTTCCAAATGCTTTCTTCATTTTCCTTCCTCCTTCTTTCTCTTAGTATTTTACATACTCTGTCTGCAAGCTCATTAATTTTTTCTTCCCTTATTCTTTTTTGCTATTGATATCTTCTATGATATTTTTAGTTTGGCTTAATGTACTTTTCAGCTTAAGGATTTCTGTTTGATTTTTAAAAAATTACTTCAATTTATCTGTTAAGTTTACCTGTTAGTATTTAATCATTTTTCTGCATTTCCTTAAAACAGCTCTTTGAATTCTTTATCTGAGAGTTTGCAGATATAAACTGCCACATGATTTGTTTCTGGTGCTTTATTTTTCCTTTATGTGAAGTCATGATTCACTGAAAATTTGTATGCTTGTCAATATAGAACATTACCTACACATTGAAGCACATTGAAGGATTAAATATTTATTCCAGTGTATGGTCTGTTTACTTTCTTTCGCTTTTTTTTTTGCCTGTTCTTCCAGAAATTCTAATCAGTTTTCTTGTTTTTTAAGCCTATGGACCCTTCTACTATTTTAGCACTAGATGGCAACCTAACTTCAGTTTTGCTACAAGTCAACTATTGATCTATTTTTCTTATTACAACATTAGAGGGCACCCAAGCTCCAGTTTTCCTCAAATCTGCACTTAGTGTATTATTCAAAATGAACTGCGGGAATGCCTTAAAAGGGCTGTCTGTTCCTGCGAGCCTCTATGTGGGGCTGGCATAGGCCTAGATGTCTTGCCCATTTTTAGGTGCTGCAGATCCTGGATCTCACCATGAAGGGACCACCCACCAGCCCTAGGGCCCTATGCAATGACTTATAGCTGACTTCCCCTTTTCTTCCTTCTACCAGGTAATTATTCTCTCCATGTTGTGCTGCCTGTTGTTGGGAGAAGAGTTGGGTTGATAGTCCTGTGGCCACCAATGCCGCATATGGGTAGAAGTCTCAGTGACCAGAGTACCAGTCTCTATTTGGCAATGGGGGAGGTTCAGAGGCTTGTTTTTGTGAATACTGGCCTAGGAACAGGGGCTGTGAGGGTTAGCCAAGTGTTAGATTTTACTATCCTGAGTACCAAGACACAGTTCTGTGTTCACTTTCCTGGTGTAACTTCCCCCTCTCCCCACGGGAGAACTTTGCTCCTTCCCCAAACCTCCTGAGTTTGGGGAAGGGATGGTGGAGGCAGTCCCTTGGCTGCCTGCATAAGGAGGATCCAAAGTCTCAGTCTGTGGATACTGGCTGGGGACAGAGGTTACGTAGCTTTATCTGGCATTGGGTTTCTCTGGTGGGCCTGATACTGGGTTTCAAGTCTAATTCCTGGACTTTATACTTTCTTCCTCCCCCAGCTAGAGCTTTCTCTCCGTATTTGTTTAGAGTTGAGGAAAAGGTGATAGAGACAGATCTGTCCTTTCTGCGTTCTTCACATCCTTCTTATTATTGTACTAATAGCAGCCCTCTCCCTTGGCTTTCTTACTTTGTGAGGGAAGCTTTGTGCTTGAATAACTATTTCAATTGGTTTCTCCCTGGGGAGATGTAACTGCTGTATCTTCCTAAGCCATCATTTTGTTCCAAACAAGTTTTCTTATGATGACTTTGGTTTTGGTATTAGAGTAATACTGACCTTATAAAATGACATGTAAAGTGTTCCCTCTGCTTCTATTATGTTTAAATAATTTTTAAAGGGTTAGCTTTAATTTTTCCCGAATATTTAGTAGAATCCATCAGTAAATCCATTCAAGCCTAGACTTTATCTTAGAGGACATTTAAAAATAGGAACTCAGTCTTTTTACTTTCCATAGGTTTATCCAGATTTTTTTAAAATTTCTTCTTGAGTCAGTTTTAATGTTTATTTTTCTTGAAAAGTTCCCATATCATGTAGGTTATCTTATTTTGGAGTATAAAGTTGTTCCTAGTATTCTGTTTAATCCTTTTTATTTGTGTTAGTTTGATGGTATTGTCCTCTTTTTTCTTTCCTGATTTTCTTTTGTCTTGGTTAGTTTAGCAAAAACTTTGTCAATATTGTCGATCTTTCAGAGTCAACTTTGAGTTTCAACGGTTTCCTTTATAAAGTTTTCATAGTCTCTATTTTATTTGTCTCAATGTTTCTAGTTTCTAGTTTTTCATTTGCTAATAGCTGTTTATAGTTTTAAATCTTCCACTCATTGTCACTTGAGCTATATCTTATAATTATCTGTATTATTCGGTTTTTGTTTTAAATTTATCTTAAAATATATTATTTTAAAATTTTGTTTGTTCTAATTCGTTATACATGACAGCAAAATGCATTTCAATTCATAGTACATGGAGCACAATTTTTCATGTCTCTAGTTGTTCACGAAATAGAGTCACACCATTTGTGTCTTCATACATGTACTTAGGGTAATGATGTCCATCTCATTCCACCATCTTTCCTACCCCCATGTCCCCTTCCTTCCTCTCCTTCCCTTTGCCTTATCTATAGTTCATCTGTTCCTCCCATGCCCACCCCCATACACATCCCCATTATGAATCAGCATCCTTATATCAGAGAAAATATTTGGGATTTTGTTTTTTGAGATTGGTTTATTCATTTAGCATTATATTCTCTAACTCCACACATTTACCTGCAAATGCCATGATTTTATTCTCTTTAAATGCTGAGTAATATTCCATAATTTCTTTTCTAATTTCTTCTTTGACTTGACCTCTTAGATATTTAGAAATGTGTGTTTAAATGTTTGTGAATTCTTTTGAGTTTTGATTTCTAACATAATTGTATTGTGGTCAGAAAACATACTATGAATAAATTTAATCATCTGAAATTTATTAAAACTTGTTTCATTGCCTAACATATGGGCTATTTTAGAGAATGTTCTTATATGTAACTTGACAAGAGTCAGATCTTTAGTACTGATGTGAAAAATCTTTGACGCAATTTTGTTAATTAATCTGATTATTACAGAGGGAAATAATACTCATTATAGGATCACAAACTAAAATATCATAAATAAATCATTTTTGAGATTTAAAATGAGAAGATGAAAGTAAGATCGTAGTATAACATGAGTATTTCTATTGAACAGAATTAATTGTAATAATTTTTTGGTAAAGACAATTAGAATTCCAAGAATGTGTTCTTTATATAATTGTTAGTATGCTAAATAAATAATAAGAAACATTTTATTCAGAGTTTTTATAAGCAATTTAAAAATTAAGGTAAGTATATTTTTCTTGATTTTGTAATATGATAGTTATAAAAAAATAGTTTATTTTCCCTAAGAAAATTGCAATTTTCTTCATGATGTTTACAATTGCAAATTTCTCAACTTGGAATTATTGTATTAAAACTTTAATATTTAAGTTTTTTTTTATTGGTTGTTCAAAACATTACAAACTTCATGACATATCATCTTTCATACATTTGATTCAAGTGGGTTATGAACTCCCATTTTTACCCCAAATACAAATTGCAGAATCACATCGGTTACACATCCACATTTTAACATAATGCTATATTAGTGACTGTTGTATTCTGCTACCTTTCCTATCCCCTAATATCCCCCCTCCCGTCCCCTCCCATCTTCCCTCTCTACCCCATCTGCTGTTATTCAATTCTCTCCCTTGTTTTTTTTTCCCCTTTCCCCTCACAAACTCTTATATGTAATTTTGTGTAACAATGAGGGTCTCCTTCCATTTCCATACAGTTTCCCTTCTCTCTCCCTTTCCCTCCCACCACTTGTCTCTGTTTAATGTTAATCTTTTCCTCATGCTCTTCCTCCCTGCTCTGTTCTTAGTTGTTCTCCTTATATCAAAGAAGACATTTGGCATTTGTTTTTTAAGGATTGGCTAGCTTCACTTAGCATAATCTGCTCTAATGCCATCCATTTCCCTTCAAATTCCATGATTTTGTCATTTTTTAGTGCTGCGTAATACTCCATTGTGTATAAATGCCACATTTTTTTTATCCATTCATCTATTGAAGGGCATCTAGGTTGGTTCCACAGTCTAGCTACTGTGAATTGTGCTGCTATGATCATTGATGTGGCAGTATCCCTATAGTATGCTCTTTTAAGGTCCTCAGGGAATAGTCCGAGAAGGGCGATAGCTGGGTCAAATGGTGGTTCCATTCCCAGCTTTCCAGGAATCTCCATACTGCTTTCCATATTGGCCGCACCAATTTGCAGTCCCACCAGCAATGAATAAGTGTACCCTTTTCCCCACATCCTCGCCAGCACTTATTGTTGTTTGACTTCATAATGGCTGCCAATCTTACTGGAGTGAGATGGTATCTTAGGGTGGTTTTGATTTGCATTTCTCTGACTGCTAGAGATGGTGAGCATTTTTTCATGTACTTGTTGATTGATTGTATGTCCTCCTCTGAGAAGTGTCTGTTCAGGTCCTTGGCCATTTGTTGATTGGGTTATTTGTTATCTTATTGTTTAATTTTTTGAGTTCTTTGTATATTCTCAATATTAGGGCTCTATCTGAAGTGTGAGAAGTAAAAATTTGTTCCCAGGATGTAGGTTCCCTATTTATCTCTCTTATTGTTTCTCTTGCTGAGAAAAAACTTTTTAGTTTAAGTAAGTCACATTTGTTTATTCTTGTTATTAATTCTTGGGCTATGGGCATCCTATTAAGGAATTTGGAGCCCGACCCCACAATATGTAGATCGGAGCCAACTTTTTCTTCTGTCAGGTGCAGAGTCTCTGATTTGATATCAAGCTCTTTGATCCATTTTGAGTTAACTTTTGTGCATGGCGAGAGAAACAGGTTCAGCTTCATTTTGTTGCATATGGATTTCCAGTTTTCCCAGCACCATTTGTTGAAGATGCTATCCTTCCTCCATTGCATGCTTTTAGCCCCTTTATCAAATATAAGAAAGTTGTAATTTTGTGGATTGGTCTCTGTGTCCTCTATTCTGTACCATTGGTCCACCTGCCTGTTTTGGTACCAGTATCATGCTGTTTTTGTTACTATTGCTCTGTAGTACAGTTTGAAATCTGGTATCGCTATACCTCCAGATTCACACTTCCTGCTTAGAATTGCTTTTGCTATTCTGGGTCTTTTGTTTTTCCATATGAATTTCATGATTGCTTTATCTATTTCTACAAGAAATGCCATTGGGATTTTGATTGGCATTGCATTGAACCTGTAGAGAACTTTGGGTAATATCGCCATTTTGATGATGTTAGTTCTGCCTATCCATGAACAGGGTATATTTTTCCATCTTTAAGATCTTCTATTTCTCTCTTTAGGGTTCTGTAGTTTTCCTCGTATAAATCTTTCACCTCTTTTGTTAGGTTGATTCCCAAGTATTTTATTTTTTTGAGGATATTGTGAATGGGGTGGTTTTCCTCATTTCCATTTCAGAAGTTTTGTTGCTCATATACAGGAATGACTTTGATTTATGCTTGTTGATTTTATATCCTGCCACTTTGCTGAATTCATTTATTAGTTCTAGTAGTTTCTTTGTAGACCCTTTTGGATCCTCTAGGTATAGAATCATGTCGTCGGTAAATAGTGATAATTTAAGTTCTTCTTTTCCTATTTTTATGCCTTTAATTTCTTTTGTCTGTCTAATTGCTCTGGCTAGTATTTCAAGAACTAAATTGAATAGAAGTGGTGATAGAGGGCATCCCTGTCTTGTTCCAGATTTTAGAGGGAATGCCTTCAATTTTTCTCCATTTAGAATGATGCTAGCCTGAGGCTTAGCATATATAGCGTTTACAATGTTGAGGTAAGTTCCTCTTATCCCTAGTTTTTCTAGTGTTTTGAACATAAATGGATGCTGTACTTTGTCGAATGCTTTTTCTGCATCTATCGAGATGATCATATGGTTCTTATCTTTAAGTCTATTGATGTGGTGAATAACATTTATTGATTTCCGTATATTGAACCAGCCTTGCATCCCAGGGATGAATCCTACTTGATCATGGTGCACAATTTTTTTTGATATGCTTTTGTATTCGATTCACCAGGATTTTATTGAGAATTTTTGCATCTAAGTTCATTAGAGATATTGGTCTGTAGTTTTCTTTCTTTGAAGTGTCTTTGTCTGGTTTCGGAGTCAGGGTGATGTTGGCCTCATAGAATGAATTTGGAAGAGCTCCTTCTTTTTCTATTTCTTGAAGTAGCTTGAAAAGTATTGGTATTAATTCTTCTTTGAAGGTTTTGTAAAACTCCGCTGTATACCCATCTGGTCCAGGGCTTTTCTTGGATGGTAGTCTTTTGATGGCTTCTTCTATTTCTTCCTTTGTTATTGGTCTGTTTAAATTGTGTGTGTCTTGCTGACTCAATCTGGGCAGATCATATGACTTAAGAAATTTATCGATATCTTCACTATCTTCTATTTTATTAGAATATAGGGTTTCAAAATACTTTCTAATTATCTTCTGTATTTCTGTAGTGTCTGTTGTGATATTGCCTTTTTCATCCCGTATGTTAGTAATTTAAGTTCTCTCTCCTCTTCGTTAGCATGGCTAAGGGTCTGTCGATCTTATTTATTTTTTCAAAGAACCAACTTTGAGTTTTATCAATTTTCTCAATTTTTTGTTTCAATTTCGTTGATTTCCGCTCTGATTTTAATTATTTCTTCTCTTCTGCTACATTTGCTGTTGTTTTGCTCTTCCTTTTCTAGGGTTTTGAGATGTAGTGTGAGTTCATTTATTTGTTGGTTTTTTTCTTTTTTTGAAGAATGAACTCCAGGAAGTGAATTTCCCTCTTAAAACTGCTTTCATTGTGTCCCATAGATTCCGGTATGTTGTGTCTGTATTGTCGTTTATCTCTAAGAATTTTTTGATTTCCTCCTTTATGTCTTCTATAACCCATTGATCATTCAGTAACATATTGTTTATTTTCCAGGTGATGCAGTATTTTTCCTTCCTTCTTTTATCATTGATTTCCAGTTTCATTCCATTATGATCAGATGTGGTGCGTGGTATTATCTCCACACCTTTATATTTACTAAGAGTTGCCCTATGGCATAATATATGATCTATCTTTGAGTAAGATCCATGTGCTGCTGAGAAGAACGTGTATCCACTTGATGATGGTTGATATATTCTATATATGTCAGTTAAGTCTAGGTTATTGATTGTGTTATTGAGTTCTATAGTTTCTTTATTCAGCTTTTGTCTGGAGGATCCATCTAATGGCGAGAGCGGTGTGTTGAAGTCACCCATAATTATTGTGTTGTGGTCTATTTGACTCTTGAACTTGAGGAGAGTTTGTTTTATGAACGTTGCAGCACCATTGTTTGGTGCATACAAATTGATAATTGTTATGTCTTGTTGTTGGATGGTTCCTTTTAACAGTATATAGTGTCCTTCTTTATCCCTTTTGATTAACTTAGGTTTGAAGTTGATTTTATTCGATATGAGTATGGCCACTCCTGCTTGCCTCTGAGGGCCATGTGAGTGGTATGATTTTTCCCAACCTTTCACCTTCAGCCTGTGTATGTCTTTTCCTATCATATGAGTCTCCTGAAGGCAGCATATTGTTGGATTTGTTTTTTTAATCCAGGTTACTAGCCTATGTCTCTTGATTGGTGAATTTAAGCCATTAACATTTAAGGTTACAATTGAAATATGGTTTGTACTTCCAGTCATGTTTATTTATTTATTTATTTTAGTTTGGCTAGTTTTTCCTCTTTGGTTATTTTTCTCCCCCTTTACTGAGATACCTCCCACTGTTAGTTTTGGGTGCTATTTTTCAATTCCTCTTCTTGTAGTATTTTGCTCAAAATGCTTTGCAGTGCTGGTTTTCTGGCTGCAAATTCTTTTAGCTTTTGTTTATCGTGAAATATTTTAATTTCATTGTCAAATCTGAAGCTTAATTTTGCTGGATACAGTATTCTTGGTTGGAATCCATTATTTTTCAGCATTTGAAATACGTTGTTCCAGGATCTTCTCGCTTTCAAAGTCTGTGATGAAAAATCAGTCGTTAACCTGATTGGTTTACCCCTGAATGTAATCTGCCTCCTTTCTCTCATAGCTTTTAATATTCTCTCCTTTTTCTGTATGTTGGCTATCTTCATAATTATGTGTCTTGGAGTTGGTCTATTACGGTTTTGAATATTTGGGGTCCTGTAAGCTTCCAGGATTTGGCAATCCATTCCATCTTTCATATCTGGGAAGTTTTCTAGGATTATTTCATTTAGTAGGTTGTCCATTCCTTTGGTTTGGACCTCTATACCTTCTTCTATCCCAATGACTCTCAAGTTTGGTTTTTTTATGACATTCCATATCTCTTGGATAGATTGCTCGTGAGTTTTAAGCATCCTTTCTATGTTGACTATATTCTTTTCAAGTTGATAAACTTTGTCTTCATTATCTGATGTTCTGACTTCTACTTGATCTAGTCTACTTGTGATATTCTCATTTCAGTTTTTAATTTGGTTTATGGTTTCCTGCATTTCTAGGATTACTGTTTGATTTTTTTAAAAAATCTCTATCTCCTGATAGAGCTCATTCTTTGCCATTTGGATTTGTTTATTTATTTCGTTTTGAAAATATACTTTCAATGCTTGGACTTGCTGTCTCATGTCTTCTCTAATATTCTGTTCCATCTGAGTTAGGTATGCCTTGAGTTCTTTCTCTGTCCATTTTTCTGATACCTCTAGATCCTCCTGTAGATTTAAGTTGTCCTGCATTGTTTGTAATCCTTTTTTCCCTTGTTTTTTCATGTTGGTCACGTTACTTTCCAGCTCTGTTTGACTGGTGTATTTTTTGCTTTCTCCTATAAATTTGTTTTGGCTTTGTATATCTCTGTTGTCTGTCCTTTGTGGTGGGAGACTATGCCTAGAAATGTTGGGCTTTATTGTACTTTAAAGCTGATTCATTCAATTTACAAAAGGCTTCCTGATTCTGTATGCATATAGTGATTTGTTGTTTGTTCTTAGGACTTTATGTTTAGGTTAGGTGCTATGAAGGTATAAGGGTTAGTATGTCTTGGCTTCTTTAGAAGATTGCTCTCCTGAAGGGGGATACTAACAGTCGATTGGATCAGGGTGTTGGTAGTAGCTAGGTATTTAGGAGCCCTATAGACAGCCTCGAAACATTCACCTATTTGCATTTAGACAATTACATGTAATGGAAGACGTAATGCTTGGGATGAAAGTTGGGGGGTAGGGGAAGGAAGGTGCTCTTAAAAAGAAAGAAGGAGAGGGAGATAGATAGAATAGAGGAGAATGGAAAGAACAATAAAACTTGAAAAGGGAAAGAAAGAAAGAAGGAAAAGGGGAGAGAAAAAATAAAATAAAATAAAATTAGGTCTTAGAGATCCATTTTCTTCTCTTCCAGTAGGCAGAGCTGTGCCCTCCGAGCTGAGCTTCTGCCCTCTATGTGTCCACAGCAATCCCTGTAAGGGGGCTCCTGGGAGTCTCTCAATCCTGTTAGTCCAGAGCCATTTCACTTCTCCAGCCCCTCCCTGCTTCCTCCTGCCAGCCAGCCAGGTTCTGCTCACCGGAGGCGGTTCCCCAAGGATCTGGTTACACTTTCAGCCCCACTGCATGCCCTATTTCCCAAATGACTGAGCACTCTCTCTGTCATTCATCTAAGCCCCAGTGCTATGGAGCTGTGATCTGGGAGCCAACAGTTTAATTTTTCCGGACCCCTTTGGTGGGCACGCCCTCGGAAACTGGCGACTAAGACCTTGGGTGTCACCACTGGTGGTAAGGGTAGTTGGGGATCGAGAATCCCCTCTGCTTCCCTCGGCCCCTACAGTCACAACCACTCCGCTGGCGGTAGGAGGAGTTGGTGGTCAGGAGTGCCCTCTGTTTCCCTCTGCCCCTACCGTCACGCCCTCTCTGTTGGCGATTGGGGGACTTGGGGGTGGGGATTCTTCTCTGCTTCCCTCCACCCCTACAGTCAAGCCCACGCCTCTGGTGGTAGGGGGATTTGGGGGCGGGCGTCCCTTGGCCCTTACAGTCACGCCCATGGAGAGATTTTTGAAGTTTCCCGGTTGTTTGTATCTGGTGGGGGTGGGAGTCACACACCTGCTAAAGTGGATTCTGCTGGGAAGGAATCTCGTTGGCCAAACTCTGGTGACGTCACCTCTCTGCTATGGTGGGCCCCAGGCTCCTTGCCGGAGTGTCCGAAGGGAGGGGTGGTACTGGCTTGTCTCTGGTCTGACCCAATCTCTGGTTTTAGTTCCTGGTTCACTATTTCATAACGGCTTGGTTAGAGTCCCTTCGCGGCGCCTGCTGGGCCGCGCCTCTGAGGCTGTTCGCTGAGCAGCACCGGCGGGGGCCGTTCGCTGAGCCGGGCGGGCGGGAGCCTTTTGCAGAGCCTGGTGGGCGGTGGCCATTCGGCGGCAGGTGGCGGGACTGGACTTCTGTGCCACGTGGCAGAGATTCACTCGTCTTGGGCAAACTGTCACCTGCAATAAACTTACTAATTGCCAGCAGGTCTCCTTTCAGCGGAATTTTGCTAGCAGTTTCTCAGCAGGTAGAATATAAGCGTATTAATGCGTCTCTCTGATCCCGTTAATGAGGAGGTACTGAAAGTGCTGCCTCCCCGCCTGCCGCCATGTTGGGTCTCCCAATATTTAAGTTTTTGTAGTAAACACAATGGCATTCTAGTAGCCATATAAAGTATTTGTGTACGTATCTTTTCATTTGTTTAAAAGAAATAAAACTAGTTTACATAACGCAGAGAAACTATAAATTGGAACCTTTCTGCTAAGCACAGAAAATAAAGAGTATGCATGAAATTTTTGTTCCTAATGATGAAATATGCACATATTGATAGGATTTATGCATAAAAACAAAAGTTTTCTCTTTTTTAATATTCATTTTTTAGTTGTAGTTGGACACAAAACCTTTATTTATTTATTTTTATGTGGTGCTGAGGATCAAACCCAGGACCTCGCCTGTGCTAGGTAAGCACTCTACCTTTGAGCCACAACCCCAGCCCAAAGTTTTCTTCATTAGTGAGTGCACTGATATCATGTAGTGGTATTTACTGTTATAAACACTAACATTTTGAACTGAATTTTTTGTGTTCCTCATGCTTGTGATTTTTCTTCTACTTGAAGGAAAATAAAACTCATTTTATAGAGATTAAAGGTCCCTTTCAGGTTACCATGGATAAAAGTATTAATAAAAGTAAATTTTAAGACATCTGTTGTCTTAAAAAGCAAATTTTAATACATTAGGTAAGAAGTTTCTAAATATTACTGGAAAAAGTCCACAGAGTGAAATAAATGTTTGGAAATATTTCTTGAGCTATTTCTTTAGAAACCACCTATGATAGCTGGTTGGTTATGGGTAGCCATACTCTCCTGCCTGACCTCCTCATGGACCAGAGCAAAGCAGTCTGGGTAATCTGGCTGTGTGTTAGTATGGAGGATGTGAGTTCCTGCAAGCAACAGACCCAAGCTTCGTGCCAGTACTGAAGTTGCTTTGCTTGCTCCCTTAGTCCTGTGTCCCCAGCCAGTTGGCCTGGAAATGGCTAGAAAAGCCTATGAGGACTAGTGTGAATTCTAGAGCATAAGGCAGAAATGGTGTTCCTCCATAGAAGGGAGATAATAGGAATTGGGCTACCCAGAAGCAACTTTGCACAGCTGCCTCCCATCAGAGTTACAGTCAAGTAATCCTGCTGCAGGATTAGTTGCCATAGACAGTCACGTTATTGGATCAACATTTTTTGACTTGCAGCCTTGACCTGTGGTTCAGGCTTTACCTCATTTAGCTAGATTTAACCACAGATTTTCCCTCTGGGTGTTGTACCAGCCTTTGAACCATGAAGGCATGAGCTTTGGATGCATTCACTCAATTGTGTGGGTTTTTCTGCTGTGAATTTCAATAATTTATATGCGGAGTTATGATCCCCAAAAGGAGGGAGGGTAGAGTTAGAGTTTAATGGTGAGAAGAAATAGCTATGGAGTAAAACCAGTTGAATTTAAATTCTGGTTTCAGCATCTGAAACTAGCTTTCTTGTCTGTAAAATGGGGATATCTTCTTGGAGGTTGAAAAAGGTTTAAATTTGTTAATACATATAAAGGATTTGACATAACATTTGGAAAATAATAAATACTTCACTAATTTTAAGGCTCATGATATCAAGGTGGGCTTTCTGAAACACTGAAAAATATGTGATTTAGTTCTGACAAATTATATAATACAGCAATTATTTCACAAACAGTATTAATTATATGGGATACATATTACGTTCATTGATGAATCAGAGTAATTTCTTTCAGATTATGTTATGTGTAAGTCATATTTCTGAAATCTCATTTATGGTATCCTTTATTCAAACAACAATCATTTAGTAATCCCCAATGTATCTTTAGTGTTCAGAGGCACATGAGAGAAGCAGAAAATTTTGTTTTTCTTTTAGGATTGTAATCTTCTTTTAGTTTGGGACAAAAAGTCATTTATCTTACTTCTAGCATTCTTTGGGTCTTAGAATTTGGAACACTACTTTGCTATTACACTTGGCTTAGAGGCTTTATACAACTCTTAGGATTTTAATCATTTTCAGAGGTTCCATTGAAGCTCTACCAATAGTTTTGTATATATACCTAAATATATGGTTATATCATTGTGGTTTATTTTGCAGCGATAAGCACTGAAATATTTTCTGTAATATCAAAATGCTTCCTGTTTCTAATAAAACATTCTGGCAAGGACAAACTTTTGTTTAAATTTGTTCTTTTTAGATTTACATGATATACATGAAAATAGAGTGTATTTTGATATATTATACATACATGGAGGATAACTTATTCTAATTAGGATCCCTTTCTTGTGGTTGTACATGACGTGCAGTTTCATTGGTGGTGTAGTCATATATGAACATAGGAACATTATGTCCGATTCATTCTCCTAGCACAAACCTTTAATTGGCCTTTGTATTTTAATTTTAAAGCTGTAACCAGAATTTTATCTGTGGGCAGGTTGGGTAATGGAGTATAACCTGATACAGTTTTTTAAAAATTGGTTAGTGCATGCTTTCAGAGGCAAGAAGAGGCAAGAAAAGACAAGAACATCTTTAGATATTTCTTTTGTTCAGAAAAAAAATCACTGACTTTTTATAAATTCTGACCTTCAGGGTATTATTATTATGACTGAAGTTTAGTTGGAAGATGATAGCCAAGTTTTTCAATAATGAATAAGGGTGACAATTACCAAGCTAATGAAGACTGTGTTTCCTAAACCAATGAGAAATTTGAAGCAACAGATCAAGGAACAAGGCTCTAGAGAAGTTGTTAATTGAGGGTGAGATTGTCTACCCCTGTTTAAGTTAGACTGTCAGAAGATTTTTTTGTATAAATATTTTATTCTGTTTGTGCTGTGTAGATTGGTCTTGGAAGAGGTGAGTCGTATAGTTACATGCGTGATTCTAGCCACTAACCTCAAGTAAAATGAACCATTGCATTGTCTATAAGTAGGTTTATAATCAATATGTACAAACCAAGCCAAGAATTCTTTTCTTGAAATGTCTGGAAATAATAATAGAAATTATCTCCATTTAAGTAAAGCTTCCAAATTTTCCATGTGCTCTTGATGTTCACTACCTAGTTTCATTTAATAAGGGAAAAAATGATAAATTGGGGTACAGAGAGGTTAAGGTACTTGCTTCAGACCTACAAATCAATGAAGAAGGACTCAAATCCAATTATTTTAGCTGCAGATCTTTCTTTGCATTATATAATGCAGCCCAGTAAAGTTTAATGGCCCAAGCACACCGTGAGCTCCATTTAGGAAATGTCTGATGAACACATGCATTTGTAGTAGACCTTTGTTTTTAAAATCATGTGTTTATTTAGTGTGTGTGTGTGTGTGTGTGTGTGTGTGTGTGGTACTGGGGATTGAACCCTGAGGCACTCTACCACTGAGGTACATCTTCAGTCCTTTTTGTTTTTATTTTGAGACTGAGTCTCCTTAACTTGTCCAGGCTAGCCTTGAACTTCCTCCTGCCGCAGCCTCCCAAGTTGATAGGATTACAGGCATTCACCACCAAGCCCAGCTGCAGTAGACTTTTAAAACTTGACTGTTCTCTCAATTAATCTTTTATTTGGCTGATGCACAATTCATAATGGAGTCAACTTGCCTGCCATGTGACTCCACACATCTAATGGTGACAAATCGCATTTCACATTGCTAGGTTTTTTACAGAATGTACTCCATCTGCTGTAGATCTATCTCTTTTTGAGAAATGGGAATGTGAAAAATATACTTGTAGAACACAAAACATCTGTTAGATTTTTTTTTGTCCCTCAATATGATATGTTTAGCAAAAAAATTTAAGATAAGAAATAGCATGCTGCTTACAAGTTATGGAAGTTTCAAGGGAAATAATTACAAGAGTTAGCTTCTGAGGGATGGTTGTTTTTATGCTTAAGCTTCTAGATGACCCTTGCATAAAGTATATCCCAACTGATCCAACTTGACTGTGGCTTTTAATACCATATACAAAGAAAAATTTAGCCTAAAAATGAATGATTGTAACTTACAAATGGTATAATGGGGGAACACACAAAGCCAACATACTGAAGTGTTTTCTGTTATTTATACTAAACAGTTATAGAAATTATATAGATGTAGGATATAATGACTGTAAATTATATACCTTCTATAATAGTCTTACTCAGTAACCTTTATCCTCTACCATGAATAAATCCCTTTCCAGAAGTGGGATGGGAGTAAGAAAAAGACCAAAAAGTTCAGACAGCCCTGAATTAGACAGTATTGGGTGTAGCTGAGCACTCTCTTTTGAAGAAATATGCATTCTTTCTTCTTTGAACTAATAGAAAATATTCTCATGCCTTGTTTTCTCTTAACCATCTTTTATCATTCTTGATAATATGGCTCATATTTTAAACAGTTGTATACTAGATTATCTTACCCCTTAATTAATTCCTTTCTATGAATAAATACATAGAAAACTGGTGGGGTGCATGGTGACAACTAAGATACGGGAAATAGCTATTGTTCCCTATAAAATAAACCAGGGGCATTTTATTATTTACAACTCTTGAATACCTATGCAGTTACGAAAGAACCATCACAAACATGCAGGAGGAGAGCAAAAATGTTGGTCCTTTAACATCTGTTTTGGAGATACTGAAATTTGTATATTACTTGTACTGGGGAATCTGTAATTTTTAAAAAATAACTCTTGAGATAAATATAAAGTAGATGTTCATGTTTTCAAGTCTCCATTTCAGAAAGATGGAAGGTGAGCTGTTAACCAATTTAAGTTTAAGGTTTTTTTCTCTTTTCTTTCTAGTCATGAATCTACACTGTCCATAAATAAAATTATCATGTAAAATCAGAGGACTTATATGTGCTTTTACCTAAGTCTTTCTGAGATAGAGGGAATTGTAGCTTTACAAATATCTAGCAAACTTGCAGACAACAAAAATCAGTGTAGGCCAAGATTAAAAAACACTAACAAAAACACTTAACCATTCCAACAAACCTAAGAAGCACAAGCTTAATTTAACTTTAATTAACTTATAATTCTAGAGTTCCTTGACCTGTTTTTCCTCAGTTTTCTTTGCAAAATCAAAATAAAGTCTTTTTCTAGTTTTATTAAAGAATGTCCTTAAAAAGAGACATTAGTAGTAGGAAGATTTTAAGGAAAATATTGAAAATGTTTTGCATATTCAAAAAGGGAAGTTTGAAGACAAAATAAGAAACATTCTTCTCCCACAGTTATTCCTTAAGAGTGCCATGGGTATGTTTCCACTCAGCCAATACAATCATCAAAGAAGCCTGGATTTTAATGAGATGGGTATCTCAGAGATCAAACAAGTGACAAGAACAGTCTCCTTTCCTCATGTGTCAGGCTTCAAAACCCAAGTGGCCCCTGTGCTTTTCTGTAGTTTTTTAGGATGTAGGAATGTTTCATGAAAAATGCTTTCTTTGCCCATTGTGTTACGTCAGCCATAGGCCAAGGCATTATTTATGCCATTTGCAGAACCACATGGAACATGCTTAGCACTTACAAAAATGTAAAATCATCTGCAGGCAGTGTTCACCAGTATTAACAATCATTGATAATTTATCATTTCCCATTGGTGTTATTTAATCTAATTTTTCAAAAAACTGGAGACAAGTGACAGAAGAATGCCTTCAGATTAGATGATGGACGTGTCCTGTTAGAGGACTGGAGAAACATTATAGTAAAGACAGGCCCAGCCTGCCCGGAGGAGGGAGAGCACTTGTGTTATCTCCAAAGATAACCAACATTTGTGTCTAAGGCATTTCCAGAGGGCTTTATTTATTTATTTATTTATTTAGTACTGGGGATTGAACTCAGGGGCACTCTACCATTGAGCTTATATCCCCAGCCTTTTTACTTTTTATTTCGAAACAGGGTCTCACTAAGTGGTTGAGGGCCTTCTTTAAGTTGCCGAGGCCTCAGCCTCCTGAGTCACTGGAATTGCAGGCATGTGTCACTGAACACGGCCTCCAGAGAGCTTTACCTTTTTTTGTGTGTGTGCTGGGTTCTGTGTTTATGAAATGGGAGCAAAAGAAATGGTAACTTTTTTTCCAGCTCTGCTGGCTGCTTTCATGGACAAATGTATCACCGATGTTCTCTGGGATTTGATTTTCTCAAGTATAAAATTAAAAATTTGGACTGAGATATTTATGATCATTTTTCTCTTTAAAATTCTAGGATTCTAGAAGAGAATAAAGAGGGGAAAACCACGGGGGGATCATAATAAGTTTTCTATTTATTCTTCCCACCCCTGGAATAACCTTTTGGAAGTAGTGTTTTTTGTTTTCAAGGTCCTGTCTACAAATGTGTGTGAACAGAGGACATCATGTAAGCATAAACATTAGAAGTTTTATTAAGCTATTAGAGAAAACTTTCTCCAGGAAGTTTTCTCTAATAGCTACCTCCTGCACACCTTTAAAAACACTTTTTAATTCCTGACTCCCTTAATGTTCCATCTTCTGTATGCTTCTGTTTTTTTGGATTGTACTTATTTATTTCCTGTTCTCTTTACTGGACTGCTAGTTCTCTGAATACAGAGCTCAGTTATCTTTTTAACACCAGTTCCTCACATAGATCTTGGCATATTAAAAACACTCAATAAATATTGTTGGAATAAATATTTTTTTTTGGTTTACACATGCTATCTCACTACATCTGCATAGTCATCCTATCTATAAGAACTCATAGTGGAAACAGAAATTTCTTATGTCACACTGCCAATAAGTGTGAAAACAAGATTCTACTTTTGCTCTCTCTGATTCTAAATTTGAATTCTTTCTACCTGGTCAGGCTGCCTTCCACATAGAGTTATGAGTTGGCTAGAAGGGCTTACACAAAATCCAAATTTGGTTTCCAGCTTGATAATCATGGGGATAAATTTGGCCAAATTCAATGCTTACAAGCAATTTTATTTTACATATTTTATTTCTTTAGTCATATCTTTAGATTTTTTTAGTTGTAGATGGACATAATTGCTGAGAGCCATAGCCATGTAGGAATGATGCATGGCAATTTCCTTGTCAGCCTACCCAATGTTGCTTAGAGGGAGGACTCTCCATTGTGGAAATGGGCTTGCCTTGGACCCAGGTCATTTGCAGTGACATTGCATGAATGTTTGAGAGTTTTGGTTGAAAGGTGACCCTGCTCAGGGATTAGGGTGGATCTGAGTTTAGGGTGGATCCGGGTTTAGGGTGGATCCTGCTGGGAATAGGGCGTATCCTGCTGCCTCAGGCGCCCGCTCCTGGAGTTCCCGTGGAGTTCTCGCGGGGTTCTGAGAGTAATTGGTAGGCAGAGCCCAGTGAAGGGAGTGTATTTTTTCCCAGAACGTGCGTGTAGAGCCGGTGAAGGTTCAGGAATAAAGAGTTGCTGTTGGAATCTACAAGGCTTGTGTGGCGGCTCGGTTATTTTGTGCCCAGCCAGACTGCGGCATTTGGTGGCCCGTACGGGGAACGCTTCAAGATTAGAGGTAAGTGAAATTGCTCGCCCCTGAGGGAAGGCGAGAAAATGGGTGAGCATTTCACTTTCCTCTAAGCTTCAGACGTTCCCCATACGGGCCACTAAATACCGCAGCACTAAGCCCTGATGAATCCAAATTTAAAAAGTTTAGAGTAAAAAGGGTTATTTTATCTTTGGGGGATATATACCCCTTTCCAATTCCCTCTTTTTGCTTTAATAAGTACGTTTTAATAGTTTGATGAGCTCTTTCAACTATGCCTTGTCCCTGTGGATTGTATGGGATTCCTGTTAAGTAAAACATTAACTGATTTTTCTTCAGGGATTATGTTCCAAAATATCCTATATGCATCCTTTGGAAATTTAAAGATTCTTTTAAATTCAAATCTTCCAAAAGCATTTTGCCTTAGTTTTTAGAATTACTTTAGTCCTTTTAATTTTTTGATGTGGTTTTAAACCAATTTCCTTCTAGTTTAATGTTTTCTAAATTGGCTCTTGTCTATAAATTTTAACACCCTCATCTGAGACTTCTAATTTCTGAATAAAGAGTTGCTGTTGGAATCTACAAGGCTTGTGTGGCGGCTCGGTTATTTTGTGCCCAGCCAGACTGCGGCACATCATACTATTATTTTGTTTATTATTTTATGTGGTACTGAGGATTGAACCTAGTGCCTCACATGTGCCATCTCTTATGTGCCTATTTTCTTTAGGGAAAATAAAGTTGAGTTAGATGTTAGATGCTTATTTTGAATTTTTAAAGTTATAGTAATATATATATATATATATATATACACACACACACACACACACACACACATACATATGTGTGTGTGTTAATACTATATATGTATATATATATATATATATATATTAAAATTTTAGCACTATATACACACATATATGTTAATATATAACATTACAGCCTTTGCCTATTCTCTGTCTGGGCCCCATGATGGGTTCCACACTTTCTATTTTTTTTTTTTACTGTTTCACTGCTCTGTTAGGTTGACAGGATATCAGTGTGGCTAGAGAGTCTCAATATCTCATTCCAGAAGCCCTTGTTTTGACTTTTATTCCATTCAAATTGATTTCCTATTATATTCCCCATACTTTTTTCCAAATTTGGTGTGATTTCTCAATTTTCTCACTATATTCTTACCTTCTTTCTTCCCTTGGTCTTATTCTTCAGCTTTGTGGACAGATTTGAGTTTATTACATAACAGAAATTTCAACTTTACTAATATTTCTCCACTCTTCCATTCCTTTCCTCTTTGTTGCACGTTTTCTTCCCCTTGCCTCCCAAATGGCAGGGTAATGTTTCCGGGGTTGTGTCTTTTACTGTAATATCTCTCTCTCTCTCTCTCTCTCTCTCTCTCTTTCTCTCTCTCTCTGCACTGGGGATTGAACTCAACGTCACTCAACCACTGAACCACATCCCCAGCCCTATTTTATTTAGAGACAGGGTCTCACTGAGTTTCTTAGTGCCTTGCTGTTGCTGAGCTGGTTTTGAACTCAGTATCCTTCCTGCCTCTGCCTCTGGAGCCACTGGGATTATAGGTGTGCACCACTATGCCCAGTTCACTGTCATCTCTTGATTTGCTATTCTGCCATCTTGTATTGCCTACAATTTGAGCTATCACTTCTACAAGTAGAACTTTCAAATTTACATATGGCTATGACCATTTGTACCAATTCCTTACCTTTAATTTTTTTTTTGGAAATCTGCAATTAGCTGTATTTTACTCACTTTAAACTCAGCATATCATTATTCATTTATTATTATTATTATTATTATTATTATTATTATTATCACAAATGGAGTGCAATTTTTCATTTCTCTGGTTGTACACAAAGCAGAGTCACACCATTCTTGAATCATAAACATACATAGAGTAATAATGTCAATCTCATTCCACTATCTTTCCCACCTCCTCACCCCCTCCCTTCCCCTCACTTTCCTCTGCCCAATCCAAAAAATTCCTCCGTTCTTCTCTTGCCCCTCACTCCATTATGGATCAGCATTCATTTATCAGAGAAAAAATTTGGCCTTTGGTTTGTTGGGATTGGCTTACTTTGCTTACTTCATCCATTTAGCTGCAAATGCCATAATTTCATTTTTCTTTAAGGCTGAGTAATATTCCATTGTGTATATATACCACAGTTTTGTTATCCATTCATCTATTGAAGGGTATCTAGGTTGGTTCCACAGTTTAGCTACTGTGAATTGAGCTGCTATAAACATTGATATGGCTGCGTCACTGTAGTAAGTCCTTTGGGTATAGACCAAGGAGTGGGATAGCTGGGCCAAATAGTGATTCCATTCCAAGTTTTCTAAGGAATCTCCATGTGCTTTCTGTAGTGGTTGTTCCAATTTGCAATCTCACCAGCAGTAAATGAGTATAACTTTTTTTTCCACATCCTCGCCAACACTTACTGTTGCTTGTATTCACAATAATTGCCATTCTGACTAGAGTGAGATGAAATCTTAGTTTTGATTTGCATTTCTCTAATTGCTAGAGATGTTGAATATTCTTTTACATAGTTGTCGATTAATTGTATATCTTCTGTGAAGTGTCTGCTCAGTTCCTTACCCCATTTATTGATTGGGCTATTTGTTGTTTTGATATTAAGTTTTTTGAGTTCTTCATATATCCTGGAGATTAGTGCTTTATCTAATGTGCGTGTGGTAAAGATTTTCGTGCATCTGTAGGCTCTCTCTTCATGTTATTGTTTCCTTTGCTGAGAAGAAGCTTTTTAGTTTGAATCCATCCCATTTATTGATTCCTGATTTTGTTTCTTGCACTTTAGGAGTCTTGTTAAGGAAGTCAGATCCTCTGCCAACATGATGAAGATTTGGGCCTGCTTTTTCTTCTATTAGGCGCAGAATCTCTGATCTATAATTCATAGGTACTTGATCCACTTTGAGTTGAATTTTGTGCAGAGTGAGAGAGAAACATTTAATTTCATTTTGATGCATATGGATTTCCAGTTTTCCCAGCACCATTTGTTGAAGAGGCTACCTTTTCTCCAATGTATGTTTTTGGAGCCTTTGTCTAGTATGAGGTAACTGTATTTATGTGGTTTGTTCTCTGTGTCCTCTACTCTGTACCATTGGTCTACATGTCTATTTTGGTGCCAATAAGCATGTTATTATTCTGATCCTGAATAATCTTTTCTCCTTTTCTTTGTTTGTGATAATAAATGAGAGTTCTTCGTGTCATTTATTTTTTTTCTCTTGGTGCTGTTTAACCTAGGACCTCATACATGATAGGCAAGCATTTTACTACTAAGCTATATCTCCCACCCTTCTTTAAAAATTTTTATTTTGAAAGGCAGTTGCCTGTAATCCCAGCTACTTTTGACCTTGATCAGAAGTTCAAAGTCAGCCTCTGCAATTTAGTTCAAACTTATCTCAAAATAAAAATTAAAAAGGGCTGGGGATGTAGCTCAATTGTAGAACACCCTAGGTTCAATTTTCATTACTGTCCAAAAAACAGGAGTTTGTTGCATTGCAGACTCATGTGCACATTCTCATCAAGTTTGTTCTTTAAAAATCATTCATTTTTTCCTTATTTCTCTCATGCTCTATTTCCTTCATCTAAAAGCCTCCAAAAGTTTATCACCTCCAAAAGTCATGATCCTACCAATTGAAATCCTGACTGCCTTTCAAGGCCAGTTTAAGCACTTTCTCTTCCATAACAGGCTCTTCAGTGATTACAATGTGATGTGAATTTCCCCTTTCACTTCTCAATCTTTTCTCTAAAATTTACCAAAGTCCACCTTGAATTATAGGTATAGCTATAGGTGACACTTTATATGTCTTAACATATAAACAAAAATGTATTCCTCCCCCAAATGCTCAAGGGGAGGAACTGACTGTGAAACGTAATGTGGTTATGAGTTGTGACATTGTGCAAATATGATAAAACTGTATTTAATTAGATCACATAATTGTCCATGAGGGAATGCATATATAGCTTGTTCACTGTAAGTGGCTTTAGGAGAATGGAACCAGGTCTAGACTAAACATTTTCATTGACCTTCCTGGAGATAGACAGCTCTGTCTTTGCCATCTCTAATTATTGTAATTTTGTACTTACAGCACATGTGTTATAGGGAAATCTCTCTTGCCTCCACCACTTCCCCAAGCCCTGTTGGCAAGCAATGTAGGTAGTTGTTGAGATTCCATATTGCAAAGGCTGCAGTTAAACTCAAAACTATTTTGAAGGGAATTCATAGATTTCTGGGTTATGGATGGTTCTATCCAGTTAAAGTGAAAGGGAAACTAAAACAATTAAAATATCTTATTTGTGAGAACTGATAACCTATAAGATAACACCATCATTACTGAGCCAGGAACACCGAGATGTTGGGGCAGGAGTGTGAATTGGAGAAAGAGATGGAAACTTAAGTTTCCAGAAGATTCTATATTCTAATTATTTTTCAGTTTTTAATCTGCCTTTTCCTATGTAGATACGGTCAGAAGAGTTTAGTCTAATGATGAAAAATTTTCCTTAGGATTTGATTCCTTATGATGTAAGATTCTTATGATAAGTTCTCACAAGATTTCTGGAGCCTTTTATACAAATGTTTTTGTTATCAGGAAAGTTTGGTATAATTTTGGGGGCTGGGTGTGCTGGCACACACCTATAATCCCAGCAGTTCTGGAGGCTGAAATAGGAGGATTGTGATTTCAAAGCCACCCTTAGCAAAAGTGAGGCACTAAGTAACTCAATGAGACCCTGTTTCTAAACAAAATACAAAATAGGGCTGGGGATGTGGCTCATTGGTCGAGTGCCTCTGATTTTTTCCCTGGTGTATGTGTGTGTGTGTGTGTGTGTGTGTGTGTATATATATATATATATATATATATATATATATATATAAAATATTGGTTTGAGAGCAAGTTCTGGCTCTTGTTACTATGTGAACTTGGTCTGGTCACTTAATATCTCAGGTGACTTAGTTGCCATCTGTAATATGAAGTTATTACTACCCTCCTCATGTGGTTGTTGTAAAGATTGAGAATAATGCTGTAAAATTATTCACAACTTATAAAGCATCTTGTGAGTAAGCACCTAATGAAGGGGTTATGATAATTCTTAAAACCAAAAAAGCACAACTGTCCTTTAATTCTCACTCTAAGGCCTCTCTTGCCTTTTTCTTTTTTTTTTTTTAGTCTGAAACACTCTTCTACTCTTTTTACTCTGGGAATCCTATAGTAAATATCCTCATTGAGAGAGAGAGACCTTTATTGACCATTTATTAGTTTGCTAGATCTGCTATAACAAAGTACCACAGACTGGAAAGCTTAGATGATAGAGATTTAGAGGCTAGAAGTTTGAGGTCGAGGTTTTAGCAGCAGGTTAGGTTTCTTTTGAGATCCTCTCTCTGTGGCTTGTAGTCATCTTCTTCAGATGTCTTCACCTGGTCTTCTTGATACCTTAGAGTATTATTTTTCTATTATGATGATCGATCATTTTTTCAGTGCTTAGAACAGTGTGTTAGTCAGCTTTTTGCCACTGTGACAAAAATACCTAAAAAGAAAAAAAATTTACTTTGTCTCAGGGTTTTAGAGGTTTGGTTCATGGTTGGTTGGTTTCATTGCTCTTGGACAGAGGTGAGGTAGAACATCATGGTGGAAGGGTGTTGTAGAAGGAGGCTTCTCAGGTCATGGAAGCTGGGAAGCAGAGGGAGAGAGCACAAGGAGTCAGGGACAAAATAAATAATCCTCAAGTCATGCCTCTGGTACCCACCTTGTCTAGTCACATTCTACCTGCCTACAGTAACCACCCAATTACTCCATTCAAACTATTCATCTATCAAGTGGATGAATTCACTGACTAGGTTATGATTCTCAAAATCTATATTATTTCACTTTCTGCATTAACACAGGAGCTTTTGAGGAACACCTAATATCCAAATCATAACAAATAGTGTCTGACATAGAAAATGTTTAATAAATTAGCCATTATTCATTATTCTTTTTATATGTGTTGAAAAATGAATAAGTGGATAAAGTGCCTTATAACTTAAATGTCTCTGATTTTTGTGTATCAATTTTTCACAAAGTAGAGTTTTTGATTTTCAGAATGCTATATCCATCACAGACCACAGGAGCAAATAAGTTCTTTTGGTGCAGAAAGTTTTGTGATTCTAACTGCATCTTTGTGTTTTCTCTTCTTGCTTTGACTGCATGAATTAAAATTCTTTGCTGGGTATGTTTTCTATGTACTTGCATTAATGATGGAGTTTCTTTTTTTGTATGTATATATCTATATTTCTTTAAAATTTAAGATTAAATAGGAAAACAATATCTACAAGATAGAATGACTCTGGATTCCAGAAAAACTAGAGATCAAAAGCTTAGCTCTCGCAGGAGTGAATTCATGAAAACTGGGTTCCAGAGAACTTTTGAGCAAACGTCAAAGGAAAACAAAGAAACGTAATCAAAGCCAAAGAAACTGTTTTAGAAACTGGCCTTGTTGGAGTAGAATCCAAGCAGGGCAAAACAACAGCTATATCTCCTTTGCATATCTAGTGTGTTCCAGGGGCATAAGTCACAAACCCCAGAGAGCCTACAGATTCTCAATAGGATCTGAATCCGGAGCACTTTGTACATCCCTGCCAGGATTGAGTGATGTGTTCAGATTGGGAGATCCTAACATGATCTAATCAGTTCAGGGATTTATCTTATCTGCTTTAGGGCTCTGTAATTCTCTGCCTGTGTGCAGAGGATCCTAGGTCAATCTCCATTCTTATGGGAAAATAAATAAGCTTTATTTCACAGATGATTTTTTGAAATATGCTAAACTAGGTTATTTTTACAAGTATGCAGAAAGTGATAAATTGAAAATGATGATGAAATGCATAAGGATTTACAATGTGTCAGACATTGTGGTGAGCGCTTTAGATGCATTATCATATTTAATTGTCACACATATATGAGAGAAGTAATATAACAGTCCAATTTAAAGAGATAGAAAATGAGAAATTCATTTGGCCAGGGGAACACACATTAAGAATTGAAGACCAGAGAAGAAAGTAGGAATATTTGTTTATAAACTTCTGTAATCTCCTTCCCTTCCATTCACATTTTCTGTGTATTTATGTTCCCTGTTCTGTGTGTGCTGAATAGTACATGAAGGTTACAGCTTTACATCTTGATATCCATTGTTTGTGGAAGATATTATAATTCCTAATTTTCCAGGGTGGATGCCACATCTTAAAGAGGTTTGCCCAGGGGTTTCTCTTTGAGAGACAGAATGATACGCAGTCATGCCAGACCTTTGAGTGAAAGCAGTAAAGGCAAACACTTTGTCTTATTATCACAACCCTACTTTCAACTGCTCCGTTTTTTATATTTGCAGTCCAGATGTAGTTTAAGACACACATTGCCGTTACCATAAATAGAAGGAGGAGGGGTCCCTGGATTAAGGAGTGGTAAATATCATACATACAGTTTTATTCATGTGAAGCACAGAGGCTTCCAAACAGGAATGTTTCCAACACAAATGTAGCATCTGTGCCTCGGCAGCCAGCTCTTTCTAACAGTGAACAGCTTCTTATTTGGACGGTGCTGGCACTAAACACCATGGCAGGAATGACTCTTGGCAACACCTTTATGAGCAGAATAAGATGGAGAAATAAAGTGCATATGTAAAACAGAGATTTGGCAAGTGGACCATCCAATTCTTGACATCCCTGCAAATTTACCCTCATTAAAAATAAAAGTTGAGACATATAACTTTCCCCTTCATTTCTCCTAGGATAATCCCTGAATTCCCATGTTGAATAGAAAATGCTAAAATATCAACATCTCAATGAATTACTCCCTTACCCAATAAACCCTGAAATTCAACCTCAAAATCCTGTAGTCACAGGCCCACTATGAGTGTGTTTCTTTTAACACATGACAGAATCCATGAACACTAATGCTGGGTGTTAGTTTTCTCTGGGGGTTGTAAATAATCTTAAACAGTATGCGTGGCTTTTTTTTTTCTACCACAAAAGTAGTCAAAAAGCTTTGGAAAAAAATATCTTTTTTTGTTCCCCCTTCATGAACTCTTTAGTATGGTATTGGGCCCAAGATAAGTAAAACCCAAGTGTATTTGCTCTTAATTAAAGCTCTTTTCACGGTGTACCCAGAGGCACCAGTTAAGAGTGTGCAAACCAGATGAGAGGAATAGTAAGTTCTCTGGTTTACTTTCCAGAGATTTTCTATGCATTTTTGTTTTGAGAAATTGGAGCTAGGAACTCAAGCAATAGGAGGAAAGTGAGTCCGTTAGTCATTCTCGTGTACTGGTGTTTACATGCAAGGACTTTAAAAAGAAACTGCCATACAGGGTAGAGAGTGTTCCCACCTTCAAGGAGATAAAGGGGTGACACTCTCCCCTGAATTTCTTCAGCATTCAGCTCTTCTAATATATTTGTTGTCAAAGCACATTGTTTTTATTCTTAAGCAGACTTCAAGTTCTTAGTCATATGTTTGTTGTGTGAATAGTTAAAATAAATATTAAGAATGTATAACAATTATTAAATTAAAATTAAGAAATGATAATTTCCTTTCTAGAAACAGGACACCTCAACAGATTCATAAAACTTGGAAACAATAATTTCATGTTTCTTATCAGATATAGGAACAAATGGTATAAAAAGCTGCTTTTCTTGATTCAGTTTCAATAGTAAATACAAATAAGAAAATCTTTCAGCGTTAGAACTCTGTATTCCACACCTGGGCCCCAGTCTCCTCCTAGTTTTATAACTTATATTCTAATTTTGATTTTTTAACCTTTTCCTCCTTTTCTTATCTGTAGAATACTAAGCAAATTTTATATATTATACAAAGTTCTTCATATTTTGTCCCTTTTAGTCTTCACAACAATTCTAAGAAAAGCATATTATTTCTTTTTTATACAGATGAGAAAATTGAAATTAAGTAACTTGTCTAACACTAGAACTAGTAAAAGAGCATCAGACTGACACCATCTAAAAACCAACATCCAAGCACTTAACCTTGTATGGTTGTTAGCTTTGACCAGGACATGATTATATTGCAGGGGCTTAAGAAATGATTTATTAATTTAACAAATGTTTCTGAATGCTTCTATTGATACATGTATAGTTCTGTGTCTTTAGGCTATAACAATAAATGATAAAAAAAGACAAAAGCCATGCTCTAGCGAAACATATTACAATGAGGAAAGCATAATAAAAAAAACCAACCCTAATATTCCAGGTAACGATGACATGAAGAAAATGAGACAGCACAAGGAATACAGAGTGACTAAGGAGACAGGATGACTCACAGTTTTTCTAATAAAGTGACATTTGAGTAGACAACTGAGTAAAATGAGGGAGTAAGCTACATAGCAATAGAGAATGTTTCAAGCACAGGCACAAATAATACAAAGTCTTGGGTATACTTAAGAGACACTTGAGTGCTCTGTGTAGCTAGGGTGGAGTGACCTAAGGAAACAGGATTTTATTCTGAATGCAATGGGAAGCTGTTACAGGATTTCTAAGCAGAAGCATGACACTATCTGATGTAACTTTTTAAAATAAGGAATTGTCTGGCTGCTTGCTAGATATAGGATAAATTACTAGACCAAAGCCAGTTTCAAGGTGATCTGATAAGACATACTTATGGCTTGCATGTGGCAGGAGTGGTCAAAGAAGTTTCCACCTGAGTCATTGAGTTGCCATTTGTAGAGACAAGGAATGGTGAATGTGGAGGTGGAAGTAGAAATAAGAAAACAGGAGTTAAGTTTTAGAAGTGTTATTTTTGAGATGTCTAATAGACAAATATGGAATCCAAAGGTGGGGTTGGAGATATACACTTAAAAGCTGTAGTAGGTTGTGTTATCTGAAGCTAGGAACTGGATGAGATCACAGAGCGAGTGCTGCTGAAGGATGGAGAGACCTGTAGTCTGGGGCATTCTAGTGAAAGGGTTCTGAAAGATAAATAGCGACCACTAAGAGAAGTTGAAAAGGATCACTCAGAGAGCACTAAGAGACAGAGTGCCATCATGTTTGCACTTAGTTGTTTTTACACACACCACTTCTGACAAGAAATATGTGGGTGTTCATTCTCACACCAAACAATTCACCAACTCTCTGTACACCAACTGGGAATCCAAAAATTTATTTCTATTCTGATACTAACTACCTGAGTAAGTGAAGACCCCATATGTCAACTACTAAGTTCCAAATGATAGCAGGATCCTACGCACTTCAGATGCCAGTCAAGTTGCAGGCCTGCTCTATTTTTGACTGACTAGCTATAAATTGGGATTTCAAAGATACCATCCTCAGATTTGATAATTTGATAATTTGATAATTTGCTAAAATGGATTACATAATTCAGGGATATCCTTTGCTTATGTTTACTGGTTTACTATAAGGATATAACTCAGGAACTGCCAGAGAGAAGAAATACATAGTGCAATACATGGGGGTTGGCTCATAGCTTCCATGCCCTTCCTGGCACGTCACCCTCCCAGTACTTCCATGTATTCACCACACTCAAACTCTTAAATCACATGGGCATAATTGATCAAATCCCTATTAATTATTGGTGATTGACTCAATTTTCAAAACCTCTCCCTTCCTTGGAGGTCAAAGGTGGGACTGAAAGTTAAAACCCACCAATAGTGCCTTGGTCTTTCCAGTAACTAACACTCATCCTGAGGCTATCTAGAGGCCTACCAAGAGTCACCATATTAGAATGCAAATTTTTGCTTGGGTCACTCAGGAAATTCCAAGGCCTCTTGGTGCTCTGTGTCTGGAATTGGAAGAAAGAAAAAGTATTAGAACAAAAGATGCTCCCATCATCCTGTTACTCAGGAAATTACATGGGTTTCAGGAACTGTGATTCAGGAACAAGGCAAAAAGAATAAATATTTATTTATCATGACGCCACAGTGAAGAAAATGATTTAGACAGGGAAGGGCAATCCATTGTCAACTGCTGCTGACATGACAAGTAAGATGAGGATTGGATTTGGCAAGGTGTGGTCCTGACAATAACAGTTTTCAAAGAGGTGTAGGGAAGGCAACCTTGGGTCATTTGAAGAGAGAATAGAGGATAAGTGGGGGATACTCAGTATATATAGAATTTTGAAGATTTTTGTGTCAATAGAGAGCATAAATGTTGGATGATAGCTAGAGGAAATGTGCACAGAAGAGTTGCTTTATAAGATGAAGCATATTAGCAGATTTGACAGTGAGGTGATCATTCAAGTAAAGGGAAAAAGGTGATCAGGAAAAAAGGAATAATAATAATTATTATTCTATTTATTATTATTACTACTAATTATTACTGGTGTTGTACAAAGAGAACTGCTGTTTAAGTTTCATATCTGAAAGCACTCCAAACATTTGTATTTGCCAACATTTATTGAGAATTTACTGTATGAAAGGAATTATTTCAAACATTTCCAATTGTTGTCATTTTGCTTAATTTTCTAAATGCCTGTATTAGCTCCCTCTTAAACTTGGCTTAGTTAAGAATCTTCCTAACATCACATAGCAAAGGTTCAAATTTGTGCCCAAGTTTGATTGCCTTGAAGTAGGCTCTTAACCTTTGCTAAACTGCTTCTGGCCAGCTGCTTACTGTATCTTAGTTAGGCAGGATATCGGATCTTTTGAGGAGATTTCAACCATTTCCTGGCTATTGCAAAGTCAATAAGAATCTTATATCTTTTTTTTTTTCTTTCAATACTGGGAATTGAACCTAGGGGCACTCTACCACTGATCTACATCCTCAGCCCTATTTTTATTTTTGAGACATGGTTTTTCTAAGTTTCCCAGGCTTGTCTTGAATTTATGATCCTCCTGCCTTAGCCTCCAACGTCACTGTGATTACAAGCATGAGCCACCAGGCCTAGCAGAAATTTTATATCTTAATGAAAGTGTGACCTTGTATGATTAACTATTCCATATAGTTTACTTTTCACTTAAATATAATTGACAATCTGCAATCTCTGCAAATACCACTGGACATTATACAAATGAAAGGATCATTTTAGGATAGCAAGACATATATTTCCCTATTCTTAGAAGTGTCTTTGAGATCATTATATGGGGGAAATAGTAGAAGATCTCTTAACGAACTTTGTGACTTTAGCCAGTTATTGAATGTTTATTAGTCCAGTCTTCTTACCAGTTAAGTCGAGATGCTACGAATTTTGCAGGATTTTGGCAAGGACTGCATACACATAAAGGATAATGTATGTAAATTGCTTAGCACAGTGCCTGGCACTGAGTAAGCATTTAATAGAGCTCACTTATGATTTTCTTTTATTACTAGTTTGGAAAAGAGAGTTCTTTACTTCCAATGGAATTTGCAAGGAGTTTTAGGAAACATACAGGAATACAGGAATTGCTTCATTGAAAGAAAATGTTTGTAGAATTGAACAAGAAACTATATTTAGAATGCTGAGTTGTAAAGAGACTATCTCATGCTCCAAGTCTACTCAACCTAATTTCATTTGGGCACCATGTGAAACACATTTTTTCCATTATAAGAGTAACTTACCTAGACAGCTGGTTCAATTTATCTTATAAAATCAACATCTTCACAAAGCAGACATTTTGAAAATGTGCTATATTGTCAATGACCTAATCCCAGTGTTTTCCAAATTTCATTTAGTACTATAATCTCTTCTTATAAATAAAATTTTACACAGAATCTCAATAGGAAATAGATATAGGCAAACTGCTATGCTTAAAACTAGGTTTGGATTGGGTTCCCAACTCATTTTTTTCCTTAGCAGTTTCCCCTCCTCCCTTCAAGTGGGTCCTAAGTCACAACAATAGAATCTTGGGGCTCTGTGGAATCTAGGTTGAAAATACTTGCCTCAACTATCTGGGCCTTGAGGAAGTCAATACACGAATCTTTCAACAGTATCCATGAAGTATATGCTATCTTCTAGGCACTGTTGAGGGGTGGTAGGTACATGTATTAGTCAACTTTGCATCACTGTGAACAAAATTCTTGACCACAACAACTGGGAGGAGGAAAAATTCATCTGAGCTCATGGTTTCAGAGATGTAGTCCATAGCTGGTGAATTCCATTGCTCTGGGCCCAAGGTGAGGCAAGCATGGCAGAAGGGCATTGCAGTGGAGAGCTCCTTGGCTCCTGGTGTCTGGGAAGCAGATGGGGTTAGGATGCATAAGGAGCCAGGGATAAAAAAAAGATCCCAAAACCATGCCCCCAGTAACCTAACTTTCACCAGTCATGCCCTACCTATCTACGGTTACCACTCTCTGTTCAAATTATTAATCCATCAAATGGTCACAGCTCTCCTAATCTAATCTTTTAACCTATCTCTGAACAGTTATGCATCAACATATAGGATTTTGTGGGACATCTCATATCCCAACTTTAAGAGACACTATAGAGAATAAATCAGACCCAGTTTTAAATTGTGTAGGCTTTCAACATCGGGAAATGTATCATATCAAATGATTATAAGTCTAGAGCTAGAGAAGCTATAGAAGTATAGAATGGATCCCCAGAGATGGCCATGCCCTCGTTCCAGAAATCTATGAATGTGTTATGTTACATGTCAAAGGGAATTAAGATTAGATGGAATCAAATTTGCTAATTCGCTGATTTCAAAATAGGGAGATTTTCTGGATTACTGGGTAAATGCCATGTATTAATAGCCACAAGAAGAAGGAAACAGATGAACAGTCACAGAGAAGGAGATGTGATGATGGAGAAAAAGTCAGAGTGATTCAATATGAAAAGGACTCAATCTATCATTGATGGCTTTAAAGATGGATGGAGGCCATGAGCCAAGGAATGTGGTTGGTCTAGAATCAGGAGAAGGTAAGGGAATGGATTCTTCTTCACACTATCTGCCAGAAGGATTCATCTCTGCTGAAATATTGATTTTTACCTCAGTGAAAACTATTCTGGGCCTCTGACCTCCCAAACTATAATATAATAAAGCCAAGCCACCAAATTCATAGTAACTTTTTTTTTTTTTTTTACAGATACTAGCAATAGAAAATAAGCATGATGACCTTCAGTATTTCATAATTTAGGGATATCAAAAAATCATCAAGGGTATAAAGAATGGCACATATACCAAGGGAATAGAGTTGAGATATGTAAATCCATACATTTCTAGTCAGATGACTTTTGACAAGAGTACCAAGTCCATTCAATGGAGAAGGAATATTCTTTTCAACAGAGGTGTTAAGACAATTTCCATGTATGAAAGAATGAATTTGCCTCTCTTCTTCCCATGATGTGCAAAATTAATCTAGAATAATTAAACAATCTAATAATAAAAGTTAAAACAATGAAATTATTTTAAAAATATAGTGTCATTCGTCATGACTTTGGACTTAAAAATGGATGCTTAGATATAATACCAGAAATGGGAGTAATGAAAGAAAAAGTAGGTAAATTGGATATCATGAAAACTAAAAACTTTTGTGCTTTAGAGATCGTTATTAGGATGTAAAGACGTAAACTTCAGAATGGGGAAGTTTAGCATTTTGAAGCCCATAGAAGTTACCATGTTGTCCTCATCTTTTGGACTACATCAGACCTTGCCTTATATTGGGCTGTATGTTGGGTCTGGGATTGCATTCAACACTAGAAGAAAGGGTGGCCAGCCTCAAAGAGGAGTAAGTATAAAAAGATTGAGGCATGAGATTGAAACCATATTCAGGAGTCAGTCAGACTACTGATATTTATGGGACTGTGTCCTAGGTTAGCGCTGTCCCTAAAAGTTGGGTTATATGATTGAAGATGCAAGTGTGCTCAAAGAGCTTGGAGCCAAGTATGTCTGGAATATAAACAGAAAGATGGATTTGCTTATTCTCTAGCCTCAAGTAGACTTGTATAGACTTTTTTGTTTGTACAGTATGGTATAAAGTTTGACAGTTTCCCTTGTTAGCAAAAGTTCTGATGGTCAGGTGTTGAGTAGATTCATTTAATAGTTCAGGCTCAAAGTCATGATGAATAGAGAGCAGAATGATATATTCTTGGATTGCATCTTCAATCATATAACTCAACTTGTGGGATTTCTGGAACACATAATTCAGAAGACTGATCTTCTAAAGTTACTTGAGAGGTATGGCAGTGTCTGAGTTTTAACTTTTCCAAACAGGACTTTCCTATATATACAGTCTATATAGTACCTCTGTATAGATTTGAGGAAAGTGCCTTGTCCATGGCTTGATGCCAGAATCCAAAGTTTTTTGAGCAGGGTGTTGACTCTCAGTCCCTAGTCACTTTTCTAGGTGGGCATAACCTCTATAATCATACAGGGTGGTATCCTACTCTTCATGTGATACTTTGACCATGACTAGCAGGTATGGGCAAATCTCAACACGAGAGTATCTTGTATATTAAAATAAAATGTTTTAATTAGCCAATTGATGTGAACAGAATTAAGAAAACTTACTTTCTGACCAATCTTAAATGCAAAACTTCTATGCATTAAGAATCCTTGCTTTGTTCTCACATTACCATGTAAAATTACTGTTTTATTTTAGCTTGTTTTATTTCTACTTGGTTAGCTCTCTATATAAAAAGTATGCAAACATATATACAATGGAATATTACTCAGCATTAAAAGACAATAAAATTATGGCATTTGCAGGTAAATGGATGGAGTTGCAGAATGTCATGGTAAGTGAAGTAAGCCAATCCCCAAAAACCAAAGGCCAAATGTTCTCTCTGATAAGTGGATGCTGATCCATAATGGGGGTATGTGTGGATGGAGGAACTTTGGGCAAAGGTGAGGCAGAGAATGGGAGGGGCAGGGGGTAGGAAAGATGGTGGAATGAAATAAATATCATTACCCCAGGTACATCTATGACTGCACATATGGTGCGACTCTACATCTTATACAACTAGAGAAATGAAACATTGTGCTCCATTTGTGTACAATGAATCAAAATGCATTCTGCTGTCATGTATAACTAATTAGAACAAATAAAAAAATAAAAGGTATGCAAAAGAGGATTGCTTTCATTCTAGCAAACTAAATCCTTCATACTTATTCAAGATAAGATCTTGATTTTACTTGAACTTAGTTTAGCCTTGATTTATAGTGGGTAGTTATGCTTGGGCGTAGAAAGCAGGAGCAAATATTGGTCTAGATTCAGTGTTATAATGGGTGACTGGAGGATTTTCCTTGAAAATGTAAATCTCTAAACAAAGTATCAGACTAGATTTTATGTTATATTCAGTTTCAAATACCATTACTATTTCCTGCTACTACCATCATTAAATAAGGAGAGCTGTTTGGATGAGGAGGTATTGTTACCTCTCCCTGGTGTTTGGTTTTTACATTGCTTTACATTGTTTGTTTTCTGTTGGTCACCTTTAATGATACACTGCTAGGTCACTGGAATAGCCATCCATGGTAGATCTGATAGAAGAGCCAAAACTGATAGAAGAGTAGTCTCTTCCTTGGGTATCAGAGTTTGTTGGGCTATTATAACAGAATACTATGAGCTGATTTTACTTATAAATGACAGAAACTTATTTCTCACAGTTCTGGAAGCCTGAAAGTCCATGATAAAGATGCTGGTAGATATGGTGTCTGGAGAGGGCTCACTTCCTGGTTCATGGGATAGTACCTTCTCACTGTGTCCTCACATGGTGACAAGGACTAGCTAGCTCTCTGGGACCTCATCTATAAGGGCATGTTATGGATTATATACGAGGTGTCTCCCAAAAGCGCATGTGTGAGATGCTGTAGGAAAGTTTAGAGGAGAAATGATTAGGCCAGGAGTCTTAACCAAAACAGTGCATAAATCTACTTCAACGGATTCACCGGGTGTTAACTGTATGTGTGACTGGAGGAGGTAGGTCACTGGGGGCATGCCTTTGGGGTTCATATTTTGCCCCCAAATTTAGCTCTTTCTCTCTATTTCTTGGTGCAATGTGCTGAGCTGCTTTCTTCTGTTACCCCCTTCCTCCATGTTCTTCCTCACCTGGGGCCCAGAGCAATGGAGTTGGCCATTTATGGACTTAGACCTCAGAAACAGAGCCAAAAAACCTTTTCTTCCTCTAAAATTGTTCTTGTGGGGCCTTTTGGTCACAGCAGTGAAAAACTGACTAAAATAGTCACTAATCCCTTTCATAAGAGATTAGGTCTTACTTCCTAATACCATTACATGGGGGTGGATTTTAACATATGAATGGGAGCACATACATTCAGATCATAGCATGAAGTACAGTCATACTCCTCACATTCAGAATCTGGAGGCACAGTCCAGTTAAAACTCCTCAAATTCATTGTGATCCATAAATACATATGTATTTTTCTGCTATTGTCTATATCCAGAATTTGATATATGTCAGGAGAATATTCTGCAAGTCACAATATCCCATCCACTGATAGTCACTGATTACCTACTGTGGTCCAGGCAGTGTGCCAGGAGGTGGGAATAATATGTTGATCAGAAAGACAAGAGGCAGCTGGAATATGGTGCTCAGGCCCTTATCCCAGGGTGAAACGGTAACACAGGGTGGGGTTTCAAGCCTAAAAGCACCCACTTGGAGCAAGTGAAGGAGTGAGACTTAGGAAGTAAAGGTATGTAAACCCCAGGAGAAAGAGGGAGCTTGACATTTTTAGGGAGCTATAAGTAATTAGGTAGGAAAAGGGTACAGACTATAAGAAATGTATTGGTCAGAAACGGGGGTTGGTAGGAAGGCAGAAAGAGTAGTCAGGAGGCTGCTGTTGAAATTCAGGTAAAAGATGATGATGTCGGACCAAGGTATTAATAGTGGGATGATGAGAAGTGAGAAATTTAAGGGACATCAAAGAATGTGGAGCAAAAGGGTATATGGGGCGTACCAGAGACGAAAATATCATTCATGTATGGTTCTGATATCGCTGATTATCGGTGATGAGTCCTGCTTCCTCACATGTTGAAGTATAACATTAGAGAAGCATGCTGAGGCAAGCATATAAAACAGGGCTTATTTAAAAAGGGATAACATGGGCTGGGGTTGTGGCTCAGTGGTAGAGCACTCGCCTTGCATGCACATGGCACTGGGTTCGATCCTCAGCACCACGTAAATGTAAAGATATTGTGTCCACCTAAAACTTAAAAAATAAATATATTTAAAAATAAAAAGGGATAACAGACTTCTCTTGGAGGGAGAAGGGAGCCATAGCTGGTATCCTGCTATCCCAAGAACTGAGGGTGTTTTTCCTTTTTTATATGTCCTAGGCTTTTTTTTTTTTTTTTCCCCCTCCTGCTCTCTTCTCCTTATCTCTCTCCTTCCTGCATATGGTACTGACCAGGCTCAGGAGATGCTATGGTGGGATGGCCAAAAAGTGAAAAGCCGATGGACAGGGGAAAGGGCCAGATGGAACAGCCCAGGACTCTTTAATTAACAACTTTTATAACTCCCTCCCTGTAGGGAGGGAGGATTCTTGGGACAGATTAAGTTAGCAACAGGTTGGAGCAGGGCAGATTATCTTGATAAGAGTAGAGGAAGAATTCGGAAGGCATTTCAATCACTCAGGGGGTAGTCTCCAACTTCCCAGAATTAAATTGGCTCGATTTATCTATGTATACTGACTGCCTGTTTAAGTCTGGCTTCAGTTCCTGTGTTTCTGACTTCAGAACTGGGTGGGATGTTGCAGCTATTGACAAGAGGGGAATATTGAAAACAATAATTCTTGAGGGGCCTTTGTTTCATATGCAGCAGCCTGCATGGTTACTATTTCTAGTATTTCGGTCAGGTATCCTAGAGAACTAGCCTCCTTCCTGAACTTGGGTTATTACAAGGTTCTGATCTCTCCTTTGTCTCCCTGAGGGCTAAAATCCTTTGTCTACAAACAGGATTTTCCACCTCTGATCTCTAAGTTATGGACAGAGTTTCTTGGATCATATTAGGACACCCAGCGTACATTTCTGTTCAAATTCCGTTTTGCAGTGTTCAGTCTGACCAATGTACCTCTGGTACTGATACCTGCAAGGTGCCTGAGGTCACTTTGGTACTACTTTTTGTCTTTCTCAGTTCCTGGAAGCTTGAGGAATGATTTTTCTCCTCTCATGGGACCCCAGAGCCTTGCAGCCATGTCCCAGATTGGCCTGAGTGATAACACTATGGATAATGGGATGTGGAAGCTTTAGCAGCACCGGTAACTTTAACTCTGCCTTTGACAGATGAACTAACATCGAATGCCACTGAAGCTGCAGGAAGGGCATAGTGTCCCATTATTTCCCAAAGAGCACATGGCTGGAGAGTGGGCCCTCTGTTAAGTATCAATCATTTTCACCTTCTTAAGCTATGATTTGAAGCTAGTTCCTAGTCCTACAAACTTAAAACAAAGAGCAACCCAACCAAAGAGCGACCTAATGATAATTAGATGGCTCTCAAACCATTAAGTTGCCTCTTAAAATTCTCACCTGTGGTGCATACACAACATGCAACACCTTTACTCCACGTGCAGCCTCTCACTAGGGATTTATAGCCAATTATCTTATGTGTGGATTTGTCAGAGTGCTTAAGTTAATGTGGCTCATTAAAACCTCATGGAAGTAAGTGACTCACAGATCCCTGCTGGTCACCTCTTCTGGTCAGGTTTTCACTGCTGACAGGCAATGGAAAGTTGACTAACCAGCAAATCTGACAAGCTAAGATACAACTCAGAAGTTTAAAAGCTGTGCAGGAGCTTTGTGAAAGCCTCATGGGCTGTGGTGCTGGGGATTCAGGCCTTTCCCCAAGAGAAAGGGCATACTGGCTAGTGTTTAGGGAGGCTGGGAGCAGTCAAAGTGAAATGTTCTGTGATTGCTTTTCTGTATGTAATTGTATGGTGCTGAGAACTCTTGCCAGCCACCTCATTTCCTCCTTGAGAAAAGGTTGGCGGTCATGGGTAGTGTTTTAGTCAACATTTTCGCTGCTGTGACTAAAGGACCTGACTAGAACAATTATAGAGGAGGAGAAGTTTATTTGAGGACTCACAGTTTCAGAGGTCTCAGGCTATAGACAGCTGGCTTCATTCCTCAGGAGGTAAGGCTCGAGATGAGGCACAACATCATGGTGGAAGAGAGTGGTGGGGGGAAGCAGCTCACATGATGATCAGTAGAGAGAGAGAGAGAGAGAGAGAGAGAGAGAAAGAAGAGAAGAAGAGAAGAGAGACTCCACTCTCCAGATACAAAATATATATCCCATAGCCACATCCCCAATGAACCACTTCCTTAGCCACACCCCACCTGCCTCCAGTTACCACTCCATTAATTCCATCAGTGATTAATTTCCTGATTAGGTTAGAACTATAACCCAATCATTTCTCCTCTAAACCTTTTTGCATTGTCTCACACGTGAGCTTTTGGGGGACACCTCATATCCAAACCACAGCAGGGAGGCAGAGGCATGAACCCCAGATAAGAAAGCAGGAGCAATTGATAGGGAGGGGGATGTCAATGTCCTCTTTCTTTTTTCAGAGATAATGGATGTGAGCATTAGCATTGCTATGAATCTATTTGCCCATTGGTCTATGCTAGCTTCTCCAGCCATGGCAGAGTAGATGAGCAGAGTGAAGAAGCTGCAGTACATCTGAGAAAGAGCGATGACTTCTTGGAGGCCAGAAATCCCCTAAATAAATGGTAGGAGATGCCACTCAGATTTTGACTGGAAAAGGGAAGTTTCTATACCATAGTTATCAAGAGATGGGTCATGGAAGGTCCCATCCCTGTTACTATTTGGCACAGGTAAATTCTGACTTGACATGCTGGAATAACCTCAGTCTCCAAGAAGCTGGTGCAGCATCCCACAGGGTACACACTTTGAGGTGTAAAGTTGAACTTTTGATGGAAGTGCTTCTAAGCACCTCTTCAGAATGTACAGAGACCATTCATTGTCTACTCTGTGCCTAGTGGAGAGTTCAACACAGAGGGTCTAGAGAGAGATGAGAACAGCATGCACTGGGAATAGTTATAGGCAGTAACATAGTCTGGCTCTGAGTGATGGCTGGAGTAAAGAAGTACTGAGCATATAAAAGTACACCCACTTCTTACTCTCAAGCACATTACATGTGACTCCCCAGTTTATATTCACAATGATCTTATAACGTTAAATGTTTTTGCCCCTGTTATACACAAAAAATACAGAAGTCATACAAACAAACGGAATAACTTGCTATCCAAAAATGTGTTATTAACTACTTTTCATGCTGTCTCCCAGTTCTATGTAGTTCTGCTAGTAGCTAAGTACTTCAATTCTTAATGAGTTCAATTGGAGGAAGAAATTTCAAATTTTTTAGATAATCTATTAGGTTCGGGCTGATTACTGTAAATGGGCTGACAGCTCAAGGTGAGGAGATTAAAACCAAATAAAATTCAAGTGCCTTGTCTCCTCTGGTGAGAGGAAAGGGGAAAAAACTGTCGATGACGTGCCAAGCACGGTGACTGGAACATAGTAGAAAGTCAAAAAACATTAATTTACAATATTATTCATCCTAGAATGATACAAATTCAATCTTTAATTTGAACTGGACTTGAAATCATATAAAGAGTCCGAATAACATTTCAAAATTTCTTTAAAATAGAAAGTTTCTTTTTCAAGCATAGGTTTAAAAAAAGATTTTTAAAAATTTCTTCTTCTCTCTCTCTTTTTTAATCTCCTCTAAATTTAGATCTAACCATTTTACCTTTAAGCTACTTTGTACTTAATACCCTTCTTTATATTAAGCCCAGAAGCATAGGATAGGGATGAATTAGGAATGGGTGAATCTAGCTGTACTTTTGACTTTACTGAACATCTCAGATGATTTTTCAAATGTTTTGGGCCCACTGAAATCCAAAACAGGTTTCACCCCTGCTTTTACTCTTAAGTTTGTTGCATGTGCAATTTAAGGGAAATTTAATCCATATGTTTCTGATTCGTTTACACTTAAATAGTCAAAATATTGTTTTTAATAGTTATTTGATGCCCAAGTAGCCTTTTGAACCTTTTAAATAAGCTTTTAGAAGCATGCATTTCTCTAGAAAACAGGAAATCATGTCTTTCCAAGGAGGTAAACTAATTTATACATCTAAAAAAATCAGGTTCAGTTGAAAACACCCCAAACCACAGGTTTTTAATGGTCTGTCTGCTTAGCAGATGAGCACTCAGCTTTAGACTAAATGCTGTTTGAATACACCTACTTTTTGCCATATAGGTGGACTGGACATCCATTTCAGTTGATATTGGTCTATCTTAAGTGTTAGTTAGATATGGGGTCCTGACAATTGGAATTTATCTTGTTTTTATTTTAGTGCAATTATTTTTATTTTGAATTCTATATCTCCTAATCAGAAGACAATCATAGTTCTTTATTTTCCAGATATTTCATTCATGTTGAACTTTCTGTGGTTTTCTTTTTCTCTCCCATTTGAAAGTAGCTGATCTCCAGTAAACTATATAAGAACTTCAATTGAGATGTGAACATTATATCTTACCTGCATGCCTGAGAATGAGTAGAATCATGATAGACCTAAAGGAAATCAAGTAACACATCTTGGCAAAAAGTAAATCAAGAGAGTTATAGGAAAAAGGGGGGTTTCATTAATTTAACTGAGTTTACAAATTTGTTTGAAAGGTCAAAGACACCTGCTTAGAGAAACCCAGAGTACAATTGCATGGACCCTCTCTTTCCATTGACTCCATTTCAGCTTGACTTCAGTGTTGTTCCTGCATCATTCCTGCTCAGAGGCCTTAATCTGTTGTTGTCTCTGCCTTGGAACTCCTATCTCATAGGGATCTAAAAGCTCCTTCACTTCATTTGGGTCTCTACTCAAGGAGGCTTTATCAGAAAGGCCTTCCTTGACCTACCCCCACCAAAAGGTCTCTCACCCTGCTTTATTTTTTTGTTATAGTACCTAATGAAAACTTCTTTTTTTACATTTTATATATCTTTTTCTTTTCTGTCACCACAAACTAGAATGTAATCTGGCTGCTATAATAAATACTATAGACTTATAAATAACAGAAATTTATTTCTCACAGTTCTAGAGGCTGGTGGGTCAAAACCAAGGCATCAGGTTCATTCAATTCGCAATTTATGGATAGTATCTTCTCACAGTGTCCTTATATGGCGAAAGGGACAACATAGCTCTCTGGAATCTCTTTTATAAGAACACTACCCTCATGAACTAATTACCTCCAAAAGACTCCACCTCTAAATACCATGACATTATGAATTAAATTTCAAGATAGGAATGGAGCAGTGCATGGGACATAACATTCTGCCCATAACGGTTGTATCATAAACTCTGGGTGGTTTACTACAGATGGATCATAGGGCTGCTGTGCTAAGATGTGTGACATTTTTTGCCCCCTGATGATGTTATAAACATCATCAAACACGGTAAGTAGGAGAATAATATTATTAGATTTGGGCTGTAGATCAGCAATCAGAGAGGTACAGGGACATCTCAAATTCAAATGAAATTTGCTTGAAGTTCAGATCGTGAGTAGAAGACTGCATACCTCTCAATCTCCCTGGGGATTTGGTAGAACTGGGAAGAGAAAGAAGTTGTTGGACTTCTGAGGCATTTCTGGCTCAAAATTCCTGCTTCTGCTGAATTACTTTAAGTTTATAGATCCTCTCGCTATCTTGTACATATTCCTAATCTTCATCTTGTGAATTAAGATGTATAATTTAGTGCTTTTCTTCTTTTTTGTTTCTTTCTCTTTCAGGAAATAACCACCTCAATTTTGTTTTCCTTTACCATGCAAAATAGTTGTGGAAAGAGAGACTACATTTTGTCTCCTGCCAAATAAAGCCACTTTGGTGGAAGTGTGGGTAAGAAATGGGCTGGAGGGATCAAAACAAGACAAGTAGACAAGGTAGGAGGCTGTAGTAGGGTAGAGTGCTGAAGGCCTGGGGTAAGGTGGTAGCAGTGGCAGTAGGAATGGAGATGGAAGAATATACTTGAGATATATTTATGAAATTGATTTCATAGGACTAGACCACAGGGGAATGTGGTTTGGAAAGGTTTCAAAGGGATTGTAAGGGATATGGGGTTCTGTTTGTGGTTTAGAATTTTGATAGGAAAAGTAAACAATGGTGACATTCATCATTGTTTGAGATACAGAATAAAATATGTATTTTGGAAGAATATTTATGAGTTCTGTTTGGGGCAAGTTGGATCTTAAGTACTAAATGGAGATGTTTCTAAAATATGTAGATATGGGTATGTGGATTTAGAAGAGCTTATGGACTGGAGAAGATAGATTTGGAATTCAGGTACTATGTTCAAGTGCAAATCCAAGAAATCCAGCCACAGGTTCTTAACCAAATAGGAAGTTGTTATTATTATTATTATTATTATTATTATTACCTTACAAGAAGCTCATGGTTAAGTTGTCCAGGACTTGTGTGGTAGTGTCACATTATCATTACTATTTCAGTCACTTTTTTATTTTACTTTTTATTATTTTGCTCTATCATCTTTAGTGTCTTTGGTTGGGTTTATTATATAGTATGGTTTAGATACAAGGTATCTCCCAATAGCTTATGTGTGAGACAATGCAAGAAAGATCAGAGATGAAATGATTTGCTTCTAAGAACCTTAATATAATCAGCGCATTAATCCAATTGAATGGATTAACTGGGTGACAACCATAGGCAGGTAGGGTGTGACTGCAGGAGACAGGTCATTAGGGGTGTGCCTTTGCAATATATATTTTGTCTTTGGTGAGCTTTGTAATCTTTCTCTCTCTGCTTACTGGTTATTGGATCCTGAGCTCTTTTCCTCTCCCATACCCTTCCACCATGATGTTCTGCCTCACCTCAGCCACAGAGCAAGGGAGTCAACCATCCATGAACTGACACCTCTGAAACTATGAGCCCCAAATAAACTTTTCCTCCTCTAGATTCTTTTTAATGGGTCTCTTGGTCATAACAGTGAAAAAGCTGATTAAAACAACTAGATGCTAAGTTTGAGGTAGGAATTCAGGTCATGAGATTCATTAAGGGAAGATTCTTTAGGAAAAAACCTGTCAGGGAGAGTGAGGCGGGGCTGGGAAAAAGAGATAGCTGGTAGTCCCTGGCCAACTAACTAAAAAATTAAAAGTGGTCCATGCATGAACTGATGATGAGTGTGTTATGATTCAAGAGTCATGATTAATTCAATTCTGTCAACAAGGAAGATAAAAAGAAAGAATAAAGAGATGAAGGAGCTCAAAGCATATAAATCTCATTCAAGCAGCTTGACTTTGAAAGGAAAAAAGAGTAAGGGAATATGCTAAAGGACAAGAGTCAGTGGAGAGGGAAGATAAAACATTTAGAAATGAGAAGAATGGTCAGTGGAGTGATATAGATATGGGAGGGAATCTAAAGTGTAGATGAAAAGATGAACTTTGGACACAGGGTGACACCTTTTTACTGGATCTAGGAGGGAAAGGCATTAAAATGAGTGTGTTTACATATAAATTAATGATGGTTGCAGTTGGGGAACTGAAGAATTCCTTGATGATTGCATTTAAATTTATTTAATCAGCAAAACACAGAAAAGGTCATCTGTTCAGCAAGGATGGGTGCAGCAGGAGATGACAGTGATGGAGGGAGGAGGATGTGGTGTAGCAGGCTTGGGGTGGTAAAACGAATGGCCCCGGAAGGCATGGGAGAGCTAGCTGATTAGAGTTTTCTAGGGACATTGTCTGTCTGCATTTCAGGCCCAGCTCTGATTGAAGATCATGAATTTATAGTATTAGCAATCACGGTTATGTGACTTTCTCTAGCAATGGCTTTATAGTTGGTCATAGCATCTGGGTGACAAGGGGGGCTATTAAATCAAGAGGAATCATATACACAATTCACATTCTAGTTCAGGTTGATAAATGCCTTTCAGTTACAAAGAGATTATGGAGAGACATGAATGTCTGCACCTACACTTAGGCCATGGATTGTTATACCAGGGTTTGATTTGAATGGATTTAGGGGTCGACTAATAGAAGTCTCCAGTTTCTCTTTGGTTATTGGTATTGAAACTGTTATTAAATGGAATCACAGAGATGGATGAACCTTTCAGTGTTAAGTTCAAAGTACGAAAAAACTGACTTACTTTTTTGCAAGTTCATTTGGGGTATGTTTGTGTCTACTTGATAGTCCTTTGGCTTAGAGCTTTCTATTCCACCTATACTTCTGTGGCTGGATAAATCTCTCTAAAATACGTCACCACCCAGAAACCTTCCATGGCTTGTCACTCCCTGTTATATATGTTATAACTGTGTTAGCCTGATGATGTTAAGGCCCTCCATAATTTGACCTCCTTCTACTTTATTTTCCCACTACTTCCCATACTCAGAGAGTATAGGTTCGTGGTTTAAGAGGACAGGATTTTCATTTGTATTTGAACCTTGCTTTTCAAAAGACCAGTTGAGTGATCTTAAGAAATTTAACTTTTAGTTCTAGGACTGTCACTAGTAACATGGGGATAATAAGATATACCTGATTGAATGATGAAGATAATGAAATAATATAATGTACTTAATACAATGATCTAATATACTTAATGCAATGCCTGGAATAGAGTGTATTTTCAGAATTTTATTTAATTAACTTGGCTTGCATAATGCTTGGAAACCTTGGGTACTAGTCTAAGTATAACCCTCTGAAATGGGTAATATTAGCATAAATTTTCAGATGAGAAAATAGAGGTATAGAGAAGTTAATTAGCTGACCATGTTAGAAGCTAGTAAAAGTCAGAATCACATTTCAAACCCAGAGGGTCTGTCTTCAGAGGCTATGATCTTAATCACTAAGTCATATTTCCTTTCAATAAATGGCAACTATTAATACTCTGTTTACTTAATGTCTCTTAAACATGTCATGTATATTTATTTCTACCTCCTGGTTATTATTCATATCATCCACGGGGCTAGTAAATGTCTTTCTTCCTTCCTACGTAAATCTTCTTCCTCTTTCAAGGCCTTGTCATTGTTTGCTTATTCCATATAACTTCTCATGATTCCTCAGTGATTTTTCTACTCTCTCAATCCATGGTTATTACCTACATGACTTAATTAGCACTGTGTTTTGATTGTGCCTATATTGCTTTATATTGTTATTTAATCTGGTTTTGGTTTTCAACTAGATAATACTTGTGAAGACGGGAACAATATGTTTTTCTCTGCATCCTTAGCACTGAATAATGGGAAGTTCAATTACATTTTTCTTTTTCTTTTTTTTTTTAATTTTTTATTGTGGGTTGTTCAAAACATTACAAATTTCTTGACATATCATATTCCACACTTTGATTCAAGTGGGTTATGAACTCCCACCTTCACCCCATACTCAATTACATTTTTCATAAGAGGTCTCAGATTTAAATCTCAGCTCTTATGCTTAATAAACCCAGTGACCTAAAACAAATTATTTGACTTCTTTTAACCTTGATAGCTTCATCTGTAAAATGAGCTTAATAAGACATCTATCTTAGAGTTATGGTGGGATATGTAAAAAGGGTATATGAAAAAGTTATAAGGTTCATTCTATAAAAGATGATTTGTGTATAGCATGGTCTCTGTACATATTTATTAAGTGAGTTAATGAATTGATGGATGCATGAAGAACTGAAAGAAATCAAAATACCTAGATGAGCTCTATCAATTTCTATTATCTTGTGCTAATCACTTACCCATTCTGAGTAAGTATACTTTTTCCTCTGTAGATCAGCAATGAGAAATGAGATACATAGAACACTTTGAAGTAATGCAGGCCTTTATGGTTCTCAGCTTTGGACTGAAATAAAAAGGTCTCTAGAATAGAGGAGAAAGGTCATTGAAGATAGGGTACTGACATGCAAGAGCAGGTGGGAAATTATAAAACACAAACTCTTCGACTTATCATTTTGCTCCAGTTAAATCCTGTCTGGGCTTTTGCATATAAAAACAAGCTAAAATTCCTTAGATTCATATTTTTGACAAATACATCAGTGACTAGCATATCTGAAGTTCTTCTCTTGGTTCCAGGGTAAAGAATTCCAGCCAGTTTCTCCCCAAGAAAGTTCAGCTTGAACTTACATTCTCTACCCACAAGAAGAGTCTATCCAAGATTTCAAATGACTGATGCATAGCATTTTAAGATTTGTCTAACCACATAACCCTGAATTTCTCATAACTATGTGAAAGTTCTCGATTCTTAGGCTTACTGGATTAAGTCCAGCAACTTTCACATTTTTTTTTCTTTCCTGATAAACCTTCCAAAATAAACCACTAGTTTCTAAGTTCTTAAAGATATTGAAGTTCATCTCAGGTATTTGTCATCTTTCTGTGGTTAAATGTCTCATGACCTGCTCACTCTGTGGTCACTTGCTCTTTCTGTTCTATTTAGATGGAAAATCGTGTTGCGTTTTACTCTGAGATCTCTAGTCTTCTGCTTAGAATTTGTCTTGGTTTCATTTTCCCCCCTTTTCATAGCCCTGATACGAACTCTATAGTCTTTATGTAATGGGAATGAAATAGAAAAAAAGACTCTAGCTACCAGTGGAAGAGTTGGGAAGATGAGGTTAAGAAAAACTTTTGAAAACAAGAGACATGAAACTACCTTGGAAGAAAAGAAATTTGAGTTGTGGGGAGAGAGTCTTCCAGGTAGCACTTAGCTCAGAAGACATACTACTTTTATCAGGACCTGTCTGTCCTATTTCCACCCAAAGTCTGTAATTATGTATGTCTTTTGCAGGCTCATCACAGTCCATCATAGTTCAGTGGGATTTAGAGTCTCTCTGTACTCACAAATAGGGATTGAAAAGAGTTGATTCAGTCTTTCCATGGCTGTCTAAGGTCCTGGAGACTGATTAGCGTGTTAGGGACAATTGCCTTTGCTTCTGCTCCCTACTTAACATCCACCATATGTGGCCAGTCTGCTTCCCTGACTCCTGCTCAGGCTCTGGTACCATTCTACCTATTTTCCCCTTGTCTTTTTCTCTAATGGAATATAAAGTCTAACTTTAATCCTAGCCAAGAGGCTGTGGATGCTGATTTCCTCACTGGGTTTCAGTGAGCCACTTTCTCTAGAACTGGAGTCTTATTTCTCCTTAAATTATTTAATGTTCCAATTGAAGACTTAATTCTCTACTTAGTATGAGAACCCCTAATGCTCAGAAATTTGAACATTAATGGAATATGGATAGAAGTAATGGATACTACTTCCACGACTGACCCATGTAAACCTCTTTGCAGGTCTCCATTCTTTCATATATGTGGATTTCTCCATTTCTTTTTTTTTTTTAATTTTTTATTGTTGGTTGTTCAAAACATTACATAGTTCTTGATATATCATATTTCACAATTTGATTCAAGTGGGTTATGAGCTCCCATTTTTACCCCATATACAGATTGCAGAATCACATCAGTTACACATCCATTGATTTACATATTGCCATACTAGTGTCTGTTGTGTTCTGCTGCCTTTCCTATCCTCTACTATCCCCCCTTCCCTCCCCTCCCCTCCCCTCTTGTCTCTCTGCCCCCTCTACTGACATTCATTTGTCCCCCTTATATTATTTTTCCATTTCCCCTCACTTCCTCTTGTATGTACTTTTGTATAACTTTGAGGGTCTACTTCCATTTCCATGCAATTTCCCTTCTCTCTCCCTTTCCCTCCCACCTCTCATCCCTGTTTAATGTTAATCTTCTTCTCATGCTCTTCAACCCTACTCTGTTCTTAGTTACTCTCCTTATATCAAAGAAGACATTTGGCATTTGTTTTTAGGGATTGGCTAGCTTCACTTAGCATAATCTGCTCTAATGCCATCCATTTCCCTGCAAATTCTATGATTTTGTCATTTTTTAATGCAGAGTGATACTCCATTGTGTATAAATGCCACATTTTTTTTATCCATTCGTCTATTGAAGGGCATCTAGGTTGGTTCCACAGTCTTGCTATTGTGAATTGTGCTGCTATGAACATCGATGTAGCAGTGTCCCTGTAGCATGCTCTTTTTAGGTCTTTAGGGAATAGACCGAGAAGGGGAATAGCTGGGTCAAATGGTGGCTCCATTCCCAGCTTTCCAAGAAATCTCCATACTGCTTTCCAAATTGGCTGCACCAATTTGCAGTCCCACCAGCAATGTACAAGTGTACCCTTTTCCCCACATCCTCGCCAGCATTTGTTGTTGTTTCACTTCATAATGGCTGCCAATCTAACTGGAGTGAGGTGGTATCTTAGGGTGGTTTTGATTTGCATTTCTCTGACTGCTAGAGATGGTGAGCATTTTTTCATGTACTTGTTGATTGATTGTATGTCCCCCTCTGAGAAGTGTCTGTTCAGGTCCTTGGCCCATTTGTTGATTGGGTTGTTTGTTCCCTTATTGTCTAATTTTTGGAGTTCTTTGTATACTCTGGATATTAGGGCTCTATCTGAAGTGTGAGGAGTAAATATTTGTTCCCAGGATGTAGGCTCTCTATTTACCTCTCTTATTGTTTCTTTTGCTGAGAAAAAACTTTTTAGTTTGAGTAAGTCCCATTTGTTGATTCTAGTTATTAACTTTTGTGCTATGGGTGTCCTATTGAGGAATTTGGAGCCCGACCCCACCAACTGTAGATCATAGCCAACTTTTTCTTCTATCAGTCGGGGTGTCTCTGATTTGATATCAAGCTCCTTGATCCATTTTGAATTCACTTTTGTGCATGGCGAGAGAAAGGGATTCACTTTCATTTTGTTGCATATGGATTTCCAGTTTTCCCAGCACCATTTGTTGAAGATGCTATCCTTCCTCCATTGCATGCTTTTAGCCCCTTTATCAAATATAAGATAGTTGTAGTTTTGTGGATTGGTTTCTGTGTCCTCTATTCTGTACCATTGGTCCACCCGCCTGTTTTGGTACCAGTATCATGCTGTTTTTGTTACTATTGCTCTGTAGTATAGTTTGAAGTCTGGTATCGCTATACCGCCTGATTCACACTTCCTGCTTAGCATTGTTTTTGCTATTCTGGGTCTTTTATTTTTCCATATGAACTTCATGATTGCTTTATCTATTTCTACAAGAAATGCCGTTGGGATTCTGATTGGCACTGCATTAAACCTATAGAGAACTTTTGGTAATATCGCCATTTTGATGATGTTAGTTCTGCCTATCCATGAACAGGGTATATTTTTCCATCTTCTAAGATCTTCTTCTATTTCTCTCTTTAGGGTTCTGTAGTTTTCATTGTATAAGTCTTTCACCTCTTTTGTTAGGTTGATTCCCAAGTATTTTATTTTTTTTGAAGATATTGTGAATGGAGTGGTTGTCCTCATTTCCATTTCAGAGGATTTGTCGCTGATATACAGGAATGCCTTTGATTTATGCGTGTTGATTTTATATCCTGTCACTTTGATGAATTCATTTATTAGCTCTAATAGTTTCTTTGTAGACCCTTTTGGGTCTGCTAGGTATAGAATCATGCCATCAGCAAATAGTGATAATTTAATTTCTTCTTTTCCTATTTTTATGCCTTTAATTTCTTTCGTCTGTCTAATTGCTCTGGCCAGTGTTTTGAGAACTATGTTGAACAGAAGTGGTGAGAGAGGGCATCCCTGTCTTGTTCCAGATTTTAGAGGGAATGCCTTCAATTTTTCTCCATTCAGAATGATGCTAGCCTGAGGCTTAGCATAGATTGCTTTTACAATATTGAGGTATGTTCCTGTTATCCCTAGTTTTTTTAGAGTTTTGAACATAAAGGGATGCTGTACTTTGTCGAATGCTTTTTCCGCATCTATCGAGATGATCATATGGTTCTTATTTTTAAGTCTATTGATGTGGTGAATAACATTTATTGATTTCCGTATATTGAACCAGCCTTGCATCCCAGGGATGAATCCTACTTGATCATGGTGCACAATTTTTTTGATAAGTTTTTGTATCCGAGTGGCCAGAATTTTATTGAGGATTTTTGCATCTAGGTTCATTAGAGATATTGGTCTGTAGTTTTCTTTCTTTGAAGTGTCTTTGTCTGGTTTAGGTATCAGGGTGATGTTGGCCTCCTGGAATGAATTTGGAAGTTCTCCCTCTTTTTCTATTTCCTGAAGTAGCTTGAAAAGTATTGGTATTAGTTCCTCTTTAAAGGTTTTGTAAAACTCTGCTGTATACCCATCCGGTCCTGGGCTTTTCTTAGTTGGTAGTCTTTTGATGGTTTCTTCTATTTCCTCAATTGATATTGGTCTGTTTAGGTTGTCTATATCCTCCTGCTCAATCTGGGCAGATCATATGACTTAAGAAATTTATCTATGCCTTCACTATCTTCTAATTTATTGGAGTATAAGGATTCAAAATAATTTTTGATTATCTTCTGTATTTCTGAAGTGTCTGTTGTGATATTGCCTTTTTCATCCGGTATGTTAGTAATTTGAGTTCTCTCTCTTCTTCTCTTTGCTAGCATGGCTAAGGGTCTGTCGATTTTGTTTATTTTTTCAAAGAACCAACTTTTAGTTTTGTCAATTTTTTCAATTGTTTCTTTTGTTTCGATTTCATTAATTTCAGCTCTGATTTTCATTATTTCTTGCCTTCTACTTCTTTTGCTGTTGTTTTGCTCTTCTTTTTCTAGGATTTTGAGATGAAGTATGAGATCATTTATTTGTTGGTTTTTTCTTTTTTTAAGGAATGAACTCCAAGCAATGAATTTTCCTCTTAGAACTGCTTTCAATGTGTCCCATAGATTCCGATATGTTGTGTCTGTGTTTTCATTTATCTCTAAGAATTTTTTAATTTCCTCCTTGATGTCTTCTATAACCCATTGATCATTCAGTAACCTATTGTTCATTCTCCAAGTGATGTATGCTTTTTCATTCCTTCTTTTATCATTGATTTTCAGTTTCATTCCATTATGATCAGATAAGATGCATGGTATTATCTCTACTCCTTTATATTGTCTAAGAGTTGCCCTGTGACATAATATGTGATCTATTTTTGAGAAGGATCCATGTGCTGCTGAGAAAAAAGTGTAACTGCTTGATGTTGGGTAGTATATTCTATATATGTCAATTAAGTCTAGGTTATTAATTGTGTTATTGAGTTCTATAGTTTCCTTATTCAACTTTTGTTTGGAAGATCTGTCCATTGGTGAGAGAGGTATGTTGAAGTCTCCCATGATTATTGTATGGTGGTCTATTAGACTCTTGAACTTGAGAAGAGTTTGTTTGATGAACATAGCTGCACCATTGTTAGGGGCATATATATTTATGATTGTTATGTCTTGTTGGTGTATGGTTCCCTTGAGTAGTATGTAGTGTCCCTCTTTATCCCTTTTGATTAACTTGGGCTTGAAATCTATTTTATTTGATATGAGTATGGACACACCTGCTTGTTTCCGAAGTCCATATGAGTGATATGATTTTTCCCAACCTTTCACCTTCAGCCTATGTATGTCTTTTCCTATCAAATGCGTCTCCTGTAGGCAGCATATTGTTGGGCCTTGTTTTGTGATCCATTCTACTAGCCTGTGTCTCTTAATTGGTGAGTTTAAGCCATTAACATTTAGGGTTATTATTGAGATATGGGTTGTTCTTCCAGCCATATTTGTGTATTTATGTTACTAAACATGGTTTGTTTTCCTCTTTGATTATTTTTCCCCCCTTTACTGTCCTACCTCCCACTGTTGGTTTTCATTGTTATTTTCCATTTCCTCTTCCTGTAATGTTTTGCCAAGGATGTTTTGAAGAGATGGTTTTCTAGCTGCAAATTCTTTTAACTTTTGTTTATCGTGGAAGGTTTTAATTTCATCTTCCATCCTGAAGCTTAATTTCGCTGGAAACACAATTCTTGGTTGGAACCCATTTTCTTTCAGTGTTTGAAATATGTTATTCCAGGATCTTCTAGCTTTCAGAGTCTGTGTTGAAAGATCAGCTGTTATCCTGATTGGCTTACCCCTAAATGTAATCTGCTTCCTTTCTCTTGTAGCTTTTAAAATTTCCTCCTTATTCTGTATGTTGGGCATCTTCATTATAATGTGTCTATGTGTGCGTCTCTTATGATTTTGCGCTTTCAGCGTCCTGTAGGCTTCTAGGATTTGGGATTCTGTCTCATTCTTCAAGTCTGGGAAGTTTTCTCGTATTATTTCATTGAATAGATTGCTCATTCCTTTGGTTTGAAACTCTGTCCCCTCCTGTATCCCAATGACTCTTAAATTTGGTCTCTTGATGTTATCCCATATTTCTTGGATGTTCTGCTCATGGTTTCTTAACAGTCTTGCTGAGCTGTCTATGTTCTTTTCAAGTTGAAATACTTTATCTTCATTGTCTGATGTTCTATCTTCTAAGTGTTCTACTCTGCTGGTAGTATTCTCCATTGAGTTTTTAAGTTGGTTTATTGCTTCCTGCATTTCTAGGATTTCTGTTTGTTTGTTTTTTATAACCTCTATCTCCCTGTATAGTTGATCTTTTGCTTCTTGGATTTGTTTATGTAATTCATTGTTGAAGTGATCTTTCATTGTCTGATTTTGCTGTCTGATGTCTTCCTTGAGACTCCAGATCATCTGAAGCATGTATATCCTGAATTCTTTATCTGACATTCCATCTGCTGCAGCTATTACCTCTTCTAACGTTGAGTTGAGCTGCATTGCTTGTGGTCCTTTCTTTCCTTGTCTCTTCATACTGTTCGCGTTCCTTTCTACTTGGTGAAACTGTTGTGCTATTGAATTTTCCCCCTATATATTTATATTGGTCTTGTATAGTTGCAAAGTCTCCCTCGCAGGCGCGGGCGGCGGCTCTGCCCTCCTCCAATTGGGGCAATGTGCCTACCACGCTGGCAGGCCGCTGGGCCTGCTCTGCCGGTCGGTAGCAGGTCCGCCTACCTTGCAGGCGCGGGCGGCGGCTCTGTCCCTCTGCGGGCCGCTAGGCTTGTTCTGTCGGTGGTCGCAGTTCTGCCTACTTTGCAGGTGCAGGCAGCGGCACTGCCCCTCTGCAGGCCTCTGGGGCTGTTCTGCCGGTGGGTCGCAGGTCCGCCTACCTTGCAGGCGCGGGGGGGGCGGCTCTACCCTTCCTCAGGCCACTGGGCCTGTTCTGTCTGTCGATTGCAGGTCTGGCCTGTTCTGTTGGTGGTCACAGTTCCGTCTACCTTGCAGGCGCGGGGGGTGGGGGGCGGCTCTGCCCCTCAGTAGGCCGCTGGGCCTGTTCTGTGGGTGGTCACATTTCCGTCTACCTTGCCGGCGCAGGGGGAGGGGGCGGCTCTGCCTCTCAGCAGGCCGCTGCTCCTCTTCTGCTGGTGGGTCGCAGGCCCGCCTACCTTGCAGGAGTGATTGGAAGCTCTGTCCCACCGCGGGCCACTGGGCCTTTTCTGTCGGTGGTCACCTGGCAGGCGCGGGGGGTGGGGGGTGGCTCTGCCCCTCAGCAGGCCGCTGGGCCTGCTCTGTGCATGGTCACAGTTCCCTCTACCTTGCCGGTGCAGGGGGAGGGGGCGGCTCTGCCTCTCAGCAGGTCGCTGCTCCTCTTCTGCTGGTGGGTCGAAGGCCCGCCTACCTTGCAGGAGTGATTGGAAGCTCTTCCCCTCTGCGGGCCCCTGGGCCTTTTCTGTCGGTGGTCACAGTTCCGCCTACCTAGCAGACGCGGGGGGTGGGGGGCGGCTCTGCCCCTCAGCAGGCCGCTGGGCCTCTTCTGTGGGTGGTCACAGTTCCGTCTACCTTGCCGGCGCTGGATTTCTCCATTTCTTCATGTTTCTTTTGTACATGATTCTATAATATTATATTTGAGGCTATGTTATTAGGTACATATAAATTTAGGGTTTTTATCTTCTAAAAGGGTGAACAGACTATTTTGTCATTGTGAAATGTCCTTTTTTCCTAAAATGTTTTGTCTTAACATCTAATCTTTGCCAGCATTAATATATATATAGTGGCCTTATTTCAATTAGTGTTTGCATGCTATATTTCTCTCTCTTGTATTTTTAATCTTTCCATATGTTTATATTTAATGTAATTGTGTTTCTTATAATCAGCATTGTGTCTCCTATAAGAGCATATATTTGTTTTTTTTCTAGGTCTGATCATTTTTTTAATGTTTGTATTTATTTATATATGTAGTGTAATTATTGATAAATTTGGGTTAAAAAAAGCTGTGACCACATTTTTTTTTACTTATTTCACCTGTCCTATGTTTGTTTTCCTCTCTTCTCTTGGCTTCATTTGAATTAACTGATTTTTATTATTTAAATTTTCACTTCTGGTATATATTTTTTCTTGATATTCTTCATTACTTTGAAGATATTACCCCATAACCTCCTAGTTTCCATTATTTTTTTTTCAAATATTTTATTAGTTGTAGTTGGACACAATACCTTTATTTTTATTTGTTTTCGTTTTTTTTTATGTGGTGCTGAGGATCGAACCCAGCACCTCACTCATGCTAGGCGAGTGCTCTACCAGTGAGCCACAACCTCATCCCCTAGTTTCCATTATTTCTTTTAAAAAATTGTATATCCTTTTGTTGCTTTGTTTAAAGTAGTCAAGTTTTTCCTGTTTGATTTCAAAATGTTTTCTTTATGTTTGGTTTTTGGGGGTTTTGGTTAGATAGGATTGGATACAGTTTTCTTTATTCTGGATAAAGTTTATATTGCTTCATAAATTGTAATTTGATAACTTTCATCTATTTTAAAATATTATTGAACATTATATTTGAGAATTTTGCCTCTGCCTATTCTCTGCCCCCCTTTCTCTTATTTTCATAAACTTATTCTGAGACTACAGCTTCATACATATTAAACTTGTATACTATATTCTCTCTTTCCTCTCCAGGCTTCAGACTGAATATTTTCTTCTCATATTGTGTTGCTTTAATGCTTTCTTCCCCTATGACTAATCCTATGACTAATCTGTCTTAAGCCCATCAATGAGATTTTTAATTCAATAATTAATATTTTTATTCTAGAATTTTCATGTGATTTCATAATCTTTGTATATCTCATGGAATCTCTTTCTTGCCAGAAAATTGTCTGACCACATTAATCATAGTGATTTACAGCTTTGTATCTAAAATTATATCTATATACCCCATAGGTATGTTTCTACATTCTTTTAATTTGTTCTTTCCTATTTTAGTCAAATCTTTGTTAGTCAGCTTTGCATCACTATGAAAAAAAAATCAAAAGGAGGAAAGATTTTTTTTTGACTCAGAGTTTTGGAGGTTTTAGTTCATTGTTTCTTGGCCCAATAGCTTTTAGGTCTGTAAGGAGGACTTTTGTTATTTTTTATTTTGAGACAGGGTTTTGCTGATTTGTTTAGGGCATTGCTATGTTGCTGAGGCTGGCTTTCAACTTATGATCCTCCTGCCTCAGCTTCCCAAGCCACTGGGATTACAGGTATGTACCACCATGCCTGGCTGTTTCCCTCCTTTCTAGTTGTTCTCAGTGGTAAGGTTGGCCCAAAAAACTTAGCCATTGCCATAAGTGTAACTCAGTCCTACCCTGTAATCGTTTTCTTTAATTCTCATATTCAACCCTTTCTATGACAAACGTTGTATATTTTTTCACATACCTGCTGGCCATTTGTATGTCTTCCTTTGAGAAATGATTACTGCCCATTTTAAAACCAGCTTCTTCTTCTTCTTCTTCTTCTTCTTCTTCTTCTTCTTCTTATTATTATTATTATTATTATTATTATTTTGCTATGAATTGAGTTCTTTATATATTCTCAATATTAAGTCCTTGTCAGATGTATAGTTCGAAGTTATTTCCTTCTACCCTGTAGATTTTCTCTTCTCTGTCAATTATTTTCTTTGCTGTGCAAAAGGTTTTTTATATGATATAATCCCATTGATTTTTACTTTTGTTTCCTGTCCTTGGGAGTCATATCCCCAAATCCTTGTTGATTCCAAAATGTTAAAGCATTTCCCTTATAGGTTTTGAGTTTACATTAAGGTTTACATTAAAGTAATTGATTCATTTTAAGTTGATTTCTGTATTCATATGAAATATGGTGTCTAATTTTTTCTTCTGCATATAGATATCCATCTCTATCATGCTCATCTTACAGTGCAAAATACATTTAGTCCATATTCAAAACTCCCCATAGTCTTAACGGGTCCGCATTTCCAAATTCTAAGTCCAAATTTTTCTGAGACTCAAGGCACACTGTCAGTGTGAACTCTTATAAAAAGCAAAAGCAAGGTACATATATCCAATATATAGTGGCACAGAATAAACACTTGCATTCAGAAATGGAGAAATTGGGGCATAGAAAGAAGGGATAGGTCCAAAGCAAGACCAAAATCCAGCTGGGCAAACAAGTCTTGTAGTTCCATGTTCAGCATCTGGTAGAGCATATGGCATTGTGATGTTATCTCCAAAGAGCTTAAATATCCCCACCCCTATGTCCTTGATAGTTGCAACCTATATGGCCTCTCTCTTGACTTGTTTCTGCTTTATTCCTGCAGACTTCCTTAGCCGACATCCCATGTTACTGGCTTCTCTTAATGTTAGGGATCTCCACTGCATCTTCATTTTCCCTCTCACTTCTTCACCCTCTTAGGGGCAGTCTGTAGGGACTCTGACCCTGCTACACTTTTCCTGGTCTCCTAGGCCTTCCTTTGAAATCTTGATGGAAGCCTCCATGACCCTCCTAACTCTAGCATCTCTTGCATTCCTGATTGATCACAAGGTCTGCTGCCATCTGTTGAAGTAGCTAAGTGTCCTGGGACCCTGGATGCAGCAGCCTCTGAATACCTGGATGCATGGGGAAAAAACATCCTGTAAGCAGGGTGCCCCCATGTCCTCCTCTCAAAGGAATTTTTCTTTTATAACCTTGACCCTGAGATGGGTGTTCTCTTGTCAATTCCTGAGATGCCCTCAAGCCATCTTTTCTATGATCTCTATTTCAAAGTACTTAGCATTCCTGTAGTGGCTGTAATGTTTTAAACAACCATACCTAGCTCCGGTTTTGCCCCACTACTCTGGCCAAACTTCAAAATTTTCAAATCTTTTTCTGCTTTGCTTTCTGCCCTTGATTATTATAATAAACTTGGTTAGAAGCTGCCAGTCACTGCCTGAATGTTTTTCTGCCTTGAAATTTCCTCCACAAGATTAAATAGTCCATCAATTTTAGATTCAGACTAGCAGAGAGTCTCAGGACATGGGGAAAACGTAGACAACTTCTTATCCAGAATAACAGGAATGGCCTCTATTCTAATTTCCTACAGCAGTGCTTCTACTCTAAAACTTCATGAGCCTACTCTTTACAGTCCACAGTCCTGTCGACATTCTGATCTTCAAAACTCCCATCAGAACTGTCCATTAAGCTCTGCTTTCAACAGTTTAAAGCTTTTCCTGTCTGAATCTCTAAACTTAAAAAAAAAAAAATCTCTCCCCTGGAAAATCAGCTCTAAAGAATTTTGAACTACATGTTTAGACACAGCAACAACCCCACTTCTCTATACTAATTTCTGTTTTAGTCAGCTTTTTAAATCATGTGATCAGAAGACCTTACAAGAATGATTCAAGGAGAAAAAGTTTATTTGGCTCATGGTTTCAAAGGTCTTGATGCATAGATGGCCAACTCCATATCTCTGGGCCCGGGATGATACAGAACATCATGGTGGAAGGAAATGGTGAAGGAAAGCAGATGAGAACATAGCAATTAGGAAGCAGAAAGTTAAAGTCTTTTTTATCTGCTATAAATTTAACTACTCTGGCTAATTTTTTGTTGTTATTGTTTCTATTTGCATGGTATATCTTTTCCCCTCTTCACTTTTAGTTTATGTGTGTCTTTCCTGGTGAAGTGAGATTCTTATAGGCAGATATAGTTGGTTTTTATGTTTTTATACATTCTACCAGTCTAAATCCTTTATGGGATTTATTTTGTTCACATTAAGTAAAGACATATTTCTGTAAGTTTATTAGTTTTCTCCTAGTTGTTTTATATAGTCTCGGTTTCTTGCTTCCATTCTTGTTCATGTTTGTCATTTAGTGGTTTTCTGTATCGATAAGATTAGATTCTTTCTCTTTTGTGTATCTACTCTAGTCTTAGGTTTTCTGTCCTGTGTGACTTTATGATGGTAATTGTCATTATTGTGCTTATATTGTGAGACTCTTAAGCTTTTCTTATAACTTTGGTTTGATGCTAATGAATTCTTTTTATTTTTTCTATCTTGTAAAACCTGTATTTCTGAAAGATAGTTTTGCTGAATATAGTTTTCTTGGTTGGAAGTTTTTTCTTTCTTTTAAGATCTTGAATATATCATCCAATTCTCTCCTAGCTTATAAGGTTTCTCTTGAGAAGAGTAGTTACGCTGATGGAGATTTCTTTTGTATGACTTGGTAATTTTTCTCTTGCTCTTTTTTTTTAATATTTATTTTTTAGTTTTTGGCAGATACAATATCTTTGTTTGTATGTTGTGCTGAGGATAGAACCCGAGCCGCAAGCATGCCAGGCAAGCGCACTACCACTTGAGCCACATCCCCAGCCCTTCTCTTGCTCTTTTTAGAACCCGTTCTTTGTCTTGTACTTTTGAAAGTTTGACTTTAGTATGCCCTGAAGAAAATATTTCTGATTAAATCTACTAGGGATCTTTTGAGCTTTCTGTATCTGTATGCCCATATCTTTTCCCCTGATTTTGTAATTTTCCACAATTATTTTGTTTTACATGCCTCTTTCTTTCTCTTCTTCTTCCAGAACACCTATAAAGCAAAAATTTGCCCCTAAATTGTGTCTCATAAATCTTGAAGGCTACTTTTTTCTTTTAAACCTCTTCTTCTTTTATTTAACTTAGTTTATTTCAGAATATCTGTATTCAAGCGCAGAAATTTATTCATCTGCTTGACCTCCAATGCTATTGAGACTCTCAATTATATTTTTATTTCATTTATTGAATTTTTATCATCAAGATTACAGGTTAGTTCTTTTTTATAATCTCTGTCTCTCTGCTAAATTTTTTTGTCATCATGAATTTCTTACTAATTTTTTATGCATATTGTCTGTATTCCCCTGTATCTAATTAAGTCCATCCTCCCCTGCTGTGGATTAAAACCAGGGTCTTATGCATGTTAGGCAAGTGTTCTACCACTGAACCACATCCCCAGGCCTTAAAAATATCATTAATGTCATTATTTTAGATTACTTTAAGATAATTCATTTATTTTATTTTCTTTAGGGTCTGTTGCTAGAGGGTTATTGTGTTCTTTTGGAGGCATTATGTTACCTTGCATTTTTCATTCTTTTTGTGTCATTATTTTGATATCCAGTAGGTTGGTTGCCTCTACAATTTTATAAAGTGGGATGAAATGCTTATCAATATCTGCTAATCAAGTGAGGGCTGGAATACACCAGTGGGCCTAGATGGGCACCTCTCAGTATCTGAGGGCTCCCTAGCTGACTCTGTGGGTTCTCCATGGGCCAACTTCACAGAGAGAGCTTCCCTACTGCTTCATAGGGATGAGAATGGGGCCACAGAGGACTGAAATTCTGAGTACAGGCTGCCTGGATAGCTCTTGGGGCTACAATAGGATCCCAGGAGCTTTATTGGGCACTCAGGAAAGGCTACCAGAATACTTCTAGGGACTGAGAACCTGGGTGAGGACATCTGTTTCCTGGGTGCTCTGAAGCCAAGCTGCTCAGGGTGGGCTCAGGGTAGGCTGCCCAGTTATTTCCCAGGACCATGGGAAGTTGGGTGGGACTACCTGACTAGTCTACTTCTGTTTTCTATTTTACTATTTTCTTCATCATTTATATTTTTATGAAGTTATTATCACAAAGTATTCTCATTCATCCTGCAAATGAGCAAATTTAATCACTGAAATATAAGGCATGGTTCTCAAATCTGGCTTAAATTTAATCACCTGTAGAGCTTTTAAAATATGTTAACAACTGGGCTTCACCTTAGACCTCATAAATTAGGGTCTCTAGGAGTGAGACCCAATCATTAGTGTTTTGTTTAAAAGTATCCCAAATGATTGTTTGCTCTGTGAAGTTGAAAACCTCAGTGAGATAGGTGGATGGTTTCATAATGTCCTCCAAAGAATGATGGGTGCTTCTTTGTGTCCATAGACTTTTGCAATGTTGCTTCTCATCAATGAGGGAGTCTATTTTTCCAGCTTAAATGCAGGCTCCCAGCTCAGCCTCCAGGTGAGTTCGGCAAATGAGGAAGTGCGACCCTCAGAGTGAGGAGTGAGACACTCATTTTTAAGACATTAAGTTTTGGGTAGTTTATTACTCAGCAAAGCCTTACCGAAATACACCACTATGGAGACTTTGCCATAAGCTGTGATGAAATGAAATACTTTTGAATTTTTTTAAACCTCAATTTTTTATTGCTGTTGAAAGAACTACTTGTCTCTGAAACTCTTCCTATTTTCCCAGGATTTTTCCTCAAACTCTCCTCCTTTTGAAAGAATGAGATTTAGGCAGGAAAAAGAAGAGTTCCATGTCATTATATAAATGCCTTCCTGTTTTTCTCCAGGGTATGTTTTCAGTCTGATTACCAAATGTTTCCTTTACCACTGTAAAGATCAAAGGAGCCACCTGCCCCTGAAGCTGTGGCTTAGGCAGATATTATGTACACTACATGTGCATAAAATGTGGATTGCCTCAACATATGAGACTCCGTTTCACAGGTTTGGGTCCAGAATAAAGAAATCCTCTTACACAAGCAGAATAGCCACACTTAGGGAGATCTAGGAACAACCAAAAGTCTCCATACTTAGTTTGCTTTGTGTGGATCATATAAAAAAAGTTGTGGTTTACACTTTTATTATGCTGTCCATGATAAATCTGACTATACATTGATTAATAATACAACCAGATATTTTCACAGTTAAAATCAGAATGTCCTTCTTTGTGAAGTCAGAAAAAATGATAACAGAGGTTGTCCATATCTTTACTTGATTGTAAAGTTAGGTTAGTTAGCAAAAATGTTGTTGACTAGGAGTACAAAGGTGTCAATTTGATGGTTAGTTCTACTACTTACCTATTGTGTAACCCTAAGTAAATCACTAAGAAGTTTTGTTTTTAAATATACATTGCCTCATCTGTATTAATATAAAAGAACTGCCTATAGAATATATATAAGAATCCCCAAAGATAACGTGTATGTGCTTTGTAATCTTTAAAGCTTACTTAAATGTAAGGTGTCATTGTCATAGATAATATCAGGAAAGAACAAACATGGAAAAATTATTTGACAACAGCTGAGAAAGTTTCTCATATTCTCACAGTATTAGGGAACACGGATACCTTATTTGGCTTCACAGTTGTCTTTAATCTTTGAATGTCAAAGCACCTTAGCCAATACTTTTATTAATATATAAAACCCCATGAAATACATTGTTCTCCTTAAATTTTCTCTTACACTGGTGCCTTTTCAAGGATGGATAGTAAATTTAAGCCTAACTCACTAAGGTTCTTCAGAAATGTAAATGAATAAAGAGAGGGCCTTATCCTTTTTAATGTTGTCATTTTTGAGTCTTATTTAAAATGTGCAAGTCTCTTGATCTTGTCTGCCTTCCCTCAAAGCCTGTCCCCAGAGCTTTGATGTAGGGAATATGCCTGTGAAACTCAAATCCTAGACAGGTGGCAGTCTTTTCATTCCTTACATGGTTAGGGACAGGATTTGGAGATAAATTATTAATCTCTTTCTCCCTTAAGTGTCTAAAAGATGTCCATTAAAAACATGTGAACCAATTCCTACACTGCCCAAGTTGAATTCTGGTTGGAATCAGAGCCCTTGCAGGCTGCATTATTTCCTTGACTATCATGCAGGAGGTTTTTCCTTTGGCTTACTAAAAGAAAAAAGATGATCTGAATGCACTAATGGGACTGTCAGGCAAGACTTGCTTAGGTACCAGGAGATGTAACTATATTTACTAATGGTATTTCCATGGCTTCTTTTGCAAGATATTCAGAGAGCTTTGCATGCATTTTTTTTCATCTTGCTAAGTAAGGTAAGCTAGATGAATTATGTTGTTAGGAAAATTTGCCTTTATTCCAACTTTCCTTTATCTTCTGGCATCTTTATCTCTCTAACTAGTATTTAGTAATCTGATTTTTTTCTCCTGTGGAGATTTCAAATTGTTCCTTTTCCCCATATTGAAATAGACCTAATTTTTTGCCTATTCCCTCAATTTCTGTTCTTAGTGAAAAAGGTGTATGAAAAATTAACATAATACTACATTTTGACCAAAGAAGTACCATTATGGATGAATTTCTAAAAGAAAATCTGTGTTTGAGAAAGGATGATATGTTTTGGGGACATGTGGGCTTTTTCTATCCCTTAAAATACATCACAGAGGTTGGGCTCAGTGGCGCAGGAGGCTGAAGCAGGAGGGTCAAGAGTTCAAAGCCAGACTCAGCAACTTAGCATGGCCCTAAGCAACTCAGTGAGACCCTGTATCTAAATAAAATATAAAAAGGGTTAGGGATGTAGTTCAGTGGTTAAGCTCCCCTGAGTTCAATCCTGATACCTCTCCTACAAAAGACATATATGACGTGTGTGTGTGTGTGTGTGTGTACATACACAGACACACATAGACATGCACAGACACAAGTTTTTCTCTTTGAACTCTGATAATTAACCCAGTGGATATATATATATATATATATATATATATATATATATATATATATATATTCTCCAGAGGCATTTGCCTATCTGTATAAATAATGCTGTTTAAAACACCTTCTTTTGGAAATAAAAGGGATAAAAATGGGAATGGCAAAAGTTGAATTATCACTGTTTGCAGATGATTAGATCCTATACCTAGAAGATCCAAAAAGCTCCACCCAAAGACTGCTACAATTAATAAACAAATTCAACAATGTAGCAGATTACAAAATTAACATACAAAATCAATACAAAATTAACATACAAAAATCAATAGCTTTCCTGTCTACCAATAATGAATCTGCTAAGAAAGAAATCAAGAAAACAAATCCTTTCATAATAGCCTGGAAAAAAAATACCTAGGAATAAATCTAACTAAAGAAGTGAAATGCTTCTATAATGAAAATGATAGAGCATTGAAGAAAGAGATTGAGACAAAAGAAGAGGGAAAAACCTACCATGTTCATGGATACACAAAATTAATATTGTTAAATGGCCCATTACTGAAAGCATTATATAGATTCAATGCAATCAATCTCCATCAAAATACTGATGACATTCTTCACAGAACTAAAATAAACCATCCTAAAACTCATTTGGAAGAATACAAGACCCAGAATAGTCAAAGTAATTCCAAGCCCAGAAAGCAATGTTGGAGACATCACAATACCTGACCTCAAATTATACTACAGAACTATAGTAAAAAAAAAATAAAACCTGCATATTACTGGCATAAAAACAGACACATATACCAATGATACAGAATAGAACCCACAGATAAATGCACACAGATACAGTCATCTGATTCTCAATAGAGATGCCAAAAACATACTTTGGGCAAAAGACAGTATTTTTAACACATGGTGCTGGAAAAACTGGCTATCTATTTGTAAAATGAGACTAGATCCTTATCTCTTACTCTGCACAAAAATCAACTCTAAATAGATCAACGATCTAGGAATTAGAGCAGAGACTATGCAAGTCTTAGAAGAAAACATGGGTCAATACACCAACACATAGGTGAAGTCAATGACTTTTCCAATAGAACTCCTAAAGCTCAGGAAATAATGCCAAGAGTTAATAAATTGATGGCATCAATTAAGCTTCTTCACAGTAAAGGAAACAATTAAGAATGTGAAGAGAGAACCTACAGAATGGGAAAAAAATCTTTGCTAGCTTCTCTTCCAACAGAGAATTAATATCAAGAACATATAAAGAACTCAAAACACCCCCCAAAAAAGTTAATAAATGGGCAAATGAACTAAACAGACACTCCTCAAAAGAAGTACAAATGGCCAACAAATATATTTCTTTTTTCTTTTTTCTTTTTCTATTTACTTTTTTTTTAAATTTTTTATTGTGGGTTGTTAAAAACATTACAAATTTCTTGACATATCATATTCCACACTTTGATTCAAGTGGGTTATGAACTCCCACCTTCACCCCATACACAGATTGCAGAATCACATCAGTTACACATCCATTGATTTACAAATTGCCATACTAGTGTCTGTTGTGCTCCGCTGCCTTTCCCATCCTCCACCCTCCCCCCTCCCCACCTCTCCCCTCCCCTCCCCTCCTCTCTCTCTACCCCCTCCACTGTATAACCCTGAGGGTCTCCTTCCATTACCATGCAATTTCCCTTCTCTCTCCCTTTCCCTCCCACCTCTCATCCCTGTTTAATGTTAATCTTCTTCTCCTGCTCTTCGTCCCTACTCTGTTCTTAGTTACTCTCCTTATATCAAAGAAGACATTTGGCATTTGTTTTTTAGGGATTGGCTAGCTTCACTTAGCATAATCTGCTCTAATGCCATCCATTTCCCTGTAAATTCTATGATTTTGTCATTTTTTAATGCAGAGTAATACTCCATTGTGTATAAATGCCACATTTTTTTTATCCATTCGTCTATTGAAGGGCATCTAGGTTGGTTCCACAGTCTTGCTATTGTGAACTGTGCTTCTATGAATATCGATGTAGCAGTGTCCCTGTAGCATGCTCTTTTTAGGTCTTTAGGGAATAGACCAAGAAGGGGAATAGCTGGGTCAAATTGTGGCTCCATTCCCAGCTTTCCAAGAAATCTCCATACTGCTTTCCAAATTGGCTGCACCAATCTGCAGTCCCACCAGCAATGTACAAGTGTACCCTTTTCCCCACATCCTCGCCAGCACTTGTTGTTGTTTGACTTCATAATGGCTGCCAATCTTACTGGAGTGAGATGGTATCTTAGGGTGGTTTTGAATTGCATTTCTCTGACAGCTAGAGATGGTGAGCATTTTTTCATGTACTTGTTGATTGACTGTATGTCCTCCTCTGAGAAGTGTCTGTTCAGGTCCTTGGCCCATTTGTTGATTGGGTTGTTTGTTCTCTTATTGTCTAATTTTTTGAGTTCTTTGTATACTCTGGATATTAGGGCTCTATCTGAAGTGTGAGGAGTAAAGATTTGTTCCCAGGGTGTAGGCTCCCTATTTACCTCTCTTATTGTTTCTTTTGCTGAGAAAAACTTTTTAGTTTGAGTAAGTCCCATTTCCAACAAATATATTTTAAAAATTCTAACATCATTAGAAATTAGGTAAATGAAAAGCAAAATCTACATTCAGATTTCATCTCACTCCAGTCAGAATGGCAGTCATCAAGAATACTGATAACATTCTTCAAATAGATCAAGAATATAAACAATAAATGCTGGAAGGGATGTGGAGAAAAAGAAAGACTTTCATACTGTTGGTGGAATTGTAAATTAGTGCAACCATGACTGAAATCAGTATGGAGGTTCCTTAAAAGACTAGGAACAGAACCACCTTATCATCCAGCTGTACCACTCCTCAGAACTTATACTAAAGAATTCAAGTCATCATATTGTAGTGACACATACATGTGCATGTTTACAGCAACACAATTCACAATGGCCAAACTATGGAACCAGCCTAGGTGTCCATCAATGGATGAGTGAATAAAGAAAATATGCTATATCTAAACAATGGAATTTTATTCAGCCCCCCCCCCAAAAAAAAAGAATAAAATTATGTCATTTTCAGGAAAATGCATGGAACTTAAGATCATTATGTTGAGTGAAATAAGTCAAACTCAGAAGGTCAGGGTTTTTATGTTTTCTCTCCTATATGGAAGCTAGAGAGGAAAAAGGAAAAGCGAGGTGGGGGATTTCATGAAAATCAAAGGGAGATCAGTAGAATAGAGGAAATGGACCTGAGAAGGGAAGAGGGGAGGAAAAAAGGAAATACTGGGGAATGATATTGGTAAAATCATATTGTTATATTATGTGCTTGGATGAATATGTAACAACAAATCTCACCATTTTGTACAAATGTAATAATGCACCAGTAAAAATATGGGAGGAAAAGTAATAACCCCTCCAAATAAAAATAAAATAGAAATAAAATATCTTCTTTTAGACAGGGATTACTTACTATTTTATTTATTTCAGGGTGAGGGGGACTATTAACATGAAAATATAAGCTGCTTTTTAGTAAGTTATGATTATGATTATTAATGTTCTTGACTTAATAGCTGCTTTTGGCAGGGTCTCACGAGTTTCAAACCAATGCAGAAATTCAACCAAATAAAGCACTTTGAATTTGAGGCTGCCAGAGGTTTATCAAAATTATTTCTCTTTTTAAATTTTGCTGAATTATTTCTTTTTTTAACTTAATGCTTGTGTATTGTGAGCAGTTTTACATATTGGATAGTTGAAAATTGAGCCTTTTTTTTTTCCTGTGAGAGAGACACACACAGACACACATAGACATGCACAGACACAAGTATTTTTCTTTGAACTCTGATAATTAACCCAGTGGTGTGTGCAACATCCATGTGAGGTGAAATGAGGTGGTTAAAACATCAGTAATGTTTCCTTCCCTTACCAATGTGGGACTTTCCCCCTAAGACTTAAATTCACAATCAATCTAATTGCTGAAGGATTGTTCAGTTTCATATAGGATTACGCTTCCATAGACATCTTCCAGAGCTTATTCACAGGAGACTTAAACAGAGGTCATGCTGGCTTTTCTAAGTAACTTTCTGGAAGAGAAGAGCATAATTGCCGCCTTCCAGGAAACTGGTATTCATCAAGAAAGGGTTGCTTTTCATGTTTTCCCTGGTAGACATCAGTGGATTTATCAGGATGCTGTTGAAGGTCTGTCCAGTTCTCTTCTCTCTGTACTATCTACTTCCATCTGGGACTTTTTTAGAATTACGTTTTTTGTTTTTGATTGATCCCAAAAGCCAAAGCACAAGAAGTAAATAAACATTTATAATGAAATGGCCTCATAGGACAATTGCTGAGCATATCACTATAAAATAAAATATCAAAATAAAAGTTTTTTTGGTGTTTGGACTCAGCTTGCATTTTTCTCTTTTGCTGAAATCATCACAATGAAAACACACATGTGCTAGATCAGCCACACCCTCCAGCTTGTGAAGAAGTCCATCTGACAGGTACATGCTTGCTTTTGCAGGTCAAATGTTTTCCTCTGGCAATTGAATATAATAGAAAGAAGAGTATGCCCTTTAAAGTCAAAAGCCTGGGTTTGGATTTCTCTTCTGTTGCTCACAGGATGCATACCTTAGATAAACTGATTAATCTCTCTTAACTTATGTTTATTCCTTTGTAAAAAGGAAATTAATAATATCTCTTTTATCAGAGTGTCCTGAAAATAAATAAGATGGTGCTATGAAGGTCTATGCCACATGTCAGTTGTAGTAATATTGACAAAGTTATTTTTCCTTATTATATGTTGGCCAGGGAGTAATGTGGTAATTTTGTTTAACAAGAAAGTAATATACAAAAGAAAATAGTGAGGTATACAATACAATGAATTTGAGTAATTTCAATTTTGTAGGACACCTAATTAATGCAGGGAAACATAGTTATATATAAAGGCTGTCACATGCTTGCATTTTTATATATTAAAATAATATTAATAAAGTAACTAACTTAGACTTTTTTGTCAAATATTTCTCCAATGCTAGCCTATTAATGCCTATGTTTTCGTTGCAGATGGACACAATACCTTTTATTTTTATTTGGTGCTGAGGATCGAACCCAGTGCCTCCCACGTGCAAGGTGAGTGCTCTACCACTGAGCCACAAACCCAGCCCTATCAATGCCTATTTGTTAGGCACAGTTTAGGCCCAAAGAGGACTTAGCAATACCTTATAGCCAATTGTCTTCCCTGAGTCTCAGTCAGTAATTAGGAATTTTTTCCTTAGTTTTAGCCTGGAAGTTCCACGGATATGAAAGTATTTAGAATTTCTCAACTGTAATGAAGAACTCTGAGATTTGGGACAGTTATAACTCTGGGTCCACTTAACCTACTATTAAAATAAAAATTTCTTTTTTTCTTTCCTCTATTAACTAAGGACAGTTAGTACCCCAGGAAGGGAGGGAGTTCACTGTTTTTGTGCTGGAGATCTGTTCCATCCTCACCCAAAGAGGAGGACCTGGCAAGAGGGTGGGATTGTGTTTCTTGTTACTGTATTTTGCTCCAGTGGAGTACTTTGCCTCTTTCCCTGGAATGATAAGAATGAGGTGCTTGTCCAAAATGCTGCTTAATTACTTTGCTGAGTACTGGTGGGTGATTGTTTTAATCCCAAACGTGGTTGACGGTAACCACCAAAGAGACCCCCCTGCCCATGCTCTTTGTCTCTACCTTTCCTTCTTTCTCTCCTTTCACTTCCTTGGCTACTTCACCCTCTTTCTCTTTTTCACATTTACTTTCCCTTTACCTCTGATGGCCAGCAACTTAGTTGGAGTTTTGCTGTTGTGTGAGGTTTAATCATGTCCCTAGGAAGGGGGATAATTATTAAACCACTGGAAATTTAATGATGGGTATTTATTCCTCAACCTTAGTCATTTTGGTGTCTGGGGTTTGGCATGCCAGTCAGTGGAAACCAAAGTGGGTAAATGTCATCAAACCGCACGTGATTTTCCAGTGATTTATGTGTGTTTGTTGTACTCCAGATGGGCAATTACTGATTCCCTTCTCTGTCCTTTATTTGCAAGCTCCTCAAGATCAAAATAACAGAGACTTTGAAACACAAGTCTGCCTCCTAACAGTGGTGGAAAACAGGTGTCAGTTTTCCCCTCAGCTAAAGTCACCTCTTTTCTGTTGCTGTGGATCTCCATAATTCCTTTCTGGGTCCTTTGTTCAGTCACTGATTTTTTGTTTGTTTGTTTGGTTGGTTTTTTTTTTTTTAATTATAAAAGTTGAGTTAAAAAGTTTTCTTTTCCTCTAACATAAAAATCAAATTGTTAGAAAAATATGCCTGAACTTAGTTTTTCCCTGTGAATTAATGCTAACATTCTATCATACTATGTTTACTTGTTATTTTTATCTTTATTATCTAGTTGCTCCAAACAGGATAAGGAAGCTTTACCTCTTTGTTCCACAAATGAATCTGATGTGTTATGCAAATGTTAAACTGTTGGACATACAGAGCACACATTTAATATTTGCTGAATGAATAGTACCAAGTCCTCAGTAGAAGACTTGCCCAGAATTCTCATGTTGTGAACAGACTGTGTTACATCGCCACTTACTGTCTGCTTAGCAGCTATATTATTTTAATATTATTTCCAAATATCCATTTCTTTTTCAGTATACAGGGGACTTTTTTAAAATAAAGACGAAATGGGAATAAGTTAAGTGGGATAATGCATAAGTGTTTGACACAGTACTGGGCACATGTTGGTCAGTGTTCAAGAAATGGTAACTCATGGAGTTGTCCTTCAGTTTAGTGTAGCGCATGTTTCAGAGACAGGACTATGATCCTGAAAGACAAAAATGCTTTGGTGTTCATCTTTATTTTGTTTCAACTGCACCTCTTTTAGTCAATATTCTTTTTTCTCTGATATACCTTAACAGCTAGAATGGTGCTGGGCACATAATAGTGCTTTATAAATATTTGTTAAGTGAATTATTAAAAGTTTGAAATGGTAATTAACTCCAGAACCTAACTTTCTGAGCCTCATTGGTAATCAATCGACTTAGCGTTAGAGATTTCACAAAACTATTCTAAATGACTTGGTTTCCTCATTGTGTGGCATGAAAGACTATAGAGAAAGTTCTTGAGAACTACTAGTGAAGGGGAGGGGCTGAAAATGTTCTTGTTTGGGTACCAGGGATTGAACCCAGGGGCACTCGACCACTGAGCCACAGCCATAGCCCTTTTTAATATTTTATTTAGAAGCAGGGTTGCTGAGGCTGGCTTTGAACTCATGATCTTCCTGCTTCAGCCTCTCCAGCTGCTGGGATTACAGGCATGAGCCACAGTGCCTAGTGGGACTAGAAATTTTCTAGAAGTGCAGACTATGCAGTTATTCTTGACAAGTCAGAGTTAAGTAGACTTTGCATTTTATTATTGTTTCTGTTGAGTGTCCAAAATAGCTGGATTTGCAATCCTTAACTTCACTCCATGTTCTATAGCTTTTGTCTAAAATAGAGCACTTCATTTAATCTTGGCTTCTCCTAGATAACCATCGTAATGGTTGGCATGTAGGTTTCAGGAGAAAAGGCCCTGTTGACTCAATGGTAAACACCTTTCTGGTCCCTGCTGAAAGCCTCAACTCTGAAAATATCACAATGCATAGGGGGTGCTGATATGTAGGTCTTCCATGATGTTAAAAACAAGCAAACACAATCCTTGATCTATTTCCCCGCTTACTGAAGTTATTCTGCAAAGTGACTCCTTTGACTGGATCCTCTGTTGTATTGAAATGATTAAAGCAATCCTCAATATTCTATTTGAAACCAGACATTTACTAAAAGACCCTCTGGCTACTTTAAAAAAATAAATGTTGTTAAAACAATAGTTGATCAGATCATCAAACAAATATGATTTTGACCTTTGCATATATTTGTTAGGTTCCTGTTTTGTTGTTGCTTTTTGTATTCTGAAAATTAAAATTCCTTTCCATTAAATTAAATTTTAGCAATCAGAAGTATTGCTGTTGCTATTCTTAACATTTTAACTGCATGCTATTACTTTATTTTTACTTTCTCTATATATTATTTTAAAGGATAAAACATTTTAAATTATTTTGGTAAGTAACTGATATTAGAGCATGAAAGATTCCAAAAATAAAGATTCTGAATAGTTTAGATTTTAAAATGTATTTATAATTTAAGACAATGAAATGGCTTGCAATTAACTTTAAGAATTATAATGTCCATATCATGTGGATTAATTGTACATAATAGAGATTTATATTATCCTGAGATGACTAATATTTTAAGTAAATATATGAAAAGCCAAATTCTTGTCCTATTGTAGGAAGAATAAGCAATCTAGCCAAAACCTAACCATTAATGCTGTTAATTCAGTCCTTAAAAAATTAAGCCCCCAATGATTTTCTTACATTTTGAGTTTTTTTCCCCAAATATACTTGCTTTTTTTAATATAAGAAAGCAGAGCATCTCAAAATTTTTTGATACAGAACCAGAAATGACACACAAGTATAAACATGACAGTTTCATTATGAACCTATGACAGTGTACGCAGCTTCAAGGAAGATGAATCCTGGGGAATCAGAGACAGGGTGACTGTAGCCTGGGACCCCATCAAATCCATTATCATTTTGAGGAAGGGCAGTGGTCTTCAAGTCAGTTTCCCTATCTTCTACATTGACAGAAAAAAGCACACACAATCTGGTGACAAGAAAAATAGATTTGTACTTACAAAGTTTGAAAGTTGTTTTTCAAGAAGGAGAACATATCAGCGTTCCTCCCCCCACCCCTTGCTCTATAAATAGCTCCTGGCAGGCAGAAACAACCCTGATTGCAGGAGATGAAGGAGAACAAGCAGCAGGCTGTAGTGCAGAATCAATGGCACGGTGCCAAGAGCTTCATCAAATGAATAATAGCTTCCACTTGACAATCAGTAAAGTGCCTCTTCTCCTACGGATTTAGTTTTTAATGATGATTAGAGAGGATGGGCCCCTAAAATTTCTCTGGTAGAAATGACCTCCTATTAATTTCTGTTCCTTGAAATGCTGAATTTCAAAGCTATTTTACAGCTGCAAAACCAAAGGCACTGACATAAAGGAACTATTATCTTTGTAATTGTAGCAACAAGTACTAAATTTGTCATTGATTAACAGAGACTTTTTAACTTCATGATCCTTTGTTGGTTGAGTCCCCTATTTGGAGCTCTGCTGATTTACTTGCTTTGAAAGTCAAATGTTACATTTCAGACACAACAGCTATCAGAATAATGTCCTTTGTTTTAATATAATAAATACTTCCTTAAAATATCTGACATCGATTATTATGAAATGAAGGGTAAGGGTCAAATTTGAGCTTCTCATTAATTATATATAGTGTTTTGCTTTCTGCACAGGTAACCGAAAATCCTAACAGGCATGCTTAAAATACATACAGGAACACATTTATTAAGCAAAGAACTTAATCAGAATTTTTAAAATTCCTAACACATTTTCATCTATATGTATGTATGTGGAAGAAGTGTATTTGCTAAGAGGAACTAGATGTACGAGAGAAGCCTTGTAAAGAGTGAAGACATTTGATTGATATCTACTGATGAGACTGTAAGTATATTTTGTCAAGTTAGGCTCCTTATTATAAAATAATGTCATATGTTTAAAAAATAACTCAGGGAGTATATCAAACATGGAATATGAGGTATTCTGCTACTTTTGAATGTAAAGAGCACAAGATAGGAAAAAAAATTCTGGTTGGATTTAAGGGCATAAATGCCAATTTACAAGGCTTTCTATTTAGTGTTCATGGTGGTTAAAAAACACATAATTCTTGGTTCACAGTTTTTTAAATTTAGGGTGACTTTTAAAAGCCACCAAGTGCATACTTTTGAATCTCACTATTGAATCTCACTGCATACTGTTGAATTTTCATATCTAAGCATTCATAAAATATTATAGAAATATGTAAAATTTGTGAAAATCTTAGAGCAAAATATTAAGAATTTTTTTAAAAAATGCCAAATTCTGATTTAAGAAGTTGCCAGGTGATTATTTTTGGTGTTCTTTAGTGTTTCTCAGAGAGATGAGAATATGATGAGGTCATTGCTTAATTTGTTCACTTAAAGGATTCTTTCAGTATTAAATATACTTTATTTTATGAAATAATATTGTTAATGTGTTTTTTTGCTTTTCAGTGTCTTTACCTTATAAAACAAAATTCCGTTTATGGGTTCTACCTACACTTTAAAAATATTTACCATTCTGAGAAACTCAAAAGTTGTGAGTCTACTTAGCCAAAAAGAACTTATAAATTAGTTGACAGGGCTCTTTTATTATGTAAATTGGTACAAAAAGCCTGCCATAGCTACAGGTCAATCAATTGTGTCACAAAGAAATATATATAAAAAATTAACATGCTATGATTTTATAATTATAAAATAAATTATAATTATAATTCATTCCAGAGAAAAATAGAATAATCCAAATACTTTTAGAATGAAGTTGTACTTCTTAGAAAAATCAATCAATAATTTAAACAACAGGATTAAGTTTTTGGGAAGGTCAGGTCTCTTAATGAGAAGCTTGAACACATAACTTTGTACGGCCACTAAAATTCATGTTACTTTTTTAATAGATCTGGAGAATATATCATTGTTTGAATGTAGACTTGAAATGAAAATGAAAATATCCTTAACATTTCCAATTTCAGGAATGATGTCTCCTTGTTACTATAATACTTATTACCCAATACCTGAATGAAAAGAAAATTTAAATTTTATTATAATAAGACCTACAAAGCTGAAACTACTTTTTTTTTTTTTTTTTTTAAGAAGGCAGGGTTTCCTTTGAAGTATGGCTTAATTCCTGGTATCAGTCATCCTGGGAAGACATAGGCCATTCTGAGAGAAAATCAGAACTGTTTGAAATTATTTAAAAGTATTTATAGAGAAAATTTGTAGGGATATAAGGCAAGAGAATGGGCTGGTATGTGGAGTGACTGAGTCCTGGGCTTCCTAAGGACAAGCTTGATATCCTGGGAACACACCTTTTACTTTGTCAGATGGATAATGGTATTCCTTGTGCATCCTGTACATATTCCTTCTTTTGTTCTCTTTAACATTTAATTAATGTTAAGCTGAAATTTCTAGCTTGGTTCTGTTGCACTGAGGTACAGAAAAAGGGCTAGTTAAATTATGTGGTAGGAGCTGGGTAGTTTATTCCTAGCCAGTGTGTTGGTGGCATTAGGGTCAACGAGAACCTAGAGATCAACTCAGAGGGACAGAACCTTTTTACTTGGTAAGCTTCTTTAAGCCATCAGGGAAGTTTCCTTTCAGTACTAATCCTGGGAGGACTTAAGCAGAGCTGGCTACAGAATGCAGGGTCTAGAGCAAAATCAAGTGTAGGCCCTCAGCCAGGGACAGGGAAGCAATTTCCCATTGCCACGGCCTATTGTGCAATTAACTGAAGTTGGAGATTCAGTGCCAGGCCTCACTTGACACCCAGATGAGTTTGCGAGAGAGACCCCACTGATGCATTGCCATTCTATCAGCTGAGACACAGTGGGGTGCACACATGTTTCAGACCCTCAATGGCACCAGGGTCTCTGGGAGGGGTGATGAAGTAGTAGCTACTCTAGGACAGGGTGAAGACCATGGAAAGAGTTGGAAGGAAGAGTTCAGAGATGGCTACCATAGAGCATTACAGCCCAAAGGGGGCGCCTCATGAACATGGAGCCGTGTGATACTGCACAGTTACTCATCCATGGGGCTGGTTGTGGATGTAGGAAAATTAAAGAAGATGATAGACGTTTATCACATACTAATGTCTTCCTTTTATCATCACATTTGTTTATTTTTTTATCCATTTGCTCTAATGGAGTGAAGGTCTTAGTGCTTGTTCACTTGCAGCAAGGATTAGTTTTCAGTTTCCTTTTGCCATTTTGGCTGTAGAAGAATACAGACCCCTTGGAATTTCTCCAGGCTATAGGGCCTAGAGATTGTCTTGTTAGTAAGTTAAAGCCACATTTCACTTACTGTTTTCTCAATGATAGAGAACTATAGAGTCTCCACTTCCCTATTACAAAACACGGCCCTGTAAAGAATAGTCTTTTCTGTGTCTCCTTTTGGTCCTGAATGAAAATTTCTGTGGGAAGTCTATACAAGTGTAGGATTTGCTGGGCTAAAGAAGTATATGGATATTTAATTTAACTAGTCTTGGCCAGGCTATCTATATTCCTCTCAAATCTTCAAGAATGTCCTTACTATGCTTTCATCACTAACAATTCTTGGCATTGCCCAACATTGAGCAGTTTGATGGATGTACATAAAAATCATTTAATTTTTCTCATATTACTAATAAAATTTAGATCTCCTTGTATGTTTTCTAGTCTTTTGGATTTCCTCTTATGTAAATTGCATGTTCATAGCTTTAGACCATTTATTTCATTTTCTTATTTATTTGATTGCACGAAGTTTTGTTTTCACATATTTTAGATTTTACTTTTATGATTTTTGATATTACCAACAAATTCTCCCAATTGATGGCCTAAGCATTGACTTTGTGGTATTTATCTTATTTAGGTGGTAACTCTTGACGTTTGTATTAATACCATTAACAATGGCTCAAACAAGAAAGAGTTTTTCTCATAGTCGGGAGAAAAGGGATCCTTGTAACCACTTCTAGGATATTGCTTTTTCAGCATGATACAAGGTGGCTCTCACCAGCCATTGTGAAGTGAAACCAGGGAGAAGAGAATATTCCTCTTCATTCTGAGGGCATGATATAGAAGGCACACACATTTGTTGGAAGATTACTTACACTTCATTGGCTAGAATATAGACACCGTCAAATCTACACAAGGAAGTCTGAGAAAGTAGACATTTATTTAGGTGGCTATGTTCTCACCTAAAATTCGCAAATTCTATTGTTAGAGTCATAACAGGAGAGAATATATTTGTGGTATTATCTTCTTTTTTCTTTCTTTTTTCTATCTGGCATTCACATGCAAATATATATATATATATATATATATATATATATATATATATGTAATTTTTCCAATAACATCTACTCAATAATCTGTTTATTATTTGTTTTATGTTAGTTCAGTTCCTCCCAGAAGCAGGTGTCCAGATAGCTTTGGATATTTAATTAAGAGATTAATTAGGGAAAATATCTGTGAAAAATAAAGGGGAGGGGGCCAGAAAAACCACTGATAAGGAGGACTGGGTAGAAAGTGTGTCAATCACAGTACAGTTCTAAGAAAGTTTTGACCAGACCAGTAGGGAATCTGTCATGATTTAGGTAAGAAGTGTCCCCCCAAAAAACTCATGTGTGAGACAGTGCAAGAATGTTCAGATAAACTGATTTAACTTAATCAGTACATTAGTCCACAGATAGGGATTAAGTGGGTGGTAACTGTAGGCGGGTAGGTTGTAGTTGGAAGAGGTGGGTCTTTGAGGGGTGTGCCTGTGGGGTATATATTTTGTACCTGAACTTAGTTTATCTCTCTACTTCTGAAATGCTTCACCACACTCTTCTGCCAGGATCATACGCCTCCAAAGCAATGGAGCCGGCCACCTACAGTCTGAGACCTCAGAATCTATGAGCCCCAAATAAACTTTTCCCCCTCGAAAATTGTTCTTATCAGGTCTTTTGGTCACAGCAGCAAAAAAGCTAGCTAAAACAGAGTCCTCAAACCAAAATTACCTATCCAAGGACTAACACATCTTGGGAGAATGGGCCTTAATTGATGGCTTCATGGTGCTCAGTAATTGCCTATAACACAAACATGGTAGTGCATACAGAGGAGCAGCATTTGGGGATATCAGGGTGCAACTCTGTGTTCAGTCATATTTTCATGACTGCACAATTTGTAGAGCCAACTTATATAAAATGTCCTTATATTTTCATATGACTGTCTTGAACTCTATTAGATTCCATTGATTTTGTTCTTTATTATTTGCTCTTCCTTTTCAAAGTTGATTTAAACTCATCAAAAATTTTTACCCCTTGAAACCAACTTTGGAATAAGTTTCATCTAAAAAAGTCTACTTGGAATTCTGATTGGAATTGCATTGAATTTATAAATATGAAGAAGAACTGACTCTGTAAGCTACTACCAATTCTTCCAAATGTATAGAGCATTTTGCTATTCTTTAAAGGCTTTTAATGGAGTTTTAAATTTTTTCCCCTATAAATTTGAGTATCTTTTAATTTCTAGAAATTTTATAGTTTTTACTACCTTTATGGATGATATCACTTTCTAGTTGCTTATTGTTGATATGGAGCAGTGCTATTGGTTTTGTATGTATTGATTTTGGATCGAATAGTTCATAGAGTGTGTATGTTGACTTTGTTGTTTTTCCTGTGTAGAAGGTCTTCAAATGAGAATTTAATTTCTTCTCTTTCTCTTCCTTTTTCTTTTTTCTCTTTTTGTCATGCTGGGGATTGAACCCAGGAGCATTCAATCACTGAACTGCATTCTAAATTTTTAAAGTTGTTTTATTTTTAGACAAGTTTTCACTAAATTGCCCATCTTATGATCATCCTGCCTCAGCCTCCAGAGGCTGGGATTACAGATGTGCACCACTGCAATCAGCAACTGCTTCTTTTAAAATAATTCACTGTTGTATATGAATCAATACTAGAGACAATGGGTATTTTTTTTTTCTCAAAATTAAAGGGGATGTTTTGGACAGTTGACGTATTTCTATTAATTCCTAGTTTGATAAAATATTTTATTAATAAGTATTGGTGGCCCTTTATCATTTTTCTGTATTGATTATAAATGTATGATTTTATTCTTTTTTAAATTTTTAGTTGTAGATGGACACAATATCTTTATTTATGTATTTACTTATTTGTGGTGCTGAGGATCGAACCCAGAACCTCACATCTGCGAGGCTGTGAGCTACAGCCCCAACCCTGATTTTATTCTTTAATATATTACTGTGGTATATATCATCAACATGTTTTTCTCATACTGAAACATATTTCTGGGATAAACTCTACCTGATAATGCTATACATAAAATAATACAATGTTGAATTCACATAGCTAGTATTTTGTCTTAAGTTTTTGGAGCTGTGGTTATAAGTGGAATATATAATTTCCTTTTCTTATATTATTCTTACTCAGTTTTTGACTAAAGATTACACTAAGCTCATAAAATGAACTGGTAAGTCTTCTTTTCCTTTCTATTTACAAGATCAACTAATCTTTGGAAGTTTGTTAGAATACAACTGTAAAACCATATGAGCCTGAGGCTTTTTGGAAATTAAACTTCTTCAATACCAATTTATCTATTCAAGTTTTCTATATTTTCTTGTTTATATTTTTGAAATTTTATTAGATTTAGAAATTTAACCAATTCTTTGAGGTTTTCAAATTTACATGAATATAACTTTCATCATAATCTTTCATTATTGTTAAAAATCTATGTTCTGCAACAGTTTTTATTTTATACTACATTTTTATTCATTTTTTAAAAAATTATTTATTTATTATTTATTTATTTATTTTTATTGGTTATTCAAAACGTTACAAAACTCTTGACATATCATATTTCATACATTCGATTCAAGTGGGTTATGAACTCCCATTTTTACCCCAAATACAGATTGCAGAATCACATCAATTACACATCCACATTTTTACATAATGCCATATTAGTAACTGTTGTATTCTGCTACCTTTCCTATCCTCTACTATCCCCCCTCCCCTCCCCTCCCATCTTCTCTCTCTACCCCATCTGTTGTAATTTAATTCTTTCTCTTGTTTTTTTTTCCCTTCCCCCTCAAATTCTCTTATATGTAATTTTGTATATCAATGAGGGTCTTCTTCTATTTCCATGCAATTTCCCTTTTCTCTCCCTTTCCCTCCCACCTCATGTCTCTGTTTGAAGTTGATCTTTTCCTCCTGCTCTTCCTCCCTGCTCTGTTCTTAGTTGTTCTCATTATATCAAAGAAGACATTTGGCATTTGTTTTTTAGGGATTGGCTAGCTTCACTTAGCATAATCTGCTCTAATGCCATCCATTTCCCTGCAAATTCCATGATTTTGTCATTTTTTAGTGCTGCGTAATACTCCATTGTGTATAAATGCCACATTTATTTATTTATTATTTATTTATTTTTTTCAACTACTCCTTTAGTCAATCATTCCTACCTGAGATGTAATATGTTGATTCTTTTAAATAATGAGATTTTGATGTTATGATTCTATATTTCCACTTAAATTTTCTATACATTGGCTTCTCTTATTAAATTAGTTCCTTGGTTTTGGATGACATCTGTTCTCTGGTCTTTTCACCTCCTTGGGTTTAATACATAGCTGTGCTTTTTCTTCAATATTTTTCTCCTACAATGTGGTCAAAGTTATAAATTTCCCCATAAATATGGCCTGAGGTGCAATCTACAAATTTCATTGTTTAGTTCTAAATATGTCATCATTTCTCTTGTTTTCCAAAAGCTATTTGGCACATATATTGTAGCTTTCACACATAGGAGATCTCAAATCTTATTTACTTCTAATTTTATTATAATTTAATTGGCAAACTAGAATTAATTTTGATTTCTTGTTCTATATCAGATTCTGAGGGCATATATTGATCCTGAGTTTGATTCATCTACTTTTCTCCACAGTGCTGTGTTTTGGAGTGGATTTATGTTCACAATGACTAATCTTCTTACACCATGGTTCCATTTTTCAGAGCATAATGTCATGTTTTGTACTTTATGATATTTTCCCATTAACCTTCATAATGTCAGGTGGTAAGAGTACATTTCCAGTTTTCTTTGGAACTATCAGTAATTACCATGTTACCTTTTTCTGTTTATTCTCTATCCTCTCATATGAATGGAGCTTCTTGTAAACAGTGTTACTGACTCTTTTTCTTCTTTTAATTTAAATTCCAGTATGGAATCTCTTTTAAGATATATATGTTTATTTATTTTTAATTATATATATATAAAATATTTATTTTTTAGTTGTAGTTGGACCCAATACTTTTATTTTGTTTATTTATTTATTTCCACGTGGTGCTGAGGATCAAACCCAGGGCCTCACAGGTACTAGGTGAGTGCTCTACCATTAAGCCACAACCCCACTCCCTTAAGTAGTATATTAAGCCCACTTAAATTTAGTTTAATCACCATTATATTTTTACAGAGTGTTCTTGTTACCTGGTGCTCCACCAGGTATCTTCTTTATATATCTGGACAGAGGCCATCCTTCTGGATTATATAACCCACCAGCTCAGGAGTTTAGATAGGGAAAAAGTAAAGTACTGATTTATAGCATGTGGTTGGTTGGCAGGAATGTATTTTAACTCTGGCAGAACTTTAATGGTGCCCTAAAATTACCCCAGGGTGATAATCTGGAATGTTGTGGATTCTTTCCTCCTTGGGGCAATTAATTACCATCTCAAAGTAATCTGGAGAAAAGATGAAGAACAAAATTTAAAGCTATCCCTAAACTAGCCCTTTATTGCTATGACCCAGTACTCTTTTGCCCCAGAATGCTGCAAGCCAGTACACTGGCTCCCATAGCTTTCTGTCTTTCTGTTTTTCTACTAGTTGTTCAGACCCATGCTCTCTCAAGTCTGTAGTTTCTCCAGATTGACTTGGGGAAGGAAACCCCCCTCACCCTGTGCTAGTATACCATCTTGTCAAGAAAGCCACAGGTGTATATTATGAATATATTCATAAGAGTGATCATGCAAAGATATTTTGAAAAAAAATACACATTAAAATTACTCTGAAACTCCCAAACAAGATGACCTTAGCATATCATATGATAGAAATATCATATGGGCAAAATTCTTCACAATAGTGCCTCGTACTTTCTTTAGGACCAAATCAGCAGTACTCTTAAATTTTGAAAGATACCTTGACATGTTGATTTGCTTAGATTTCCCTGTTTTGTTTTTTTCTTCCTCCCTTTAAAAATTTCTCTGCCTCTTGTATGATATCTCTGTGGCTTTTTTTTTTTTTAAAAGCTAATTCTTGGTGCCAAGCCAGTCTCTGCTAACTGTGGGCAGTTCAACTTCCCAGGTGGTGGGCTGTTTAACAGGTTGAGATTGCCTTCTCTTAGCACTGCAGGCAGCAGTGTTAACAGCATTAATCCCCCAAACTCTGTTCATTTACCCTAATAAAACCCTCCGGCATGCATGCATTTAATGTGTGTTAAAGAACTGCGTAAGGTCATAGCTGGGCTGTCCCTACTCCCTCCATCAAATGACACATATAACAAGACCAGAATCACCGTTTCTTTACTACTTTGGGGGGAATGGCTGTTGCCGATATTCCTAGAAGAAGCTACTGCAGTCCATGTCTTGCTGAGATTAAGAGATAGTATTACCAGCCACAAATGAAAAAGCATGCCAACCAGTCCAATACATTGTGAAATTTAAAAGTTTGTTTTAAAAATTTCCCAGAGGATTGGTTACTGCATCTTATGAGTGTGTATGAATTTATAATTCTCATTTTATTAATCACTTGGATTAAAGGATAAGAGTGTCTGCATTTAAATGATACTATTTCCTTAGAAGGCAAAAACATTAGCAGCAATGTGACAGTGGTAGAAATAATGGATTAGGAACAGTGAAGCATAGACCTTAGACTCAACCAAATTAATAAGTAGCTGTGTGACCTTGAGAAAATTAGATAATTTCATTGGGAAATAAGATTACTCTTTTGTAAATAATCTTTTTAGTTCCCATCCTTAAAAAATCCAGTATGCTATGGTTATAAAAGCCTAAAGTATCCTGGTATGGTGGCTCAGGCCTGTAATCCCAGGGATTTGAGAAACTAGGCAGGAGGATCCCAAATTCAAAGCCAGCCTCAGTAACTAAGCAAGGCTGTAAGCAACTACTTAGCGAGACCCTGTCTCAGATAAAAGAATAAAAAGGGCTAGGGATGTGGCTCAGTGGTTAAGTGCCCCTGGGTTCAACAACAACAACAAAATTCTAAAGTCGTTTTAGCCAAGATCATTTAATCATTTTCACTCCCCAAAAGAACTGTTGACAAAATCTATGTATTAGTCTCAAAAGTTAATGCAGGTTATTTTTAATCAAGGAGACTGGATTGATCCTAAATTGGAGGTAGATCTTCAGGGAAAAACAGACTCGGGTAAACAGCTGCACACCAGATCATGGAAACCAAGAGATGTAGGAGACATGGGGAATTGAAAGAGAGGAGCATGCCCAGGGAAAGTGAGACAGTTGAAGAGACAAGGAACACAACCTTGGCTGGGGCCAGATTCCCTGAAGCAGGAGAACTCTTCTGCACACTGTCTGGTGGAAGGCAGTGCAGAAAACGCCCTACCACAGACTGATTGAGGAAGCACACACGTGACCTATCATGTCAGGTGTTAACTGTCTGTCAGCTCCTTTACAGATGGATGGTTCTTTTAGAAATGGCTTTTCATGTAGAATACTCATTTATACCTCCCTTCTGATCCCTCTGTCTCCCTCTCCCTCCACCCAAGAGCCTCGTAGAGTGGAATAGAGTGGTCTAGACATATTTTTAAGATTGGAACATTTTTCCAGACTATGACAGGACAGCTCCAAATGTGATGCAGCTGGATTTTCCCTGGGTGGCCTGTGGTGCCTCAAACTCGACCCCAACTCTCTAAGTAACCTAAAATTCATGTTCAGGTCTTTAATTAGGAAGGATAGAGACAATTTTATAACCTTGCTTACATGAACAAGAAGTCATCTGACTGTGTAGGAATACCAAGGGGGACTTATGATTTTCGTTTTTTCAGGACCCCAAACCAGATTTCTCTTTTCTTCTTTCTCATGGCTCTTCTAAGAATAACTCTGAGTAGAGGAAGTCAACTCTCTGTCTTCCTCGGATTGCAATAGTTAACTGGGTAGAGACATAAACATCACCCTGAAATAAATGTACAAAAATGTAAACAAAAATGCAGTCCATTCCTCATGTGGTAATAATTTACATTAACCAATAATTTGGGAAAGAAATAATAAGGTTAGGGAAATACAGTAGAGATGCAAAAAAAAAAAGGGAGGATTCTTTTAAAAATCAGTATATTCTGGAACAATAGAAAAAGACTTATCATAATTAAAGTTGTCAAATTAGGTTTTTACCAGAATATAATTTTATACCCATTTGGACAGCTCAGCATCAGAGACAATTGTAAACGCACAAAAACCAACAACAAATTTACCACAGCACAGTTTAACTGGAATTTATTTATTTAATTTAGATTCCACTAAGTGAAAATAATATTTTAAAATTCCAATCAGTCCCTGAAGGCAGCAGGAGTTCTATGGCCTCCTGCCTAATGATGTAATTAAGCTTAGCTCATCATTACCTAGCCAGACACCACACACACACACACACACACACACACACACACACAGGCACACTCCTGTGAGCTGTAACTGCTCAGTAAATGAGGATATTTGAAGCTTGTGGATGAAAAACTCATCAGGTTTTGGACTAGGTACATGTTGATGTGTTTTCATAGTAGTTAGACCAAAGATAGAAATGTTTTGGTCTGACAGAACTAGAAATTATCATAATCGAAAAAGAGTAAAGTATGCAACATTTTTATCTACCACATAATTATATAAAAATGAAGATTTGGGGTACTTAAAGAGCATGCATTTTATTATTTTTCTATTTTTACTGTTTATCTTATAAATGAATGCAGAAAACACTGAGTTTGGAAAACGGACATTTTGGTTGTCTAATAACATTTCTAAAAAATCACTCCTGGGCATGGTAAGAAAGTTGCAAATTCTGTCTTCATCAACCTTGTAAAGGAGTGTATGACATATGATTGTTGTATAACATATTGACTATCTATCCTATGTGTGCTTTTGCACAAAAGATCACATATCAAATATAATTTATCTTTTCAAATTGAAGTGCAATTAAGTTATTTTGAAAATAAGGGTTATGCTACATGAAAAACAATATCATTGTGTACCTTTAAATGTATGCATAAGAATTATCAAACACTATACAATCTCTCTGTGCTACACAGTTTAGTTTGATCTCTTCTCTATAACATTTGAGGTATTTTTATTTAAAAGCCTTAATAACCTGATGATAATGTTAATGGTTAGTCTTGTAAGCATATTAGTTAATTTTTAAGGGAGTAAGATATATGAAAAAGGAATTTCTTGACCAGCTATTTAAACACCTCACATGTATGAAAAAAAGAAAAAAAACTATTTTTCTTCATTGCTAGAGTTTCATATCCTAAGGTTATTTATTTTATTATGAATAAATAAATAAATTAAAACCCTGGGAATAAATCCACCTAAGAGTGAAAGATGTCTACAAATAAAATTATAGAAAAATTTAGGGGGGAGGAAACGAAGAAGGCATTAGAAGATGCAATGACCTTCCATGTTATGGATAACCAGAATTAATATTGTTAAAATGGCCATATTACTAAAAGTCATCTACAGATTCAATGCAGTCCCCATCAAAATACCAGTGATATCTTCATAGAACTAGAAAAACAACCCTAAAATTTACATGGAAGAGCAAACATAGAAAAAGCCATCCTAAGCAAAAATAACAATGCTGGAGGCATCATGCTGGAGGCTTCACGATACCCAATTTCAAAGAACATTTCAGAGCTACAGTAACACAAAAACATGGTATTGGCAGAAAAACAGACACATACACCAATGGAGTAGAATAAAAGATGCAGGTCAAACCCACTATAATCATCTGATTCTTGACAAAGGTGCCAAAAACAAATTGCAGAAAAGATAGCCTCTTAAACAAAAGGTTCTGGGAAGACTGAATGTCCAGATATAGAAGAACGAAACTAGAATCCTTGTCTTTTACCCTATATAAAATCAAAGTGGATCACAGATCTAGGTGTAAGACCAGAAACTATGCATCTGCATTAAAGAAGGAAAACATGTCAACATATAGGAAGAGGCAACAACTTCCTGAATATGACTCATATAACTCAGGAAATGATATAAAAAATCCCCAAATGTGATGGCACTAAATTAAAAAGCTTCTTCACAGCAAAGGAAACAATTAAGAGTGAAAAAATAGTCTACAAAATGGGGAAAAAAAATCATTGCCAGCCACTTTCCCAACAGAGGATTAAATATCCAGAAGACAAAATAACTCAAAAAACTCAACACCAAGAATGACAAATAACTCATTCTATAAGTGGGCAGATAGACTGAACAGAGACTTCTCAAAAGAATAGGTACAAATGGCCAACAATTATATAAAAATGCTAACATCTTTACTCATCAGGGAAATTCATCTAACTCCAATCAGAATGATAATCATCAAGAATATAAACAACATTAAATGCTTATGAGGAGGCAGGGGAAAACGGAATTCTTATACACCATTGGTAGGAATGTAAAGTAATGTAGCCTCTATGGAAATTCCTCAAAAAATTAAAAACATAACCACCATATGACTGAATTATGCCATTTCTCTGTATTTATCCCAAAGAATTAAAGTCACCATACTGTAGTGAAGCATGCATATCCATGTTTATCACAGCACAATTCACAATTTCCAATTTATGGAATCAACCTACATATCCATTAACAAATGACTCTATAAAGAAAATGTGGTATATATACCTAAGGCTGTTTTATTGAGCCACAAAGAAGAATGAAAATTTGTCATTTGCAGGGGAGTACTGGAAAACATCATGTTAAGTGAAATAAACCAGACTCAAAGACAAGGATCAAATGTTTTCTCTCATATATGGAGCCTAAAGGGAAAAAAAGAAGAAAAAGAAAATGAAATGGATGTCATGAAAACAGAAGGAAGACTATCAGGATAGAGGAAGGAGATCAGGAGAGGGGAGAAGAGGGAAGGTAGGGGGAGGTACTGGGGAGAGAAATTGTTCAAATTATGTTATATGCATGTATCAACCAGCCAAAATGAAACCCACTATTCTGTATAATTGTTATGCATCAAAAATAAATAAATAAATAAATGATGGTTCCAAGTTCATACGCAAGGCTGAGACACTGCTGTCAGAGGTGTAGGATGACTGTTTCTTCACATTAGCTGGTCTAGAAAAACAGAATCTATTTTCCCTGTCCATAGCTGAAACAGCCCTTCTGTCCACTCACCTGTGGAACCTGCCTGTAGTCTGTTTGGCCTGTCACCTTGGGAACCTTCTTAATGCTCAGAAGAGCTGGGTTCTGTAACTCCACCTTTGCCTACAGATAACTTTAGATTGAATAAGCACTCTGAACAGAAACAGTGTTATTCAGGAAATGTAAGTTCACAGGCCATGTGCCACAGTGTGTCTCAGGGATTCACAGAAGAGGTGTGTTGCAAATGGTGATTGGCATCTTGTTTCAAACAATATGGAGGTAACAATAATTGGAGAAAGATGCCTAAACACCACTTCTCTGGATTCTCCACCTAGGGAAACACAAATAAATTTGGCTGATGGAATTCAAGCTGATAGTTTCTGTACCTAAACCTATTCTTTTTGTCTCTGCAAGCTGATTTTACAAGATTTTAAATGTCTCCAATTTTGTGTGGACCATTATCTCTAGGAGCTAATCTCATGTTCCTGAAATACCATTCCAGAATAAGCAAAACACTCCCAAGGCCAAGGGCCTCTTTGGGGCCACAATTTACCTTATCATGTATAATTTGACCTGTGAAAACCCTAACATGTTGTTGGTCAGGCATTAAAAAATATGTGGAATCACAGATTACATGGCATCCTTAAAAAATAAATGAATAATGTAATCCCCACGATATTACTGTTGGGATCTCTAAAATCAATCTTCAGCACTCCAGTGACATCTGTCCAGTGTCTGACCTACCAGTAAAGCCAAAGTTTGGGGATGTCTGACCCTTGCCAATGGTTAATACCAGCTACATAGCAATAACAAATAGATTGCACCGCAGAATGTAAATTTCTAGCTGGCATAGGGGTAGGTCATAGAGTAAATTTTAAATATTCTGAGCAATTGGGGGTAGCTTAAGCATTCAGTAGTTCCTGAAGTAAAAGCCTTGAAGAAAATGCTCTCGGACTAGAAAATAAGATGTACTTGTTGATAGGAGAAGCAGATCTAATCAAGAGCAATAGGAACATTTATTATGCCTGACCGTGACATAGGAAAACAAGATGTGATATGGAATGAAAAGCTAGCAAAGTTGGAGGTAGGATGGATGGTACAGGTCACGCTGATTACAATCTTTTGCTGGTCCATTGAGTCTGTTAGTAACTATATAGAGTGACTCTTACCTGCCAGCCACACTAAGGATACAGCAGTATGAATGAAGGAATCTCTGTCCTCATGCATCTGTATAGTAGTGAATGAGACAACAGCAGAACCAGCAAATACACAAATAAACCTATTGTGATAGATACTGAAAGAAATGTTCCAGGCACTGTTATAGAAATGCCACGGTTATGTGGGAGGAAGTAGACCATGAAAGATAAAATTAGGGAAGGCCTTTTGAGCAGGCAGCTTTGGAAATGAGATCTGAAGTCTGAGAAACAGCTATGTGGAGAAAGAGCCCTCCAAGCAGAGGGACAATATGTATAAAAGCCTTCAATGGGCAAGGGCAAGGACACCTTGATAGCTAAGGCATAGTATTCCAAAGGGACAGTGATACCAAATGAATTCAGGAGCTCAGCAGGAAACAAATCACTTAGGGCCTGTACTTTATGGTGAGGAGTTTAGGTTCTCTGTATGAATGTAATACAGGTCTTTGAAGGGATTTTTTAATTGATTTTTTAAAAAATAAATGACAGCGGGATGCATTACTCAATTTACATGTTAAATCTATCACTGTACAATGCTTGAATTTTAATAATAAAAGCATTGTTCATGGTAACAGAATCATTTATGGTGCACACAACATAAAGAGATAATCATAGACTGCTGATAGGCTTTCTAGGTGAGTGGACAGAAATATTCTTTCATATATGGAAGGAAAAGGAGATTCCATTTATCCAGTCTAGCAATATGGGGAAATAGTCTCTCCACATACCTGACACAAGCCATCATCCCAGTGTTGTGCTCTACAGCAGAGGGCTTCCCCTGACAAGCAAGGCCCTGCTCATGATATGCAATAAAATGTCCTGTTAGTGTTTTTTTTTAAGATTTTTGTTTAGTTGTACATGGACACAATACCTTTGTTTTATTTATTTATTTTTATGTGGTGCTGGGGATCGAACCCAGGGCTTCGCATGTGTGGGGCAAGCGCTCTACCACTGAGCCACAACCCCAGCCCCTGTCCTGCTAGTTTTAAAACTGCCTATTTATTTGTACCTTGTGAACTATTAGCTTTCCTGCCAAAGAGTTGAAATGCATACTTCTACATTCTGACTGAGATATTATTTCAGGAAGGTTTTTAGAGGCTCGTGGTAGTAAATCCACATGTGGGAGAATAAGAAAGTGGAAAGGTAAGTCTATTATCCAATTTTACTACATTCAAATTTCTCTTTCCAATCCTTCTTAAAGATTTGAATATTGTGGACTGTATCTGAGGCCAAATAGAACCTCTTGATCCTTCCAGTCTAAAGTTACCATGGAATATTCTGGATTGTGTGTACAGTGGAAATATTTCTGGATTTCCTGGTGATGGTGATATCCATGGTGGCAGCAAATTCGGGTTTCTGGTGTTAGTGGAGTTTGGTGGAGACACTGGGATGGGGGTGTTTGTTCCTTAGCCTTGGGAATTCTTCTAATATCCTATATTAAATCCCTTGCTTTATTTAAGTAATATTTTCTAGTGAATTCTGATTTTTAGTTTTTTTTTTAATTTTAAGAACAGTTCTGACTCTGATACTCTATTTTTTTTGTAGTTCTTCTTTTTAATTTTTTAATTTATTTTTTTATTGGTTGTTCAAAACATTACAAAGCTCATGACATATCATCTTTCATACATTTGATTCAAATGGGTTATGAACTCCCATTTCTACCCCAAATACAGATTGCAGAATCACATCGGTTACACATCCACATTTTAACATAATGCCATATTAGTGACTGTTGTATTCTGCTACCTTTCCTTTCCCCTACTATCCCCCCTCCCCTCCCCTCCCATCTTCCCTCTCTACCCCCTCTGCTGTTGTTCAGTTCTCTCCCTTGTTTTTCCCCCCCTTTCCCCTCATTTTTAATTCTTAGAATCTTCATTTTCTGATTTCCTCACATTTTAATCCTCTTCCTTATAATGTAGATAGACTTTAGCATAGACCTCATTCTAAGCACTTTCCACTTGGTTATCACCAAAGCGCATAAGGGTAGAGTTTTGAAAATTAAACCTACTCATTGTCTTATCTAAAACCTGCTGTTTCTCCAGCATTATATATTTTGGTGAATGGGCCCTCCACACTACCGGTAGTTCAAGCTTGAAGTCTGGAAAGTTATTTAAAGATCCTTCAGAACCTTTTACACCTATATACATTACTATTGACTGTGTTGCCTAAAAACCTCTCCTTTTCTTTCTCATCCTCTGATTTATTTGATTCTATTGTTGTCACCTCCTAGATGGCCTCCTTGTCCTTATCCTCCTTGTCTCCACTTCCACCACAATTAAATTTCTACCATGAAATTCTTTTTTTTTTTTATTAACCACAGTGTTATTTATTTATTTTTATTTATTTATTTATTTAATTTTTTTATTGTTGGCTGTTCAAAACATTACATAGTTCTTGATATATCATATTTCACAATTTGATTCAAGTGGGTTATGAGCTCCCATTTTACCCCATATACAGATTGCAGAATCACATCAGTTACACATCCATTGATTTACATATTGCCATACTAGTGTCTGTTGTATTCTGCTGCCTTTCCTATCCTCTACTATCCCCCCTCCCCTCCCCTCCCCTCCCCTCCCCTCTTCTCTCTCTGCTCCCTCTACTGACATTCGTTTGTCCCCCTTATATTATTTTTCCCCTTCCCCTCACTTCCTCTTGTATGTACTTTTGTATAACTCTGAGGGTCTCCTTCCATTTCCATGCATTTTCCCTTCTCTCTCCCTTTCCCTCCCACCTCTCATCCCTGTTTAATGTTAATCTTCTTCTCATGCTCTTCGACCCTACTCTGTTCTTAGTTACTCTCCTTATATCAAAGAAGACATTTGGCATTTGTTTTTTAGGGATTGGCTAGCTTCACTTAGCATAATCTGCTCTAATGCCATCCATTTCCCTGCAAATTCTATGATTTTGTCAGTTTCTAATGCAGAGTAATACTCCATTGTGTATAAATGCCACATTTTTTTTATCCATTCATCCATTGAAGGGCATCTAGGTTGGTTCCACAGTCTAGCTATTGTGAATTGTGCTGCTATGAACATCGATGTAGCAGTGTCCCTGTAGCATGCTCTTTTTAGGTCTTTAGGGAATAGACCGAGAAGGGGAATAGCTGGGTCAAATGGTGGCTCCATTCCCAGCTTTCCAAGAAATCTCCATACTGCTTTCCAAATTGGCTGCACCAATTTGCAGTCCCACCAGCAATGTACAAGTGTACCCTTTTCCCCACATCCTCGCCAGCACTTGTTGTTGTTTGACTTCATAATGGCTGCCAATCTAACTGGAGTGAGATGGTATCTTAGAGTGGTTTTGATTTGCATTTCTCTGACTGCTAGAGATGGTGAGCATTTTTTCATGTACTTGTTGATTGATTGTATGTCCTCCTCTGAGAAGTGTCTGTTCAGGTCCTTGGCCCATTTGTTGATTGGGTTGTTTGTTCTCTTATTGTCTAATTTTTTGAGTTCTTTCTATACTCTGGATATTAGGGCTCTATCTGAAGTGTGAGGAGTAAAGATTTGTTCCCAGGATGTAGGCTCTCTATTTACCTCTCTTATTGTATCTTTTGCTGAGAAAAAACTTTTTAGTTTGAGTAAGTCCCATTTGTTGATTCTAGTTATTAACTTTTGTGCTATGGGTGTCCTATTGAGGAATTTGGAGCCTGACCCCACAGTATGTAGATCGTAGCCAACTTTTTCTTCTATCAGACGGCGTGTCTCTGATTTGATATCAAGCTCCTTGATCCATTTTGAATTCACTTTTGTGCATGGCGAGAGAAAGGGATTCAGTTTCATTTTGTTGCATATGGATTTCCAGTTTTCCCAGCACCATTTGTTGAAGATGCTATCCTTCCTCCATTGCATGCTTTTAGCCCCTTTATCAAATATAAGATAGTTGTAGTTTTGTGGATTGGTTTCTGTGTCCTCTATTCTGTACCATTGGTCCACCCGCCTGTTTTGGTACCAGTACCATGCTGTTTTTGTTACTATTGCTCTGTAGTATAGTTTGAAGTCTGGTATCGCTATACCACCTGATTCACACTTCCTGCTTAGCATTGTTTTTGCTATTCTGGGTCTTTTGTTTTTCCATATGAATTTCATGATTGCTTTCTCTATTTCTACAAGAAATGCTGTTGGGATTTTGATTGGCATTGCATTAAACCTATAGAGAACTTTTGGTAATATCGCCATTTTGATGATGTTAGTTCTGCCTATCCATGAACAGGGTATATTTTTCCATCTTCTAAGATCTTCTTCTATTTCTCTCTTTAGGGTTCTGTAGTTTTCATTGTATAAGTCTTTCACCTCTTTTGTTAGGTTGATTCCCAAGTATTTTATTTTTTTTGAAGATATTGTGAATGGAGTGGTTGTCCTCATTTCCATTTCAGAGGCTTTGTCGCTGATATACAGGAATGCCTTTGATTTATGCGTGTTGATTTTATATCCTGCCACTTTGCTGAATTCATTTATTAGCTCTAATAGTTTCTTTGTAGACCCTTTTGGGTCTGCTAGGTATAGAATCATGTCATCTGCAAATAGTGATAATTTAAGTTCTTCTTTTCCTATTTTGATGCCTTTAATTTCTTTCGTCTGTCTAATTGCTCTGGCCAGTGTTTTGAGAACTATGTTGAACAGAAGTGGTGAGAGAGGGCATCCCTGTCTTGTTCCAGATTTTAGAGGGAATGCCTTCAATTTTTCTCCATTCAGAATGATGCTAGCCTGAGGCTTAGCATAGATTGCTTTTACAATATTGAGGTACGTTCCTGTTATCCCTAGTTTTTCTAGAGTTTTGAACATAAATGGATGCTGTACTTTGTCGAATGCTTTTTCCGCATCTATCGAGAAGATCATATGATTCTTATTTTTAAGTCTATTGATGTGGTGAATAACATTTATTGATTTCCGTATATTGAACCAGCCTTGCATCCCAGGGATGAATCCTACTTGATCATGGTGCACAATTTTTTTGATATGTTTTTGTACCCGATTCGCCAGAATTTTATTGAGGATTTTTGCATCTAGGTTCATTAGAGATATTGGTCTGTAGTTTTCTTTCTTTGAAGTGTCTTTGTCTGGTTTAGGTATCAGGGTGATGTTGGCCTCGTAGAATGAATTTGGAAGTTCTCCCTCTTTTTCTATTTCCCGAAGTAGCTTGAAAAGTATTGGTATTAGTTCCTCTTTAAAGGTTTTGTAAAACTCTGCTGTATACCCATCCGGTCCTGGGCTTTTCTTAGTTGGTAGTCTTTTGATGGTTTCTTCTATTTCCTCAATTGATATTGGTCTGTTTAGGTTGTCTATATCCTCCTGACTCAATCTGGGCAGATCATATGACTTAAGAAATTTATCTATGCCTTCACTATCTTCTAATTTATTGGAGTATAAGGATTCAGAATAATTTTTGATTATCTTCTGTATTTCTGAAGTGTCTGTTGTGATATTGCCTCTTTCATCCCGTATGTTAGTAATTTGAGTTCTCTCTCTTCTTCTCTTCATTAGCATGGCTAAGGGTCTGTCGATTTTGTTTATTTTTTCAAAGAACCAACTTTTAGTTTTGTCAATTTTTTCAATTGTTTCTTTTGTTTCGATTTCATTAATTTCAGCTCTGATTTTCATTATTTCTTGCCTTCTACTTCTTTTGCTGTTGTTTTGCTCTTCTTTTTCTAGGATTTTGAGATGAAGTATGAGATCATTTATTTGTTGGTTTTTTCTTTTTTTAAGGAATGAACTCCAAGCAATGAATTTTCCTCTTAGAACTGCTTTCAATGTGTCCCATAGATTCCGATATGTTGTGTCTGTGTTTTCATTAATCTCTAAGAATTTTTTAATTTCTTCCTTGATGTCTTCTATAACCCATTGATCGTTCAGTAACCTATTGTTCATTCTCCAAGTGATGTATTCTTTTCCCTTCCTTCTTTTATCATTGATTTTCAGTTCCATTCCATTATGATCAGATAGGATGCATGGTATTATCTCTACTCCTTTATATTGTCTAAGAGTTTCCCTGTGACATAATATATGATCTATTTTTGAGAAGGATCCATGTGCTGCTGAGAAAAAAGTGTAACTGCTTGATGTTGGGTGGTATATTCTATATATGTCAATTAAGTCTAGGTTATTAATTGTGTTATTGAGTTCTATAGTTTCCTTATTCAACTTTTGTTTGGAAGATCTGTCCAGTGGTGATAGAGGTGTGTTGAAGTCTCCCATGATTATTGTATGGTGGTCTATTAGACTCTTGAACTTGAGAAGAGTTTGTTTGATGAACATAGCTGCACCATTGTTTGGGGCATATATATTTATGATTGTTATGTCTTGTTGGTGTATGGTTCCCTTGAGCAGTATGTAGTGTCCCTCTTTATCCCTTTTGATTAACTTTGGCTTGAAATCTATTTTATTTGATATGAGTATGGATACTCCTGCTTGTTTCCGAAGTCCATATGAGTGATATGATTTTTCCCAACCTTTCACCTTCAGCCTATGTATGTCTTTTCCTATCAAATGCGTCTCCTGTAGGCAGCATATTGTTGGGTCTTGTTTTGTGATCCATTCTGCTAGCCTGTGTCTCTTGATTGGTGAGTTTAAGCCATTAACATTTAGGGTTATTATTGAGATATGGGTTGTTCTTCCAGCCATATTTGTTTATTTATGTTACTAAACATGGTTTGTTTTCCTCTTTGATTATTTTCCCCCCTTTAGTGTCCTACCTCCCACTGTTGGTTTTCATTGTTATTTTCCATTTCCTCTTCCTGTAATGTTTTGCCAAGGATGTTTTGAAGAGATGGTTTTCTAGCTGCAAATTCTTTTAACTTTTTTTTATCGTGGAAGGTTTTAATTTCATCTTCCATCCTGAAGCTTAATTTCGCTGGAAACACAATTCTTGGTTGGAACCCATTTTCTTTCAGTGTTTGAAATATGTTATTCCAGGATCTTCTAGCTTTCAGAGCCTGTGTTGAAAGATCAGCTGTTATCCTGATTGGCTTACCCCTAAATGTAATCTGCTTCCTTTCTCTTGTAGCTTTTAAAATTCTCTCCTTATTCTGTATGTTGGGCATCTTCATTATAATGTGTCTAGGTGTGGGTCTCTTATGATTTTGCACATTCGGCGTCCTGTAGGCTTCTAGGATTTGGGGTTCTGTCTCATTCTTCAAGTCTGGGACGTTTTCTCGTATTATTTCATTGAATAGATTGCTCATTCCTTTGGTTTGAAACTCTGTCCCTTCCTGTATCCCAATGACTCTTAAATTTGGTCTCTTGATGTTATCCCATATTTCTTGGATGTTCTGCTCATGGTTTCTTAACAGTCTTGCTAAGCTGTCTATGTTCTTTTCAAGTTGAAATACTTTATCTTCATTGTCTGATGTTCTGTCTTCTAAGTGTTCTACTCTGCTGGTAGTATTCTCAATTGAGTTTTTAAGTTGGCTTATTGCTTCCTGCATTTCTAGGATTTCTGTTTGTTTGTTTTTTATAACCTCTATTTCCCTGTATAGTTGATCTTTTGCTTCTTGGATTTGTTTATGTAATTCATTGTTGAAGTGATCTTTCATTGTCTGATTTTGCTGTCTGATGTCTTCCTTGAGACTCCAGATCATCTGAAGCATGTATATCCTGAATTCTTTATCTGACATTCCATCTGCTGCAGCTATTACCTCTTCTAACGTTGAGTTGACCTGCAATGCTTGTGGTCCTTTCTTTCCTTGTCTCTTCATACTGTTCGCGTTCCTTTCTACTTGGTGAAACTGTTGTGCTATTGAATTTTCCCCCTATATATTTATATTGGTCTTGTATAGTTGCAAAGTCTCCCTCGCAGGCGCGGGCGGCGGCTCTGTCCCTCTGTGGGCCGCTAGGCTTGTTCTGTAGGTGGTCACAGTTCTGTCTACTTTGCAGGCGCAGGCAGCGGCACTGCCCCTCTGCAGGCCTCTGGGGCTGTACTGCCAATGGGTCGCAGGTGCGCCTACCTTGCAGGCTCGGGGGGGGGGGGGCGGCTCTACCCTTCCTCAGGCCACTGGGCCTGTTCTGTCTCTTGGTTGCAGGTCTGGCCTGTTCTGATGGTGGTCACAGTTCCGTCTACCTTGCAGGCGCTGGGGGGAGGGGGCGGCTCTGCCTCTCAGCAGGTCGCTGCTCCTCTTCTGCCGGTGGGTTGCAGGCCCGCCTACCTTTCAGGAGTGATTGGAAGCTCTGTCCCGCCGTGGGCCAATGGGCCTTTTCTGTCGGTGGTCACAGTTCCCCTACCTGGCAGGCACGGGGGGTGTGGGGCGGCTCTGCCCCTCAGCAGGCCGCTGGGCCTGCTCCGTGCATGGTCACAGTTCCCTCTACCTTGCCGGTGCAGGGGGAGGGGGCGGCTCAGCCTCTCAGCAGGCCGCTGCTCCTCTTCTGCAGGTGGGTCGCAGGCCCGCCTACCTTGCAGGAGTGATTGGAAGCTCTGTCCCACCGCGGGCCACTGGGCCTTTTCTGTCGGTGGTCACCTGGCAGGCGCGGGGGGTGGGGGGTGGCTCTGCCCCTCAGCAGGCCGCTGGGCCTGCTCCGTGCATGGTCACAGTTCCCTCTACCTTGCCGGTGCAGGGGGAGGGGGCGGCTCTGCCTCTCAGCAGGTCGCTGCTCCTCTTCTGCTGGTGGGTCGAAGGCCCGCCTACCTTGCAGGAGTGATTGGAAGCTCTGTCCCGCCGCGGGCCCCTGGGCCTTTTCTGTCCGTGGTCACAGTTCCACCTACCTGGCAGGCGCGGGGGGTGGGGGGCGGCTCTGCCCCTCAGCAGGCCGCTGGGCCTGCTCTGTGCGTGGTCACAGTTCCCTCTACTTTGCCGGCGCAGGGGGAGGGGGCGGCTCCGAAATTCTGATCTTATTTCTCGTCTGCTCAAAATTTTACTTTGTCTTCAATATCTACGTAAATAAAATCTAAACTTGTTTGCATGGTATTTAAGGCCCTTCAAGTTGTAGAGTCTTATGTTTCAGTTTAGGTTTATCACCTGGTACTTTCCCTTGAGTACCACATTCCAGCCATTCTGTACTATAATTTTCCCAAACATTGGTCAGTAGTATTCCAGTGGGCAAGGATTATCCTTTCATATTTGTAGTCCTATCTAACACTTGATTGGTACTGCGTGGATAATTGCTGAATGAATGAATGCTTTTCTTCCTGTAGAGCCAGCACCTCTGAGTGTTTCTGATCCTGAAGCTCTGGTGGTGGCTCCTCTTGTCTCTGTCCTGTACTCACTGAATTTCTCTTCTTTTCACCTGTAGTCACTTATTTTTGCATTGCATTTATCTGGGGTTCTTTCATTCTTTTCCACTTTCAAAGCTGAATGTATATAATTTAATTTAATTATTTATTGAAAGGGAAGAAAGCACATCTTGTAATTGACAAAAAAATTATATGTATGCTTGACATTTGGACTTAGATAGAAAATATTTGTGAAGGTTTAACCAGTCTGCTTAGAAGTGTGGGGAGGGGAATAAAATTTTAAAGCATGTTGGGGTTGAAACCAGGAAGGTCTGAGTGGGACTCTGGACTTTTGCAACAGGCAGTGGAACCACACAGAGGGATTCTGAATACAGGCTGCTGTGTATAGGGAACTTCTCAGCAAGATCCATATGTCATTGTCAAGTAGGATCCACAGAATCAAGGGGAAAGTGAAGATGAGGTCAGACATAAAGTTGCAAGAATATAGAAAAGAATGATGTAAAATAGTTAAGGCAGGATTAAAACATACCAGAAAAACTTGGAAATAATGAAATTAATTGTAGATCTTGATGACATGGAGTTTACTCAGGCAGCCTTTGCAGCCAGCTCACTCTATTAATGGGATTTAATATAGCACTTTTATTCAGAAGGCAAAGCATTTACTTTTATTATAAGACTGAGTTTCTTGTGTCCATTTTATAAATAAGGAAAAAGAAGGTAAAGTTTCTTTAGTATCTTCCCCAATATATTATACTTAACAGATATTAGGACCTTGGATTCTCAATTTCCCTGTCTGTTATCCATATATCATACAGAAAAGGTTCTTGTTACATCTTTTTTGCCTTCTTCCTTTTTAATTTCTCTTCAATTTATTTTTTTCCCTTTCATATTCCTCTTTTTAAATTTCTTTTACCATACATGAATTCATTCCCAGTTCTCTCTTCTTTTTAAATTTGTTTCTTTTCATTTTTCTCTACCTCTTTTTTCTTCTCTCTTTCCCCCTCCCATCTTTGGGTTACTTGAGCCTATAATGAATGTATCTTTCCATTTGTAGGGCTATGGCTCTGGAACTCTACCACTCCCAGAGGAATCTCCAGGGCAAGAGTGGAAAAGGTTACCAAATTGCGGAAGTCAGGGATGGCTGGAAGCAGAGCTTACCCAAAGGTCAGGGAGCTTAACTCTCCTCTCCCTCCACTGGCCTCCTCGCCTGTCAGTCTAGCAGGCCCCACATGTCAGAATGATGTCTCCTTAACAGAGGCAGTCAGCCTGAGAGCCTGTGCCAGGGTAGTTTTTACCTCCCCTGCAGATCCTTAGGGAGACAGCTATTTTTGTCACCTTGCCAAGCACAGCAGTGCATGTATTTATTGTAGAAGGTAAAGCCAAAAGAATCTGAGCATCATGTTCCAGCAGCTCTATCTTATTTTTCTGAAACTTAAAAAACAGACCTGTCTATAATTTTTTTACTAGGTATCAGAATGGGTGTCTTTCATTCTAAAAATGGAAGACAAAAAACAAACAAAAAAAAGCTGATGAAAATTGAACGATTAATTTTAATCCAGGGACTCTGAGTTGGTTGGAATTGCCCAGGTGGTTTTTATTACATTTCCTTCTGATTACTGGTTGCCTCCTGCGGGAAGAAGGACAGAGAGGTTTCAATATTATAGACCTTGGTTGAGTGCCCATCATGTGTATTCATTTTACATAGTACTAGGGAGAAGTATAAGGGGGAGATAGAAGACAAAAACAATCAAACATAGCAATGTGAAAGCAATAGGAGTCTGAGTCATATTATATTTAATAAATTTGGGGAGATGCTTTGGCAGGAATTATATTCAGAACCATTAAGCTACATAATAGTCCTTTGCTTACTCATATGCTTTGGTACTAGAGTTGGTGAAAAATAACTACTGATTTTTTTTTCCAGGACTGGGGGTTGAACCCAGGGAGCTCTTTCACTGAGCTACATCCCCACCCCTTTTTATTTCATTTGAGACAGAGTCTTGCTAAATTGTCCAAGTTACTGGGATTCCATACATACCTCACCACACCCAGCACTGCTGATTGTTTCTGCAAAATCAATTTCATCTTCAGAGAAAGAAAATTCATTGTATCGAAGGCTGAATAGAAGAATATGCTACAGTTTCACAGTGTTAAAAGTGGCAGCAGTGTGAGTAGGGGCTGAATTCCAAAGTACTACTTGGAAAAGAATAACATTCGTTTGAAAATTGTTTTTAAAGTCCTGTTTAAAAATAAAGTTGAGTTATTTTGTGGTTATGCTGTGAAGAAGATGCTCCTTACATAGATTAAAATTTTGAGACATCTACACACAGAAGACTTTTAAAGGGTAAAGGAAAGCAGAATAAAAACAATTGTCAAAATGGTAGTTGAGATTAAGGAAGGGTGCTTATGGACCTGGAAAAAGACCATGGAGAAAACCAAACTGCAAATGTGTGAAGTTGGGGAAGATGAAACATAAAAAATTAAAACATCAAATTTAAAACACATGAGCAATCCTGTTAAACATATCTTTAAGCAATTTGTTGAAATAATAACTATAAGAATGTTGGTTAATCTTTAAAAATTCCTCTAATGTATGTGACAAGTTATCTACCTAATTTTTATTTGACAAAAGAATAAAAAATAAACCTCGATAGAAGTCTTATGAAATAATGTTGGAAATATTGCTTAGTATTTTGAGATGCATTTTCTTAAAACCTTTTCACAACTGAGTAACCCATCAACTGTCAACCCTTACAGTTCTGTATTGATAGAATCCCAAAGACTATGGCAACTAAGGAAGGCTTGCAGCCCCATTGGCAAAGGGAAGAGCCTTCCACTGTAGCTGGCAATGGGTTAGTATATGTGTTCTATACTCCATGATGGCAAATAAAGATTAAGAAGAAAATATTTAGGGGAAAACAATGCTTGAAAACAAGCAACATATCTATTTGTCTGTGATCTGAAGGTTCAAATCAGCTAAAAGACCCAAATTTGACTGGATCTTTGCTTTATAATAAAAAATTCCAAATTTGACCTTTACATGAAACAATCATAAAGGAAACCCTATTCAGTTTGTTCCCTAGATTTAAGGGAAAAAAAGGAATGTAATATAAACTTATCACTAATTTCCAATTATGACATTAAAGCTTTAAAAGCAAATCTACTATCAGGAAATTAATTCACTCCAAATCAACTCAAAGTTGGCCAGAATTTAAGTTAATATTAGGTTATATGTATTGTGCATCAAGTGCACAACACTGTGAAAAATGGTTTCTTTAATCTTTATAACAAACATGAGATATGAACGTTTATGGTTCTTATTTTATTATTATTATTATTATTATTATTATTAGTTGTTCAAAACATTACAAAGTTCTTGACATATCATATTTCATATATTTGATTCAAGTGGATTATGAACTCCCATTTTCACCCCGTATACAGATTGCAGAATCACATCGGTTACACATCCACTTTTTTACATACTGCCATACTAGTGTATGTGGTATTCTGCTGCCCTTCCTATATGGTTCTTATTTTATAGATGAGAGAAAAGAGGTACATAGAGGATAGATACCAAATTAGCCCAGTATCACAAAATATTAAGAGACATAAATAAACCTAATTATTCTGACTCCACAGAGCCCCGTTTTAAAAGAAACATCTTTTATTTAAATAAAGTAATAAAAATGCATGATTTGGAAGTAAAATACTTCTCAGATCTTACAATTGGGTTGAACATCTGTCATTTCTCATGTATTTCTGAGAATGAAAGACAGTAGGAAAACAAGCATGTGACCTAACATTCCTGAGAAAAGTGGACACGTGGGTGCCTGACTTCCATAGCAGCCCCCACTGTAGGATTCTTGCTCCCCAATTTCTTCTCCTCAGAGGCAACTATTTTCAACTATTTTTGCTGCCTTTTTTTGCATTTTTAGATATGAACTTCCTTTTTTGATAATTATATTCAAAACTATTTATCCAAATAACATGCTACACTGTTAATTTTTTATTTTTCAATTTTAACAATTATATCTTGATTTGTACTGTAGAACACAAGGTTTTACCTTTCTTAAACGTCCCAGTTATACAAACATTCTCTACTTTTATTTTTCTTATTTGTTTTGTTTTCTTTCTTTATTTAAATCATTTAGTATTTGTATAATTCGGACTATGTAAGTTTGATCAAGTAAATCTACATGCAATAATCTATCATGGCTCTTTCTTGATCAATTTACTGCTGTTTCTGGAGTTAACAGTAGGATCTGTTGATTTTTGCTTATTTTTTCTATGTACTTACTATTCATTCAACCCATGCTGTTGGTTGAAACTCAAAAGTTCATCTTATTGTCAAGCTTCATAGAAAATTTCCAAGTTCCTTTTTTTTTTTTTTTCTTTAGAAACTTCCCATCTGGATTCTCCATCTTCCTGGTTCAATGTGACAGACTGCTTTCTAAATCCACTGTATCTTGGGATCTCTCTTTATCATTACTCTGGGAGTATTTTTCCTTCTTCAGTTTTAGATTTTTCTCTATCTTGTGCAGTATGTTTTTCTCCTGGTGTCCCCAAGACCAGAGCCTCTCTGAGTCAGTCTCTGTGTAGAGCAATGCTCTTTCTTCTATAGGATGGGAGCACTGTAGTTGACTGGCAAGGTAGGTTGTGTGAGGTCACTCTAATTCTAAATCTTCGCTTTGTAGACACAGAAGTCAATCTTCTTATACTTACCCTATTTTGTCCCCTGCCCTTCCAAGACACCTGGTACCTCCAATTTCTGGACATTTTTTGGATTTTAGTAGCACTAATTTATTTGTTTTCATTGGCCTCTCCCTTTGCAAGCAGTTGGGTTTCAGTTTTTTTCTTCCTTTCATTGAATCAGTTGCCACTCATTTCATCATTTTTGTTTTTATTTTCCAGAATTTTTTCTTCTTTCCTATTTTCTTTGACCTGAGAAGTCTAAACCTTTTTTTTTTGCCCTAAATAGACTTTAATTTTTAAACTAGTTTCAGATTTACAGGAAAATAGAGCAGCAAGTGCAAGTTCCCATATAATCCCTGTCCCTGCACATGCACAATCTCCCCTACTCTCAGCATCCTCTACTAGAGTGAGACATGTGTTACAGCTGATAAGTTCTTATTGCCCGAAGTCCATGGTTTACATTAAGGCACTCTTGATGTTGTACATGGTATGGACTTGGACAAACACATGATTTAAACATCCTTCATAAACTAATTTGCCATCTATGTATCTTTGGTGTGGTGTAAGTTGTTTTTTTGCCCATTTAAAAAATTAGATTCTTTTCTTTTTTCCTTTTTAGTACTGGGGATTGAACCCAGGGGTGCTTTACCTCTGAGCTACAACCCCAGCCCTTTTATTTTTAAAATTTTTATATTAAGACAGGGTCTTACTAAATTGCTTAGGAACTCACTAAGTTGTTGAGGCTGGCCTCAAACTAGCCATGCTCCTGCTTCCAGGTCTCTGGGATTGTAGATGTGTGCCACTGGGCATATCTGGTTGTTTATTTTCTAAGTTCTAAGGGTTATTTTTATATTTTTCATACTTGCTTTTTCTTTTATCAGATATTTATTTTACAAATATTTTTTCCAAATCTATGACTTGTCTTCTGGTTCTCCTAACAGTGTGTTTGCAGAGCTGTTTTTTGTTTTTGTTTTTTAGTGAAAGCCAGCTTATTAATTCTTTCTTTTGTTGATTCCTTGGTATCGTATCTAAAAAGTTATCATATAACTCAAGGTCATTTAGATTCTCCTCCTAGATTATTGTTTAGTATTTTAAAGATTTGAATCTTCCATTTATATCTATGAGTAATTTTGAGTCATTTTTTGAGAAGAGCATAAATGAATCTATGTCTACATTTATTTATTTTTGGGAGGATGGGGTACCTGGGATTGAACTCAGGGGCACTTGACCACTGAGCCACATCCCCAGTCCTATTTTGCATTTTATTTAGACACAGGGTCTCACTAAGTTGCTTAGTGTCTCACTTTTGCTGAGGCTTATTTTGAACTTGCAATCCTCCTGCCTCAGTCTCCCGAGCCACTGGGATTACCACCATGTCAGGCTACTTTTTTTTTTTTTAACCATCATTTGACTATATTTGTTTGGGTCTCCTTCTTGTCCCTCTATTCTGCCCCATTGATTCATTTCTCTATACTTTTGACAATACATCTGACAATGTAGCTATCTTGATTGCTACAGAATCATAGTAAGTCTTGAAGTTAAGTGGCATCAGCCTTCTGATTTTATTCTTCTCCTTTCACCATGTGTTGGCTATTTCTTTGCCTCTTATAAACTTTAAAATTAGTTTGTCAGTATTCACAAAATAACTTTTTGGGATTTTGACTGGAATTCATGTCTACTGGGAAAGCTTTATATTTTTCACCATTGAATTTTCTGTTAGCTACAGCTTTTTTGTCAATGTCCTTTATCAAGTTAAGGAAATTCTCCTCTGTTCCTAGTTAGAGGATAGTTTTTATCATGAATGCGTGTTAGATGTTGTCAAATGCTTTTAATGCATCTATTGATACAGTCATGTGATTTTCCCCCTTTAGCTTAGAGAAATGATGATTACATTGATTTTCAAATATTGAACCAGTCTTTTATGCATGGAATATATTTCATTTGGTTGTGATGTGAAATTGTTTTCACGTTTCTGTTATATATTTTTGCTAATATATGTGTATTTTTTTGTGTGTTGGTGATTGAACCCAGAGCCTTGCACATGCTAAGAATGTGCTTCACCATTGAACTATACATACAAACCATGTTGAAGATTTTTGTCTCTATCTTCACAAGATATATTCATCTATTCTTTTCTTATAGTATCATTGTCTAGTTTTGGTATTAGAGTAATGCTGGTTGAGGGATATCTTTTTCCCTCTACTTTTTGTTGAGAAAAAGCTTTGTTTTATTCTTGTGCTTGATGGCATTCACCTCAGCATCTGCATTGTGGAGGTGAGATTAATTTGACCTTTGAAGGAACAAATAGGGAAAAGGTACTAACGTGTGGTAGCTAAGAATGCAGGTTTAGGATTCAAATAACTCTGATTACCATTTTCCAGCTATCTGACCTTGAGTAAATTACTGGAACTCTCTAGGCTTTAAGACTAAAAGCCTTGCTCATTTGTGAAATAAAGACAGTAATAGTACCTGCCTGGTAAAGTTGTCAGGAGGATTATTGAAAGGAAACAGATGAAGCAGATAGCACAAGTAATAAATCCTCAGCAAACACTTGATGTACGTTAGCTGTGAATTTTAAAAAGGCAAAAGGCAGTGGTAAACTATTTTAGTTTTAAAAATAACTGGAAAAAAATGACCAGAGCAACAAGACTTTAAAGCAAAATGTACCATAAATGTATTTAGCTAAACCAAGAGAACAGGGAAAGAATCATTTAGTAGTTGATCATATTTTACAAGAGAATAAGAGGTAACTTAGAAGTTAAATTCCATTCCTACAAGGTCAAAGATCCTCCAGGTCTCAGGCTTCAAGAAGCCCACTCTGACTTCTCACCTTCCACTCCATTAATTAGTTGTTCTCTTAACAGCTCCCATAATAGTCTGTACTTCAGATATCTGAACACTTACCATAATATATTGAAACTTGCCACATGAGACTCTAGACCCCTCAAGGCTAGAATCCATGAATGTCTTATTTACAGCACCAATGCTTGCACTTAATAGGCATTTAATAAATACTGGTCAAATAGATGAGTGAGCAAATGAGGATATAGTAGGAAAAAAACAGGAAGAAGGCTTTGCGCTGATAGTATTGCATTATTTGTTAATGATAAATTATATCATGTTATCATGCAATTATATAATGTATTGCATTATTTGTTAATGATAAATTATAATTGTATATAGTACTCATATGGTATATGCTATACTACATTTGGGGACCTGAAATACAGATACACATTATACATCTTAATACTCAGCGATATGATAATAAAGTAGGACATCTGAGAGTGGGCCTACCCTGATGTCCGGCACACATGCAATAAGCATCTGTTAGGTCCAGAGGCTGAATCAACAGTGTTCTCAGACACACATCTCACAGTGTTCAGGGTTGGCAGTGGCATGGGGGTATGAAAACCGCAGTGGAGTTTGTTTATAATTCATGAAAATTTGGGGAATAGTCTCTATTGGGGAAGATTGCTTGGAAATGAGGGACATCTCTTTGGTAAATCTATTTTTAATTAAATAGCATTTTCTATGATCATATCTTTCCTTTGTTGTGATAGTTGAACTTATAAAAATATTTAATATATACAAATACCTTCATCCATTTTGCATTTTCCCTTTTTCTCAGTGTTAATGTCCTATTTAATTCCATCATATCTTGCTGAGGTATTAGGAGGGTGCTTACTTTAGCCTGTTACCATTCCTTTTGGACTATGAGCCCCAGATGTAGTTATTTTTTTTAAAATGTAGTTTTGCAAGGCCCCATGTTTCTTAATGTGGTATTTAATTAATACCATTCAAATTCTAGTCTACATTTCTAGTCTAAATAAATCTTTAAGTTATAACCACACTCAAAATTCAGCATTGAGAAAGCTAGAAAACTGTAGCAGCTATAAAAGTTTGTGTGTGTCTGAGGGGGGCAGTGCACATATATAAGGCAGGGATATGTGATATATCTGCTGCTCATTTAAAAATTCAGCACTGTCTACATTACCTATGTGTCCTGTATATCTGCATAAGATCACATTGAGCCTGTGTATAATATTTACCATCAATACTGCCAACGTCTTGAATTGAATTCTCTCCAGAAATGTTAAGGTTTGAGTTTATTGTTTCAAGTTAATGAGTATGCCTTTAATTCAAGGCAAAGACAACAAGAGTTGAAACCAGATTATGTGGCCTTAAACCGCATAGCAATTTTCCTTGTGAAATTTTTTGCTGTTTGAGTTTAGTTTGTCTAAAATAATCAAAACACTCTGTAGGAATTATAAGCTTCTAAAGTGTTTTATCCCCACAGAGCAGTTTAGATCATGTGTGGTAGTACAGAATTTAGAAAGCAGTTGACTTCATTTATTGTAAGCATTAGAAATCAAAATTAGCATTAAAAATCAACTCCTTGTGACTTTTCCCCTATGGGTTGGGTTAATATAAAATAATCAAATACACCATGGGATTCCTTAGGTTTTGGTGAACTTTTCACTTGGCTGTATAATGGTGGTAGGTAAAAAGTTTAGAGCCAAACTTGGATCATTTTGATTTAATTCTGAAAGTCATTAAAATATAGAGACTGTAGGTTTTATTGATAAACATTTTGATTATACTTTTATTTAGGGCACGATTCTTCATTTCCATCTGTGTGTACTTGTTGACTTCCAGGAAAATATTTTCAGTCATCTTTTCTTAAGAGTTGCTTAGGACTAAATATAGACTTTAGTATTTTTATTTAGCCTCGTGCTGAGAAATGAACATGTTCTTTTACTTTTCTGATATAAACTTAATACATAATAAACTTGCATATTTTGTGAATCTTTACATAAAAACTGTGTATACAGAGTAGTTTATTTAAAACTGCAGTTAGCACAGGACAATGGAAGCCCACTCAAAAAGTCTGTTTTCCTAATGACTACCTTCTTTGTTTAAGACATGTTACTTCAAAAGCAAAACAAACAAAAAATCCTGACTTTATTTCCTATAATTTTAAGGTATATAAAATTATCTATAGTAAATGTATTGCATTATTTGTTAATGATAAATTATAATTCTATAAGAACTATTAAATAATAACAAATCACATAACAGTGACATACTGTTCTCACAAATGGAATTTATGTATCCATATGTGTTTTAATATGGTGCTTCATACATTACTTACTTTTTTCAGAAAAAGAAACAAGAACCAACTTTTCTAAAATAAGTAAAACAAAAAGGAATTTCGTAACTACAAAACTGAAGTTATATAATATGGGATGAAAGTGTCTACTTAACACTGATTCACTTTTGAGAGAAACAACTGGATATTTTTAAGTGACAACTCTGTAATTATTTTAGGAATACTGTATTTTCTTTAAAAAATCCATGACCATTCTGTATTCCTCTTAATAAAGCAATTTCATTGAACTGTAATTTACTATAATTTATGTAGACAAGGATTGTAGATTATATTCTGAAATTAATATTCCAATATAAATTTATATCAATAAATTCAGGGGTGGCATATGACCAAACTTAGTGACTCATGCTTAAGAAAACATTACTTAATTAAAAATGGTAGTATATTTCCAACCATTTGAAAACATGAACAGGCTTTTGCAGTCATCTGGGGTTTGTACCAAACAAAAGCATGTTGCTAAAATGTCTGCAGACCTCTTTGATGTTTGAAATTGATTAGGATATATATGAAGAACAGTTTGCTGTTCTGAGGGCTGATTAGGGTGGTACAAAACCAAAGCAGTCACTAATACAGCCCCTTGATCACCCTAAAACTGTGAACTCTGTATTTTTAATAATTTGGAGCATACTTGGTTAATATGGTAGATATTTGTAATTCAAATTATATACCTGAGAACTCTATGGCATTATGTGGAATTTATTTTAATGTGTGTTTTGAAGAACCCAGGAAGATTATATCAGTCCTCAGATTAACTTTTGTATAAGTTATCTATATCACCTACCATTTTTATCATAAAAATTCAATCTATGGATTCAGATACTTTCTCCAGAAATAGGACTCTCTTAGAGTTTGACTGACATGTTGATAATTTCATGTTTCCTCCATTGCTTTGCAGTTTTCAAATTTCTCTCTGAGGATTCTGTGGGCTATTGTTATTTTCTGTTTAACAATGAGAAACTGATGCTCACAGAAATTATATAACTTTCCCAGGGCCATTCAGCTAGTGTGAAATAGAAGTTTCCAACTCTGAAACTCACACTTTATTTTTACATTAAAGCAAGGCCATAAGAAACTACTGGCTTCTTTGTCAACACACAGGATAATTTAGAAGATTAGTTGTCATCTCCTTGAAATCGGTCAAGTTGGGAGGAAATAGGTAAGATACTTTAGATCACAGTGAAGAAGGTGGCAGTTAAGGACACTGTATACCTGGGGTTGGGTGGGGTGTAGGGTTGAGGGGGGACATGAGGTTGATAGGAAAATTAAGAAAAAGACAGTTGGAAATCCTATGACTCACCTCACTCTGTAAGATTGCTCCCAATTGTGCAAACAAAAATTTTTTCTCATCTTGCCAGAGCACCTGAGAGCCACAGCCAAAGAGGATCAATCCAGGGTATCTTTTAAACATTACTCTTCCATTGTGTGAAATTATAAAAGGGAATTTAGATTTTAGCCTTTTACAGGAAATTTTTGTGGGACTTCTTTAAGAAAAAAAGATTGCACTACGTAAGTACTCTATGAATGGTCTCAATGACATGCAGAAGAAATTCTCCAAACTAGATATTTACTTCAGTCTCAATATTTTTCTTTTATTATACTCATTAACAAGTGCAGATTCAGTGCCTCCAGATCCAAAGCCAGATTGCCTGGGTTGGACTCTGTTTCTTACTAGCTATCTGGACTTTACCAATTTATCATCCTTTTTAATGCTTCAGTTTTTCATCTGTTAGTTATAATAGTAGATGCCTTACAACAATTAGTTTGTAAGAATTACATGATTAAATACATACAAAAATCTAAGAATAATACCTGATTTAAAGGAAGGTTTCATTGAATTTCAGCAGCTCACAGAGATTTATAATAAGAGCATGCCACAAAGAGTACAGATGCAATCAAAAAGAATATCCTAAAGATTCTGACATTTTAATTTACAGTGATTATTATTATTTTTCTTAATAAAAGAATCTTATTATTTATAGTTACAGTTAATAGCAATCTGATAAGGTTGTTTTTCTAGGATGAGCAAGTGATTTAATTCAGCAATTTTTATTCCATAAGATGTTCCCTAACAAAATATTATCTGCTTTTTTATTTTCTTTATCTTTTTTTGAAGCAATATTCTTCCTTAAAACATAAAAATTCTAAAAAAATATTTATGAGACTGCAGGTGGAAAGAGCAACACACGGGATGTAAGAAATAAGGTGAAGGCAGAGCAGGCAGGAGTTGTGAGGATGGCTTAGAAAAGGGGCCTTGGACTGGATAGCAGGTTCGGAGACAGGAGAAAAATCACATTTTTTGTTTGTTCCAATCTGCTAGTTCATGTCTTACAAAAATATGATGTGAAGGTGACCAAGGGTATTAAGGGTCAGCTAAAGGAAACTTGCTTGGTATTATTTAACATAAGTTCTTATTCATGTTTCTGTTCATATTTGTTCCTGCCTCTTGAATATTCCATGCTCTCTTGCCTTTTGAATGGTAAGAATTTTCTGTACTCATCTAGCAAAAAAAAAAAAATCCAGAACAAATTCATCCTTTGTCAGGCTGATCCTTACCTCTCAAGTCTGTGTTTAAATGCATTATCTTTGGGATACTTTACCTTACTGCTTGATCAGAATCCACCCATGAGATGCTCTTGCAGAGCCTCCTTCTCACAGTATAGCACATCCCTAATGCTTGTCTTCTCTAGATTGTAAAATCATAAGTGCAAGCCCTTATCCCTGGGTACTAGAAATATGCTCTATTTTCATTTGTACAGTGGTTTGCAAAAGATAAAAATTCATTGAGTGTTATGTCTATGGTTAGTGCACTCCATTTTGTGCCTGTTATGCCTCAATAAATAAGAAAGAAAGACACTTATCTGGATATTTGAGCAACACAGTACCAAACCTTGCAGTTAAATGGAGTGCTTTGAATTAGAAAATTCCCTTTCCTGAGTAAAAAAATCTGTATTCCTAGAATTTATTGGCTATAGACCTATTCTCCGAGCCAACATTAAATAATTCTATTTCTCTTACTATATTGCTTTTAAAAATATTTAACATGAGCTTTCATGTTCTAGGCTAATCTCAACTGTTTCTTTCATTTTTAATTTTGCAACCATCTTGGTCTTCTTCCTGCATGTGTTCTCTGGTTGGTTAATATCCCTCAAGATATGGTTCCCAGAAACTGAACACTGCATTCCCTATTTGACCGGTGCAAAGTACAGGTTGCCTTTACTTCCCTTAAAAAGCATACTTGCTGCTATTAAACAGGCTAAAACAGTTTCATTAATTCTGTTAAATATTATCTCTTCACATATTAAGGTTAGGTTTTGACTCCATCTAAAAATTGCAATTAAACTGGATCCCTTCCATTTGTATTTGTATAATTCAGGGCATTACATTCTATTGGCTTCAGGAAATAATAGATTCCAAATTATTCAGCTTAAAATTACATTCTCTCCTTATTTCACAAATTTGTTATAAAGATTAAGTATGATAATGTCTATGTTTTTAAAAATGTTTGGCATGTTCAAATTTAAAGGAAAAATTGTCAAAGTAAACAATGGTCAAAATGATCTTGTCAAGATGATTTTTATTCATTCTTGTTTATTAGGAATATTAAACATACAAAGTACAGGCGCAAAGTTCAATACCATAATCCCTTTCAAGTTGACATCCACAACACTTTCTGTTTAGTACTTATCAATTATTAGATACAGAGCCTAATGCCATATTAAAAATCAAATTAAGAAGCATAGAGAAACAAGATGAAATTTGAAGTGTTTGCCTTTTTACTGCCATTTCTTTGTACATGATTAACTACTTAATCTTACATTACACAGCCTTAGTTGCAGTGTCTATCTGGTAGATGTTGGTCGTTCTTGGCCCTATGAATTTCCATGCACTACTGAACACACTATTTGAGTACACACACATGTGTACACACACACACTCAAATATTCTGTTTAGGATTTTGAATGAGATTGCTTTTAATCTCTAGAGTGAGAGAGAACTGACATCTTTAAAAATACTGATTTGTCCCAACCCATAAAACAATGCATCTTTCCATTTATTTGTGGTATTTCAGTAAAATTTACAACTTTTCTATAAATGTCTTACACCCCTTCCTGTATATGTCATATTTTTGTGCTGTTAAATGGTATACTTAAAACATATTACCTTATAGCTTTGTTGCTAATATGTAGAAACCAAAGGGGATTTTTGTTTATAAATTTTGTATCCATTAACTCTCAAAAATCTGATTTTAATAATTTAATTTTTAAATTATCTAAACATAAGATCACATCATCAGTGAATAACAATTTCATTTCTTCTTTTCAAAATCCTTCTAACGTTCCTCTTTCTTTCTTTCTTTTTCTTTTTTTCTTTCTTTTTTACTAGAATAAATGTTTATTTGTGTTCATGGTTTCAGAGCTCTCAGTTCATGGTTGGCCAACTTTATTTCTGTAGTCCCAAGATGAGGCAGAACATCATGGAGGCAGGGCATGGTAAAGGAAAGCTTCTCAATTCATGGCAGCCAGAAAACAGAAGAGGAGTAAGGGAAAAATATAATCCCCAAGGGCATGTCCCCAGTCACCTACTACTTCCAGCCATGTCCCAGTTACCTACACATGCCACCCACTAATTTATTAAAATTATTAATCTACAAATAGATCAATCCACTGATTAAGTTACAACTCTCATAATCTATCCATTTCACCTCTGAACATTCCTGCATTGCCAAAAGAGCTTTTGGAAGTACATTTTATTTCCAAAGTGAAACATGGACCTTTGCAGAAAGCTTATCTAAACCACAGCAGGATCCAATCCTAAATACAAAATTTACTTTTATTCCATATGTGATATATCTTATCACATATGTGATATATCTTATCTTATATGTGATATATCTTATCACATATCCTGAAGACAATTTTATATAGTATTTTTTTATTGCTACTGCTTTTATTTATTTATTTTACTTGTTCTAATGAGTTGTACATGACAGCAGAATGCTGTTCGATTTATTATATACAAATGGAGAACATTTTTTCTTTTCTCTGGTTGTACACTAAAAGAGTTGAACCATTTGTACAATCATACATGTACTTAGGGTAATGATGTCCATCTCATTCCACCATCTTTCCTATCCCCATATCCTCTTCCCTTCCCTCCCTCCTCTTTGCTCAATGCAAAGTTCCTCCATTCATTTTCCCCAGACTACCACTATCCTGAATCTTGTTTTTAACTACTACTTCATTGTTTTAAAATATCATTTTATCTTAATATATATCACTTTTAAAGAATGGTATAAATTACTTATTAACAAAAGATTTATTTTTGCATACAATATTCTGAGACTCATCATCACTATCGTCTTGTGTCATTGTTGCATGAAGAAGATCATGGATAAAGTATCGTTTTCTAATAATTGATATCTCAATTAAATTAACTTTAAAGTAAGAAGTAAATAGGCACAGAAAGAAGGAACTCAGATTTTTGTGTGTCAATGTTCATAGCAGCATTATTTATAACAGCCAAAAGTTGAGACCAACTCAAATGTCCATTGATAATCAGATTAATTAATAAATAAAATGCAACATATGTATACAATGGAATGTTACTGTACAAACGGATGAAACTTGAAAACATTATTCTAAGTGAATTAAGCCAGACATAAAAAGACAAATATTGTGTGATTTCATTCATATAAGGTACCTAGATATAGACAAAGCCACAAAGAAAGAAAGAACAGTATTACCATGTGCTGGGAGGAGGAGTATGGGGAGCTATTGTTTAATGGCTACAGAACTTTGATTTAGGATATTAAAAAATTCTGCAGCAGGATAGTGTTGACAACTGCATGACACTGTGCATATACTTAATGCCACTGAATTGTAGCTTTAAAATAATAAATTTTATGTTTCATCATAATAAAAAATATATTTTAAAATACTAGATCGTATTCATAACAAATATAATTTTCAAGGGACTATAATCAAGAATATAAAAGTATTAATAACTCAAAAGAATAATTAACAAAAATGATGAAACGGAAAAATGTGACTAATCAACCCTGAAGAGATGTTAAATGTCAGTTGTGGTAGGGAAATACAACTCAACCACATGGAGATGCCATTTCACATTTGAATTTCATGTTTACTTAATGGCAAATATTATAAAAGTCCAAGAACTTGATTTCTGGAAAAGATGTGGAGTATTTCTTAATTATTTTTGGAACACAAATTTGCACAAATATTCCAGAAAATAGTTCAGCATTGTCTTGGAATATTGAATATTACAATCCAGTAGTTCATCAATTCTGTTTTTAGATATTTATTGAGGATAAATTTAAGCTTTTATTGCAGGAGATATGTACAATAGTCTGTAGCAATGCTTTAATAATAAAAACAGAAAAACTCAAATGCTCCATGAAAGAGAATACATACATACATACATACATACATACATATATATTACATTCCAATAATGTACTAATCATATGACAATCAAAACAAACTATTTATAGCTACCCCAAAATATAGGTGCACTTCTAGAGTTTTTGCTATGCTGTACATGTGTGCTTGTTAATCTTCTTTTTAATTCATGTATATAATTATACAGAATAGCAGGTTTCATTGTGGCATAATTATACATGCATATAACATAATTTGATCAATTTTTTTAAAAGAGAGGAGAGAGAGAGACATGGCGGATACAACATCTTTTGTATGTGGTGCTGAAGATCGAAACCGGGCCGCACGCATGCCAGGCAAGCGCGCTACCGCTTGAGCTACATCCCCAGCCCCATAATTTGATCAATTTTAATCTCATCCTTTCTCCTTCCTGGCCCTGGTTTCCTTCCTCTACACTAATGGTCTCCTTTCTATTTTCATGATGTCCTTTTTCTTTTTTCTTTTTCCCTCTAGGTTCCATATATGAGAGAGAATGTATGATACTTGTCTCTGTGTCTGGCTTATTTCACTTAATATGATTCTCTATAGTTCCATCCATTTTCCTGCAAATGATATAATTTGTTTCTTCTTTGTGGATGAATAGAACTCCATTATGTATATATACCATATTTTCTTCATTCAATCATCTGATGATGGACATCTAGGCTAATTTCATAACGTGAATTGGCTAATATGAATTCTGGGTATGCATGTATCTCTAAAGCATGCTGACTTTAATTCTTTCATATAAATATCAACGAGTACAAGTAGAGAACTAATCTCTAGGGTATATAAAGAACTCAAAAAGCTAAACACCTAAAAAACAAATAACCCAATCAATAAATGGTCCAAGTAACAGAGATGATACACAATCAATCGACAAATATATGAAAAAAAAAAAAGTTCAACATCTCTAGCAATTAGAGAAATGCAAATCAAAACTGCTCCAAGATTTCTCCTCACTCCAGTCAGAACGGCAGCTATTAAGAATACACACAAAGGGTCTGGGGTTGTGGCTCAACGGTGAGTGCTCACCTAGCATGTGTGAAACCCTGGGTTTGATCCTTAGCACCACATAAAAAATAAATAAATAAATGTAGGTATTAAAAAAAAAGAATACACACAACAATAAGAGTTGGTGAGGATGTGGGGGAAAAGGCACACTCATAATGCTGGTGGGACTACAAGATGGTGCAGCCAATATAGAAAGCAGTATGGAGATTCCTTGGAAAGCTGGGAATGGAACCACCTTTTGACCCAGCTATCTTACTCCTCAGTGTATACCCAAAGGACTTAAGAACAGCATACTACAGGGACACAACCACATCAATGTTTATTGCAGCACAATTCCCAATAGCTAAACTGTGGAACCAATCTAGATGCCCTTCAGTAGATGAATGGATAAAGATAATGTGATATATATGCACAATGGAATATTACTCAGCAATAAAAGAGAATAAAATCATGGCATCTGCAGGTAAATGGATGGAGTTGGAGAATATAATGCTAAAGTTAGCCAATCTGAACAAAAACAAATGCCGAATGTTTTCTCTGATATAAGGAGGCTGATTCATAGTGAGGTTGGGAGGGGGAGCATAGGAGGATTAGATGAACTTTAGATTGGGCAAAGGGGTGGTAGAGGAAGGGAGGGGGCATGGTGGTAAGAAAGACAATGGAATGAGATGGACATCATTACCCTAAGTACATGTATGAAGACATGAATAGTATGAATATACTTTTTATAAATCAGATATGAAAAATTATACTCTATATGTGTAATATGAACTGTAATGCATTCTCCTGTCATATAAAACAAATTAGAATAAAAGAAAACACCAAGAAGTGGTTCACCTGGATCAGATGATAGTTCTATTTTTAGTTTTTTGACACTATCCATACATATTTCCCAATTAGTGTCCAATTCACATTTCCACCAGCAATGTATAAGTGTTCCTTTTCTCCTATATCCTCACCAGAATGTATTACTATTTCTATTCTTGACGATGGCCATTCTGATTGGGGTGAGATAGAATTTCAAGGTAGTTTTAATTTACACTTCCCTGATGGTTAACAATGTTGAATTTTTTTCGTATAATTGTGACCATTTGTATTTCTTTTGAGAAATGTCTGTTCTGTTCATCTGGCCAGTTATTGAATGGGTTTTTTCCTTTGGTGGTAAGTTTTTTTAGTTCTTTAATATACTCTGTATATTTAACCTCTGTTGGAAAAGTTGCTGGCGATGATTTTCTCCCATTCTCTTCATGTTGTCTCCTCATGCTGTTAAATGTCTCTTTTGTTGTGTAGAAACTTTTAAATTCAATGTCATTCCATTTATTGATTCTTTTTTGGCAGGGGTGGGGTGGACGGGGAATTGAATTCAGGGGCACTAGACCACTGAACCACATCCCCAGCCCTATTCTGTGTTTTATTCAGAGATAGGGTGTCACAGAGTTGCTTAGCACCGCGGTTTTGCTGAGGCTGGCTTTGAATTCGTGATTCTCCTGCTTCAGCCTCCCTAGCCGCTGGGATTACAGGCTTGTGCCACCGCGCCCTGCCATTTATTGATTCTTGCTACTATTTACTAAGGTATGTGAGTCCCATTTAGCCAGTCATTGTCTTTGCCTATATATTAAAGTATTTCCCTTGTTTTCTTATAGAAGCCTTGCAAAGTTTCTGGCCTTATATCTGGGTATGTGTTCCATTTTGATTTGACTGATGTGCAGGGTGAGAGGACGTTGTTTCATTTTTTTTTTTTTTCATATGGGTATTCAGTTTTTCTAGCATCGTTTGTTAAGGAGGCTGTCCTTTCTTCAATGCCTGTTTTTGGAAACTTTGTCAACAATCAGATGACTATATCTGTGTTTGTCTCTGTTCTACTACATTGGCCTGTGTCCATTTTTTTTTATGCCAGTCCCTTGCTGTTTTTATGACTATAGCAATGTAGTATAATTTGAAATCAGGTATTGGGAGGCTTCCAGCCTTGCTGTTTTTGTTTAAGTTTGCTTTGTCTGTTCTGAGTTCATTGTTCCCCCTATGAATTTTAGGATTTTTTTTTTCTGGTTCTGAGAAGAATGTCATTGTATTTTTATGGGGACTTCATTGAATCCACAAATCACTTTTGCTAATGTGGCCATTTTAAGAATATTTATTCTGCCTATCCACAAACATGGAAGGTCTTTCCTTCTTCTAGTGTCTTATTTATTTTCTTTTCATTTTGTAATTTTCTTTGTCTAGATCTTTCACCTTTTGGTTAGATTTATTCTTAGGCATTTCGTAATTTTTAGATATTTTAATTGATTTTTTTCTTATTTCTTTATTAGTAGGCTCATTATTGGTGCATAGGAAAACTATTCATTTTCATATGTTGATTTTTGCATACTGCTACCTTGTTGAATTTGTATATATACTCTAGAAGTCTTTTAGTAGAGGCTTTAGGGTCTTCTAAGTATAAGGATCATATCACCTGCACATAGGGATAATTTGATTTCTTTCTTTCCTATATGCCTTCATTTTGTTTCTTTCTCTTGACGAATTGCTCTGGCTAAAATTTAAAATACTATTTTGAATAAGAGTGTTAAGAGTAAACATCCTTGTCTTGTTCCTTATTTTACAGAAAATGCTTTTAGTCTTTCTCCATTCATTATGATGGTGGCTTTGAGTTTGTCATATATAGTCATAATTGTGTTACTTCTATCCTTAGTTTCTTTAGAATTTTTAACATGAAAGGATGGTTGAATTTGGTTGAAGACTTTTTCTGCACCTATGGAGATGCTTATGTGATTTTTGTCCTTGATTCTACTTTTGTTGTGTGTTATGTTTATTGATTTGTGTGTGGTGAATGATCATTGCATCCCTAGAATGAAACCAGCTTGATTGTGGTGCATGATTTTTTAATCTATTGTTCAATTCAGTTTTCAAGTATTAGTTCCTTAATATTTAGTACTTGGTCTTATTTAATATAGGTATTTAGGGCTATAAATTTCCTCCTAAGTACAATTTTAATTGTATATTATACATGTTGATATCCAGTACCTTTGTTACTGATCAATTCAAAATATTTTCTAATTTTCATAATTTTTCTCATGTGTGTTGTGTGTGTGTGTGTGTGTGTATGTGTGTTTTACAGAGATTGATCCCATGACCTCATGTGTACTAAGCAAATGCAGTGCCTATAGGATCTGACAGTCTAGTCCCATATAATTCTTTTAATAATGCATTGCTTAGAAGTATATATCTTAATGTCTAAACATTTTCTATTTATCTCTTTAGAATTAATTTTTAGCTTAATTTCAGATAACATAGTCTATATAATTTTGTTTTTTAAAAAAGTGTTGTGATGTGTCAATATACAATTAAAATGACATATTCATAAGATGTGCCTAGAATATACAAATTCAATTTCAATTTCTATGAATGTGGAATGTATGCTTGAAGTGAATGTATATTCATTTAATAAACATCAACTATTGGATTAACGTGGATTAACTTTTTAAAAATCAGTACATGGCTAATTTAGAAGGTATATACAATGTTCCTAATCATTTTATGGTTACCATGGTAGCCATAAAGGGAATTCTTAACCTATGTTTAAAGTTCATTGTTTCATCTCCTGCTCAGACAGTTCAAGGAACTTAGAACACTTCAATTCCAATCTCTCATTCCCATCTTATATCTTATTACTGTTAAGAATTTTAATTTTCAAATATACACATACCATTATGATTACTGTAGTCTTATGTGGTCAGAGTAATTTATATTCTTATTTATAACTTTATTTATTCTTTATTCTTTTTTGCATATCTCACCTTCTATCTGGGAAAATTTCTTCTTGACAAAAGAGTGTCTTTTAGAATCTCCTTTAATGAGAATCTGTTACACACTTTTTGAAATTTTATTTATTTTATCCTGATTCTTAAAAGATAAATTTACTTAAGTAGAAAATTCTGTCTTAGCAGTTTTCTAGCATCCTCAGGAATTTGGATTTATCTTTGCATTTTCTTCTGGCTTTCCTTGTTACTCTTGGAAATTTAGTTGTCAGTATGACCCTTGTTCCTTTAAAAATATTTTTTCTCCTTTCTCAGAATGCCTTTAAGTCTTTGTCTTTCGTGTTGTGTAGTTTCATGCACATAAGTCTAGATACACAATTATGTTTCTGTTTTTCCTAGGAGTCACTGGACCTTTGGAATTGATGTCTTTCAATTATAGAAAATTCTTAACTATTTCAAATATTGCTTCTGCCTCATTAACTCTCCTTTCCCTTTGGACAACTGACTTGATGTATAATCTACTCTTCATGTATTTTTACCTTTCTTTTATGTATTTGATTTTGTCTTTGTGGTTTATATGTAGCTGGTTAATTTATTCCATCCCATCTTTGTTCATGAATTTTCGAATCAGCCATGTAAAACCTTTTTTATACTCATTCTTTTAGTTTTTTAATATCAATTATTGTGTTCTTTGTGTCTTGCATTTCTATTTCATTTTTTCAAATCTGATATATTGTTTCTACTTTATTTTCAAGATTTGCCTTTATTTCTTTCAATATCTATAGATAATTGAAGATTATTTTTGTAATATGACTTTTGGGCTGATAATTCTAATATCTGATATGTTTGTAGGTCTTTTTTTTCCTCTCTATTGAGTTTTTCTTCTCAATCATGATTTGGTTATGTTTTTATATAATTATCTTTTACACTAGGCCATACATTTTTTTTTAGAAGATTGCAAGAATTCTCTGTGAAATAGGCTAAGTGCATCTTCCTTCAGAATATTTGCAGTTGTTTATGCTAGTTTCCTGATGGCTCTATCATAGTTGAATCACTTTCAACTAAATTCAAAACTTATGACATTTTTTGGATCATATAGTTGATAAAATTTTGACTACAAAATATGTGAGGCGTGACTTGAGGTTTCTATTTCTCAGAAGTATTTAAACTTTCTTCCCCACTGTGTTGTGGTGACAAATCTATCTTGGGCTCACCTAGGAGTAAGAATTGGATGAAGTTTTATATAGTTCACCCTTAAGGAGAAAGTATAGACCTTTGGGTTCCCAACATTATTGGGGACTGAAGATTGTCAGAGCAAAAAAGTTTCCTTATAAATTATATCAAGTTTTTTTCTTCAATTAAAATTTGGCTTGATAATTCTGTATGACCTTTTCAGATCCTCTATGCTTTTCTAAAGAAGACTTTTTGCTTTATTCAGCATTTTTTACTCTGTTTTCAGCAAGATGATTATTGTTCAAAATATCCAGTTGGTCACATAATTGGAAGTTGTTACAGTCATTTTCATGCATATTGTATAGGACCCAGTTTTTCTTACTTAATACCATTACATTTTTCAATCTATCCAACATTTAAAAATCTAAGCCTATCAGAGTTTCTACATAGCTATGCAATTTTTTTGCATGTCTCTTTTGTTTTGCGGTCTTTTTAATAGTCGAAATTTTTATTTTTAGACCATCTCACCTCAGTTTTACACTGTAATTTGTTTTACTCTTTATTTGCGGTGTTATTAATTTTTATTTAAATCTTTTCAATTTTACTTTATTTTAAATTAGAACAGCATTTCTCATTTTTCTTTAAATCTTTTCAATCCTACTCTGTTCTAAACTTGGAATAAATTTCTCAAAATATTACCTGTATTTTGTTTTGTAAATAATGTACACTCTGAGAATTCTATTTGAACCAATATATATTTCTCCATTCCTTTATTTTTAAACTTTCAGAGATCTTTATTTATTTGTTTGGGACATGTCTCTTGTGGAAATATATAGTTTTTGAATACCATGTGATTTTAATCATAAATTATTTTTTGTTAGGTCAATGTGTTTAATTTTTACCTATTGAGATTCCTGAAGTTTTCTACCATTTTATTACTGCATTATGTTTTGTTTTTATCTTTGTCTTTTTCTTTTCTCCTGTTTTCTGTTTAATTAGTTGCCTTTGTCTTTTATTTCTTTCTTGGTTTGGTAGTTACTTTTCTACTTCTTTTTGGGGGGCAATATTTTTACGAGTTAAATTTTATATTTTTCCTAAGTGATTAAACAATATCTGTTACCTCTTTCATAACAAAGCAAGAACCTTAGCGTCCTTAAATTTTACAAAATATATGTCTCTAGCTTCATGTCATATGGTTTAGAATTTTATTTCCAACTTGTTTATAACAGAAATTTGTATATTTTTGTTTTGGAAATTATTATTAATACTTTTTATCCTCAATATATACTTAGATGTCCTGACTGGTTTTTGTGATTACTTTGGTCAGAAGTATTTTTTCCAATTCCACTTTCTTTTAGGTTCACATTTTTCCTTTGTGAAGTATGTGTTTTGGTAATTTTCAGTTACAGTTTGTGAGTATTAGACATTCTTAGTCTTTGTATTTTAGAAATATTTAGTCTATGTTTCACTCTTACTCTTGCATGATAGTTTATCTAGGTATAGTGTTTTAGGCTTAGTTTTTCTCACTATTTTGGAGCTATTACTTTACTGTCTTCTTGCACCTAATGTTTCTCATGAAAGTTTGCAGTTCATTTCGTTGTTATTTCCCTTTTAGAGAAATTGTCTTCTTTAAGTTGCTCCTCTGAAACCACAAGTTTCATAATATCTGAGTATGTGTGTATATGTGGGCATTCACATGCATGTAGAAATGGAATGGTCGAATGACTGGACCACATAGTAGGTCTTAATTTACAAGACCGACAGACTGTCAAAGTGGGTTTTAAAATGTTATTCCTATTTGTAGTAAAGTTACAGTTGTTCTACTTTTTTGCCATTTTGTAGTTATATCTCATCATGATTTTAATAATAACTAATAATGCTGAACATTTTTCATGTAAGTATTTTTAATTCATGCATATGAGTTGGTAACATGTCTGTTCACTTATCTTTGCCCATTCAAAACATTTCAGTGGATTGTTCTCTTATAATTGAATTTTGAGAGTTCTTTGTATATTGTAGATACAAGTCTTATCAGACAACTCTGATACCATTTCTCGTTTCAAATGCTACTAGGTCATAATCTCCCCTTATCACCCTTATCTGAAGCAAATTCCTCCTTTTTCTGAATTCTAGTACTTTGTATCTTTTATGTCATGCATGAATTTTAAGTCTGTATTATTCAAAGGGGTATTAATTTATAAATTTAATGTTTATAGCATTGTTGACATTTTGAAAATTTAGAAAAGTGGAAATAAAATCAAATGTCTAGAGATAGGATTCCCCAAGTACACGCTTGCAGAACATACTATAAATATTCTTTAAAACACTCATCATCCATGTAATTACTTGATTAATGTTTATATATTTTTTTCTGTGGAATAAAAAACACCATGAGGACAAGTATCATTACTGTTTTATTAATTGTTGTATCTAACACAATGTATAACACGTACTAGGTATTAATACCTTTTGTGTGAATAAATCCATACTACCAGTAATATCTTATGCTTCTGTTTTGCTTTTTAGTGATTTTTACTTGTGACTATAAGCACCTTAGGAATAGAATCTATGCCCCATTTATCTATTTACCACCAATCATCTATGCTCCCCCAATCAACAAACTTAAGACTTGACACATAGTGCTCAACAAGTGTGAGTGAATACTGTTAAACCAACCTGTTGTATGAACCTGCACTCACGAGCAAATCACACCTTGCTTGTGAATATTCACACCCATTCAGCTGCTATTTGAACCCATCTCAAAGCAGAGCGGGCTGTTTTAAAGTTTCAGTCAAGTGTGCCTTTATGATTGAGAATCAGTCTTCAGATCAAGGCATTTGGCTTTAAAGTATACCTCTGCCACTTCCTAGCTGTGTAATTTAGAAATGTCCCTTTGACTTTATGATCTTGTGTTTTTAATTTTCTAAAGTAAGAATAGTCCTGTTATTTCACTGGATTGTTTTAGAAATTAAGTTAGAATTCATGAAAGAGCACACACAGCACGTTGTAAGTGTTCATAAATTTTCAACAGTTAATAAAGCGAGATTCTCATACAACTTTAGATATAGATCAAGATTAAACTTGTTAATAAAGATAATAAGACTGATTTAAAGAACATTTGAAGAATTGAGTATTTACATGCATTAAAGAGAGAATATAGGAATGAGAATGTCAGGTTATATCCCAAACTGGTTAACGTCCCAGAAAGCACACCCATTAGCTTTTGCTTACTTTTTGTCCTAGAAAAACATCATTTGAATATACATTGGATAAAAATCTATAAGATAACATGTGATTTCATAGTGTTTGACCTCTTGATCAATAGTCAAGCAACAAAATATGCCCTACGTCGTCAAATGATCACTGGGACATCTGATAGACAATGCTTCAATATATGAGAAGTGGATGCAAAAGCTGACTCTGTCATTTAGCAGCAGTGGTGACACTGGGAGAGAATTTTAAGTTTTAAGGGTCTTGTTTTCCTCATCTGCAAAATGGGAGCCATAATATTTATACCACAGAGTTACAGGAGGAATTTAGTAATAGAAGGTTTGTGAAAATACTGTACTTAATGATTAGTGTGATGGTAACACTACATACTGTCCTTGATCTTACCTTCTGCTGACTCTGAGGATCCCTGTAAAATATCATGGGCAATTGCTCCCTCACCTACTTCCTGACTGCAATGATTGAAGCCAAGGAGTAATTTGCCATTTCAAGCTTAGGGCAGGTCCTGATGGTCTCAGCTCTGTGATCTTGGAAGCTATACTGTTTCATTTGTTTGTCTGTCTTTAAATTTTAACTTTTATTAAGAAGTTTCAAGCAGCCTTCATGAAGGAACTAGAAAGGATCCCTGCCTATAACCACAGTTAGTGACTTTTTTTGTTATTATTTTTAAGATCAGGCCTAACACATCTGGACCTTAGTGGAAATGTTCAAAAGTAAATCATTTTATGAAAAACCTTGACAGTAGGATTTGGTGCACATGTTGCATGTATCATCAACTTTTACTTCCATCTGGTAAACAGAAGCCTATTTAGGACTCATAAGGGAGAAGGATTTATGCATTTTAGTGAAGACTTCATTTATATCAATTCATAAAATAAGATAAAGTTGGCAAGTTATTTTATTCTTAAAATACTTCTATTCTGTCTCATTCCACAAAAGATTTGAGGAAGTAAGAAGTTGATTGAGAGCTAGTTTGTTACTTAGCTCTCCAAATTGTAGTGAAATTAGCCCTAAGTGTTAATTTAGTTGCATTCTTCAAGTAGAATTTATGTGAGGAGATATAGTATTTTGGTGGCTACATCAAACCAGGGAAAATTAAGTAAAGAATTTGTCTATAATTTAATATGGGAAGGAAAATTCCCATGGCCTCAGAGTATTAACATAAATATATGTGTATATGTCTACATGTATGTATATATGTGAGTTTTTATTCATACACACACATATATATGCACATACAATTTTACTTTAATTTCCTGATTATCTTGTTTACTTTGTTTAGTATGAACAGCTTATATACTCACTAGAAAAAATATGTATCAGCTAATTTTATCAAGATTCATCAGCACACAACTGAACTAAATTTTGTCAGTCAATTTTTTGACCGGAACTTCTAATTTCCTAATGTTATGCATTTTTTAGGCAGTTGCCTTTTGATGAATCAGTACCTCCTGCCTTATTTATAAGAAACATTTATATTTTGTGAGTAGGTTACTACATCTGCCCTTATTCATATAAACCAGGAACCCTTTTTCATTTACCCTTTTGGACATTTTATTATCACCAGGACCAGACTTAATCAAAGAACTATAAAAGTGAGAGGAAAACTGATGAAGTCCAGATCTTTCTTACTTTAAAATAATTTAGAAGAAACAGAACTTGGAATAGGCAGAGAAAATAGTTATTAAACATTTTTTAGAAATTAGAATATAGTAAAGTCAATTCTCCAACATTTGGGTTATATATAATATGTTAAATCCAATCTATACTTATTATATTTCTCTCTTTCTCTCTCTCTCTCTCTCTCTCTCTCTCTCTCTCTCTCTCTCTCTTTCTTTCTGCACCAGGGATTGAACCCAGGGGTACTTAACCACTTAGCCACATCCTAGCTCTTCTTCAAAATATTTTATCTAGAGACAGGGTTTCACTGAGTTATTCAGTACCTAAGTTGCTGGGGTTGGCCTTGAACTTGCCATCCTCTTGCCTCAGCCTCCCAAGCTGCTGGCATTATAGGCATGCAACACCATACCCAGCTACTTATTGTATTCCGTAGTACTTCTTTTATTTTCTCCCTAACCATTATCAAGTGTGGTGTATAAATTTTGATGAAATTTAGATAAATTCTGCTTTGAGAGAATTTCATTCCAAACCTCAAAATGATTGGGTGAATCTTGAATGTTTATTCATACATCTTTTCACCAAATATGCATGAGCTTCTATTGTGCATCAGAAAATTTGATAAAGAAGCAAATTTAGCAGAAAACAAAATAAACCCAGTCCCTGCTTTTATGGCTTTTACAGATTAAAGATGGAGGGGCTGGGGATATAGCTCATTTGGTTAAAGGGCTTGCCTCACATGCACAAGTCCCTGGGTTCAATCCCCAGAACCACATATACACACAAAAAAAATCAGATTAAAGAGGGAGACAAGCAGTACACAACCACCAAAGTGGGTATGCTTTTAGAAACTGAGGTAGGTGTAACAAAGGAAAAATAGAAATTTCTATGATTGAAAATTAAAGGGACACCCAATTTAGATTGAGAGAATAGGCAAACTCCTCTGGAAATTATAGCTAAGCAGGGAAAATGCTGGAAGGATGAGTTGAAATGCATGAGGAGTGAAACATGTCCAATGTGTTTGAAGTGTAGGGATGGAAGGAGAGTGATAAAAGGTAGAACCCAGAGGTGCATTCAGGCTGAATTCTTTATGAGCACTTGCTATTGATTTTAAAGTTTGATGTTAAGTGCATTGGAAGACACTGAAGTGTTTTAAAGAGATGATAAAAATGAGATCAGTATTACTGCTGGTTGTGTGGAGAATAGATGGGAAGAGAACGAAAGTATAGAGAGATGAAGTGTTCGGTAAGAGATATCTATTAAGAGGTTGTTACTACAGAAGGCCAGATGAGAGATGATGGTGATTTGGACAAAATTAGTGGCAGCCAGTGGAGACAGAATGAAGTGAACGTATATCGTGGAGGCAGGAAAATTGACTGTGGGGTGGAGTGGATGAGCCACTTGAGACAGAATGAATTATTAAGCATGGCTTCTATTTGTTATCATGAGCAGCCAGGTGGATGGAAGCACCTCATACAGAATGGAGAAGAATGGAACAGGGCACATGGAACCAACCTGAGTATTTAAAATCCAGAGTTAGTAATAATTGCCCTAGAGAGATCAAGAGGAAAGATGTAGCGAAAAACAAGCATTTGGGGTGGCAAAGGAACAGCCTGTAGATAACAGAACCCTCAGTGAAAACTCACAGGGATACACCTCAGAGTGACAGTTCTCATAATTTCAAGGAACAGTGGGCCTAACTGTATTGGTAAAAACCTTCAGAAGTATATGCAAGAACTCTGAACTACTAACAAGTTGTTTGCCTCTGGACGACTCTCTTAACTTTAACGCACACATCTATTACATGAAGGTGTTGGATAAGGTGAGATACTTTTCCATTCTAGCATCCTATGATTTTATGCAGTGAAAGAGGGCAGGAGTTTTGGAGCCAGAAATACAGAGTTCAATTTCAACCATTTAATTTCCACATCCATAAAACTAGACTTTTATGAATGAGGTAATGCATGTAGAAAGCATCTTTTGATTTTTTCCTTTTAATGTGAATCAGTAGTTCATATACATTTCATTTGGAAATTAATCATATGCTCCCTTATATAATCTCTTCCAAATTTTGGGAGACAAATCTGAATCCCAGCTTCAATATATTTCTAACACATTTTATTTTCATCATATGATCTCATTTCCCTGGGACTCTATTTCTTCTTTTCTAATATTTAACATAGAGGGTTGTAAAATTTGATTGATACAATGCATGGAAAAGATCTAACAGAGTACCTGGGACATAGTAGACTCTCAAAATTTTTGATTCTCTTTTTCTTTATTCCATAGGTAAAAATAAATTGAACAATAATTCTCTCCATACATTTCATTTCTGTAATCAGTAGTGACCAAATTTTTAGGCAGTCTGTAAATATCTTTGTTAGTGCTTTATGGTAACCAGGGTATTCTATTCGTGAGAGAACCCAGCTTCAAGAGCAGTCAAAAAGCTTCCTAAAGCCTGATGGAATCCATCAAACCTTTGTGATATATATTGTTTAATGAAAGTCCAGTTTGTATTTTAATGGCAATAATGATCCTTAAAACAGGTGAAAAGATTCTAGAGTGCTGTAGAAGGAAAGCCCGCACGCCCCTCTGCCTGTGAGAGTACAGCAGCCTGATTTGGAGCCATTACAATCAGTGAGCCACTCAAACCCCTCTCAGCCCGCCCTTTGCAGTTGCATCCAATTTTCTACCTCTTATTCCTGAGGTTATCGTAAGTGACTTGCTGAAGAGAAGACAAAGGTCCATCCCATTATATGCCCAGCACGCTGAGGCCAGGTTAAATGGATTCCTGACACCTTTGTGTTTCAAGCTCTGGTTTAGCTCACAGGTGGCTGTAATTCTCTCTGGCAAGGCCAAAGAGCATCTTGAAATCTTGGCCGAAGTGCTTTCTTCACCCACCCATTAAAAATCCAGAGCTGGGAGGCTCAAATCATACCGGTTTAAGATTTTTATCACTTCAGGCCCTGGCTATTAAATAAATCCTAACCCTTGTCTCTCCAAACAATCTCTGCTGTCAATTTTTTTCCCCTCCAATTTGCTTTCAGATTAATCTTCCTAAAACTACTCTTGAATAAAGTCATACTTTGCTTTAAAATTCTTTACTTTAGGATAATCAACATATAAACTCTGTAAAAGTGGTCAAATCTGACCCCAAGATACATACCTATACTTTTTTATCTCCTTATATTCTGCCACAATTCTGACTTACCAGCCAAATGTCATTTCTTGGGATCTTGCCAATCCCAGTGTTGCAGAAGCAGGGCAAAGGCCTCCTTTGGTTTTGAGATCCATAGGCATTTTCTTCATTTCTCCTTCTAGTCTATGCTGAAAAACATTTTGCTTACATGCATCTTCAAGGTATTTTATCTTTTCCCCTATGTTCTTGAATATCTTCCCCTAAAATAATTTTAAGCAAAAGACAGTAAATCTTAAAGGATCTTTCTGTTTTCTTCCCTGCACATACGTTTTCTACAGTATTAGAAGGGAATGTGGTTATTCATTTTTCTGAAAATAAATTAAAGAGGAAAATTCAGGAGAAAAAAAATATATGTATGAACTTATCTCTAAAAAGATGTTTTGATAGGAAAGGCAGCAGAATACAACAGACACTAGTATGGCAGTATGTATAAATGTGGCTGTATAACCAATGTGATCCTGCAATCTGTACACGTGGGAAAAATAAGAATTCATACCCATTTGGAGCAAATGTATGATATATGATATGTCAAGATCAATGTAATGTTTTGAGCAACCAATAAAAAAATAATTATTTTGAAAGGGAAAAAAAAGATGTTTTGTAAGCACCCATCCATTATCTCATTTAACCTTCTAACAAACCCTACAAAATTAGTGTCAAACATTTTGGAGACGAGCAAGCTGAGAACATTAAGTTGCGTATTCAAATATACACACCTCTTTAACAATGAAACTGCTATCTCCAGGCAGGTCTGTTAGAGTTCCTGGCATAGACTTTCATTGAAGAGTACTGATAGTTTATGATCACAAATTTTACACACAGGCCTCCATAGGATCCACCTGAACTCTGAGAGGGAAAGGAAATGTGGCTCCAGAATTGCTTTCTGAAAGCCAGAGGCTAAAGTTTCTTGTTTATTGCAAAAGTGAAAGGTTTGGTAACTAGTACTGATTAGCAATGTTTGCAGTTCCAACTTGTCATATGAACACTCATAAAATGTTGAGAGGTTGATGGCTCATTGCATATGATCTGAAACTGGACCAGAGCAGAAACAGGGCTCTTGAGTGTTGCCAATGAATTGGTACATACCGAGGTCTTTCAAACATGAAGTTAGGTAGAGTGGAAGAGCAAGAGAACCCAAATACTAGGACCTATAGGATGTTGTGTTAACTGTAGGATGCCTGACCTAGTGGCTTCAAGGAAGGCATAGACACAGTTAGGAACATGGGTACAAAGCAGAATATGAAACCTTTTTTCAGTTAAGAAACTTTGCTAAAATTAGCAGCAAATTTATCAAGACAACAAAAAAAGTGATGGAGTAAAAGTCAAAATGTCTAGATGTATATTTTATCAATAATATCATGGGTATTTGCTTTTGATTTTTAAACCAAATATGGCGTTCCCCAGACACATGGGATGAAATTACAGTGACACAGAGGACAGGAAGAGAGCTTTGGAGTCAGACAAACCCAGTTCAAATCCTAGTTCACTTTTTAATTGTCAATGTGTTGTGAAATCATATGCCACTGTAGCCACTGGAAAGCTCCAATGCATCCTTGTGAAAGAATGAGAATGGAGAAAGAAAATAAACATCTTCTATTATTAAAAAAAAATGTTTTGACCTCATGAACTACTTAGAAGGGTCCTGGGGGTCCTGAACCACACCTTCAGAGTTCCTGGTCTAGATTCTACTCCTTGTTGCCTTTTTTGCTCTTTCATCTCCATTCTTCTTTCATTCATCTTTTTGAAACATTTCAAACTTGAATCAGGTTTGCTACAGAGAATGAAGAGATTTCTATATTTAGTTCTCTATATTAGTCCTCTATATTTATTCCAGAAAGATCATGAAAGAACAGCACCTTCCAAACATCAAATGTCAATGTGGTGCCTAAGGATCCCCCCCCCCCCCAAAAAAAAAGTCTGCCCCATACCATACCTGTCCACAGATAAAGCTAGTCTACATGTAAAGTTATGGTGTTCAGGTTGAGCCCCACCTCCCCACCAGGAATTTTATGTGTGAGAATTCAGGAAAAAGAAGAGGCTTGATGAATGTGACCCCTTTTTTGTTTCATGATGGCTGAAAAATGATGGGATATTAAAAGAATAGAAAGTCAAAGAAGGAGAGGAGAAGGAAGGGGAAGAGGAGGAAGAAGAAAAGAGGAGAAGGAGACAGGACAGGGATAATCAGAAGTAGTTGGCATTAGAATCCACATTGGGCAGCAATCAGCAGGATGCAACTACAAGGGCACTGGAACTGAGAGATAAAAGAAACAGAAGCTGCCCTGGCCCTGGCAACAACAAGCAGGAGACCTCAGGAGAAGGAGTCACCTGGGTTTGATTACAGCTTCTCACAAGCTCTTCTAGGCTTCCTGAAACCCTGGCACCACATTATCCACTAACCACTGTCTCTATACTCTGGAAAAAGGAGAGAAAAAGGTGGAGGGAGAAGGGAAGAGGGAAGAAGGAAGAGGCAGTTGGAGGGGGAGAAGGGGGAAGAGGAGGAGGAGGAAGAAGGAGGTGACAACAAAGTAAAGTATTCCTGGCTGCACAGAAATGTATACTCAAGCACACAGCAGTACTAAGTGGTGCTTAAAAACTGTCCTTCTCAAGGGTTCTACCAGTTAATCTTTTTTTATTTCTTTTTATTGATTTTTTAAAAAAATAAATGACAGCAGAATGTATTCCGATTCTTATTACACATATACAGCACAATTTTTCATATCTCTGGTTGTATATAAAGTATGTTGACACCAATTCGTGTCTTCATACATGTACTTTGGATAATGATGTCTATCACATTCCACCATCCTTGCTAATCCCCTGCCTCCTCCCTTTCCCTCCCACTCTTCTTCCCTATCTAGAATTTATCTATTCCTCCCATGCTCCCCCTCCCTACCCCACTATGAGTCAGCCTCCTCATATCAGAGAAAACATTCAGCATTTGTTTTTTTTTGTGTGTGTGTGTGGGGGGAATTGGCTAACTTCACTTAGCATTATCTTCTCCAACACCATCCATTTACCTGCAAATGCCATGATTTTATTCTCTTTTATTGCTGAGTAATATTCCATTGTGTATGTATGCCACATTTTTTAAAATCCATTCATCCACTGAAGGGCATCTAGGTTGGCTCCACAGTTTAGCTGTTGTGAATTGTGCTGCTATAAGCACTGATGTGGCTGTGTCCCTATAGTATGTTGTTTTTAAGTCCTTTGGGTATAGATTGAGGAGAGGAAAAGCTGGGTCAAATGGTGGTTCCATTCCCAATTTTCCAAGGAATCTCCATACTGCTTTGCATATTGGCTACACCAATTTGCAGTCGCACCAGCAGTATATGAGTGTACATTTTCCCCCACATCCTTGCCAATACTTATTGTTGTTTGTCTTCATAATAGCTGCCATTCTGACTGGAGTGAGATGTCTATCAGTTAATCTTAAAGGCGTCTCCAAATCTCTTAGAGGTTCACCTGAAAAGTGGAAATAACAGCACTTATTTTGTAGGACTCTGCCCTACTGTCATACTTGGCACACACTAGATATTCAATAAGTGGTATGTTTGATGACTATTCCCTGCTATAGCCCAACTGCATTATCCAAATGGTATCATGTTCAAAAAGAGCCTGTTTCTGAAGCAGGAGCCCATCTTACAACCCCTCAGTCTAAAATCACATTTACTTTCTCCCCCAATGTCTAAATTTGGTATGCAACACTGGCCCAGGTATCTCAGGGGTAGGGATAAGATTTCCTTAATTTGCTCTGTAATGATAAGATATGAAGTTTCTTCTTTCTATGATTTTTATAAAATAATCATAGACCATTTTTTAAACAATGAACTTGAATGTTTTCTAGTAAATTCTATAGAATGTCAGTCTTAGTTTTTCAGATTAATGTATACCATTCTTTCAAATGTGTTTTTCTGGTACAAAATTGATAATGAAATGATTTATTCATTTGTTTAACAAATGTATGAAAATCTGCTTAAGTGTCATTGTTTGTAAGTGCTTGGGACATGTCAATGAACAAAACAGATAAAACCTTTGTATTTATGGAGTTTACAGTCTAGTGAGAAGAAAACAATTGTAAAGGGAACAACATAAGAAAGGGAGTGGTAGTTTTAAAAGATGTAAATAAGTAATGGGGGAAAAGAGCTGGGTAAGGAAAACAGGATTATTGATGGGGAAAGAGCAGTTACAGTTTAAAATAAGGTGGCTATGATGAAAATGTTCTAGAATTAGATTGTAACACTGGCTACACAACTCTGTGATGGGTAGTGGACTAATTCCATTCCTTCTCTCCCTACATTTCCATTGCCCAATTCCCCAAATCTGTAAATATATTATGTTTAAATTCAAGGATGAATTAAGGTTGCAGATGGAATCAGCTGACATAAAACAGAGGGATAATCTGAGTGGGCCCAGAGCAATTGCAAGAGTCCTTAAATGGGGAAGATGGATGCAGAAGAGGTAGAACCAGAGAGATGGCATCATGGGAAATACTCTACCAGTTATTGCTAGCCTTGAAGGTGGAGTAAGGAGAAAAGTAAAGAAAATGGATTCCCTTCTGGAGCCTCTGGAGAGAAACTTAGTCTGGCTAGCACATTAATTTTAGCCCAAGGAGACGCATTTAGGACTCTGGACCTACAGAAATATGAGACAATAAATTCGTATTGTTGAAAACCATAATATATGTGGTAATTTGTTACAACAACAATAGAAACCTAATATACGGTGAATATACTGAAAACCACTGAGCTATATATTTTAAATAGATTGATTTAATGGAATGTGAATTATATCTTGATACCATCTTTAAAAAAATATGAGTGGTTGGGATGTTTACAGTGACACAATTCACAATAGCCAAGTTATAGAACTAACCTAGATGCCCATCAACAGACCAATGCACAAAGAAAGCACTTTATATATATACTCAGTGGAGTTCTATTCAGACATAAAGTCGAATGAAATGATGTAATTTGCTGGTAAATGGATGGAACTGGAGAACATTAAGTGAAATAAGACAGACTCAGAAAGTCAAGGGTCAGATGTTTTCTCATAAATGTGGAAGCCAGAGAGAATAAGGAATTAAACATGGGGGAGTTCATGAAGAAAAAAATAAGTAGGGAGAACAGTGGAGTAGAGCAAGAGGGCTAAGCAGGAGGGAAGAAAGAAGGAAAAGGAGAGGAACTACAGAATGAAATTGGCCAAATTATGTAAATTATGCTATATGCATATATAAATGTATCACAATGAATTCCACTCTTGCATACGACTACAATGCGCCAATTCAAAAAATAAATAAATGGAAGGAAGTCTAGTAGAAAAGAGGAAGGGAATCAGCGAAGGACAAGAGAACTGAAACAGGAAGTAGCAGGGATTGAAATTGTTGTATGCATCTATGAATATATCAAAATGAACCCCATTATGTTCAACTATAATGCACTAATAAAAACAAAAAAAGGTGGTTGGGATAGAATATAATATACACAAACATTGGAAGAGATATATTGACCAGTTTTTGTGCCTATCAAACCATCTTATAACCCAATGGTTAAGAAGTCTTGTTAACTAGCAATAGCCAGGGAACCAAATCAGGACCACTGCTTATTTATATAAATTAGTTCTATAGAATACAGACTTTTTTTTTTTTACTTATTTGCATAGGACACGCGGCTATTAAAAACTACAATGGCAGAATAGTTACAGTAGAGACTCAGCTCCACAGAGCCTAAACATTTGCTATCTGGCCCTTTACAGAGAAGTATGCCAGTCCCTGATTTAAAACAACAATATTTTACAATGTTCTACAGATTGGCTGGGGCAGTTCTGTTCTATGTGTGTTCATTCTAGGGCATAGGCTGAGTATGCAGTAGCACAGTTTAGTGGGGGAAGACCTTTGTGGTGACAGAAAATCAAGAGAGCAAGCCTCTTCAGAGATAGGCTACAAACTGGCCTTCTATTACTTTGTCCACATACGTTTGGTCAAGAGAAATCAAATGGCTAAGACTGAGGTCAAGGGGCAGAGGATACATTGTACCTATGATGAGGTCATAGCCAGGGTATGAATATACAGGGATGAAGAATTGAGGAACAGAATTCAATTTATTCCAGCAAGTGAAGTAATAGGCCATTTAATCATCTGGAAGAAAAAAAAAATCCCAGGTACAGTAAACAGCCAGCACAAAAGACCCAAGGCAGAAGGACCCCTGGTATATTTGAGAAACAAAATCAGTAGGTCTAGAGTGCAGTGAGTGAGGGAGAGAGAATAGAAGATATGATTCGAGAAGCAATAGGGACCGCTGTGGAATGAGCATAGCCATTTGAGTAAGATGGGAAGTCAATACAGGGATTTGAGTCATTTTGTCTTATATTTTAAATTAATTCCTCCAATTCCTCTATCAAAAATAGACTTGAAGGGACAAGGATAGAATCAGAGAAAACCATCAGGATGCTATTTCAAAAGTTCTGGTGGAAGATATCAGTGGTCAGTGGCAGCAGTGGAGATGGAGACAAAGGTTAAGTTTTGTATATTTCCTGGTGTCAGAACCAAGAGGATTCCATGACAGATGGACAAGGAGTGTGGGAAAAAGAGAGGAGTCAAGGATGACTTCAATATGTTTGGCTCAAACAGCATAAATAATGGAGTTACCATCACATGAGATGGAAAAAACTGCAGATGGAGTAGTTTTAAGAGGAATAAATTTGGTGAGGGATATATTATTGAGCTTGTGATGTTTACAAGCATGCAAGTGGAGCTGTCTTTCCAGGCAAGTGGACAAATAAGACTGAATTCAGGAGGAAAGCCTGGGTTAAAGATGTGTGTTTGGGAATCATTGGCTCATGATGGAGAGTAAAGCAATGAGATGGGTTATGCTCACCAAAGGGGTTAATGTAGGTAGGTTTTAAAGCCAACATTAAGAGACCTGGCAGAGGATGAACAGGATAAAAGATTGAAATGAAACTACCATTAAGATAGGAGGGAAATCATGGGCGATTATGTGAACATGGTAATGGAGAAGTGAAGTCAAACCTAAATTGCCTCAGTGGTTTCTGTTTTCAGGCAGGGCAGCTTGGCTTCCTCATCACTATCTTTGTGGATGTGTTTTTGTTGTGCTGTCAGCACAAACTGTAGTAGAAGCATCACCCAAGAGTTATGGGAAATGTTAGTGGCATGCTGTCCCAGCCACTTAATTCCCACAGCAATGAATAGAAGGGATTGAGAGAAAATGGATTTATTTGATTTTTGGCATTTCTTGATGAATCTCAATTTCAAAGTTCATTGCTTTTGTTTTCCTAGTGGCTACACCAAAAATTGGCCTTATTGTAAGACTTAAACACCAAATTATAGATTCATGCAGCTCCATTACTTTTTCCCACAGCTTAAACTTACAATAATTTCAAAACTTCACAGGATAATGTTGAGGAACTTTTGTGAATTGGGTGCTGATTTTTCTCTGCCATTTTTTCTTGTCCGTACTCCATTCACCTTATTCTTGCCCAATTGAGATATATATATATATATATATATATATATATATATATATATATATATATATATATATATATCTCAATTTGCATTGATACCACAAGGACTTTGTATACAACCTTCCCTTAGAATACTCTCTCTGTCCCCATCAACCAGATAGACTCTTGTTAATTTTTAAGTCTCATCTTAAATGTTACATCAATCTTACTTGATTTTCCAAATTAGAATTATGTACTTGTCTTATTCTATTTTCTGTTTCCATAAATGAATACCACAGGTTGGGTGAATTATAACAACAACAACAGCAAAAAGGTGTATTTAGTTCATCACTCTGGAAATCTAAGTGCATAGTGCTGGCATTTGCTTAGCACCTAGTGAGGGTCTTCCTGCTGGGTTATCACATAGCAGAAGGTACCACATACTAAGACAGATTGAGCTCAATTTTATAACAAAACCACTCCTTCAACAACCCATCAATATATGAATTCATCAATCCCCTAATGGATTCATGACCCAATCACCTCTTACTGCTCCCCCTTGGTTCCCCTCTTAAAACATCACAATAGGGATTACATTTCAATATGAATTTATGAAGACACTGAAACCATAACAGTGCCCTTTCTCTATTGCCACATAACACTGCAACATTCCCAGTCATAGTTCTTATTAAACAGTATTATAATTTCCTCTATGCTTATTTAATTTTTCCCTAGAGTAAGGGTTGGCAAAATTTTTCCTGCCAGATGGTACATATTTTAAGCTTTTTAGGTCATGGATTCTGGGCAGCAACTACTTAGCTCTGTCATTGTAGCGTGAAAGCAATCGGAATAAACAAATAACCAGAGGATTGTGTTCCAATAAAACTTTATTGATAATAAACAGGCAGTGAATTGTATTTGGCTCAGAGCAAGAAGTATACTTTTGTTTACTATCATCTTCCCAGAACTGAGCACATTCCCTGAAATACAATACAAACTCCACAAACATTTGTTTAAGGAATTTAGAGGACATTCTAGCACAACTTTGCCAAGAAAATGGCCTATCATAAAAAAATACATATTGCGCAATTTAAAAATTACATACTTCTTTCAAAGCAAGAAGTACCTAAAAACCTTTTTCTTTGCTCCTATCTTTGGCATCCATTTTAATGGACCAAATTTTCTTACTTGTCTTATTTAACCCATATGGTGAGACAGTTGTAACACAGACACTGAGCTGTTGTTGGATTGCAGTTTTTGTTTTGTTTTAAGCTGTGAACAGGAATAGTGAATACTGCTTTCTCTTTACTTGCAATTGAGATGGAGCTATCCCTCAGATCAATTCTGTGCACTGTAGTTATTGGGAATCTGGTATTTATTGGCCATTCCTGTCTCTGCTGTACATGGAATTTGGGTAAGAAGTGATTCATTTGCAGAGATATCATTTATTTAGATTCACTTAATGGAGTTTCATGTGGTTTCTCAGCCACAATTTACTTCCCCAAATTATGAGTGGGAAATCAGGAGGTTTACGAGAATTTGGGCTTGTACCTTTGCCAGGTAATGAGTAAAACATGGTGCAGGGGATGAGAAGCTGTGTTTGTGGTAGTCACATCTTTTCACCAGACATTGTCAGCATGTTGAGCCAGATTTGGTCAGATGAGCAAGTTAATCCCTAGGAAGTCTCATTACTTTTGGGTTATTTAAAAGAAAAAGAACATAATAGACAAGATGCTTCTATTTTTAAAGTGACTCCACAAAACCATAATTATTTCCATTTTTCCAGATTTAACTGTACCTTATGTAGTAACAGGGGATTTTTAGATGGTTTTGAGTATCAACCAAACACAGGAAAGAAGGGGTTTTCAGCCTCCATCTACCCTTGACTGGCCACCAGACACTGGGTAAGCAGGCTCCAATAACTGCAGAGCCCACCAGTCCCCTGAGCTAGAGTGCTCTCAGGGCCAAGGAGGGTTTCAACTTGGAATTGGAATATGAAACTTTGAGGTGTTAAAGTTAAATTTGAGCTTAAGTAAGATGAAATAGGATTACTGAGAAGTTAAAAGAAAATAGAAGAGAGAGGAGGGTTGTTTTTTATTTTAAGTTGTTCTGTATACAGTGCTTTATGGTGTAAAATAAGTTGTAAAATAACTTTTTTTTTCAATCCCTTCAGCAGACCTCAGAAGTAGAAAGGGTTAATTTTACCATTTATGCAAATGAAGAAACTGGCCTCCAAAGCAACAAGTGACTTGGTGAGATTTTTAGTGCAGAAGCCAGATAGAGATATTTCTGACTCTGGGATATAATTTTGAGATGCAAAAGAAATCATTTAAGGTAGTAGTCATTTTATTAAAAGTACAAAGTACATATCCATTGTATAAGGGTCCACTAAAGATATGTGAGTAAGCATTTTAGTAATCAGGCTCAGTTTTAGTTTCCATTTAAATTAAAATGTGACAACTAGGTCACTTTTAGGCTGGCCTATGAGCCATATGATAGCTTTTTCTAGTTTATGCTTAGAAATTATATTCCCTCCTTCAGAATTTGATCCTCTGTGTTTTCAGATGTCCTAGTCTTTTTCACACAATAGCAAACTTGCAGGCACAACAAATCTAGGTTGAAACATTACCTGATTTACTTGGCATAACCTGCAGCTATGTCATTGCTGTGTTAACATTGTGTTTATTTATATATGTCTTGGAAACATTTGAAATTTGTATTCATGTTTTCTTCACTAGCAAATTCTCACTCAGGATACCCTACCAGAAACTACCACCTTACATTTATGTAAACAATGATCTAACCATGGAGAATGTTTTAGATACAAATCCCAGATTCAGATGTCTGTGTTAGGGAAGGTGCCCCAAAGCTCACTTCAGCCAGACCCTGTTAAACTTATACATATGGAAATGCTGTTCTTTGTTTGCATAATACCTCTGTACTCACGTTTTTCTGCTCTGTTTCAACACATGGAGTTAGTTCCTTGGGCTCATATCAATCACTGAATAAAGAATTCTTTCATCTCATGGCAGATATTTAACATTTGTCTTCAAAAAAATTTTTTTTATTCCATTTGTCAGTTTCAAAAGAAACTTTAATCCTATAGAAAGCTGGCTTTGGATTGTTATTGTCATTATTATCATCGTCCATACTATTTTCTACTGGCTTCTCAGGTCATTCATGGTTCACAATCAGATGAGGAATCCATCTATAGGAAGTTAAAAGTTAAGTAAAATTTGAAAACACAAATTAAAATAATTTGGTGTGTTCACAAGGAAGAGCAAAGGAAAGAGGGGAGCAGTTGAGGTCCAAGAATAATAATCAGTTTATAGAATGACAGAACTCTGACCAACTTAGAAAACACTCCACTCACCCACTTGTTGGCCTCTGTCATCACCTCCATGACATCACTACTTTTCTTCCTTTCACTGGGCAGTGGCCATGGATGGGGTATTGAAAGGGCCATGGACTAGAAGCCAGGAAGCCCGGTTTCAGGCTGTGATTCAGCTACCTGAGTTAATCACTTAGTCTCTGAGTTTGTTTTTTTCAATTGTAAAATGAATCAACAGACACCTATCTATCTCCTCTATGGAATTAAGTTCGGGAAAAAATAAGAGAATGCGGAGCATTTTGAAAATTCTACAGGTTTTTGCTTACAAAGAAAATGTTTATTGTAAACGTTATTTGTATGTTCAGTTACATTGGAAACTTCAATAACTTCTTTATGCTCACACAAATTATTTATAGAAGATACTTTATCTGTAAGGTGATGTAGACTTGGGACTGAGGCTGCCATTTCTCAGTAGCAATTTTTGGACTTCTGTATACTGTTGATCAAATTCTAGCAGATTCTACATATTTAAAAAATATACAAGAATGGGGTCAATGGGGTAAATAGAAGAAATGAGAGACTGTGAGGTTACAGAAAATACCTAAGAAAGCCTGAGCTAAATTTCTTGTCCTGGGGTTCTAGGCAGCTTCCTTGATTCTTTTTGATAACCTCTCTTTACTAAGACCAGGTTAAACATGATTCAATGTTTCTGAATGAACTTTAAGGGGCCTGTGAAGAGAAAGAGTTGTGGGTAAGAGAGAACAGCAACCAGGAACAGATCACTGAAACCAACTGGCTGTTTCTGCATGAGTCAGTGCATAGAGCCCTGGAATTGACACTTAACACTGCTGATGAGTGTTCCCATAAGGTGTATTGTCTTTGGAAACATCTGAGCAACATCATAGATGGTCCAATTTTTATGTTCTTACTAATGATTTTGCAAAATTATTTTGTGCTGAAAGGGGGCTCCTCCATCTAGGAAATCTCAAATAATTTTTAAGAAATTCAAGCTCCGCAAGAAACTTTGAACTAATTGACATCACTGGTGGCTCAGAATAATGGAAAAAGCATGGATTACAGTCAGAAAACCTTTCATCTTAGTCTTGGTTCCACCTGTGTGATGCTGGATATGTGGTTTCACGCATCAGGCTGCTAATGGTGGTGCTTCATAGGGGCCATCAGAGTTAATTAATGCAGACTTTGAATTTTTTATAGAATGCTTAACTAATAATAATTAGCCATATAGCTATAAATGTGAACTAATAAAATCAGAGTTTCTCAAATAGCAAAGATCTAAAAAAAATCAGCAAATAAAATACATGTGAGGATTAAGAAAATGGAATTGCTAAATCCAGCAACTATGGATTATAAAATTAGTTAATAGTATTTCCTTCTCCCAACATGAAAAGGAAAAAAAAAACAGGTATACTTTCATTAAAATCGGAAGACATATTGACATATTTGGGATAGTTAGACATAATGAAGATAATGAAAATGAGTTTTACCAGTTTAAATTTTCTCCCAGAACGACACCTAATGGGACTTTCCTTTTCAAAGTATCATCCTTCTCTAAGTGCAAAGCAGGTTTGGGTTTTTTGTTTGTTTTTTTCTTTTTGTTTTTTGAGGGCTATGACAATTTAAAGGTGGTTGTTGGTGGGGGGGCAGGCAATGGTGCTCACATAGTCTGTGGATATTGGCCCAGATTTTGTGTGTTTCTTTGATAATGATCTACAGTTGAAGTCAGAACCTCTTATTAATCACATCTGCTTTCTTCTTGTGTTTTATCCTTGTCACATTTTATCATTTCTGGTCTTTTGATTGAGGTAGCACCACATCTCCCTTTCCCTAATCTCCTCAGATCCAGTGATTCTTTCTTTAAAGTCTAAGGGACAAGTAGGATGGGTAAGATGAAAGAGTCTGTATAGGTAGTCTGGCTGTTTTTCAATTCTATTCCTAATATCATTCCATAAACACTTTGATTTTCATTCGTTGAAACTTCTGTTTTAGTTCTCAAGAGCCTATTTTGGCACTTAAAAATTTTGTCAGAAATCTGGAAGGGAAAAGTACAAGATTAATATTTTAAGTTAGAAGTTGGCAAACTACAGCCAGGAGACCATGATCTGTTTTTGTAAATAAAGTTTTATTGGAACTCAGCCACACTAGCTTATTTATATATATCTATGGCTGCTTCTGCACTAAAATAGCTGAGTTAAGTATATGTGACAGACTAGATGGCTGGCAATACCTAAATAGTATAACAGGTACTATCTAGTCCTTTAAGGAAGGTTATTAACCCCTCTTTTCAGATTTTATCTTGCAACAATATGACTTAAAATAAGTCTAACTAACTTGTACTACTGTGAAAGTAGAGTTGCAGAGGCCTAACTTGCCCTTCTAACTAAAATAAGGGTAGAAAATTAGATAAAATATATGCAACAATGGTTTTCAGCATACTGAATATTAGGTAATGGGACATGATCCCTCAGAGATTGGAAATAAATTATAATTGCTCATATTATGGTTTGAAAGAACTTCAAGGTCACAGGAACTCAAGGCTGAACATAGTAGAAGTCTTTCTGAGTTCAGGAAATGAGCTAAAGATCCTTTGGATGTCCCAAAATACATAAAGCAAAAACTAACAGAACTGGAGGGAGATTTCAACAATTCAGCAATGATAGTTGGAGACTTCAATATCATATTTTAAACAATGGATAGAATATTTAGGCAGAATACCAACAGGAAACAGAAGATAACAAACACTATAAACCACCTAGATGCCAAACATCTATAAAACACACCACCTACAATAGCAAAAATAGAGTCTTCTCAAGGGTACATGGAACACTGTCCAGGATAGATTAGTGGCAGGCCTTAAAACAAGCCTCAGTAAGTTAAAAAGTATAGAAATTATGTAAAGTGTAACCTGAGTACAGCAGAATAAAAGTAGAAATCAGTAACAAAAAGGACCTGGTAAATTAAGTCATCCTAATTAACCAGTGGGTTAAAAAGGGAAATCACAAGAAAAATTTTAAAATATTTGAAGATGAATTAAAATGAATATACAGCATCCCAAAATCATGGGATACAATTAAAGCAGTGCCTAGAGGAGGATTTATACCTATAAATGCCTATGTTATAAAATAAGACAGATTCCACATCAATGCTCAAACTTTTACTTGAAAACACTGGAAAAAAAAAGTAGAGCAAATCAAACTGGCAGTAAGCAGAAGGAAAGAATCCATAAGGATTAAAGCAGAAATTAATGAAATAGAGAATAGACAGACAAAAGAAAAAAATTATGAAACCAAAATTTCTTTCTTTGAAAAGATCAACAAAATTGTCACTCTTTATCTAGACTGCCTGAGAAAAGAGAGGAGACTGAATTATTAAAATTAGAAGTGAATGCAGTACATTATCATTGAACTTACAGAAATATTTAAAATGAGTACTAAAAGAATACCACGAAGAACTCTCTATTAACAAATTAAATTACATATACAAGATAAATAAAATTCCTAGACTCAAACTATTGAGATGACCTGAAGAAATAGTGAAAAATATGAACAGACCTACAACAAATAAAGAGGTTGAATAACAAAGAGATTAAAAACTACCCACAACGAAAATTTCAGGTTCAGATGCCTTCACTGATAAATTCCAACAAACTTTTAACGTAATTAATATCAATTCTTCCCAAATTCTTCCAATAAATTGAAGAGGAAAAAGATGATTCTATGAGAAAGCAAGTTGCTTAAAAGGAACAGACTAATTTAAAGTCACAAGTAGGTTAAATATAAAAGCTGAATAAAATGTGTGTATTTAAGTGCATCTAGCTTATGAAGTATACAAAAATTCATTTTGTGTACTTATGAAGTATACAAAAATTCATTTTGTGTACTTATGAAGTATACAAAAATTCATTTTGTGTACTTATGAAGTATACAAAAATTCCCATAAAAATAGGCAGTTATTAGAATAGATATCTATTTAAAGTGCTTCTTATATATTCCCCTGGAAACAGTCATTTTGGAATGACTGTATAGTGTCATTTATAGATCAATAAAAGTTTAACCATTTTCTTTTTGTGTATAGAAACTATATCTAAAATCATGTAACATTTTATTGCAAAAGATATGCAAATTTGTACACATTAGCTATGACCAAGCACAATATTCAACCAATAACCCTTGTACAAGTTTAAAGTATCACTGGCAAAGGTCAATATTCTGTTTTTAATGAGAAAACATAATTCCAATAAAGGTATAGAACTCCCAAATGTCTATGTCAACATGATTTGGAAAAAGGTTCTGGTTCATCCTCACCTAAAGAATTCCTGTTCTTTTTTCTGATAAAGGGTATTGATATGAGGCTACCTGTGGATATGACTATTTAAAACTGAGATGTCTGAATGGGGAATGGAGAAAAGGGAGAAGAGATAGATAGGGAAAGGAAAGACAACAAAATGAATCTGACATAATTTTCCTATGCATATAAATGAAAATATTACAGTGAATCCTACAATCATGTATGTCCATAAGAATGGGGATATATTCTAACTAGAAAAAGATATATTCTATGCTTCTATAATGATATCAAAATGGATCCTACTGTCATGTGTAACTAAAAAAAATGAATGAATTTGAAAAAAAACAAATTTCTGGTCTTCCTGATTGGTTTTAAGGGTATCACTCTTATTAAATAACCATCCATAATCGTTTTTTTATTACATGTTATTTCAGGATGTCTTTAAGAGAGGCAAAACAAAAAAAAATAGGCAGTTATTTTTTTGAGCAATTTTTGGGATGGTTCCTAATACCAACAATCAAATCTCTGATTCATCTGACACCAAAAGGGTCTTTAACAATCCAATTCAATGCAAAGAGTAACTGCCCTCAATTAATGCAAATCCTGCAGATTCAATCCCACAGGATTGCCCCCAAACATTTTAGACACCAGTCACAAGTATCCTGTGTTCTGACTAGCTGGTTATAAATTAGGGGCTCCCTGATCCCTCCTGGGATCTGATCATTTGCTTGAATGGATCACAGAACTCAGGAACACGCTTTACTTGCATATTCCAATTTATTATAAGGGATATTATAAATGATAAAAATGAGCAGCCATATGAAAAAGTACACATAGCCACATCTAGAAGTGTCCTGAGCACAGGAGATCCTTCCTAGTGGAGTTGGGGTACCTCATTCTGGAAGCTCTCCAAGCCCCATCTATTGTGGGAATTTTATGGAGATTTGCTTACATAGATACAATTAAGCCATTGACTTTTGGTGATTAACTTAATCTCTAGCCCCTCTTCTCTCTGTGGAGGGTGGAGTTCCATAGGGGAAAGTTCCAAGTTTCTAAATGACAATTGATCTTTCTGGTGACCAACCTCCATCCCCAAACTATCTGGAGCTCCCAGGATTCATCTCATTAGAACAAAAGACACATCTACCACCCTTATCTATCTTTTTAGGACCCCAGCCACTGTAGGTGTTGACTTGCATCATGTTACTTCTCACATGGACAAGAGTGTGTGGATACTCCAAGAGGAATAGCTACATGATGTTTACCTATAAGAGACCTATTACTCTAGATCACTGCCCAAAAGTTGGCTGGTCTGAAATAATAAGAATTTACTGATGAGTCTTCCTGGTTGGTTTTAAGGGCATCACTCTTATTTAATAACCATCCGTAACCTTTTTTTTTTTTTCATTACATGTTATTTTAGAATGTCTTTAAGAAAGGCAAAATGGGGTATAGAATCAAATCTCTTGCCTCTCTCTTTATTCATTATACTTACTTTTTAAAACTTGTTATGGTGTGGATGTGAGGTGTACCCGTGTCTCCTGTGTGAGACCATACAAGAAGATTTAGAAGTGAAATGATCAGGTCATGAAAGCCTTAACCTAATCAGGGAATTAATCCTGGGTGGTAACTAGAGGTGGGTAGGGGGTGGCTAGAAAAGTGTCACTGGGGATGTGCCTTTGGGGTTTGGACTCTGAGTTTGGAAGTTTGAAAAAATTGCCTAAAGTCCAAGTTGAGGAATTTTGAGTTGTTTGGCTTCATTGGAAATTTCTTAAGTCTTCCAGAGATTTTCCTGGCCATCTTATGACTTATTCAACAAATTCGTTGATAGAATTTCTGAGTTTGTGCCTTTTGCCAAGGACTCTGCCAAGGAAGTAGATGCATTCTTGAAAAGCTGCCACCGTAGTTGTAATTATAATACCACTTATGTCTCTGGATGAGAGTGTTTCCCCAAAAACCAATTCTCCAATCTTTTAATAGAAATGAGAAAATAGATCTGCTATTCGGAATTTTGCACTTAAAGCATTTTCTGGGGCACACATCTGCTTTTGTACAAAGGTAATCATCAAAGTGGCCTTTCCTCCTAGAATCTGCCTGTGTGATCTTAGGCCAATGCCTGTCAGGTTCGTCTTGCTGTACTGGATGCTTCACTAGAAATCAAGCAGGTGTTCAAAGTGAAGGTGTGCATAAAGCAAGGAGGGAGACTTGACACAGGACTTCTTCATTCCTTTCTTTGCATAATTTTAAAGGAAGTATGGCCATTTCGTGAGCATGGAAACTCTTTCCATCTTCTGAGGTCTTCTTCAATTTTTTTTCATCAATGTTCTGTAGTTTTCATTGTAGATATCTTTCACCTTCTTGGCTAGATTTATTCCTAGGTATTTTATTTTATTTATTTTTGAGGCTATTGTGAATGGGATTGTTTTCCTGATTTCTTTCTTGGCAGATTCATTGTTGGTATATAGGAAAGCTCTTGATTAAAGTGTGTATGAATCCAGCATTATGTTGCAAAATTCTAGCTAATCCTATTTTTTTTTCTTTTTTTGTCTAAATTTTATTGTTACTGCCACACTCATGACTTCCTTTTGGTACTGTTGTTAAAAAATTGAGCCTGCAGAGGGTATGGTATGAAGTAAACACACAAGCATATTTGTTGAGGAACTGTAATTTAAAACAAAAAGTTTTTTGTTTGTGTTTTACCATTTATTGTGGTAAAAAAACACATAACATAAATTTTACAATCTTAACTATTTTTAAGTGTAGAGTAGCATTAATTACATTCACATGGCTGTGAAAAAGATCTCCAGAAACTTTTCATCTTGCAAGCCTGAACCTCTGTACCCGCTCTTTCCGCTTGCCTTCAGTTCCTGGTAGCCATCATTCCATTTTCAGTTTCTGTGAATTACTTCAGGTATCTCCTACAGGTGAAATTATAATTATTTATCTTTTTGTGGCTGGCTTATTTCACATAGCATCAGAATAGCCTCCTTTTTAGAGACCGCATGATATCCCATTACGCATGTATACTACGTTTTGTTGATCCATTCACCTGTTGATATACACTCCAGTTGCTTCTACCTCTTGAGTACAGCAAATAATTCTACCATGTGAACACGGGTGGACAAATAATCCCTGCATCTCTGCTTTCAATTCTTTGGAGCACACGCTCAGAAGTGGCATTGTTGGATCATATGGTAGTTCTATTTTTAGTTTTTAACAAAAACATTTATTTGGTATAATTTAACTTCGCATACTGAAAGTTTGTTTCCATGCCTGTATGGTTTGTTTCTTAGTGTGGCTCAGTATAAGCTAGGAAGAGTAGAAAAGATATAAATAGCTTTATGCTGAGTAGGAGAATCAAGACATGAGAGTAACAGCCCAATCATGCCCAGAATGTGGGGTATAAGTGAGGCCCTGGTTTAGGTTGGGGATCAGAAATTTTAAGATAGTAATTTAGGTGGATGCTCTTATCATAGCAATTTTTATGACTACCCTGCCCTTACCACCCCTCTATAATACAGACTGGATTTGAGTTGGGAACTGGAGCATTTTATGTTGGTAAAGGAGTCTTACCACAGTGGATTATCAAGTGTTGAGTTCCTGATTCCAGGCGCGTTTTCTGAAATATGCTTCTATTTGGGCACAAAGAATAACATAGTCTGAGAAGGGGCCTGTTCAGAACCACTAACTGAAAATAGCAGTTAGAGAGGCAGCAGGGGTGCAGAGTCTAAGTCCTCTCCTCTGTAGCTTTCTTAAGTTCTTTTCTTAAAGTTCAAAGTCATTAAAGTCATTCCTCAGCAGGGCCCCTCACCCTTGCTTTGTTCTGCAGCGTGATTCCCATCAACACTAATGGGAAAGAGCCTCAAGAGGCAAGCACAGCACCAGCTCCGAGGACAGAGCACAAGAGGTGTTGACCTCCCAGGTAGTAAATGTGCTCCCAGTTTGGAAGAGAGAGAGTTCAGTGGGTACGAGAAAATCACACATATAAATTCTCCAATTGAATGTTTTTCAAAAATTTAAGAATGCATAAAATGTAAGATACTGTTTAAGGAAAATAGGAAAAAAAACCCTACTCATTCGAGGGTTTATTATGTGTGAGGAAGTATGCTGAGCATTTTGCTTATTTATTTAACATTTTACTTATTCTCACAGCGGTCTTTGAGGTAGCTCCATTTTTCAGGTGTGCCTCCATTCTCTTCTCTCCCTGACTATGTCCTGTGTGGGAAAGGGCCCCACAGAGATGTGTACAGCGCCTCACCCCAAGCTCCATCCATAGCCCTTCCTACCTTTCATTCAGTCATCCCTTAGGAATGCATTTGGCCTAGGATTACAAATATTGATGGGCTGGTTCATAATTGGATAAGTGGGTTTGGGGTGTTTGACATGGAATTCCAAGGTCCTATCTGGAGCATGATCTAGAGTGAAGGCTAAGTGACACATTCTTAGTCATAGAAGCTTCACCTGGTGAGGAGAAGTATGGTAAGAGTAGGGCCAAGTCAAGGCTCTCCAAAGTATAAGGCACACTCCAGAGGTCCTAAGTGGTCAGCTTAACTCTAGGTCTATGCAGAGGTTCAGAATTTTCCAGATTTGCCAGACCCTGGGATCTTACAAATGCCTCATTCTCACCCACTAATGAAATCACCCATTATTATAGTCTCTCAGGCCAAAATCCTTGAAGTCACCCTTTATTTTTCTCTTTTTTTTTTCATATGTTACATCCAATCCTTCATATTTGTTCTGAATTACCAGCATCACCAAAAGGGATCAAGAATTTCACTGCACCTCAGCACCTCTGATGTTACCACCTGGTCCATGCCACCACCATCTGCCTTCTGAGGTTTCTTGTCTACTCTATTCAGAGCACAGCAGCCAGAGGGTTAGTTTAAAACTTAGATCATGTCACTTCTTGGCACAAGACTTTTTATGGGTTCCTCATCGAACTCAGAGTAAAAGCCAAAGAGGACAGTGCCCTGTACAAGCTGGCCGCCTCTTACCTTTCTTATCCCATTTCCTACTGTTCTCCTTTGTTTCCACTCTGCTCCAGCTGCAAGGTCCACGTGGCTGTTTTGAAAATGTTGAAAGCCTCACACCTCCTGAGGTCCCTTCTCCTCTCTCTGCCTTATATCACCTTAAAGCAAATACAGATAACTTGCTTTTCTCTTTTCTCTCACCTTTTCTCTTCAAATGCTATTTGTTCAGTGAGGCCCTGTCTGCTCCCCTGACCTAAATTTGCCATAGTCAGACATTCCTAGGCTCCTTCCTCTTTGTTATTTTTCTCTTTGTACCCATGGCTTCTGATATACTATATATTTTGACTATCTTTATTGGGTATTTTCTGTCTTTCTTCACTATAATACAAGCTTACAAGAGCAGGAATCTTTCATCTGTTAATATTTGCAGCTGTATCCCTGGAAAGGTGCTTGGTACATGGCACTCACTGAATACATTTTTGGTGAACAAATAAGTAGTAACATAAGCTAGCCTACTCTGTTTCCACTGGCTACAACAGTGGCATATATATGGTAAATATAGAATAACATCACAGAGGGCAACCACTGGAGTAGTTTTTAAATACTGCTTTGGATCTATCTTGACACATACTAAATACTAGATAACAACTTAATTGTTAATTGATCAGAAACTTCATGATACATCAGTTTATACAGTAAGTTTTTAAAAGTGATCAAATCATCCCAAACCCCTTGATTGCTGCTCTGCCCTAACCATCAGCCCTGTAGAAGGGAGGTCTAAGTAGCCACATCTGTACTGTGGGTCCTAACTGCTCTAACCCAGGCATATTAGTTAGAATTCTATTTAGCTATGAGTAGTGGAAAATCAGAACAAGAATGACATAAACAAGATCATTGTTTTTCTCTCACACATACAAATTAAGTCTAGGAGTAAGTAGACTAGGTCTTCCAACAAGGATAGAGATTTCTTAAATGTGTTATTCCTTCATCCTCAAGATAGGATTATATAACTCATAGTCCAATATGGCTACCTAAGCTCCAGTCATCAATTTCAGATTCCTGTTAGAATAAAGGAGGGAAATGAAGGGCATTCTTCCTACTTTCAAAGACATTTCTAAGAAATTTCAAGTGATTTTGTGTGTGTGTGTGTGTGTGTGTGTGTGTATATATATATATATATATATATATATATATATATATAATTCTGTTTTATTCTTCAGTGTATCCTGATATTAGTTTTATACTATTTCAAATATTTCAGCTTTCTGGAGCGGCAATAGCTTTCCTATCATCTTACCCCCACCTGCCAGCCCTTCATGCATATGTATTCTCTTGGATAACCCTGAGAATTATCTTTTTCTTTAAAAAAGAATTTACTTTTTAGTTGTAGGTGGACACAATATCTTTATTTCATTTTTATATGATTCTGAGGACCAAACCCAGTGCCTCACACATGCTGGGTGAGCACTCTACCACTGAGCCAGAACCCCAGTCCCAGGAAATATCTTCTCAAGGTTCACAGAGTACCATTAGCATTTTGTTTGAAGTTTCATTAAATGTGTTAGTTAATTAAGAGACACAGGCTAGTAGAATGGATCACAAAACAAGACCCAACAATATGATGCCTACAGGAGACACATTTGATAGGAAAAGACATACATAGGCTGAAGGTGAAAGGTTGGGAAAAATCATATCACTCATATGGACTTTGGAAACAAGCAGGTGTGTCCATACTCATATCAAATAAAATAGATTTCAAGCCCAAGTTAATCAAAAGGGATAAAGAGGGACACTACATACTGCTCAAGGGAACCATACACCAACAAGACATAACAATCATAAATATATATGCCCCTAACAATGGTGCAGCTATGTTCATCAAACAAACTCTTCTCAAGTTCAAGAGTCTAATAGACCACCATACAATAATCATGGGAGACTTCAACACACCTCTCTCACCAATGGACAGATCTTCCAAACAAAAGTTGAATAAGGAAACTATAGAACTCAATAACACAATTAATAACCTAGACTTAATTGACATATATAGAATATACTACCCAACATCAAGCAGTTACACTTTTTTCTCAGCAGCACATGGATCCTTCTCAAAAATAGATCACATATTATGTCACAGGGCAACTCTTAGACAATATAAAGAAGTAGAGATAATACCATGCATCTTATCTGATCATAATGGAATGAAACTGAAAATCAACGATAAAAGAAGGAAGGAAAAAGCATACATCACTTGGAGAATGAACAATAGGTTACTGAATGATCAATGGGTTATAGAAGACATCAAGGAGGAAATTAAAACATTCTTAGAGATAAATGAAAACACAGACACAACATATCGGAATCTATGGGACACATTGAAAGCAGTTCTAAGAGGAAAATTCATTGCGTGGAGTTCATTCCTTAAAAAAAAGAAAAAAACAACAAATAAATGATCTCATACTTCATCTCAAAATCCTAGAAAAAGAAGAGCAAAACAACAGCAAAAGAAGTAGAAGGCAAGAAATAATGAAAATCAGAGCTGAAATTAATGAAATCGAAACAAAAGAAACAACTGAAAAAATTGACAAAACTAAAAGTTGGTTCTTTGAAAAAATAAACAAAATCGCCAGACCCTTAGCCATGCTAATGAAGAGAAGAAGAGAGAGAACTCAAATTACTAGCATATGGGATGAAAAAGGCAATATCACAACAGACACTTCAGAAATACAGAAGATAATCAAAAATTATTTTGAATCCTTATACTCCAGTAAATTAGAAGATAGTGAAGGTATAGATAAATTTCTTAAGTCCTATGATCTGCCCAGATTGAGTCAGGAAGATATAGACAACCTAAACAGACCAATATCAATTGAGGAAATAGAAGAAACCATCAAAAGACTACCAACTAAGAAAAGCCCAGGACCGGATGAGTATACAGCAGAGTTTTACAAAACCTTTAAAGAGAAACTAATACCAATACTTTTCAAGCTACTTCAGGAAATAGAAAAAGAGGGAGAACTTCCAAATTCATTCTACGAGGCCAACATCACCCTGATACCTAAACCAGACAAAGACACTTCAAAGAAAGAAAACTACAGACCAATATCTCTAATGAACCTAGACGCAAAAATCCTCAATAAAATTCTGGCGAATCGGATACAAAAACATATCAAAAAAATTGTGCACCATGATCAAGTAGGATTCATCCCTGGGATGCAAGGCTGGTTCAATATATGGAAATCAATAAATGTTATTCACCACATCAATAGACTTAAAAATAAGAACCATATGATCATCTCGATAGATGCGGAAAAAGCATTCGACAAAGTACAGCATCCCTTTATGTTCAAAACTCTAGAAAAACTAGGGATAACAGGAACATACCTCAATATTGTAAAAGCAATCTATGCTAAGCCTCAGGCTAGCATCATTCTGAATGGAGAAAAATTGAAGGCATTCCCTCTAAAATCTGGAACAAGACAGGGATGCCCTCTCTCACCACTTCTGTTCAACATAGTTCTCGAAACACTGGCCAGAGCAATTAGACAGATGAAAGAAATTAAAGGCATAAAAATAGGAAAAGAAGAACTTAAATTATCACTATTTGCTGATGACATGATTCTATACCTAGCAGACCCAAAAGGGTCTACAAAGAAACTATTAGAGCTAATAAATGAATTCAGCAAAGTGGCAGGATATAAAATCAACACGCATAAATCAAAGGCATTCCTGTATATCAGCGACAAATCCTCTGAAATGGAAATGAGGACAACCACTCCATTCACAATATCTTCAAAAAAAATAAAATACTTGGGAATCAACCTAACAAAAGAGGTGAAAGACTTATACAATGAAAACTACAGAACCCTAAAGAGAGAAATAGAAGAAGATATTAGAAGATGGAAAAATATACCCTGTTCATGGATAGGCAGAACTAACATCATCAAAATGGCGATATTACCAAAAGTTCTCTATAGGTTTAATGCAATGCCAATCAAAATCCCAACGGCATTTCTTGTTGAAATAGAGAAAGCAATCATGAAATTCATATGGAAAAATAAAAGACCCAGAATAGCAAAAACAATGCTAAGCAGGAAGTGTGAATCAGGCGGTATGGCGATACCAGACTTCAAACTATACTACAGAGCAATAGTAACAAAAACAGCATGGTACTGGTACCAAAACAGGCGGGTGGACCAATTGTACAGAATAGAGGACACAGAAACCAATCCACAAAACTACAACTATCTTATATTTGATAAAGGGGCTAAAAGCATGCAATGGAGGAAGGATAGCATCTTCAACAAATGGTGCTGGGAAAACTGGAAATCCATATGCAACAAAATGAAACTGAATCCCTTTCTCTCGCCATGCACAAAAGTGAATTCAAAATGGATCAAGGAGCTTGATATCAAATCAGAGACACCCCGACTGATAGAAGAAAAAGTTGGCTACGATCTACAGTTGGTGGGGTCGGGCTCCAAATTCCTCAATAGGACACCCATAGCACAAAAGTTAATAACTAGAATCAACAAATGGGACTTACTCAAACTAAAAAGTTTTTTCTCAGCAAAAGAAACAATAAGAGAGGTAAATAGGGAGCCTACATCCTGGGAACAAATCTTTACTCCTCACACTTCAGATAGAGCCCTAATATCCAGAGTATAGAAAGAACTCAAAAAATTAGACAATAAGAGAACAAACAACCCAATCAACAAATGGGCCAAGGACCTGAACAGACACTTCTCAGAGGAGGACATACAATCAATCAACAAGTACATGAAAAAATGCTCACCATCTCTAGCAGTCAGAGAAATGCAAATCAAAACCACCCTAAGATACCATCTCACTCCAGTAAGATTGGCAGCCATTATGAAGTCAAACAACAACAAGTGCTGGCGAGGATGTGGGGAAAAGGGTACACTTGTACATTGCTGGTGGGACTGCAAATTGGTGCAGCCAATTTGGAAAGCAGTATGGAGATTTCTTGGAAAGCTGGGAATGGAGCCACCATTTGACCCAGCTATTCCCCTTCTCGGTCTATTCCCTAAAGACCTAAAAAGAGCATGCTACAGGGACACTGCTACATCGATGTTCATAGCAGCACAATTCACAATAGCAAGACTGTGGAACCAACCTAGATGCCCTTCAATAGACGAATGGATAAAAAAAATGTGGCATTTATACACAATGGAGTATTACTCTGCATTAGAAACTGACAAAATCATAGAATTTGCAGGGAAATGGATGGCATTAGAGCAGATTATGCTAAGTGAAGCTAGCCAATCCCTAAAAACAAATGCCAAATGTCTTCTTTGATATAAGGAGAGTAACTAAGAACAGAGTAGGGTTGAAGAGCATGGGAAGAAGATTAACATTAAACAGGGATGAGAGGTGGGAGGGAAAGGGAGAGAGAAGGGAAATTGCATGGAAATGGAAGGAGACCCTCAGGGTTATACAAAAGTACATACAAGAGGAAGTGAGGGGAAAGGGAAAAATAATACAAGGGGGACAAATGAATGACAGTAGAGGGGGCAGAGAGAGAAGAGGGGAGGGGAGGGGAGGGGAGGGGGGATAGTAGAGGATAGGATAGGCAGCAGAACACAACAGACACTAGTATGGCAATATGTAAATCAATGGATGTGTAACTGATGTGATTCTGCAATCTGTATATGGGGTAAAAATGGGAGCTCATAACCCACTTGAATCAAAGTGTGAAATATGATATATCAAGAACTATGTAATGTTTTGAATAATCAACAATAAAAAATTTAAAAAAAAGGTTTTACTGAGTACTTCACACACACACACACACACACAAAATAAATGTGTTAGTTAATTTCTTTAATTTCTTTTTCTTTTTGTACCAGGGATTGAACCGAGGAGCTTTCAACCCCCAAGCCATATCCCCAGCCCTTTTATTTTTTTATTTTGAGACAGAGTCTCACTAAGTTGCTTAGGATGTCTCTAAATTGCTGAGGTTGGCTTTGGACTTGCAATCCTACTGCCTCCCAAGCTACTAGGATTACAGGCATGCGCTGCCACGCCAGGCTTTTATAGTCTAATGCCAAATTCCTATGCAGTTATTTATCATATATTTCAAACCTACTGTATACATAGCACTGTATTAGGCCACAAAGGTTACAAATGACTAAGTATGCTGATCTCTATCCTTCAGGGTCTTATAAATTGGTAAAGAAAATGAGATTATGCAATAGTTACAAGATAATGCAGTTTCTGTTGGTTGCACATAGAATTTGAATGTTTTAAGCTTGCTCTAGATAATCTTGTAAAAGGCATTGCTCTAAAGTACACAGAAGACAGGTTCAAAGTGGATACAGCTAGAAAGCAGCATTCAGAATGTCCAGGTACAGACAGATGGTCCCTGACTTACAATGGTTTGACTTAAATTTTTCCAACTTTACAATGGTGAGAAAGCTATACATATTTAGTAAATATTGCATTGCAAATTCTTAATTTTGATATTTTCCCAGGATAGTGATATGCTGTTGGTGCTCTCCCATGGTGCAGGGCATGCAAAGAGCTGCAGCTCCCAGGCAGCCACTGAAGCACGAGCTAAACAATGACCCTGTCCAGTGCAGTGTGCTAAGCCACAGCGTCGGGTAGCTTATATGTCCTGCATGCTTTTCCACTTGAGATGCTTCCAACTTATGAGTTTATCAAGTTGTAGCCCCATCTCAAGTAGAGGGGCATCTATACTAAGAAACATGGGATTCATTCTCTCTTTCTCTCTCTCACACACACTCTTGCACATATTGCTATGAATTATAGACATCATGACAGGAAGGTAGGGTTTTGATGATATTCCTGTATCAAATAATATTTCATATTTGACTATAACTTAGATTGAATGGGACTTCGGGCATTTAAGTCAAAGCACCCACTGGAGAATTTAGTGTTTCTATCTCCTGAAGTGGGGGCATGGCTTATGTATCCAATGAGGAATTACTCCTTGCATTTGACTTCAACACATTCCAGATAGTCCTATGAAAGGATTGGAAAGCAGCTGATAAGGAATACAGATCTCATTGAAAACATACTCATTAGAGTTTTAGGAGATATAAATAATTAATAAAACTTCAGAATGAAGTTCCACTAAGCAACAGATGAGTTGTAGATTCGTGCCAAAACCACAATGCAAACACGTTGGCACATTGGTTTGAATATCCTATTTAAGAATGGCATCACAGAAATGCAAATGGGGGTGTTTTCTGGATCTACCTCAGGACCAAAAACTGATGAATATGCATACTAATACTTCCAAGAACAGTGCACTTGTTTCCCCACCATTATGAATTTATGCTCACATAACTGGGACAAATCATTTGAAAACTTACTATGGGATGAATCAAGTATGATGGTCACTCATCAACGGTTCAGCTGACTTAGCAAATGGTATTTCTTAGAGGAAACAAGATTTCATTTGCATGTCCTGTCAGAGAAATTCAGATGAAAGATACTGCAAGCTATATTACTTTCAGCTAAGCCAAAGTGTTCAATTTATTTTCTCCTATTCACAGAGCCTTTCACAGACTTGTTTTGCTTTGAAACAGCATCCCCAGCCTGTCGGTGTGCCCAGAAAAGCAGAGTCCTCAGGGTCGGGATCTCTCTTCTCCTGAGATGTACACAAGGGGACGCAATAGTGCTCATAATTAAGAGGCTGCACTGAGAGCCTTATGGTAGAATATCATTGCCAAAGAAATACTCCATAGAATGCCAGCCTGGTCACGAAGTGGGGAAAACATGGGCTTTGTGGTAAAAAACAAAGACGAATAAACAAAACTCTGGGATTGGTTCTCATCAAGTCTATTCTTTATAGCTCTGTGATCCTAGAAGCTTTTCTGAGTATTAAGGTTCCTAAGTTATGAGGAAATACTATGCAGTGGTTAACATGGTAGACACTGAAACCAATTGACTGGATTTTAATCTTCATTAACTGTGTAATTTGGGACAAATTGCTTAAGCTCTCTTAACCAGATATTTCATGTAGGAAGCATTTAGCAATATTATTTGCTTTTTCATAGAGTTGCTCAATGCATGAAAACTATTTAGTACAATGCCTGTCACAGAGTAACTTTGTAATAATATGGTAACTCTTATTATATTTAAGTAAGGCCACCTTATTATTTCTGTTGCTATTTATAAAATGTAGAAAATGGTATAAAGTTTATGGAGGATTAAGTTAAATAAACCACCCAAACAGTGCAAAGTTGATGTTCAATGAATACCACCTATTATTTGCAAAATAGTTGGCAAATATTTTGAGGATGATTGAGATAATACCTTTAAGTCTTAGCATACAGAACAGAAAATAATAGATGCTCAATAAATATTAGTACAAATCTATAAACATTTTCTTTTTCCACATGGAAATAAGAAATATTAGAAACGGATTCATACTTTTTAGAAGTATTCCACAGCATCAATGTAATGGCATTTTAAGGATAAACCAGTCTTTATTCCTGTTAATGTTAGAGAAACCCACCCTGTTGTTGATTCGAATATCTAAAGAGTGACCAACCAACTACAAGGAGGCAGTGGTGCATGCAGGTAATCCTAGCAATATGGGAGGTTGAGATAGGAGGATTGCAAGTTCAAGGTTAGCCTCAGTCATTTAGCTAGGCTACCCTAACAACTTAGCAAGACCCTGTCTCAAAATAAAAATAAAAAGGGTAGGGATATATCTCAGTGGTAAAGTACCCCTGAGTTAAATCCTTAGTCCCCCCCCCCAACCCCAAAAAAAGAATTATCTACAACTTGACCTTTGACCTCATGATCATGATTTTTTTTTTTTCAAATTGCCCTTCATTTTTCAACATCTGTGGGGACTTAAAGAGCCCTCCCACTCTTTGGCCCTTCCTGTGAAGGTTCACTTTCTCATGGAGATCCATCTTCATATGAAACTGCTGGGCCTATAGTACCAGGGTCACATCACTTCTTAGTGTTTGACTAGTGCTCTGGAAATTTGGTCACATCCACCCATGCAACAGACACCTTACCTGGTTTCTGATTACTTAACAGGGAAATCACATTTGGAACTAAGAGCATTGGATTGGAAGCCCTGGGAGCTGGGGCAGGAGAAGCTGGAAAATCTCCAATCTTTATTTTTTAATTTTCTACGTGAAAAGCATGTGTCTCTCCAAACCACAGCACGGATGCTCTGTGGGAACTATTATGCTCTGGCCTCATTTCCTGGGCTGTGAGTCAATCCTCCATTCACAGTGATTATGGACATATGTACACCAAGCTGCAAGGCTCAGCAGCAGTGTCAGCAGCGCTGGATTTCAGCTTCAGACAGGAAGGTTTGGAGCCTGAGCTGTGGATGTTTTGCTCAGCATTTGCTTCCCTCTGCAGGGGGCAGGAGATAGGGAGTGGTCTTGGGTATTATGGCAACTGTTTCCATTGTGTGTCTTGGATTCCGGCTCTTGGAGTTAGTCAGATCTGTGCTCACATCTCAGCTATGTCATTTATCCGTGGGCAAATTACTCAAATGTTCCCGAGACCCATTTTAGTCATCTATAAAATGGGTTTCATGAATTCAGAACTTGTGATGTTGGTAATAGGATTAAATTACATGATTATGGAAAGGCATCCAACAGATGTTCTCTGTCCTTTCAATTGTTGCTCAACTGTCATGCAATAGACACATACAACTCTTGGCCACCTTGAACTTGGTGTTCTTGTCAGGAAGCTCTTGTCTGCCTAAGACTGGTAAAAGAAATAGGCACCTGATCATGATCCCACATATCCTTCTCTCTACAGGTCACACCAGGTTTAGTGACAATATAGTGTTTTTAACGCCAAACCTCCATTCTTCTCAATCTGTATCCCCTGCTATTCTCCCATTACTAGTGAAGGCTGAGGGTTTATGGCTGATTATTGGCCTTCATCATGCTGCCCATCCTGGTGATTGTGTTCCGTGCAGCTGTCATTACTGTCAAAGTTCATTAGAAATGGCTGGCACTGATGCCCAGGTGCTGTGCCCATTAGCTTTGCAGATGGCGTTTGTCACTGCTGTTTCTTCTTGCCACCTTTATCAAGGTGACCCCTGGCATTCCCACCAGAGGCAGCAGAGCCTCTCTCCACTCAGGTTCAGCCTAGATCTAGGTTCTAGGGCTCCAAGAAGAACTTGAGACAGCAGCCCCAGAAACTGGACTGATTGTCAAGTAAGACATGCCACCCAAGATTGTATCTTGAACATTCTTGGTGTCCTTAAACCCATTAATATCCAAGAATTGGGTCTGAATATCTCAAATTCAATTCCTTCTATGAAAATATCTTTATGCTAGCATCAATTCAGGAATCGATTCAGTCTTTAACTATCTTCAAGTAAGCGCAGAGTCTCCCAGATGCAAATAAACTATCATGAGCACAAGGAAGTAAATAACAAACTCCTCATTCATGAATCAACTTGTGACAGGTGGGGAACTTTGTACTTTACTCGTGTTTAATCTTAATTATATATAGTCATGTAGCTGCTCATGCTCTGGGTTGCTGGACAATTGGGAATGAAGGTGAGTGTAGTGGAAAGTTACCATGAGGGCTGATGGGGAGTGTTCAGGAAGGTGAGTATAGCCCCAAATCACAGACTTAAGAGTCCATTGCACAATTTCACTCTGGAAGAATTTGGGCTACACAAATCTAAGAGATCACAATTGGAAATAGTCAGAATGCTAAGCAGATACTTACTGATCTCTTTACAGAAGAAGAATAAAGAATTTATGAAGGATTAATCTTAGAGTCATTACAGAGAAACTTGTAGATCCCTACATTTTCTTTATTGAGTGCACTGATATTGTTACTCAGAGGCCAGACTAGTGTGGGTCCATCAGAGACATAATGCAGAGAAAAAGGAGAAAATAATTCTTACTGAGACACCATGTCAGCCCCTTGGGGCTGAGATAATACAGGCATAAAATTTATCATCCAAACCAGGATTCTTTTGAGAAGGAAAAGGAGCAATATTACAATGAAACTTTCCCAAACACAAACTTAGAACATATGCTCACGCTTGGCTTAGAGCCTCACCAATGGCCAGAAAGGACCTATGGATACAGCACTGAATGTGTGTGCCTTAGCCTGACCTACAATTTACTATGATTTATTTAAACTTAGATTAACTTTTAGTGAACTATGTAAATACTCATTCTATAGTAAAGATTCAAGTCATCTGAATTAATCATTTTTTATTGTCATACAGTTTGAAATGAAGAGAAAACCTTTAAGAATAAAGAGAGGTTATTGCTCCTACTTGAAATTTGTGTTCCCTATCTTTGTGCCAAAAAGAAAAAAGAAAGATTAAAATTGATATAACAATCTGAAATAATAGTTTGCCAATCACTTCCTTTTACTCTGTGCTCTGAAAATTCTGAAGTCAATGTTGATGACTGAGTTGCTCATAAATATTTATTCAATCTACGTATTTCTATTCACTACTGAGGTTTAATTTTTGTAGTGTCCCTTTTAATTGAGACAGATTTGAAAATTAAGTTTTTTATTTAGCAATTTTACATGTATCATACTATTTTGTAGTTATCGTGCCTTCATTGTCTTATTTGAAGTAGAGAAAAAATAAATATTGACATATTTCATGGGTAAAGAGACTTTACTGTCGCCCAGAGATACTTTTGTAAAGAAAGACATGTACTATTTATATTTATAAAATCATTTGACTTAGAAATATCATATTTGATGTTAGCCAAGGGCATGAGAAATGATATATGGAAAAAACTGAATAAAGGCACATTTATTCTGACAGCATAGTACAAAATAAAATTTTGCTCTTGATTTTTTAAATCCACTACTCCTTACTCAGATATCAAATAGGCGAATAGTCTCCCAACATACTTTATTTTTCCAGTGCTGTGAATAGATTTTCTGCCCATCCCATTTCAAAATCAATCATGTACTTGAAAGAAATGAAGATAAGACTGTCCATCTCTCTGGGTGCTCATAGCAAACACTACAGAGCCTGTTCACCTCTATCCCTTCTTCAGAAATTGAGGAAAGTCACTCTCCATATGCATCTACCTTTGGCATCCTGCCATTCCTAATATTGAATAGATTACTTTGCTCATGGGGCTTGTCCTTTTCTCTTTCGTTTCTAATCAGTGTCTGATTGGCTTCCTGGTAACCTTATTCTTGAATGTGTATAGCTAAAATGAGAGCCTACAATTTCCCTCTTCTAGACAAATTTTATTTTTTTTAAAACAGAATTTCTGAAAAAGCTTTCTTTTCTTCCTCTAAATACAAGAATAAATGAATATTTTTCTGACAAAATAATGATGTGTTCTGGTTTATTTGTGACCTATTTTTGATTAAGTAGTTTCTGCATTTAGCATTCTTGGTTTATACCATATTATTTTATGTCACCTATAACTGATGGCTGATTGGCCCTACTTTCCTCTTGAGTTTTAAAAGCAGAGATTATTCTGGAGCAGCAGTGCATGGGATGGCCATTCTTTGGTCTACCTGAAATTAAAAGTAAGGATATAAAATGTTCCTATTCCTTTAGCAGAAAATGAAGATAGAGGATTCTGGTTCTCACTTATCACTAGTCAAAAAGAATTACAATTCTCAGGAGCAAATTGAAAAGTTGGGAGGGGGAAATATTTTCGAGAGTACAAGTTCTTCCAGGTGCTGAAGAGATTGAACCCATCAGATCTGATGGTTGTATCAACATTGACATTTGTGAAAACGTGCATGAAGAAATATGCATTGATTTTAAATGGCATGCCACAAAAGCCGAAAAAATAATGCATGATTTTCCATCTCACTTAGATGGAAAAACATGTGTTTTGCTCACAATTTTGTTTAAGGGAAATGTGAACTCCCAGTGAATTGTATTCACATGCAGGCCCTTCTTCTGAGATGGCTTTCAAAATGCAAGCGTAACATATGTTGTTCTGTTAGAAAAAAATTACATAAGTGAAACTTTACAATGTAAATTCCTAGTATATAGGATTATGGGAAAGAGTCATTTTGTTTAAAATAACACATAGTTTTCCCTCTAGGTAGATTCACAGGGGTGGGAGTGAGGGGTGGGCAATTTTAACCCTTGCATACCTTGTATTACCCCGCGGTGCCTGCATATGTGTCAGATTAACTTTCCTCTGTCAGGGTATAGAAAGTCAAGCTCAATAACCACATTTGGAAAAATAACAGGTCAATGGCACTTGTGTTGACAGATGTTTCTTACCCGATGGAAAGGAGATAGAGGAAATTAGAAGATGAATTTTAAGGACTGAGGCATACTCTCTGTCATTTTTCTAAATCGCCAAGTATTGTGTTCTTCCTGAGGTCACCCAATATGTGTTGGCTGCCTTTGGTGACACTGAAAAGTCCTTAGAGTCTGAATGAATGAGCTTTGGAATTGCTCCCATGATGAACTGCTAACCAATTTGTCTGAACTGGCGCTTGAATGCAAAATTAAAGAGGAAGGTCTTCTGGACGGCGTTGTGGCCTGTGGAAGAGCACTGGATGATTTATTCTCACTCATTTTCTCCACTTTCCATGCTAAAATATTTTTACATGGTCAATAAATTATGGAGGCTGACATTAGCAAGATGAACTGTGGATGAAAATATGCAAGCTTGAATATTTATAAGAATGTGGACTTGATATTTTACTTTTTCCCCAACTAGCTCTGGGCTTATGGGATCTATTAAATGAGGCCATCTAACTGAATTTAGATTAATTTAGTAAAGGATATTGGAGACTGATGAATCATGGGTCATTAATAATGGAAAAGAGGTGCTTAATACTTAGAACATTTTAGTGAAAGGAGGTGACATGTTTGGAAGGAGTAAGATGGGGCACTCTCACTCCCTTTTTTTGAGAAGTCTCTGGCATTGAAACATTGAACTTGATACTGACCTGGGATGATACATGAGTTCTGGTGTGTCAATGCAGTCTACTTATCATCCAGAGGATCCAGTTAACTTTTGGCAGAGGTTGCTTAGGACTAGAGGAAAGGACAAATGTTGCAAGCTGTCTCAGCACTGGAGACACATTAAAAAAAAAAAAAAAAGGAAGGAAGTTTAAAACAGACATAGTCATAGCCACTTAAACTAGAGAGAAAAAATGTTCAACTTGAGAAGATTGCATGACTTACTGCTGAAAAAAAAAAAAACTGGATTCCCACATATTTTGAGAAATCAAAATACCACAAAAAGATCATTTAAAAATGAAGTGTTTCAGGCAGATAAAGAACAAGACTACTAGCAAGTAACATTTTGTATTGTACTTTGAACTCAACCTATTTTACCTAATTTAAATCTTAAGACCATATTATGACATAGGCATGTCTCAGGTCCTTTTTGATTTTTTTTAATGAACTCTTTTCTGAATTTATAGCAATAATAACAAATGCATATTAAGCTTCTGCAGAACACAAAATTCCATCTTAAGTCTTTGGGCAAGTGTCAGGCAAGCAATGAAAAATCAGAAGAGCCAATCTTCACTAAACCCCTCATACCATAGTGATTTATACCTGGACTTTGCATAATCAGTAATCAGAAACTCAAAGTGTTTTTCAGTCATGACAAGGATACTCTGTTTCCTGGAATCCAGTAGGATACTAAATATTGATATTTTTTTTAGAAGCCATCTTCCTGAGCTCAAGAACACTGATGTGACAAGCCCTTGGATTGTATGAGCGGCTTGTGACCTCACAAGCATTGAAATGAGAGATGATGCAGCTTATTTTTAGCAGAGTATTTAGAGGGGCCCTGTGGGCTAATTTTCATTTAGGGCTGCTCATATAACAGCTGAAGATGTGCTAATAGGGCACACTGCCAAAGTCTATGATTGTTATTATTTAGCACTTTATTTTAAGAGCTTTAAGCATCATCCAGAAATATTTATTAAGTGCATGTATGCACAAGGCCAGGCTGTCTCCGTGCTGGATGGACTTTGTAGAGCTAAGAAGTGAATAATTTCAGCTTTCAGCACATGACGAGGGGAGAAGACCACTATTCCCTATGCCCCACTGAACAGAGGAGAGCATGCTTAGTTCTTTCCACAAAAGGTATCAGAATTTTGAAAAGTTGGAATTTGGCCATTGCTACTTAAGATAGCTCCACATGCTACATATTATTTATGCAAAATTGAGGAATAGAAAATAACTTGAAAAGTTTAATCAGTGTGGCAAGATAGTCTGGATCAATAAAGTGCAAACCCTTTTCCCTGCTTATAAAAGTTGGAAGTTTTGTTGGGTTATAAGGATGCTTTTTTACTTTTCTTTTCTCTATTTCATTGTATGTGGTGAATTTTGCCAAACATGGGAGTTATCTATCTGGAACAATCCTATTTTTTATTTTTTTTATCACAATGGGATAGAAATTTCAGAATATCAAAATTAGACTGGTTGTTGGCTATGGTGGCAACACCTGTAATCCCAGTGACTCAGGAGGCTGAGGAAGGAGGTTTGTAAGTTTGAGGTCAGCCTGGGCAAATTAGAACCTGCCTTGAAATAAAAAATAAAAATGGATCTGAAAGTAACTCAGTGTTAGAATGTCTTTGGGTTCAATTCTTAGTCTCAAAAGAGAATAAAAATTAAAAAAAAATGGAATAAAGAAAAAGAAAAAAAAAAGAAACTGGTCCAACAATTTTGTAGCTTTTCACCTTTGTCAAACTTAATGCCCTACAAAATCCAGATACAATCCATGTTTTTCCTAGTCTTCTACAGAAATGTAGAAATCTTTAAATGTCAGAATGCTCTGGAGATCCAGAGCTAATCAAGCTCACTGATACTGAGGATAGAGACAAGATTTGTAACGTATGTGACAGCCAGACTCCTGTAGAGATTGCCAGTGACCTGCACAAAATGGTATGTTCTGATCACTTTATTAATTTTTCTAAGGAAAATGTTTAGAGTCTATACAAAAAAATTTATTATAACTTCTTTTTGCTTTATTTGAAAAAAGGACAGGTCTTTCCCCCACCTATCTGTAGCTAAGATATCTGTAGCTAAGAACATGTTATTGTCAAAATTTATGACCCCTCAATTTTAATATGTTGAAATTCTAACTCTCAAGGTAATGCTATTAGGAGGTGGGGCCTTTAAAAGGTAATGGATCATAAGACTAGAGCCCTCACCAATGGTTAGTGTCCTTATAAAAGGGACCTCAAAGCATTCTTTCTCTCTTGTTTTCCATGATGTGAAGATATGGAAATAGAACACTGTCTGTCAGCTGGAAGAGGGCCCTCACCAGAGCCCAACAATGCAGATACCCTAGTCTCACAGTTCCAGCTTCCAGAATTCTGAGAAATACATATTTGTATTTTAATCCAATCAGTTAATAGGATTCTGCTACAACAGCCTGAACTAACTACGAAAGAACATAACTAAAAACAAGAAAATAGAGTTCATAAGCAAAGGGTTTGGGGCAAGGAATTTGCAGGAATTGCTTTACAAATTTAGGAAAAGGGTCCCATGACCCTAGCATATTCTAAAAATAATGGGAATAACTTAATTAGACTATTATTGCCATGAAAAATAAAATTCATTACATAGGAGGTCAGAAATCTAAAGTCTCTGGTCTTCCAACTCTTAGTCTCCTAGGTGTCTTGGCTGAAGTCCAGATGAGTTCTAATGTTCAACAATAATCAATAAACATGTTGGGTCCTTACTTTACCACTTGTTTTCTTTTCTAAACATTTATTTATTTTTCACTGTGCAGTGACCCTTAATGTAGCACATATTGAAACAATGTATAGGTATCCAACAATTGAGGATGGGAATAAAGGATAAGCACAAGCACACCTTATCATTTTGTTAAGACTCAACTGCTAATATCTAATGTTTCATAGAATAAAAACAAAAAGACATGAATTAAAATAATTACATCAGACCCTGAAAACTCATCGAGGAAGTTCGAAGTATGGTCCCTATGAATCTAAATTCTTTTATAAAATAAAACAAAAACAAATAATTTCATTGACAAGATGACTGCATAGAGGCATCCAGCACTCACCTGCTTCACCATAAAGAAGCCTTAAAGCAACAGGTGTATAGCTGCATCTTGAGGAAAGTAACCATGGGATAACACTGGAATTCAATAGTAGAAAAACAGAAAACTTGTAAAATCCAGAGAACTGAGATAACAGCACAGCAAGAAAAACAAAATTTTCCACACTTGGAGCCCAACTCTGTAGCTGGGAGTTGGGGAGTCTTCCCTCTGCAGGAGTTAAGGAGAAAGAGAGAGAATTCTAGCAAACTCTATCAGAGCAGATACTTGTTATCCTAACTATTGGAAGTTTCATGGCCTTGCGGATTTGCAGCTGAAATAAATAAGAGGGCTTAAATCCTCACAGCAGCTGACTCTGAAAAAGGAATTTACTCCATTTCCCCTATTATCTGAAATTGGACTGCTGCAGGAGTCAGAATCCCCTGTATGTTCCTGTCTCTGGAGCCCCACAGACATCCTGCTGCACTGGCTCACTGAATGGGTGCCTCACAAGCCAGACTTGGCTCTCTGAACTAACTCTGACAAAATCCTTCTGAGAATACTAAACAGTGGGGAATGGATATTGCAACATGGAGGGGAGTGGAGAGTCCAGTCCTCAAGAACCAGGGAACTTCCCACTGAGACGTGGGGTGTGGCCAGCTATGTATGGTTTCATGTAGGTCTGACATGAAACCATATATACATAACAAAATTTATATCCCCTCAATTTTAATAGGACTAACAGCAGTTATCAGTGTAGTTCCCATCAACCCTCTCCCTGCACCATACACAGGTACCTTTCAACAGCCAGGAAGAGAAAGAACTCCTTTCTTTAATTTGCGAGATGACTGCATAGAGGCACCAGGACCTACCTGCTTCACCATAGAGAAGACTTAAAGCAACAGGTGTATAGTTGTTTCCTCTGCTCACCTGCCCACAGATGCCTGATGGGGGCAGATTTGGGCAACCTCACCAAAGCCCTGGCTGTAGTCCTGCTCCTGAAGCACACAGCCTAAGAAGGTACAGAAAGTAACTTAGTCCAGAGCCAGCTGTGTTCAGCTCGTGCTCACTCAGAGATATCTCAGCTGAGAGCAATCTTTCCTTGAGAAGCCATGACCCATTCTCACTCAATCCCTTGTTGGCACTCCAGCTAAAACAATTAGGAAGGAAAAGCCCTCGGCTACAGCTCCATCCCCAGGCATTTACAGCTGGGTTGCCTGAAGTCCTCCTCCTGGGTGGGCATGCCCATATCAGCAACAAAACAGCAATAACACTATTTGTGCTGTCCACATCAGTCAGCTCCCATGTCTTACTTACACACTTACTGCTGACAAGATTGGGTGTGAGTGCTACAGAGGTGATGCTATGATCTTTGCCTCTGCCTCTCCCCATGAAAGACCAGGACCAACATCAATTTCTAATCAGTGAAAGTGCTTCAGGCCCCTCACTGTTACCAGCAGCCAATAACAGAGTCCCATTCAAGTAACAGCCAATATTTACAGTATTCACAGAACCCCTCATCACTGCTAACGGTCACCATTTCCATTGTAGAGTAACCACAGAGTTACCTATGCTAACCCCTGAAGTTACTCTACACGATGCTACTTGTGCCACACCTCCCTGAAAATGCTAGAATTTTCTCACTTTGGCATGATCCACAGAGACAGTGGGTCTCTCTGACTCCAAATGGTATTCTCTGTGCCCCAAATCACTAATCATAGACCAAAAACTGCAAGGATAGTACAACACAGTAACCATCTGTAAATAAACTCAACATTGCATGACAAAGCAATACCTCAAGATACATTTTCAGGAAAAAGTCACTGTTACCATCCCAAAGTAAATGGAATCTGAAAACAAGCAGAAGAGCTATGCATATATCTGACAAAATAGACATAAGGTTATATATACTGATCAGGGGTTAATTCATAAAGAAATATGATTTTTACCTAATGTTGGAGCACCCAACTTTATAAAACAAACACTATTAGACCTAAAAAGAGAGATAGACTTCAATACAATAATAGTTGTGTATCTCAATAGCTCTGGCTCACCAATGAATAGACCATCTGGACAAACAAATCAATATAAAAACTAGAGTTTAACTATACTCTAGATCAAATGGACAACATATTAACAGAACATTCAATTATAAAAGTTGCAGGTTACAAAACAGCAATAACATTATTTATGCTGTCCACATGTTTTTTCATCAGCATGGAACTTTCTCTAGGATACACCGTATATTTGGCAACAAAAAAAATTTGCAAACCCAAAACAAATTATATTCTGTATCTTTTATGATCACAGTGAAATAAAACTAGAAATCAATAAGAGAAAATTTAGAAATTATACAAATAGATATATACTAAACAACACACTTTTGAATGAAGTCAGATGGCTTCACTGCTGAATTTTACCAGACCATTACATAAGACCTAATATTAATACTTCTCAATATATTGCATACTATTTAAAGGGAAGAAACCCTTTCATGAAAAACCCTCAACAAAATAGTAGGAAGTTTAATTGAACAGCACATCAAAATGATCATGCACTATGATCAAGTATGTTTCATTCTGGGAATGCAACGATGGTTCTACATACACAAATCAATAAATATAATATAACCCACAAATAGGATAAAAAGATAAAAATCATATGACCCATCTTAATGGATGCAGAAAAAGAATTTGATAAAATTCAATATTTCTTCATGATAAAAACCCTGAAAAATTACATATCAAAAGGTCATGTTTCAACATAATAAAGGTTAAATATACAAACCCACAGCCAACATAATACTAGATGAGCAAAACCCAAAAGCATTTCTTCTAAGATTAGGTACAAGAGAAGGCTGTATATTCTTACCACTCTTATTCAGTAAAGTACTAGAAATCTTATCTGGGGCAAATAACAAAAGAAAGATATAAAAGATTCAAAAAGATATAAAGACTTAAATAGGAAAGAGGAAATAAAATTGTCTATTTGCAGATGATATGATTCTCTATGAAGAAAAATCTGTGGACTACACCAAAGGACTACACCAAAATAAATTCAGTAAAGTAGTAAGATACAAGTCAATATACAGAAATCAGTATCTTTTCTATACACCAATAATGAATTTCCTGAGGAAAACAATCACAAAAGCAATTTCATTTATAATAGCAACACCCCCCCCCCCACACACACACACTCACATACCTAGGCATATATTTAGCTAAGGAAGTGAAAATTACAAAGCACTTAAGAAAGAAATCAAGGAAGACACTAAAAGGTGAAAGTATTTCTCATGTTCATGAACTGGAAGAATGAATGTTGTTAAAACATCCAGACTACTCAAAACTATTCACAGATTCAATGCAACATCCATCAAAAAACCAATGACATTCTTCATAGAACTAGAAAAAATAAATAAATTTTAAAATTTGAAGAACAAAATATTCCAAATAGCCAAAGCAATCTTAAGCAAAAAGGAACTTAGCTGGAGGCATCATAGACCCTGGTTTGAAGACATACTACAGAATTATAGTTTAAAAACAGCAATATGATATTAGAATAAAAATAAGCCCATAGACAAATGGAACAGAATAGAGAATCCAGAAATAAACCCATGTATCTGCAGCCAACGGACCCTTGACAAAGGTGCCAAAAACAAACTTTAGTGAAAGGGCATATCCACAGGCAGAAGATTGAAATTTGGTCTCTCTGTCACCCTACACAAAACTACTAGAGGAAATCATAAACATTTCAATATATTGGTACAGGAAAGGATTTTTCTGGAAAGAACTTCAAAAGTACAGGACACAAAAACAAAAATTGCCAAATGGGATTGCATCAAATGAAAAAGTCTCTGACAAAGAAAAGGTAGCCACCTACAGAGTTAAGAGACAATGTATAGGATGGGAATATATATTTTCCAGCTATTTATCTGGAAGATGGTTAATATCCCAAATATATAAAGAACTCAAAAAACTTATCAACATTTAAAAATCATCTAGTTAATTAACACAAAGTAATCTAATGTAAAAATGGGAAAATGATCTGAATAGACACTTCTCAAAAGAAGAAATGCAAATGACTAATAAATATATGAGAAAATGCTCAATATCAGTAGCCATCTTAGAAATGCAAACCAGAATTATATTGAGATATCATCTCACCTCAGTCAGAATAACTTTATTAAAAAAAAGTATCCAATACTGGTGAGGATGTAGAGTAAAAGTGAACCTTATGCACTGTTGGAAGGAATGTAAATTAAACATCCACTATGGATAACAGTATTGAAGTTCCTCAAAAAAATAAAAGTAAAAGTACCATATGATCCATCCATCTCTCTCCCAGATATATATCCAAAGAAATAAAGTCAGCACAAAAGAGTTACCTGCATGCCCAGGTTTACTACAGCACTATTCACAATAACCAAACCATAGAATCAGTCTAGATACCTGTCAACGATGAGTGGTAATGAAAATATGGTATTATACACAATGAAGCATTGTTCAGTCACAAAAGGAATGAAATCCTGTCATTTGCAGCAAAGCAGAACTGGAGGACCTCATATTAATTGAAATAAACCAGACACAGAAAGACAAGCATCATATATTCTCTCTCACATCATGCAGAAACTTAAAAAAAAAAAAAAGTCAATCTGAAAGTAGAAGAGGGATTACCAGGGAATAGGGAGCAGGGGGTGGGTGGTGAGGGGTGAGGAAATAGAATGTTGGATGCATATGATCCATGCACAATTTATACCTGCATGGAAATATCACAGTGAATTCAATTAATGTGTGCAATAAATGTGTGTTAATAATAATAAATTAATAAAATAATTACATTGAAATTGTTATGATGATTAAATATGATGTTTCTATAATGTCTTGCATAGCGCTTGGTAAACATAGGTGCTGAATAAATCTTTAGTAGACTGTTTATTGAAAAAAGTATCAATTATCTATTAAAATGTAGCATCTTCATTGTACTCTAATAACTATTACTTGCAGGTGGTGATTGCTTTTTTATTAATCTTCATACCCTCAGTTGGCATTCCCAGGTAAATTGGTAAAATATATAATAGAGATTGAAAGTAAGAAAATACTCCTTATTGGGTGTGCTGTTGGGGAAAAATCACATAACTTTTCATGCTCTCTCAATTTCCATAAAATAGAGATAATTATATTTACTTTGCAGAGTGGTTGTGAACATTGAATTGGATAAAGCATGCATACTGAAGTGTTTTTTTAAAAAATGAAAGTCATATACAATTCTAATAGAGTTAAGAGATATAGCTGTATAGAAAATTCAGCCAGCACAAAAGGATATAAATAAAATCTTATTTCCTTCTTCTCTCAATCCCCAAATAATTTGCTCTTAATTCTTTAAATAAATATTAAGTTGATTAATATTGCCTGACACATATATGGAGATAGGAGAAAGATGTTTGAATGGATGAGTGGATAAATATATAGACAGAATAAAAAGTGTTATTTTGTAAAAATAGAATCATTCTCAATTTTTTTTAGTATTTTATATTATTGAATTTATTTAGTAAGGAAAAAGTAAAAAAGAGGAAATTGTGGAATGTCACAAAATGTTTTTTTAATACAAGAAAGATTTATCTTTAAAAAAATATCCTTCAATATTTAATGGGAAAAAAAAAACCTTGTCAAGAGTCATTAATTTTACACGTTTTAATTTTAGACTTTTCTGGCTGAGTCCTTTATATACCACTTTTACACTTCTTTTCACCACTCATTTCCTGGTTTCCCATTTTTTTTCTAGTTATTTTGTTATGATTTTTATCTTATCAATGCTTATTATATTTATATTCAGTTAAAGGAATTTCCACTACAGTTGTTAGCTGAGATGTCATTTATTGAGATGGACACTTTTCCATCACTTGTTATTTTATCTCAGCTTTTCCATATCTGAGTTCCTTATCATGATTTACTTCTGGCTAGAAAACTTTTTTCTTTTGGTACTGGGCATTGAACCCAAGGACATTTTACCAATGAGTCCTTTTATCTTTTATTTTGAGACAGATTTTCTCTAAAATGCTGAGTCTAGCCTGGATCTTGGGATCCTCCTGCCTCAGCCTCCTGAGTTGCTGGGATTACAGGTGTTCCCCATTGTGCCTAGATTATTATCTAGTTTAATTCTTGCAGAGAATTAATTTAACTTTAATTCTTGCCAAGGAGTTGCAACCAGACATTTCGTGTACTCAGTTGCCCTCTGTTTTTCCAAGCCTTAAATACATATATCGCCTTCTTCAGTCAGTTCAAATTACCAAGGATTAAATTAGAAACTCTTAAGTCATGTCCCTTTTATTCACATATATCTCCCTTCCAAAATACATATGAAAGGCCATTGACTAATCTGGTTTAAGCATTCTCCTGCCTTAGTACATTGAAAAGTGTTTTCTGAAAATTCACTGAATTTCTTTCTTGAATGAGAATGACCCTACTTTTGTATTAAGTCTCCTTTATTTTGCTTATTCCATTTAAGAGCACATACATATATCTTCCTAAGGTCAGGTATGCAAGGAGTAAATGTTTTGAGATTTTAATTTTGAGTGTTTTGTATTCTACTCTGTCACTTGATATCATTTAGGTGGGTAAATAATTCTAGGTTGAAAGTATTTTTTCTTCTGCTGTTTTGTGGTTACATTATTTTTTTTATCTTTTATTTTTTTATTTTTGGTACCACAGTTTAAACTCAAGACACTTAACCACTGAGCCACATCCCCAGCCCTTTTCAAATTTTTCATTTAGAGACAAGGTCTGGCTAAGTTGTCTAGGGCCTCACTAAGTTGCTTAGGCTGGCTTTGAACTTGGGATCCTCCCGCCTTAGTCTGCCAAGTCACTGGTATTACTGGTGAGCACCGGCTCTGCTTTTATATTTATTCTTTTGGACCTGAGTTATCTGGATATTTTTGTGAAAGGCACTGTCCTTTTTCTCCTGGTATCTCTTGTTGCTGGAGAGAATCTTGATGCTTGTCTTTCCCTATACCTTTTGTGGTTTGTTTCTCTAGTAGAAGTTTTCAGGACTTTTTATTTTTTTTCTTGTTGCTGAAATTTCACAAAACCATAAATGTCTTTTTTTTTCTTTTAATGTGTTATCCTAACAATAAATGACCCTTTCATTTGGGAAACTGTTTGCCTTTCCTGCTGCCATATTCTTTTGTATGTTTTAATTATTCCTTTCCTTGTATTTTATTAATTCCTATGGCCCCTGTTAATCAAAAGTTGAACTTTATACATTGATGTTCATGTTTCTTGATTTTTCTCTATTTTCTTGTTTGTTCCTTGTTGTCAAATTTATATTTCTTTTGAGATTTTTGGCATTCCTATTTCAATATTTTTCTAAGAGATTTTTTTTTTCCATTTCTCTTGGTTTCTTTCAATTCAATGTTTAGAAAACACAATGCCTGCAAGAGCCAGTCTAAAGATATTTAGAATTAGGCATTTTTAAAAATTAAGTTTAAATATCAGTTTCCACTGGATTTTTTTTAACCTGTATATATTGATTTTCTTCTTCATGATTTAAATTTTTCTTGAAATATCTGGGAAGCCTTGATGGAAGAATTTATATTAAGAATGAGACAATAAAAAGTACTCTAGAGCACTAGATTCAAGAATAAGGCTTGTTAACTTTTGTGCATCACATTAGTGGACTAAAGGACATATTTGTTACAAGGGGGACTCTCCAAACATCAGACCACAGAGCTTTGCACTGGATCCCTTCCAACTTCATCAGTAAGGAATCTGGCCAACCCTGGTCCTCCCAAGAATGGGGGAGTGGGAAGAGAGTTCTCCATTCTGGGAGTTCAGTACATGGGCGGAGAGGAGACTGAAGACATAATATGCAGAGTTTAAGTCAGCACTCTTGATGTCATTCCCATGTCCCAAGTCCTGAGAGCCTCCAGAGCTCTGGAGGGAACGCAGACTTGCTTTTTGTCTATGTGCACTGTGGGCCGTGACTTCACATACACTACTTCTCTATTTTCTATTTGCCAAAACTTTTGTCAACAACTTTCAGCAATTACGTTTTTTTTTCCTATTCTTCTATCCTTATAGGATTATACTGTTATATATGTATTTTTAAATTCTTTTGCTGTTATTTTAATAGGATTTCAAGGATTGAGGACATCAACATGTGGTCTACTCTACTGTATTGATCAAAGAAGTCTCAAATGGATTTCATATAATAAGCCTATTGTAGTCAATTCATGGTGGATGCCAAGGACATTGCGTGAAGAAGGATTTTAAGACAATGCTTGAGCTAAAATAGCAGTGATTATTTTGCAAGCTAGCTCCTGCTAGCTTTATCCATAATGATGCATACTGAACTGGAACCCAAACTATAAATTTCAATACAGGATATAGTATAAATTTCAATATAGAATATAAGGGAAAGTGGGAGCTGAAATAGATATAAAAATAACTAAAATGTTTAAGGTAGCTTTGGACTCTCTAGCTTAAAAATTACACCTTTTCATTGTGGAAAGACAAGAGCTAATTGAAAGCAGTATAAAGACTCCTTAGAAAACTTGAAATGGAACCACCATTTGACCCAGTTATCTTATACCTTGGTTTATACCCAAAGGACTTAAAATCAGCATACTATGGAGACACTGCCACATCAATGTTTAATAGCAGCTCAATTCACAATAGCTGAGCTATGGAACCAACCTAGGCACCTTTCAACATGAATGGATAAAGAAAATGTGAGATATATATATATATATATATATATATATATATATATATATATATATATATATATAATGGAATATTATTCAGTCATAGAAAATAATAAAATTATGGCATTTGCAGGGAAATGGATAGAACTGGAGAACATCATGCTAAATGAAATAATCTAGCCCCCCAAAACCAAAGGCTGAATGTTCTCTCTTATAGGGGGATGCTAACTCACAACAAGGAAGGGGAGGGAGCAGAAGAATAGAAGTTCATTGTATTAGATAAAGGGGAATGAAGGGAAGGGAGAGGGGGTGGGAATAGGAAAGACAGTAGAATGAATCAGACATGACTTTCCTATCCTTATATATGAATACATGACCAGTGTAACTCCACGTCTGTACGACCACAAGAATGCGGTCCTAATTAGAATAAGTTATACTCCATGTATGTATAAGAAGTCAAATTTTATTATACTGTCATGTATATCTAAAAAGAACAAATTTTTAAAAAAAGAAACTAGTCATCAGAAATTCAGGCATCTTTGATTTTGATAAATGGAAACAAGATTATTTATTAGCATTCTGAGATTGTATGTAAAAATAGGCTTTGCAGTTTGTAGAGAAAATAAGTCAGTTCTCAGTGTACCAATTACTGCTTATCCATCTAACTATTACATTTCAGATGAAATATAAATTTGAGAAAACATGCAACATAGAATGCTTAATTATTCCCTGAAAAAAAAAAAAACAAAGAAAAAACCCAACTAATTCAATTGATGAACCCATAAGAAATTTATGAGTAACCTTGCAGTTTTAAATAGTTCATTTTAAGTTAAATAATATGAAGCTCTAAAACTGGTGTTTGTTCCTCAAATTTATACAATCTTAAAAACATAAATAGATTTCAGAAGTATTTAGATAAAGCTATGAATTGTGGATCTGTAGCACTGAATAAAAGAAATTGATGATATTTGCTGGTTAATTTACTTGAGAGACAAAAGAACTTGTCATCACTGAAAATGTACATCATCACCACTGTCAATTTCATGGAATGTCCATATCAACATGGCATTAACTATGAAATAACTATTCAGAAGTAGCATTCTTTTCAATGCATTTTATACTCAAGTAGAAAATCACACACATTTTGCAATAATATTGACAAATTGAATAAGCACTGAACTGAGGGTCAGAAGACCTAGAATTTGGTCTTGGCTGAGCAGGTAACTCCGAAAAGACCCAGTGCTAGATAGTTAGGCAGGACTTCGTCTATCACCGATAATGGGACTGCTGTATTTCTAAGACCTGGGAGCTTTACAGGAGAAATCATATCCCTCTCCTTTCTTGCTTTTCAGGCGGTGTACCTCATGACTAAAAGGCAAAGATCATATGGTATACATCCAAGTACCAGGGATATTTGTAAGTGACCACATAATCCAATATACTTCTTATAGTCCCTTCTTAATTATCCATGTCAACACACAGAAGAATAAGGAGAACAGCCTTTGTTAAACAGATTAATTTTTTTAAAAATGATCTTGGCTTGAGATAGCATCATTTTTAGTAATGTTTTATGAGAATATTCTTTCTGGGTTGTGTTTTATTTTAGCTAATACAAAGGTTGGGGGATATTTCCTGAGAATGTGACAATTTTACATTTGGAGAAGGCAGGCTTAGAGTCAACTTGGTATGAAATGTTTTACATTTACTGTTAATGCTCTCCAGAGAGAATGATTTGCAGCTGGATAAAATTAATAATAATAATTAACAATAATAATAATACCTATGCTTTACAGAAACTTGTGGTGGTTTTAAGGAACGTTTTGAAAGGATGTGTGTTATTTTTTGATACTCCTCCTATCAAGAGGTAGAGTCTATGAGCCCTACTACTCAACCCAAGCAGGACCTGGAAGCCATCTCCACGAAAATACAGTGACTCAGTGATGCTGTGTGACTTTGGAGGCTTGAGGAAGGACTGCTCATCTTCTTCTGGTAATTCTTGGGAGAGTAACCATTGGTACCTAAGCCACCATGCACGAAGTCTAGCTCCCTAAGGCTGCCTTGCAGAGTGCCTGCATGAGGTGATGGCACAAAGAGAGAGAAACAACCCCAGCTTCTCCCCTCACTGGATTCATGAACCTTTCCAGCCCAGACACCAGACAGGTAGGTGAGGAAGCTTTAAAGGTGATCACAGCCATATTCACAATCCAAAGTAAACTTCAGAAGTCACCCTGAGCAAAAACAGGAACTAATCAAAACTCAGGTTCATTATAAAAATAGATCATTGTTATCGTTTTAAGTCACAATTTTAGGTGGATAGTTATACAACAATAGATAATTAGAACACATTTTTAAAAATCTCTTTATTGCCCAAGAAGGCAAACTTATATACCTGTTTCACAGATAAGGAAGCTGAGATTCAGAGGAATTAGGTGGACAGGTGCACTAGACTGAGTTGTTCTCTACACCAGGGTGGAAAATGAGGACCAGAAAGGCGAGATGACTCAAAAATCACATAGCCTGTCAGTGGAAGTAGAGACTTCCACTGGATGTGCCCTGCTCCATAACAGCCAGACTTGTTATCATTCAAAGAAATAGAAGCAGCTGGGATGCTTTTCACATTCAGGTTGTATTAAGCTTGTATCATTAGAAATAGTGGGAAGAGCATAAGCCTTTTTGAATCAATTTGCAAGTTGCATGTTAAGTTATTTAATTTTTCTGAGATACATTTTCACCATCTTTACAGTGAGGATAAAATAGCTTACTTTGGACTGTTGTAAAGAAAACAAAATGTATTGAATATAAACACCCTGGTGCACATAATATATGGATTGAGCACTTACATAGTACCATAGAGTACCATCATTATTATTTTAATTTTTTTCAGACAGTCCAAAATAACAAAAGTGATAATATTATAGTACCATAATAATAGCAACTATGGTTTGATTCATTTATTCCTCATAGCACATGAAATAGGTAAAATTTTTTCACATATTTAGATGAGGAAACTGGCAGGGGGTGATTAAGTGATGTGTCATTGTTGGGATTTGATCCTTAGCTAACCAGGAGGGGAGAAAAATTATCTCTTATCAAAGTGGTTAAAAAAAAAAAAGATATTCTGTTACTCTTTGAGCTCCCTTGAAGGTCCTATGGGAGAATAAAACCAAGTGCAGTGTGCCTGATAACAGCCAAATCTTCCACCCAGCCAGATTGTTTCCCAGTCCTTCTGGAAAGTGACTCAGATTCTATGCAATTGCATATAAATCTGATGTTGCTTAAGAGATGTCTGGGATTTGTTGTCCAAGGTTTTCAGTCTAATTTTCATGCTCCAGATAAGAGCTCCTAACTAGAAATGTGCACACTCTAATGATACTATGACATCTATTTTTGAAAAATGAAAACTAAGACACCACCATTAGGAACTATTTTTTTAGGCTCAGAGTGAACCTGAAATGTCTGTTTGGATTATGCTCTAATTTTTAGATTCATGATTCAGGATTTTTTACTAACTTGTCTTGATTGTAATATTACAGCTATCTAATAATACATGAGGATATGTTACTTTTTATTTTCTGTCTTATGGATTCTATATTATAGAAAGCCCTGCAATTGGTCAGTCATTGCCTTGGTCTGTAGTGGATGATGCAATATTACCATTACCCTATTACAAATATCTAGTGTGAAAGTATCATGTAAAATTGCACAAAGTGATCCTGATAGTTTGATCATTTCTCTTAGCAGCTCATTAAGGATTGTCTCTGGGGAAGTCTGGGAAAATATTTCAGGCACTAGAGTTCCAAGCACATTGTTTAACTGCAAGTTCTTGATTTGCTCAGCACTAAGAATGTTACAAAAGAGACCTCATGCTCTATACTTTCTCTCCCGCTCTGCAGAAATCTCTCCAGGCCTTTCCTTACTCACCACTGCCCACATAGTCAAGTGAGAATGCATTGCTGAACTGTACTGGGACATGTATGCTTCTGATTGAAGAGAAGAAAGCTGACGAGTTAGCATGTTTGCAAATTAAGAACAGATTTTCACTTTGCTAAAAGCAGTTGGTGCTTACATATTATCTGAAGTTGCTGGGGAGCAAAATGTCCACTCTGTTTTTTCTCAGTTTTGATAGCCATGTCTAAAACTTTACTGATGGAGATAAATTCCCACAAATATTGACAATACAAACCCATGAAAATACTCCATAAAAATCCCTAAATATACAACCAAGGAAACCAGGATAGAAACCTACATGTGAAAGAATTAACAGTGAACAATAGCCATAATGATAATCAGATGACCTCATAAAACTAAGGATCAGAAGAGAGCATCTAGATAAAGGACCTGATATCTACACATGAAAAATAAGTAAGCCATAGAAAGAATTGCCTCCTGATAACTCAGAGAAATAACACAACAAAGGGGGATTTACAACCCAGTAACCTGAAAAGACAGAACTACTCCAAAAAGTCTTATACAACAATATATTTGAAGGGATTAAAGACATAAAATAAGAAAATAAGGATTTTTCTGAAATTTGTTTGGAAGAATAAGAGACCCAGAATAGCCAAAGCAATCCTGAGCAAAAGAAGCAATGCTAAAAGTACCACAATACAGGGCTGAGGATGTGGCTTAAGCGGTAGTGTGCTCGCCTGGCATGCGGCCCGGGTTCGATCCTCAGCACCACATACAAACAAAGACGTTGTGTCCGCCGAAAAACTAAAAAATGAATAAAGTTCTCTCTCTCTCTCTCTCTCTCTCTCTCTCTCTCTCTCTCTCTCTCTCTCTCTTTAAAAAAAAAAGTACCACAATACCTGATTTCAAATTATACGACAGAGATAATAGTAACAAAAACAGCATGATATTGGCATTAAAACAGGCATGAAGACCAGAGACAAACCCACATATTTATAGCCATGTGATACTTGACAAAGATGTCAAAAATATTTATTGGAGAAAAGATAGCCCTTTTAACAAGTGGTGTTTCGAAAACTGGATATTCATATGTGGAAGAATGAGACTAGATTCCTATCTTACACCCTGCACAAAAGTAAAATCGAAGTGGATCAAAGACCAGAAACTTTGCAACTTTTAGAAGAAAACATAGGCTCAAGTCCTGAACAGGCACCAAATTTCTTAACAATATGTCAAGTTGTTAAGACACAAACACCAAAGTTCTTAAGGAGACTCTTAGCACAAGAAATAAAACCAAGAATCAGTAAGTTGGAAAGTATCAAATTAAAGAGCTTCTGCATAGTAGTCAATTAAGAGGGTGAAGAGAGAGTCTACAGAATGGGAGAAGATCTTTGTCACCTGCTTCTCAAACAGGGCATTAATATCCAGAATACATAAAGAACCCAAGAAACTTAACACCAGAAAACAAACAACCCAATTAATAACTGGGCAAAAGAACTAAAGAGACACTTCTCAAAAGAAGAAATACAAATGGCCAACAAATATATTTAAAGATATTCAACATTTCTAGCAATCGGGGAAATGTGAATAAAAATCTATATTGGGATTTCATCTTACTATGGTCAGAATTGCAATTATCAAGTATACACATAGTAACAAACTCTGGTGAGAATGTGGTGGGAAAGGTGCACTTATACATTATTGCTGGGACTACAACCACTCTGGAAAGCAGTATTGAGATTCCTCAAAAAACAAAGAATGGGCCTGGTGTAGTGGCACATGCCTGTCATCCCAGTGGCTCAGGAGGCAAAGGCAGGAGGATCTCAAGTTCAAAGCCAATTTGATATCCTCAGCAACTCATCAAGGTCTTCAGCAACTTAGTAAGTACCTGTGTCACAATAAAAAATAAAAAGAGCTAGGGATGTGTCTCAATGGTTAAGAAACCCTGGGTTCAATCCCTGGTCCAAAAAATATCCTAGAAATGGAGCCATATCCTGCTCCTTGGTATTTATCCAAAAGAGCTAAAATCAGTATGCTATAGTAATATAGGCACATCAATGTTTATAGCAGTATAATTCACAATAGCCAAGTTATAGAACCAGCCCAGATGCCTGTCAAGAGAAAATGGATAAAGAAAATGTGGTATATATACATAATGGAGTTTTACTCAGTTATAAAGAAAAATGAAATTATGGCATTTGTTGGTAAATGGATGGAAGTGGAGAACATCATGCTAAGATAAATAAACTAGACAGAAAATCCAGGGTCAAATGTTTTCTATCCTACATGGAAGCTAGACCAAAATAAGGGGGAAAAGGGGGCAATATTCCATGAAAAGAAAAGGGAAATTAGTGCAGCAGAGGAAGGATATTGAGGGGGAGGCAGGAGAGATGAGAAAAGAGAATGGTGAAATAAAATTGACCAAATTATGCTACATACATATATGAACATACCATGGTGAATTTCACCTTTACTTATATCTATAAAGAATCAAATTTAAAAACTATAAAAAATAGAAGAAAGACAAGTAGAGTAAAGGAAGGAAAACAGGGAAAGAGGAATGGGGAAAAAAGGGGAATATTAGGGACTGAGGTGGAGCAAATTATACTCCATGCTTGTATGATTATGTCACAATGAATCCCAATATTATGTATAACTATAATGTACTAATAAAAAAGAAAGAAAATAGGGAATTTTATGAATGACAAGACACTTTAAGAAAATAGCAATGATTATTTTTAAAGAGTAAATTTTAGAAATGAGCAATAGTAATAGAAATTTAAAGTTCAATGACCACTGTATGAGGAAATTACTGTCATTATCCTGTGTCTTTAACATATAAAGAAACTGAGATTCATAAAAGTAAACAATTCATCAAAGTTCACATAGCTTACAAATGATGGAGTGGAACTTGAACGCAGGATTCTGACTCCAAAGTTTATTAACTATATTGCTGAACAAAAGTATGATTCTCATAACTATAATGAGTATCTATATCTCTATATGATTATCAATATAAACATGTATGGATGCAAACACAGAGATATGGTAATGGTAATAGTGGCAAATTCTGAGGGTTTCTTTATTTTGCAAGTTTTTATCCATTTTGTTTATATCTACAATTTTATCCTATTAAAATATACTATATCAGTATTCCATAGCAATATAACAAATTACCTCAAACAGTGTTCTAAAACAAAATCTATCTGTTATCTTTCAGTTTCTGTCCAGGTGCAGGACAAAACTTGGACTTCAAAAAGTTGCATGAATTTCTGGAGGTTCTGGGAAATTAAAAGCTACCAAGATTATTCACTGTATTGACAGGACCGTTCCTTGTGGTTAAAGGGCTTAGGTTTCCATTCTATTGGTGACTCTTGGCCAGGATCCTAGAAACTTCCTGCTGTTCCTTGCCATTCAGTCCCCTCACATATTTTGAATCTCTCTGACATCCTGTCTCTGACCCTTGACCCAAAATTCAAGGACTCATGTGATAATCTCCCTATCTTAAAATTAACGGATTTGGGGGATCTCAATACATGAGCCAAATCACTTCACAAAAGCACCTAGATTAATGTTAATAGAATAAGTCACAGAATGTGTGCTTACAACAGAATCAAAAATCATGGGGACATTATAGGATTGTGTCTACCACATAACATTTTTAAGACTTTTTAGAAACAATTAATATAAACTTAGCATTTTCTTGTCTTAAAATATTTACATAGCTACATTCTTGCATGGTTGTTTTACTTAATTTGAAAGGGCTATCTTGATAGTAATTTTGCCACAGTTTGAAAATATTCTTATTTTCTGGCTTCTATTGTTGTTGCCTATGAGATTGATGTAAGTTGGCTTTTCAATTTTGTAACAAAGCTGTCCTTTTTTCTTTCTAACCAGTTTTTTTTTTAAATTTTTTTTCAGTTGCCAATGGACCTTTATTTTATTTAGTTTTATGTGGTGCTAAGAATCAAATCAGTGCCTCACACATCCTAGGGAAGCGTTCTACCACTGAGCTACAACCCCAGGACTTAATCAGTTCCTTTTACTTTGATTTTTATCTTTGTTTTTGATGTCCTGACCTTTTTTCTTTTTTTATTTTTTTACTAAAAGGTAAAAAATTTATTTTTAAAATTTATTTTATTTATTCTGCTTGCTATACTTCTTGAGTCTGAGGGTTCATATCTTAAACAATTTTGCAAAATTCTCAGCCATTATGTCTTTGAAAATTACTTTTCTTCCCCTTTACCCTTCTGAAACATCTATTCCTATGTTGTATCTTTTCATTCAATCCTCTATGCCTTTTAATTTTGCTCTTAATTTTTCTTTTTTATCTCACTGGTCTATATCATGAATAATTTCATAGATCCACATTCCAGAATGTCAATATTCTTTTCAGCTGTGTTTAATTAGTGTTTAATTCACCCATTAATTTCTTTAATGACAATGTATTTCATATCTGTAAGTTTTCTTTTTTATTTTTCAAATTTGGTAAGTTTTTCTTTTTAAGTTATTACCTCTTTATTTTATGTCTTAATTTATTTAAAAACACAATGGAATGTTATTTAGCCTTAAAAAGGATAAAATCCTGTCATTTGCAACAACCATGGATGAAACTGCAGGTCATTATTATGTTAGTCAGCTTTTCATCACTGTGATCAAAACACCCAACAAAAACAATTTAGAGGGGCTTGGGATATAGCTGAGTTGGTAAGGTGCTTTCCTAGTATTCACAAGGCCATGGGTTCAATCCCCAGCACCACAAAATAATAGTGATGATGATGATAATTATGAGGATGATAATTAAAGGAGGAAAGTTTATTTTGTATCATAGTTTCAGAAGTTTACTCTATGGTCAGCTTGACTCCATCATCTGTGCCTGAAGTAAGGCAGAACATCATGACAGAAGGACAGGACAGAGGACAGTTCTTCACCTCATGGTAGCCAGGAAACAGACAGCAAGGTTCAAGGAACAAAATAAAAACCCCATAGGGACCTACTTCTTCTAACTATGCCCCACTTGACTGCAATTACCACCCAGTTAGACCATTCAAACGATTAACCCATCAGATGTATTACTCCATTGGTTAGGTTCCAACTCACAATCCAATCCTTTCACCTCTGAACATTCCTATATTAATACAGGAGATTTGGGGGGAATGTTTCATATCCAAACCATAATAATTATGTTAAGTGAAATAAGCCAGATACAGAAAGACAAGTTATTGCATGATCTCACTCATGTGTAGAATCTAAAAATGTTGGTGTCATAGAAGGGTGGTTACCAGAGGCTGGGAAAGGGTGGGAGAGGGAGGAATGATGAAAGGTTGGTCAGTGGGTACTAAATCATAGTTAGAAAAGGGGAAGAAGTTCTGATGTGCTGTGGCATAGTAGGGTGACTATAGATAACAATAAATAGCTAAAAGAAAAAAAAAAGATTCTTAATGTTTTCACCACAAAGGAAACATATGTGCTTGAGAAGTTTGATATGTTTACCCTGATTTAAATATTACTCAATGTATGCTTGTATCTGAACACATCACATGGTACGTTCTCATATTTAAGTTTAAAAATAAATTTAAATCTAAAAGTTTGAATATACTAATTTTCCATAATTTGGGAATTCATTTTAGGCACAATTCATCATTGGATCCTTAAACCAGTTGGTAAAATTTTGACAAGAAGTAAGATATTCTCATAGTCTCAAAGTATCTCCTCACATAAAATGTATTTATTAACAAGTAGTAGTGGTAACTTTATGTTGAAGAAACCTGACACTCATTACTTAATCAAGTGCTCAAAGTTGACCTTCACTGTAAATAGGACAGACAGACATCCCTTACCATCTGATGCACTGAGAAGGATTCCATCTTAATTCTATGATGTTCCTCCAAAAACTGCTACCTAGACTCTGATCACAAGGAAATATGAGAAACCAAATTGAGAGGTATTATATATGAGACAACTTGCCTCTACTCTTTGAAAATATCAAGGTCATAAAAGACAAAGACTTATGAAGATCAAAGGAGACAAAAGGAACAAATAAGAGCAAGATGTGACCCCAATTGGATCTTTAGAGAAACTTTTCTCTTGTACAACTGACAAAAATTTTTACAAGGTCTATAGTTAGATAACAGAATTTTACCAATGTTTGTTTCCTGATATTATAAACTATGGTTCTATATAAGACAATATTATTATTTTGTGAAATATGTACTTACTGACATCATTAGCAGTTAATGGGCATTGAGTCTATAACTTACTCTCAAATTATATATTATCCAGGTATAATGTTTATGTTTATGTTAAACATTGGATGAAGTACACTTTCGAGTTCCTTTTATTACTTTTGCAGCTTTTCTCCAAGTATGAAATAATTTTTATATGAAACATTTTAAAATGCCAATTTTGTAGGTTATATATGATATTGTAGGGAATATACTAACATAATATTATTATATTATTTAAACAGCTGTTTATAGTATTCATATGAATTGTGTTTCTTCTTGGACTTTAGGTTTTGGGTTGTGGATGGAGATTTATTGAAGCTTTAACCATGAGACTCTGACATACTTGGACTGTGAGCATTTTGTGTTGGTTTCTTTGAGGCCATCAAGGGATAACTTAGGTGGTAAAAATTTGAACCCAAAATGCACATAAATATTAGCTCTGTGGTTATGGAGTCCTAGAAGAGTCTTTCTCTCCCATTGGCAAGCTTCCTTGTTATCTTCTTGCCAACAGGCTGATTTATTTATTTATTTTTTTAGTCCTGTCATTCACAGATGCTGTAGACCTTGGACTTGTTTCAATTTTGTGTAGCTATCACAGTTCCCATTGCCTCCCACACATGGGCCTAACGCTTCATCTGAAATTTGTATGTGGATGTCAAAAACACTTTCTGAAATTGTCAATATCCTGCTCCTCCCTCTTAGCCTCATCCCAGAGAGACTCACCACAGATTTGGCTTACATCTTTACCACTCTTGCTTTTAGTCTACAGCTCACATTTGACCCTTCATTAAATTCTGCCATGCATTTGTATATTATACTTTATCAACAGTTCTAGGTATTTCCAGAAAGGTTTTTTAGGTAGCAATTTGTCATATTTACAAAACTGGAGCTAGCACAGAGGTAAAAGGGATTTAAAAATATGTTTAAGGATTTAAGACATTTGGAGGACGAACAAGAAGGGCCCATGTATGCATGTGACGTTCCAGAAGGATGTAATAAAATGAATGGTGAGAGCGTTGTGGAATTGTGTGAAGCTGAAGAAAGATATAAATCTTAGGTCGAGTAAGCACATGCTAGTCTGATCTTGGTAGATTCATTTCTTTTCCTTTAATGTTTTGTTCCCCATCAGTTGCCAATTTCCTTTTGGGGAACTATGAAGTTCTGTCCATCAATCATCATGTAATATGCATTATCTACAACTCAGAATACAGAACTTAAGAGTTCTGTGGTCCTTATTTTGAGATCTTGAGCTATCATTTACCTTGAGGACATAAAAGGTTGAAGCTGAAATGGCTAGGAGGGAAGATTACTTTGGGGAAAATATTTCAACTTCTGTGAGCTGGACAGGATACTGCCTCCTCCCCTTGAGTTTAATTAAAAAGAGAACCTCATCCCTGCACAGCACTGCACACCTGTAACCCCAGCGACTCAGCATGCTGAGGCAGGAAGATTGCAGGTTTAAGGCCAGTCTCAGCAGTTTAGCAAGGCCCTAAGCAACTTAGCAAGGCCCTGTCTCAAAATTAAAAAAAATAAAAAGAAAAAGAACTGTTGATACATCAAAAATAAAAAGAACAGTGGTACATCACCTCTGGGTTTGATCCCTACAGGGTTGTGGGGGAGTCTTAAGGAAATTACTTGCAGAGTTTGACCTGTTATTCTGGAGTCTGGAAGCAAAGAATAGCAAGAGAAATTAGAGATAGATTGGTTCATGACAATAGAGTAGGGAGAAAGAGTTGCCTTAGAAGTGAAAATCTCTTCCATTACCTGCATGGTGAGACAAAAACATAGTTATTTTTTTTCTTGAACCAGGTAATAACTCCACGGGAGAGAGAGGTGATATGGAGCTTTACTGAATTCCATACTCACCCCAAGAAACTGCCTGGGTAGGACATACAACCCTCAAAGCAAAAGTCGATTCTATATACTCAGAACCTGAGCGAAGAACAGTAAGCAGTCAGTGAGCAAAGATAAGCATCAAGGATGCTGTGATTGGAGGGATCCAGCAGGGATATCAGTGAGAAAGCATCCCATGAAAAGAATCAGCCACACTCAGAGCATCCATTCCAGTTAGCATGGAATCACATCCATTCCGTTTAAGAGCTCTCCTGTTGTTTATCTGTCCTCTCTCCTCTCCACCTTCAGGCCTAATAGACCCAGAGAAGTTCTAAGACCAGAAAGAAGATGATGAGAAATGCAAGCTTAAAGCAATAACAAGCTAGTAAGAAAAAGGAGCACTGACTATGACACTTTAGGCCTGTATGGAGGCTAGATTTTTGCATATGAGTAACTGGAGCATTTCTGTCATCTGAGCATAATGGAAAGAGACTGAAGCCTTCCGTGATATCATTATAGCAGTGAGGAAGAAATAACTTATAATGTGTGAAGAGCACAGTAAAAAAACCAAACCAAAACAAAACTGTCATTTGTTTTTGTTTCTGTTTTTCCTGCTTGTGTCCTATTGAATTCAGTCCATTCAGTATCCAGTTTCCATCCACAGTTTGTCTGAGATCATGTGATGGTTAATTGGCAGAACTGAAATGGAAATTCAGGTACTGTTTTCACTACACAATGATAATTTAAGAAAGGAGAATATGTGATACTTTTTCAAGGATAAGATACTTATTAGAAGATAGTTTCATTTATGGATTTTTTTCCCCAAAGGATAAACACATGCACAGTCCTGGATCCACAAAATGTTCTCTCCAGAAAGGACAACCCTAAATCTTGGCTGGCTCGGGGCATGGAGTTCCCCTGGACAGGAGGCCAGGACTTTGAGAGGCCAGGATTTCCCAGGGGAGTCCATATACAGAGACCAGCTGGTTTTCCAAAGTAAAACCTAGAGAAAGAGTTCCCAAAGGACACTGGATCTTTGGTTTTGGCAGAGGGAAGGCTGTTTCACTAGGAGAGTGGAAATAACCCACCCCTTCGCCCCCCAAGCCTGCTCCGTCTGTACACAGCTCCTGGACTACTCTCCACTGCAGCCCAGCAGTGTTCACCAAGAAGGATGATCAAATCTTCCGGTTGAACGCTGTGGGCTTTTCAAACAGATTATAAGGAGTCTGCGTTTTGTCGATAAACCTCCCCGTAAGACCCAGAGGGAAACCAGAACAGGGGCTGGGGATTTCAAACTGTTGCCTGGCTAGTGACAGGAACCAGGCCTGGGCTGGGATGTGGAGGGCTCAGCAAGGAAGGGGGGAGGGCAATCCAGGTGCAGTGCGGAAGGAAGGGGATTTCAGGAGGATCTGCTTTCAGCTCTCCCTCAATTGGAAACGTCATTCTCGCTTGGAAACCGTGTTAATGCACAAAAAAACACACACGAGGGACGGTGTGCTGTTTATAATACGGTATTTGTTTCTCAGAGCCACTAGTTGCAACTATTTGCATGAAATTTGTGTTTTAATGGTCTATGGCCCCCATGTATTGCGAGGGGTGGGACCCAGGCATAATTGGATGTGGGTTTCCTACAGGAAATTTGCAGGCCAGCACCTTTGCTCCCTCTCAAGTCTCTGAAAATTAGCAATTTTCAGTTCCTTTTAAGAAAACTTTCTGAAGCTGAGTGGGAAACTTAATATTGACAGGAGACCTTAGAAAAATATCTTCCAAGAAATTTTTATTTACTATAGATATTAGGAAGGGTAGAAAGTAAAATTGACCATAGTCTCAGTGGGGTTTTTTGTTTGTTTGTTTATTTAGAATTTTTAAATATCCTTTAAGAATGCATTATGATCAATAGTAGCCTTAATTATTTGGACACAATTTGTTAAAGATTTAATGTTTGACCAAAAAGACAGGAATAGAAGAATTAAATAGAAATTATATAAGGTTTATGATATATAAAGCTATGCAGTAGGGTCTGGGGTTGTAGCTCAGGGGTAGAGCAATTGCCTAGCATATGTAATATGAGGCACTGGGTTCAATTCTCAGCACTGCAAATAAATAAATAAATAAATAAATAAATAAATAAATAAATAATAAAAGTCTCATTTACAACTAAAATAATTTTTAAAAAAAGCTACACGATAAACTGATTATAAATATTTCTTGTTGAATAATGACTCAACATATATAACCTACTTAATTTCTTTATGCACTCCTTTATTTTCTACATAAAACATAAAATAATCACCTATAATAAATATTGATCATAAATTTATCCTATTCGGCATCCCTGATTCTGATTGTTATTTACATTGACAGTCAAATAATTGCCGTTCAGTTTATATAGGTTTGATGTATTTCAAATGGAAGGCATGATAAAGAGCTGGATTAAGGACAATTTTACTAAAGTATCCTTTCCTGAGACCTGAATTTAACCATTTATGTTTAGAGGATCACAAAATACTAGTTGTGAAATCCATTGGTTTTCCCTTTTTCTTCTCTCATTAGTCTCTGAGGGTGTCTACCATTAATGAACTGACTTCCCCACAGACCTAGAGAAACAGGATTAAGAGGAGTGCTAGCCTAAGAAAATACCTAATGAGAATAGAAAATTTATACTAAATGCTATATTAGTACATTATATGATTAGGACATCATTTTTCATTTATACATTTACATAGTATGTATTTCATCAGATTGGTGTCTGCCATCTATTAAAATATCTCATCAAATATTTTTAACTTTTTTTTAGTTGTTAATGTACCTTTATTTTATTTATTTGTATGTGATGCTGAGAATCAAACCCAGTGCCTCACACATGCTAGGTGAATGCTCTACCCAGCCACAACCCCAGCCCTCAATATCAAATACTTAAGGAAGAAATAATCACTGCAACACAAACTCTCAGATAATCAAAGAGGAAGGAATTTTTCCCAAATAATGAGACCCATGCTACCCTGATTCTGAAGCAAGTAAAGACATTAAAATAAAAATTTAAAGTAGTAACTCTTATGTACAATGGCTTAATCTATTTTGTGTTATTATAACACAATACCTAAGTTTGGGTACTTTAAAAGGCAGAGAGGTTTATGTGGCTTATAATTCTGGTGGCTGGAAGTTCCAAACAGCATGGGAAAGGCCCCTCTGGCTATGTCATAAGATGTTAGAGAAATGGAAAAACTGTGGCCTTGTATAGAACATGGGGAATAGTTACATGGAGAGGCAGAAAGCAAGAGATATTCAGATGAGCTGCCAAGCTCACTTATCACAACTTCTTACAGGATTTCCCATGAGAGTAAAAATATACTTATACGAGAAAAGCACTAATCCTTCTTCCAGACCTAATAACCTCTCATTAGGTACTACATCTTAAAGGTTCTACCATCTCAACACTGCCACACTGGAAACCAGCCTTCCAAAATGTGAGCCTTTGGTGAGTAAACCATATTGAAACCACAGCAAACAGAGATTCAGAAAAATCCATTAACAAAGTCTTAGCAAATTAATATTTAAATAGCAATACATGAAAACACCATATCATGATTGAATGAGTTTTATCTCAATTATGGGAAATTGATTTAACATTTGAAAATCTATCCACATAATTCATCATTTTAACTGAGTTTTTAAAAGACACATTGTTATTTTAATAGATGTAGAAAAAGCATGTGAAGAAAAGCTTTCATCAAACCAGAAACCAAAAGGAACTTTGTTAACTTGACAAATTGTATATAGAGAAAACGTACAGATAATGATGATGAACATTTTTTTTCATGTATTAAGTGTCTCTTCAGGTCCTTGGCCCATTAATTGATTGGGTTATTTGTTATTTGTTTTTTTTATGTTTAGCTTCTCGAGTTCTTTATATACTCTAGAGATTAGTGCTGTATCTGATGTGTGAAGGGTAAAGATTTGCTCCCAAGATGTAGGCTCTCTATTCACCTCACAGATTGTTTCTTTTGCTGAGAAGAAACTGTTTAGTTTGAGTCCATCCCATTTATTGATTCTTGATTTTAATTCTTGTGCCACAGGGGTCTTATTAAGGAAGTTGGGGCCTAATCCCACACGATGGAGATTAGGGCATACTTTTTCTTCTATTAGACACAGGGTCTCTGGTTGTATTCCTAAGTCCTTGATTCATTTTGAATTGAGTTTTGTGCATGTGACAGATAAGGTATTAATTTAATTTTGTTGCATATGGATTTCCATTTTTCCCAGCACCATTTGTTGAAGAGAGTCTATCTTTTCTCCATTGCATGTTTTTGGCACCTTTCTCTAATATAAGATAATTGTAATTTTATGGGTTAGTCTCTGTGTCCTCTGTTCTGTACCATTGATCTACTAGTCTGTTTTGGTGCCAATATCATACTGTTTCATCACACTCCACTCAGATGGCAGCTATTATGAAGACAAACAACAATAAGTGTTGGCGAGGATGTGGGGAAAAAGGTACAGTCATACACTGCTGGTGGGACTGCAAATGGGTGCAGCCAATATGGTAAGCAGTATGGAGATTTCATGGAAAATTGGGAATGGAACCACCATTTGACCCAGCTATCCCTCTCCTCTGTCTATACCCAAAGGACTTAAAAACAGCATACTACAGGGACACAGCCACATCAATGTTTATAGCAGCACAATTCACAATAGCTAAACTGTGGAACCAACCTAGATGCCCTTCAATAGATGAATGGATAAAAAAGTGGCTTATATATACAATGGAATATTACTCAGCAATAAAAGAATATAAAATCATGGCATTTGCAAATAAATGGATGGAGTTAGAGAAGATAATGCTAAGTGAAGTTAGCCAACCCCCAAAAAACCAAATGTTGAATGTTTTCTCTGCTAAAGGAGGCTGATTCATAATGGGATAAGGAGAGGGAGCATGGGAGGAATAGATGAATTCTAGATAGGGCAGAGTCGTTAGAGGGGAAGGAAGCAGGTATGGGGTTATAAATGATGGTGGAATGTGATGATCATTATTATCCAAAGTACATCTATAAAGACACAAACTGGTATGAATATACTTTGTATACAACCAGAGATATGAAAAATTGTGCTCTATATGTGTAATAAGAATTGTAATGCATTCCACTGTCATATATAAATAAAAATTTTAAAAAATTAAAAAAATAAAACATATAGGTAATATATTGGAGAGCAAAAGGCAGCATCCCTCAAGATTTTATTAAACAATATTTATGTTCCTAGTTAGCATAATAAGGCAATTAAAAGAAAAGAGACACTTGTGTACTGGGAAGAAACAAACAAAACTGTCTTTATTAGTAGGCACCATGATTGGATACCAAGAAAACCCCAAGAAACCTACAGAAAAGCTACAAGAATATATGAGTTTAGCAAGGTTACATAGGATACAGAGTCAATACACAGAAACCAGTTGTATTCTCATATACACACATCAAACAACTGAAAATTAAAATTTGAAAATGAAAAGAAAGTATACTTTACAATAACATAACAATGTATCAAGTTATCGTTAGTAAAATATTAACGGTGCTATAAACTGAAAACCTGCAAACATAATGAGGTTGAAAAAGACCTAGATGAGTGGAAAGATTGCATTGTCAATTAGAGAACTCAATATTGTTGTCACAAACCCATCCAGGGATCATTTCCCAGGCCTCAAGGGTATAGTTGAAATTTACAGACTTAGAAGGTGGCAGAACCCTCCACAGTTTCCTTGATCTGTGGGATAAAGGATAGTGACAATGACCACATGAAAGCCTGTGAAACTGCCCCTTTCCCTTTGCCAAGATAGAAAATCTAAAGCAATAACATTCTGGGGTGAGTTTTTTAGTGGCTCAAAAAAGTATACTTTAGCTGGGCACAGTGGTACATTCCTGTAATCCCAGTGGCTCAGGAAGCTGAGGCAAGAGGACTGAGAGTTCAAAGGCAATCTTAGCAAAGCGAGGTGCTAAGCAACTTAATGAGACCCTGGTCTCTGAATAAAATATAAAATAGGGCTGGGGATGTAGCTTGGTGGTCGAGTGACCCAGAGTTCAATCCCCAGTACAAAAAAAAAAAAAAGTATAATTTTGGAAGAATTTGCATTTTTACAATATTTGGTCTTCAACTTCTAGAAGGACAAGTATGCCTGTCCATTTGTTTAAGGTTTCTTTTATGTCTCAATAAATGTGTGTGTATATATATGTATGTATGTATGTGTGTGTGTGTATGTGTGTGTGTATATATATATATATATATATATATATCTGTGAAGAAAGTCATTCCTATATACTTTAGTTTTAATTACCATTGTGACTGGGAAAGCTTGTTGCTTTTTTCTGGTTGTTGCTGACTTAGGGAAGGGTGAGAGATGGTCTCAGGGGAAGGCAATGAATAGTGCTAGAAGTTGGAGGAGGGGGAGTTTCTTCTGGATGGTGGGATTGCAGATCACAGCAGGGTACAGATCACACTGTGAACCTTAGATAGGAGGTTCTCTTTTCCTGGGTGTAATCAGAAGGTTTGGAAGGATGGATTCAAAAACAGAGAGAGAGACGTTCTTAGTGGTTGTCAAAGGATGGAAACTGAAGAAACACATTAGTTGCCTCATTCTCCATAAAGAAATATACAAGGTCATCTGCAGATAGCAAGCATTGGAAGAAAAGAAGCAATTTTGCAATTGCTGATGTGAGAGTATAAAAGAACAATTCAAGATGGGTTAAGGCAGGGTTTCATTGTGATCCCACAGAATTCCCACATCAATACCCCTGCAGGTACCTGGTAAAAACGGAGAGTGCCCAGGCCCACTGTAACATGGCATAATCAGGAAGGAGAGCGCAGGCTCAGCAGTGTCCTCTTCAGCAGATTTTAATGCTGGTACTTCTCTTTCTTTTTAATCAGTTGAATTGAGGGTATTCTAAGAGACACTGAATGTACAGACAAGGTTAGGTAACTTGAATTTGTATATGCAGCAATCAAATTAATCTTTCATTTTAAGACAAAAAAATCAAAAAATTGTCATTAATACTAATGATCAATAATAAAAAGATATTGGATATTGAGATAAAGGCCAGTTATTGACTTGTGGAAAAAGAACAAAACAAAAGGGGAGATGAAAATAAAGAAGGATTTTTTTTTTTTAATGAAGGAGGAGAGAAAAGATAACCAAAGCAATGGGAGACAGAACAAGCAAGAGAGAAGAGGGAAAGAATTAAAACCAGTAAGGGACAACAGCTGTCCTGTTACACAGGAGGAGATGTTAGCAGAATGAACAAGTGTGAGAAAGGGCTAAGAGGACTGGGAATTAGTATTAATATGCCTAACTTTTTAATTTAGCCTTCAGAATAAATTATCATATTGTTTCCATCACCTTTGAATTTTTTTTTATTTGTAGATGGCCATAATACATCTATTTATTTATTTATTTATTCATTCATCCATTTATTTATTTTTATGTGGTACAAGAATCAAACCCAGTGCCTCATGTGAGCTAGGCAATAGCTCTATCACTGAGCTACAACTCCTGCCCCTGAGATTTTTAGTAGCAAATTTGCTACTGTTTTTTCACAGGAATATCAATGTGTTGACTAACTACAGTAAACCCTGGAGGGAAGATCTTTTTCTTCAGTGCTTTTAGCCACAGGATGACAAAATGACACACAGATCTGGTTTTCCTATAGATCCCTCAGTCTGACTAGCCCCTACGGCTCCATGAGTTGGGGGGACTAGAGAAGTGAGACAGGGGTTATAGACTGTTGTCATGGTTGCTAACCAAACTTTTGGTCACATAAAAATCAGGTTAGCATTCCTCCTGTTGAAGATCACTAATCAGCTAACCTGTCTTACTGGTGGGCTAGAACCTAAGCACCTCCTCCGCTTCATTTATGTTCCTCTCTTCATTATTACAAGCAGCACCCCTGAATGAGGTGGACAGTCTAACATGGGTTATTGGTCATCACAGAGAACTTCGTGCCTAGATGACCACTGCTGTGCGGACTTTCTTGGGAACTCATAAGCAAAGATTTGAGGTGCATCAGTAAAAATGAAATGAAATTCTTACGAGCATTAACATTTAGTGTAAATACCATTGGGTATGTACATGAGGACTGTTGATGGAGTGGGACGATATTCAAAGAGGCTTCTGTGGGCAGAGCAAGAGGAATTTCTTTCAGCGAGAGCTCACAGTTCCAGCCTGGTGGCACCCTACTTTTACTCTCTCCAGGACCAAGTCATCCCCCATCCTCTCCCTGCCCCAAAGCTTTGGGATGTTCTTTCAGGACTTTGCTTCCTGACATTCTGGTTGTTATTTGCTTTAGTGAGGATGATGCTTCCATGATGGGAGTGGAGCAGCCAGTGCAATTCTTTTTCCCCAGAAATGGCCTACTTCACAGCCCCCGAGCAAGGCACTCTGCCAGAAGTCTGTGTTTAGAGGGGAGGAATGCTAGACTGTCACTCTAACTTCATAGAAGATAGCATGTTTGAACAAATCTAGGCTAATTTTTAAAATAAATCCTAACTGTACATTTCTACAAATTTGCAATTGTATCAATAGCTCCATATTACACTGTATGCAAAAATAAAGTTTAAAAATAACACAGACCTTAAAAAGAAAATGTGATATATATACACAATGGAATGTTACTCAACCTTAAAGAAGAATGAAATTATGGCATTCACAGGTAAATGGATGGAGCTGGAGTATATCATGCTAAGTGAAGTAAGCCAATCCCTAAAAACCAAAGGCCAAATGTTATGTCTGATAAGCAGATGCTGACCCCATAATATGGGGGCGTGGGTAGAAAAAAATGGATGAATTTTGGATTGGGCAGAGGAGAATTAGAGGAGGAGAAGGGGGTGGAGGGGTAGAAAGAAGGGGGTGAAGGGGTTGAGGGGTAGGAAGGATGGTGGAAGGAGACAGACATTATTACCCTATACACATGTATGATTCCACCACCAGAGTGACTGCATTGTGTACAAAGGAATGAGAAGTTGTGCTCCATTTGTGTACAATGTGTCAAAATGCATTCTACTGCCATGTGTAACTAATTAGAATAAATTTTAAAAGGTACATATGCTTTGTGCCCAGCAATTCTTTTTTCTATTTAAAGAACGATGACCACTATGTGTTTATCAATCCTATTTCTCTTTCTTTCTAGGCACGTGGCTCACCTCTCCCAGTCCCTTTTGCAATTAGGTATAACCTGATGACTGAGTTCTAGTTCACACAGTGAGGGAAGGTGATGTGCACCACTTCAAGGTCTGGGCCAGGGAGAACTTTCTGTGTAAACTTCCAGGCTCTCTCTGTGTGACTAAATGCAGAGAGACTGTCTGGAGGATGTCTGAGCCCCACAGAAGAAGGTTATTGGGTCTGGAGCTGACTGCACTAAGCAGAGTTCCCCAGCCAACCTGTCTTGAATGATAAGATTGGAAATTCAATTTGTTTAAGCTACTGAAGTATTTCATTATTGCATCATTTATCTACTTTAAAAAATAATTATGCTATCAATACTTTAGAAGATGGATAAGGGAGTACATGAAAATTAGAAAGTAGAAGTAAAGTGATTAACATTTTTATTAGTCTGTATATACAGTATCCAAGAGAAATAAGTAGCAGAAACAATTGCAAGGTTAAGCTTTCTTCTGGAAACAAAATCAATATTTGGAATTCATTTGTCTCTACTGAAGCAGCATCAAATTGTAAAATAAAGTTGTAAAAAGGCACTATTTCTAAAATGCATAAAACTATACAAATAATCAGGAATAAATCTAATAAAAGATATAAAATATTAATAGCAAAAAATTAGCTGAAAATTTATACATAAATTTAATATAAGAAATTTGTTCATATGATTATGGAGGTAGGGAAATCCCAAGATTTCCAGGGTGATTTGACAGACTGGACTTCCAGGCCAAAACCAAAGGCCTAATAACCAGAGTGTAGGTCCCGTCCAAAGACTGGCAGATTTGAGACCCAGGAAGAGCAGATGTTGCAGTTTTAGTCTGCAGGCAGGAAAAAAGCCAATGTCCCAGTTCAAAGGCAGTAATAAGAAAAGAATTCTGTCTTACTTGGAGGAGGGTCAGCCTTTTTGTTCTACTCAGACCTTCAACTGATTGGGTAAGATCCACCCATATTAAGGATACAAACTACTTTACTCAGTCTTCCACTTTAAATGTTAATCTCCATTAAAACACACTCTCATCCAGAATAATATTTGACCAAGTACTGAGTATATTACCAAGTACAGGTATCAAAGTATCCTGTGGCTAAATCAAGTTGACTCATAGAATTAATCATTGCACCGGGCTTATAGATAGAAAGAGTTAATATTAGACAATAGTAATTTTTATCAAATTGACTGGTATTTAATACAATTTGAAGCATTTTTTTATTTTTTAGAGTTTTATAAATTTATTCTATAATTAAAATAAGAGTGAAGGACCAAAAATAATCAAGATACACGTAAAAAAGAAAGAGAACTTTTGTATTAGTTTTCTGTGGATACTATAACACAAAATTAGTGATCTGAAATGACACAAATACAGTATCTGAAGAACTTTTCCTCTTTTTTTTTTTTAAAGGAGAGAGAGAGAGAGAATCTTTTTTGTAGATGGACACAACACAATGCCTTTTACTTTTATGTGGTGTTGAGAATCAAACCCGGGTCCCACCCGTGCTAAGTAAGCGTTCTACCACTGAGCCACAATCCCAGCCCTATCTGAAGAACTTTTTATGTTGAAAAACCAACACAGTTCTCCCTGGGCTCCAATCAAGTCTACATCCTTCCTAGAGACTTGAAAAGACCTCCTTTCTTGCCTTTTCTAGTTTCTACAAAATGCTGGCGTCCCTGGCTTGAGGCTCCATTCTCCATCTTCCAAGCCAGCCATGTGAGGCCTCTCACCACTCTTCTATGGCTACATCTCCCTCCAACTCTGTCCTTAGCCAGGAAAACAACAAAAAAGTTCTTCCTCTCTCTATCTCTCTATAGGCTGAGTCCATCTGGATGATCCAAGATCATCTCCCTGAGCTCAGGGTCCTTAATTTAATCACATATGTGATTTCCTTTTGCCACTCTAAGCAAAAGATTCATAGGTTCCAGGGATGGGGATGTGGGGATCACTAGGAAGTGGCTTTTCTGTCTTCCACACCACTTATCCACCTTCAAATCATATTATAAAAAGCAGTGTGAAATCGAAACAGAGTTATAAGGACAGACCTAGAAAGAAAATCTGCATGTAAGAGCTTAGTTTGGCAGAAGATACTTGCACATAAATAAGTGAAAGGTAAGTTATTCAATGCTAAGCATAGAGGCAAGACATAAACGGATCACTATATTATATTTATGCAGAACTATAATTAAAATAATATAAAAAATAAGCTGTAATTTTTTAAAAATAAAACTTCAGAAAATACCTTTTTGACATTTAAGGAAGGATTTTTTGAACAAGATACAAAAAAGCAAAAGTTTTAAGGGAAAGGATCAGTAAACTTCAGCATTTTAAAAGGAAAACAGTGTTATAAAAAAGATATGATCAAATCAAGAAACTGAGAGTTGGAGACATATTTTGTAACTGATAACTTAAAAACCAAGAATAAGAAGAAAACATATAAGCCGAATGAGAAATGAGCCAAAGATATGAACATGCAATTCACGGGAGCGTAAAAATATTTTTTTAAAATGTGCTCAATATCATTAGTAGTCAGATAAACTCAACTTAAAACTTCAATGACATATGGTCTCACAACCATTAAATTGACAAAAATTAATTGGTGGACTTACCTCTAGTGTTGGCAATGATATTAAGAAATAGCAACACTTATTCGTTGCCAATAATAATTTGTTACAACATTTTTAGACAGCAATTTGGCAACACAGCATAAAGATCAAAATTATTCTGTAAGAGCTAGCAATTGAGTACTAGACTTCTCTTCTAGAAAAGTGGCAATAAGTATGCTCAGCCTATATGTACAAAAATGTTCGCTTCAGCTTTATTTGCAACAGTAACACACAGAAAAATCTGCCATCCTGCTAAATGGATGAAGACTTGGAGTTGTTCCTTAGGAGGGGAATGAATTATACAAAAGGGACAAAGGAATGCTGTACTGTTGTTGAGTCCACGTACATTAACAGGAATAAATGTTAAAAACACATTAATTAGAAAATTGTGAAAGGATATATGTGTGTGTATGTATGTATATATACATATACGTATATATACATATATGTGAAAACTGATAAGTGAATTGATAATTGATAGTGCATAGTGGCCAAGAGTATATACTTATGAAGTAGAAATATAAACTTACACACAATAATGCTACAAACTGAGGCACAAGAATGCTATAAAAGTTTTCACCTCTGAGGTGGTCTGAGGGGACAGGGGTGACAGGGTGAGACTACACCTACATAACATTTCATGTCCAGGAGAAAGGGAGGTATCAAGTACACACTAAAACATTTTAACATCTGCTTCACTTTGTGAAAAACAGAGGTCTGTTATATTCCACTCTGTGATTCTCTGCATGTTTTATATTTCAAATAAAATGTTTCATATTTTAAAAGAAAGAGAAAAAGCAGAGGTGGGCAAGAGATGAGAGACAGGCCAAGCAGTGAGAGAAAGCATTTCCCTTATATTGAAAATCATACAACAATTTCTTCAACAGGCATGTATTGGAGATTTTTCTATGTGACTTATCTTTGTATCAAGAATTTGAGCAAAATCCTATTTTTAAGCCATGCCAATAGTAATTATATCAGTGTAATTTAATAGTGGGAACACTATGCATTATGACTTCCACTGGCTGAACTCAGACCCAGTAGGGATGCTTTATTTTGTATAATACAGAGCAGTGAAAGTCTTCAGTAACTGCTAGATGCTCCCTATTTAACTGGATGGCTGCTGGATCTTTTAAGCACATAACTCTGCTCATTCACTCAGCTCCTTCCTCATCATTTGGTGAAAACTAAACCATCTGTTGTAATGAATATAAGGCTTCCTGCTCTCAATTCTGTCTTCTGACTCCTCAACTAAATGCTGGTTGTCACTTTCAATTTAGAAAAACATCATTATACTCTCCAATTCCTCCTCTCGAATTTTCCTCTGAGGATCCCAAAGCACTTCACCCACTCAAGGGAGGTACCGCAGTTTCTCCTGAGACTCAGCTGTGGTACTGGCTCCATTTTACAGACTAGACAAATGGAGACTTCAGAGAGCTCTGGTGCTTTCTATCACTTTGAAAGTCCGTGTCAGTTAAGAGGCAAAGGATGTTGCTTTGTTATCAGGTCGTTGCTTCAAGACCTGAAATGTCAGCACTGGGCAGTGCTGCGTGGAGAAATTTCAGGAAAAAAAAAAAATGTTCACAGCACTAAAATCTAATCTGACTGACTGTCAGCTGTAGCTGATGGGTTTTCAGCACTTTGCCACTTACAGGCTGTGGGTGGTCTCCAAGCTGCTGATCCTTGAGAAGGAAAGAGGTTCTTGGGGCAGAGAGGGCTGTGGATGGTGAGCTGGAGGTAGGAAAGTCTGTTCCAATGAAATGGGTCACAGTGGAAAGCCAGGACCTCGGAAGGGAAAGCACACAGCAGACCATCAATCAGTCAAGGAGGCTGGTCTGTGGAGTACAACAGAAAAGGCAGAAAAGTCCTCACTTGTGTAGATGATGATGGGAAATTTCACCTTAGTAACCGTAAGACAAGGAGAGCATGAGTTAATCTCTTCTTCTGATGTACATCTTACCCTTCCTTTCCTGCTTTCTTCTCCTCTTCTTTTGGAAGCCTCTGTAGTGGCCATCAAAGATGGGCCATGGGACATTGTGTGGAAATAGTTCAGCAGTTTGTACCTTAAATCTAGAGCCCTGGGATTCTCTTACTGATTGTCCTGAGACCCCACTGTAATGTAACTCACTCAGTCAATTAAAGAATTGAGCTTTTTACTTTCCAGTCTCTGTTACACAGAAAATAAAATTTAGTAATCCTGAACATGCCTGGGTCTTGAGTACTGAATCCAGTCTATTGTTTCAGAGAACATATAATCTTTATATCATATTTAGTCATTAACCTAACAAAATTAACTTGGGTCTGTTAAAAAAACAAGACAATTAGTAGCATAACTGTGGAAATAGGAACTTGTGATTCTTTAATGAAATGAACTTTTCATTCTGAGTGGCCAAATGCCACTTTTCTTGTTTGAAGAATATATTAATCTGGTTTATATTCTAATTATGGACATTGGAGAGAAAGCTTGTGAGGTTTTGGCTGCACTTCTTATTGACAGATTGGGATCTCTATCAGGCCTCTATCTTAGGTCTCTTTGTTAAGGACCAGCAATAAATTACCTGAGGTCAAGTTCTGTTTATACAGTGGACTGTTCTGAGAGAATTACCTTCTTGACTTAATAGCTTCCTTTCGGGTGACATTTCTCCCTGAAAGAAGACAAATTGTCTAAGGTCAGCCTGCAGATCAGCTCCGCGTGTAGGAGGAAATTGTAGTGGATCAGCCAAATTGCACCAGCTCTACCAACCAGCATCAGGCAGCACGTGGCCAGTCAGGGGTCCACCCTGGGGCTCTGCAGCCAGAGTAGCGTGCCGGTCACTCCCTGGAAGAGCAGACTTTTCTAATCTTTCTCTTTAAGCTACTCTTGAATTTTGTTTCCACATGTCCTCTCAGCCCCGCCATCAAGGATGCACTGAGAGCTATTAAACTTTCGGATCATTGGTAAGTTGCTTTTAGAAGTTTCTTTATTCCACTAAGTCTACTTTGGGAGTCTGAATGGAAAGAGAGAGTGAGTCTCAGACCCAACTTGAGCTTGGATCTTTTCAGTTTCATCTACTAGAAGGACAGGGTAAACTTCAAATTACCATTTTTATCAAGAAGGAAACTTTATAAATTAGAAGTAGACTCAAAACAATTGATAGGTTTCAGAGCATTAAAACAGAGTAATCATAATCGTTCTTAAAGGTGAATATCTTGCACAAGAAGAAATTAAAACAGACAACTTCTTCATTACACATTCACCTACAACAGAACTGGTGGATTTGCCATTTTGCTCCTCTGTTAAAGGCAAAGCACAGAGAATGAGAGAAAAATAGAAATACAAGTCTCTTTTTAATTAAGCATTTTGTCCTTTGAAGTTATTCTGATTTTTTTTTCAGATTGATGATGTAATTTATGTAAATAATCATCTATCTATGAAAGGAGTGTGTCTGTCAAAAGCTGAAATAAAAAACATCCGTCATTTTGAAGTGATTAACATTCTCCAGATGTTTAAATCATCAGATTTCAGGAGTTTCTCTTTGTTGTGATAATGATATAGTATCCAGAACAAGAATGTTTACTTTTTTGTATGGGTCAAACGCAGATTTTTCACAATCCTATTAAGGCATGCAGTTCATTGTAATTGTATGTGCAGATGAAAGCATATTCAGTTATTATTATTCCCCTTAATTGTAAACTGCTGCTGGTAATTTTACTGTAAAGCTCAAACAAAAGGAGTGTACTTGAAAGGACCACCACTGCCCACTTATGTAATCAATTTATACATGTCAAGTTTGTACTGGGATGGTTATCCCCCTGTTACCAGACATGTGACATGCTACCACCCTGCAGCGCGGGGCCAGCACGCATGCCTCTGCTTCCCTTTGCAGGCTGCTTGGAAATACAGTACATGTCGATGATAATGTTCAATGACAGTTCCAAACTAGTTCCCTTAGGCCTGTTTGACCCTGGGGTTCAAGGTAAAACAGGAATGGTTCCGCTTACCTTCAAGGCCTGAGCACCCTCACCACTGGCAGGTTAAACTCGGAGGCTTGCTGGAGATCCCTGGAGGCCCAATTACCCTTGTTAGGGGACCCATTGAAACATTAATGACATGTAGGCACTTCATTCATAAAGTTGGGCTCAACTCATGTCTAGCTTTACCCCCCACACTCCCCTGCCAGCTTCAGATCTGAAATGCTTGTAGGGATTTATTAAAACCGTTTGACGAGGGCACAAACTGACTACACGCTTATTATGTGCTACCTAAATGCAGATGAGGCTGGGAGGGGGGTCTCAAGTCCCCATGTGTGTCCAGCTCAGCCTTGTAGAACTGCATTAATTAAGAATAATGTCTCAATAACTGTTCATTAGTAATAATGTTTCTGGCCTTTTTTTTTTTTCTATTAATTCCTTGACATATGTTTAGGAATTTAATGTGGTATTATTCCATCCACGGCCACATGATTCTTCTTTCTTGAACAGAGGGATGAAATGTCTTCCTTTAGCCTTCTTACGATAAATCAAAGCACTACAAGGGTTAGATGATGTGGAATTAGACATAGAATACCTTTTTTCCTACTGGACCGAGCCTTGGTAATAGGCTAATAATTAATAGTTACCATCTGCTATTCCTGGTGCCCAACTTTCAAATCATTCTTCATTTGTATTTGAACACACACAGTCCTTTTAATCATTCCATGGCCATTTAAGTACTTTGATAAGCCTTGGGTTTCTAAAATGTTTCCAAATCATCCCCATCTGACATGGGCTCTTGAATTAGAACTTTATTAGAGAGGAAGCATGTATAATAAGTGACAAAGGGCTGGAACACTGGGCTGGGGGTCTGGTAACTTGGATGTAACTCTTACTTGTTTTATCCAAGCATCAAAGTGAGAGCCTGAGTCAGCCCATTAGCATTCTCATTCCTACCTTTCCTGAACAAGTTTAATGCCCTCTTCTGTCACCTAAGGAAGAATTTCAGTTCTTCTCCCTATGTAACCCTCATCTTTCCTCCATTTAGAATATAGAGTTTGGGATTACTTTAGTGCCTGTGTATTATTTTTTTCTCTAAATTAGAAAGAAGTTGTGCTTCCAGATTTTTATACATGCCAATCCCAAAAATATATGCCAATTTCTATCTATCTATCTATCTATCTATCTATCTATCTATCTATCTAAGCAGAGGAATCTATGGACATAGCAATACCATTTTCTATATATCATGATCATCATCAGGATAACTATTCTTAGTATCAACAGCACATTTTGCCTCTTTGCATTAAATTAAAATGAAAATATTATGTAGAAATTAAAAAAAATGATTTAGTTAGGGTAAATGACTTACCAAAGGTCTTTTATTTGTTTATTCATCTATTGAGCACCTACTTTACTGTATATGCTTGATGCTTATAATACAGCAGGAATAAGATAAAGTGTCCTGTCTTTAAAAAGAAGTGGAGCCAAGACTAGAAATTTAGGGTCAGGAAAAATTGCTTCTCCTTCTACTTCCTAATTTTTCTTCTCACCCCTGGACCCATTGCTTTTGAGCATACAATGAACTTTCTGTTGTAACTTGGTTTTATCTTGGCAGTTAAACCCCATGGATCAAATTGTGGTCACACTTCTCCAGGTGGGCTAGGACAGAGCCATGGAGGAGAAGAAAGAAACTACAGGTTATTTTCTCAAATTAATATTTCTTCACATTATGATAATTGCTTTTGCCCAAGATCCATAATTAGTATCTTTGCTGACAAACCAAATCATGTCATTGCCCAAACAAGGTTCTTTTAGGTAAATCCAAAATTCCTGGACCAATTTTAGGTTTCATCTGGATTTTTGTGGTACCCTTTGAAAGAACTCTATTAAGGCTAGTGGTAAACCATTCATCTTTAGAAGCTTCTCATTAACAGACTAGTATCAATGACAATGATGCTAAAGAGTTTTGAAGTTCATGAAGTTCATGTAGGAAGTTGGTGAAACAGTGGGGGTAGTATCACCAAGATATCCTCAAGACAGGCTAGTAATTTGCAAGAGATGGGACAAATTTCCCTATTTTCATACTAATACTGTATAAAATATATATATTTTTTAAAAGCCTATAGATTTCCCCTTCTTTGGCTTTTGAATTAATGGACTCAAAGTCTTCAGTAACTCTTTTCTGGTATTTTTCCTTGATACAAAAAGTATCATGTGAAGTTTAAATCTAAGTATTTTTTAAAAATTTCCGTATAGCTATAGCCTGTTGGCAGAATTTAAAAGTTTTTAGTGATTTGTTATGCAAGTGAATCTAACAATATCCTTTTCTCCTTGTCTCTCACAATTTATTTTCCTTGGTATATTGGACTTCAAGACCTACTGCCTCTCCCTCCTCTGGTCCGTATTGGATTGACTTATTTCTGGTGTCATATAAACCTAGGACCTACCAACTCTTAGATGCAGAGTTGGCAAACTATAATTTGAGGACCAAAAATGTCCTGATGCCTACATTGTAAATAAAATTTTGTTAGAATGTAGCTATGACTATTCCCTTGTTCTGTGTAATGGCTGAGTTGAGCCCACAGGGTGAAAACAGAAGAGTATGTTTTCCGGCCCTTTACAGAAAAGTGTGCTGACCCGTGGCCTAATATATTTGAATCTGATCTTTTTAAAAGAGAAAACAAACAAAAACAAAACAAAAAAAACATTAAAAATTATAAAAGTAATAATATATTGTGAGAATTTTGCAAATTATTCATAAGTTCCAATACTCATCCTATTCTCCTTCTTCTGTTCCTGAACAATCAGATCGAGAGCCTTTAGGTGGAGCTGAGCCTGAGATGAGGGGAGTTGTGGTGTTCCATAGGTCACCCTGTTCTTTTGGAGCCCAGAGGAATTAGAAGAGCATCTCCACAGGGGGACTGTCCTGTACGGGGAGTAAGAGCTTCAGCAAAGTGGCAGGGCATCCCTATGAATGGGGATCCTACAAAGTTCTGCTGGGGTAAGGAAGCATGAACATCTGATTGGGGGAGGGAGACTCCTGTGTGAGGTCAGAGCCAGGGTGAGATAGGAGATTTGCTACGTATATTAGCATTAGTAGAATAAGTAAATATGTTAAGAATATGGGAGCTAGGTTTTTCATTGTCAGAGAAAGGGTCTAAAAATATGAAAAGGGAGTGTGCTGGAAAGAGCAGAAAGAGCCTGTGCTATTTACTTGAAATTAAGATAGATACACAAATAAATATAGATGTAAATATGAATTAAATACACTCATTCCTCAGGTCTTTTCAATTAGAGGGCCTCAGACCAATGATAACAAGTAGCACATATGTAGCTTCAAAATCTTGCCTTCTAATCACTCTACACTAAAGGAAATCAGGGCTTCTTAGAGAAATGTCTCATTCCAGTATGGGGACAGAGAAAGTGTAGGATGAGTCCAGAATGTTGTGTGACAGAAAGCACAGAAGTACTCAAAGAATGATGGGGCATGTCAAAAATATACACAAGCAAACTTGAATAAGCTCTCACTGTTCAAATAGGGGCCAAACTAAGCATGAAATGTTATTAATGGGTTATGACCAATTAAAATCAGAAAGTTAGTGTCCAAGGAGATACAAATAAACAAGTTGAAGTTTAATGGGGAATGGAATATTTGGATAATGCCAAAGTATCACTATAGTGCAGGACTTTTGACTGAAAAATGTGAAAATACTTTTTTGTCACAAATAAGAAGAGTAATTTTATAGTAAGGAAAACCATAAGGTACAACTTTTTAATAAAGCTACCAAAATGAACCTTGTAGTGCTAACAAACGCAATTTACAAGCTATGTGATGGAGAGCAGAGAGGAACACATCAGTACTTCTTGTGATGTTCCTGCACAGACATAACCCAAATCTAATCATGAGGGAATCCCAAGCAAGCACTACTCAAGGGACTTTCTACAGAATTACTTGCTTGTGAACTTCAAAAATGTCAAGGTCATGAAAGTCAAAGAAAGCCTGACAATAAACTCTGGGAACTATTCTAAAACAAAGACTAAAAGGACATGAGAACTAAATCTAATACGTCAGTGGGATTAATTTTGCTCTAATATGCATCTGGGGGACATTTCATGGAAACTGAGGAGGATAGAAACAAAGTGATGATAATGTATCAGTGTTATTTTCACGATTTTAGTAGTTTTATTATAAAATACACAACAGTGTTCTCATTTGTAGAAAATAAACACTAAATAGGCAAAGGTATTTGTGCAGCATGTAGGTAACTGACTCTCAAACATTTAGGAAATGAAAATTCTTTGTATTATACTTACAACTTTTTTCTGTAAATTTGAGGGTGTTTCAAATTTTTAAAAAGTCATTTTTATTTTTAAATTAAAAGAAGAGAACACAGTCTATGATAGGAAACCATTGGTTACTTTGGCTTATAGTTTTCTAGAATTTTTTCTGAGTATATATTTTAAAATACTGTTTTACTTATTAAATTTTAATGAATATGTGTCATTCTTAAAGTACATTTTTGTTTTCAAAAACTTTTTATGGTGCTGGGGATCTAACCTAAGGTTTCATGCACACTAGGCAAACACTCTTCTCCAAGCTACAGCACCAGCCTTCTTGATATTTTATAGTTTGTTTTTTCATTTATTATGGAATGATATTTTCTCCTTTTATTAAATATCGAATTATCAAATACTGTTGCCCATTTCCCTATAAGTTAACCAATGATGGCTATTACAAATAATTTTATCTTTAGCAAAAAGAGTTGAAACAAAATATTTTAAGCTTTTACTTTTGACTGCTAGTAAATCATACCTTTTAGATATATTAAGCCTTTTTTAAAGGGAAGAACTTTGATATTTAATTTTAAGTATGACTTAATGAAAATATATCACAGTTTGTCAAATTAGTTCAATGTCATTTTCTTTTTTTCTGAAGCAAGTATTTTTTAAATTATTTTTTATTTATATATGAAAGTGGAATGCATTACAATTCTTATTACACATATAGAGCACAATTTTTCATATCTCTGATTGTGTACAAAGTATATTCACACCAATTTGTGTCTTCATACATGTATTTTGGATAATGATGTCCATCACATTCCACCATCATTTCTAACCCTCTGCCCCCTCCCTTCCAAATGAGATTTAGATGAGTCAAAGATTAGCCTGAAATAAAAATAATTAAGATTACCCTTTCTGAATCTAGATAATACCTATTTTCTTTCTCAAATTTAGTTTTAATTCTTATTATAATAAATTAATAGATTAAAGAATTAAGCACTGACACTAATGGTAAAAGGTATAGTCCTCTTTAATTTTTTTTACATATCTTGTTCATTCATTGGTTCCCTTATATTTGGGTGGGGCCAATGAATTACGAGTAGAAATTGAGTAGAGGATGGGCCATTTCCAGGCTGGATCATTTGATTGGTAATATGAGACTCTCCAGAAATGTTTTTGTTTTTTTTTTCCTCTTTCACTCTGGCAGAATGTTTGACAACATTCAAGATGGTCACTGCTTCATCTGCCTGATTCTGTGGGAATACAATGAACAGAGAGCATTGCTGTCAACAGTAGATATTTAAAGTGAGCAAGAAATAAATATTTGAGCTTAAGTCACTGAGGTACTGGGATCTTTGTTGCTGTACCATAACCTAGTTTATTCTGACTGATATAATAGTAGTAATATAATAATTATCATTTTTATTATTTACCATGAATATTTTATTGTCTGTTTTCCACTATTTAATGTTAGTTCTTATTGTTTGTTTATCATCATCATATTAGGTATTATTCTAATTGCTTATACATTTACTTTCTTAATAATTATTCATCAAAATAAGTACTATTATTATTGAAATTTTTATACAATAAATCTGAGGAAGAAGAAGTATAAAAGTAGCTTGTTCATATAAGTAATGAAACTGAATACTGAACTCAAGCGGTTGTCCTCAAATCCCAACATCTTCACCACAGAGGCAGTTTTAGAAGGCTTTATTAGTTTTCAACTGTTGCATCACTGATTACCAAAACTTAGTGTCTGCCCTGCCACAGAGTCTCAGCAGGTAGCAGTGAAGATCCAGGGACTTGAATAGGAAAGAATTCATGTTCAAGCTCTTTCAGGGTGTGAGCAGAATGTATTTTCTTGCATCTGTGCAATTGGGGATTCTGGGATATTGCTGGTGGTTGGCTAGTGGCCACCTCAGATCCAAGTGACCGCCTGTAGCTCCTCAGTGTATCACTCTTTCCACAGGCAGTTTACAACATGGAAGTCTGTTTCTTCAAGGTCAGTAGGAGAGTCTGGTGAATGCTAGCAAGGTAAAGCTGTGTGTGTGTGTGTGTGTGTGTGTGTGTTGTGTGTGTGTGTGAGAGAGAGAGAATGAGAGAGAAAATGGGGGGAGAGAAAGATTGATTTTAACTTATTAGAATGCCTATGTAATATATTTACTTGTATGTATCTGTATATCATAATGTACACACAGGAGTAGCATTTCATTGCCTATACCAATTACTTAGCCTATTTGTGATAGTGATATTCCATTACTTGTGTCATATTCTGCATCATATTCTGTCATATTCAACGTCTCACCCATACTCCAGGAGAGGGGATTGGACTAGGTGTAAACCACTGGGGGTGACTACCTTAGAATCTGTCCAGGTGCAACAGGAGAATAGATGTGGACGGACAAATAGAAAATACCATATTACGTTCAAATAATAAAAAGATTATTTGTATATCCAGCATTTATTATTATTTGTATTCTGCCATTTGGATGAAATCTCAGTGTAGTTTTATTTGCATTTCCCTAACTGCTAATGATATCGAACATTTTTCATGTATTTATTGGCCATTTGTATTTCTTCTTTTGAATGTTTTCTCTAATATGTAGCTGCTAACTCACAATAAGGGGAGGGGTAGGGAAGAATAGAAGTACTTTGGATTAGACAAAGGAGAATGAAGGGAAGGAGGGAGATTGGGTATAAGAAAGTGAGTAGAGTGAATTGGACATTACTTTCCTATGTTCATATATGTTCATGTGTGAATGCACGACCAGTGTAATTCTACATCATATACAACCAGAAGAATTGAAATTTGTACTCCATATATGTATAAAATATGTCAAAATACATTCTACTGTCATGTATAAAAAAGAATAAAATAATCTAGATTATATAAAGAGATCAAAAAACTTCACAACAAAAAAAATCTAAAAACCCAATTAATAAATGGGCAAATGAATTCTGAACTTTACAAGGTGATTTTTTTTTGGCTTGTCACTAGGGAATAAATCTGGGGGTAATCTGCCACTAATCTACATCCCCAGCCAGCCAGTTTTCCATTTTTTTTTTAGATAGGGTCTCCCTAAATTTCACAGGTTGGCTCAGTCCACCTACCTCAGCCTCCCAAATCCCTGGGATTACAGGTATACACCACCGCATCTGGTTTACACATGAGCTTATTGGATCATTTCATGAATCTTCCATTGTTGGCATCTTTTGGTGGTTCTCTTGTCCTGGTCAGTCCTAAGAAAAGACTCCTATAGTCATGTGTGGAGGGATATATCTGGCCACCATAATTTGGGAAGCTGAGCAGTGGTAGAAGCCTAGAGATCTCAAGACTGAGTGAAGTACACTGGGTAGAGTGGAGGAGGCTGTCTGATGAATTAAACACCTTCAGTTGTGTCCTCAGAATTCAGTCTATTTTCATTTCCACTTCCAAAAAAACCTAGCACGACCAGTTGAGAATCTTTGGCTTCCTGGATGTCCATAATGCTGCTTTTCAGCTCTTCCTTCTGACTATTCAAAACGCTGTTTTCTCAAGTCTGTACCGTCTGGTGTCACTCATCCACATGACTTTCAGCTTCCAAAGTTGCTGCTACTGCTTCTTCTTCCATTCTCTCTGTCTTTGGGATTCATGTCTACTAAAAAGAAATCAATAATGGGCTTCAGGGAAGAATTGAATACAAATGTGCAGTTTAATCAACCATTTTTAACTTGAAATAATGGCTCAAAATTTACATCATCGATTTCATGCAATATCACATTTCACATTCTATCATATTTCTAACATTTCATTTTTTTCTTTCCTACAAAGGAGAAGATGTTACTCTGGACTTCACTGCCCTCCCTACTTCACCCTCCATCTGAACCCAGTTCTAAAATGATCAAAAGAGCATCTTTCTTGGTTTTGTAGGCTTTTTTCCCCCTCTAAGAGACACACTGTCCCTTACATGTCCAACAAGGGATTACAGGATCTGTACTTGGGTATCTGGTATTTTATTACACTAAAGACAGCTGGCTTTTAAAGGATGATTTAACATGACTGCAGTATAGGAAATGGCAAAAGCAAATAATCCTCTTGTTTAGGGTCGGCAGATCTTAATTTGCATCTGGGTATACAGCTTATTTGCTGTGAGACTTCTCTGAGCCTGATTTTATTTTTTAAAAGGAGAATAACATTACATATTTCACAAGGTTGTTGTGAAAGTTCAAAAGATAATATATGCAAAGTGCCTCACACAGGCAGATTCCTAGTTTAAGACAGTGGATTAAAATTGTGCCAGGAAAAAAAAAGGTGTACCTTAAGCTACTGCAACAACCAAATATTAAAACAGCCAATAGATTTCAAAATCTAGTAACCATGAATAAGAAATGCACTGTCTGAAAAGTCATGGCTCCCACACAACTGCCCTCTACCTTCTGCTCTGCACAAAGACAATTCTACTAAATCGGCTGAAGTGAGCGAAAGCCTGAGAATGTTTCCCACACAGAGATGGCTACATCAGCCACCCCTGCCAACACACAAACATAGGTGGTAGGAACCCTAACAGAAGGCATTGAACAAGATCTCAGAAAGAAGCTAATGTCCAAACCCAGCAGGAGAAAGGGCCCAGGAGAGCAGAGGTGGAGGAGGTTGCTTTAGTCTGAACGTTTGAATCACCCCCAGTTCTCCAGGTTGAAACCTGATCACCAATATGATGGTATTAGGAAGTGGGTCCTTTGGGAAGTGACTAATTTACCGAAGGCAGCTCAAATGATAATTAAAGCATCACTATGAAATCGGGGGATAACTTAGGAAGGACCATGAACAGAACAGTCATTGCTTAAAATTAAATTACCAACATAATTAAATTGTTCAAGATTACAAAAAGTATAGATGATACAGGGATTTCAGGAATTAAGAGGTTTCATCAGCTTTGAGAGACAGAGAGAGCCAATCCAGCATGCAGATACTAACATTTTTACAATAGAGGGCTCAAGAGAAATAACTTAGCAATATCAGAAGTTATTATCAAATGTTAGTTTACTCAAGCTGGTTGAGTAAACTAACATTTGAGAAAGACAAATACTGAACTTTGTTTACTAGTTTGAGTAGTATGCATATTTATCACACCTCCTGGAGAGTTTTCACTTATTAAAAGAATATATTTAAATCAATAAGGCCCCCAAGTTTGTTGTAGGTGATAGAGTAGTATTTGATTTTTGCTTGTTTGTGGTTATTGCTGTTTTCCTGGCTTTTTCAGAATTCTCTATAATTTAGTTCAAAACCTATGTACTGATGTCCATGCCTTGAAGATTTGAGGCTAATAGAGCCTTTGAATTTCTTTTTTCGCCAGGGAAGCGCTATTTACCCAGATTCAGTTTTGCTGTTCTCCAAATTGATCATAACAGCCATACAGCTGTAATAATCATTCAACTCAATTGAACATTATATAAGCCTATGAAATAGAAAAGCAAAAATGAGCTAATTTTTTTCCTATAAACCAGGTTGGGGGTAGTTGGGGGGGTATAGAAAGTTGGAAGAAACTTTTGCTCTTGACCTAATTACCAAATAAGCTGTATAACATTGAAACTCACTGTGGAGCTGAGAACACAAGAAACCTAAGTTAACTATGTTTCAGAAATTGGCATGCCCTTCATAGTTGAAAAGAGACCTATGGATGTTTCTTTCTATATTGGAACAACAGGAGGAAAAATTCACCAGAAATAGGTATACAGAGAAATCCACCAAAATGTTAAAGAGCATTTAATGGCCTCAGATGAGCAGGTGTGACAGGTTAGAATTCCAAGCAGCCTCTGCCTCAGATCTGCCTAGCAGTCTTTCTGTGGTGCTTACTGAGTACTTGTGGGTAGTAGTGCCCAAAGGTAGAGCAGGAGGGCTCAGGAGGTACACTGCAGCCCCCGGGACAGGGGAGGAGTATGGAAGACACCCATTCCAGGCACTTAACTGCCACAGTTGGCATGGGGCAGGAAAACTGAGAGAAAGCTCTTCAAGTCATTCTGAGTGGAAGCCGCTCCTCTCCGGAGTTGGCAGGAGGGCAGCAGTGAGGAGAGAGATCTCAAGTGCCTATATCCTAAAGCAGGACTACCAGAGAGCAAGGAGAACTCTCAAGTAATTCCACACATCTGGCATCCTCCTAGCTGGAGGGAGAGAGAGAAGAGAGGAGAGATCTACCAAGCTCAGAAAGCTGGTATGGGAGTAAAGCATGCAGAGAGCGGAGGAATCTCAGTGTTCAGGGTCTCATTCCTACTGCTGGAAAATTCGTGGCTCCACCCTTCAAACATTTAAAGCCAGAAGTGAAGGGAACTGAACCAAACTAATGCTTAAAAAAAGGCCAAATCCCCTTCCCCCCTAGTCAGATTCACTGTGTCTCATTCTCATTCAAAGCAGCAAACAGGAAAGGAAAAGGAGTTTATGCTTATTTCTCAGGGTCTATATTGTTAATTTCTTTCTCTTTTATTCAAAATGTCTGGAATACAATAAAACAAACAGAAGCACTACACACACACATATATACATATTTACACACACACACACACACACACACATATATATATATATATATATATATATATATATATATATACAAGCACACCCATATGTAATATCTGAAATACAATAAAACATTAAAAGAGGTACAAACAGAAGACACACACACACACACACACACACATACACGAGATGGACTCAGTAGAAACAGACTCAAATATGTTGAACTTACCATATCAGGACTTAAAATAACAATGATACAAATGGGGTACATTGGAAAAGGTGGAACACATTCATGAAAAGATGAGAAATTTCATCAAGGTGCAGAAGCTATTGGATAGACCCCAACTAGGGTAGAGAAGCAAATCTGCCTACTTGGTGTTGCTTTGCCCTGAGATATATATCCAGACAATTCCCATGGAGAGAGGGGATTGTCTGAAGAATGAGAAGAAGGGAAACTGGCAGCAGACTGAGAAGGGGTGGGCGGAGGGGCAGAGGCCAAGGCTGAGGACTGTTTTGTTATAGCTCTGCAATGCTCTGGGGCAAGTGCAGATCTAAAGATGGATCAAATTGAATATCATGCAAGTGGTTGAAGATGTGTATCCCTTTACATTCTTCTTTGGCCCACTGAGGAATTTCAGGGCACTAAAAATAGCAATCACCCAGCAGGACAGTGGTTGGATGTGGAGGGCACAGCAGGTTCCTGAAAGGAGGCAGTGGTAGCTCCTGGCAGGAACCATGATATTTGCTACCTGCTCTAGTTCCTGGAAGAAGCAAAAGTAAAAGTCAATGAACAAGAACCCTGTGGGAATAGAAGTATAGTCAATACCTCCAGATAACACCCTCCATTTATCCACAATGTCCCCTGCATTCTCCTAGGAACATGTCCTGAGGTCTTGTGCAGTATGTTGGGGCAAAAATCTGGGATGCCCAAGATACTACTGTTACTATTATTCCATCCATAAAACAGAAGGATGAGACCTGTTTAAATTCAGGTGTCATAAATTAAATCTGCTTCCCTTGTGGAACTTCTATGACGGGGAAAGTTACCTATTTCCTTCCTGTGTATAAAGTTGCTGAGTTGATACAACATAGTCACTTAAGAAATCAAAGAATATTCAACCAGTTAGAATGAGTGTTATTGATCTGAACCCCAGATGTTGTTCTACTAATGGTTCCATTGGTTCCTTTCTTTTCAGAACTTGGCTTATTGTGTGGGGCTGTGCCTTTTCTATTTTCTATTTTCATCTTATAAAAACCACTAGGAACTGCTTAAGTTATCTGATATTTATCCAGACAAAGTCTTGTTCTCAACTCACCTGGTCTTGTTTCTGGTGAAACTTGCCTGGACTTCATAGAACCTTCTGCTCTAATTAACTACCATCTAGCACCATCTTTCCACTTCACTAGGTTAATTGCAATCAACAGCTTTAACTTCGCCATCCTCAGCTTAGGTTTCCGTGTTGTTATGGTTTGGACGTGAGGTATCTCCCAAAAGCTCACGTGTGAGACCATGCAACAAGGTTCAGAGAAGAAATGATTGGTAGAGCCTTAACACAATAAGTGAATTAATCACCCTGATGGGATTAATTGAGTGGGAACTGTAGGCTGGTAGGTTGTGGCTGGGGGAGATTGGTCATTGGGGGTGTGGCTTTGAGACATATATCTTGTATCTGTCAAGTAGAGTCTCTGTCTCTGCTATTAATCATTGTGTGAGCTGCTTCCCTCTGTCACACTCTTCTGTCATGTCTTGCCTCACCTCAAGCCCCAAGGAATGGAGCTGCTGTCTATGAACCGAGACCTCTGAAACAGTGAGCCTCTAAATTTTTCCTCTTCTACATTGTTCTGGTTAGGTCCTTTAGTCACAGGAGGGAAAAACTGACTAAACCACAGGTATTAAACAAACTTTTCAACTCTGACAAAAAGGGTTAACTGTATCCTTGTACCATTCTTCCCTGAGCCTCAATTGAAAGTCACTTTAAAAAAGATTTCCAGGAGGTGAGCAGTCAAGTGTAAAATAATAAAGATAACAACTTCCTTGTACTTGAGTTCAACAGACTTTGATGGAAATATTCAGGCCACACAATATTTGCCATTTTTTATACTGTGTTTGCAACAACAGTTGCTTAAATAAGATAAAATATAACAATGGTGATTACTGAATTTGTAGTTATATCCAGAGTTTATAAAAACAAACAAACAAACAAACAAAAAAGGAAACCACTCTGAAGTTTACTAAGTCAAATAAGAGGATTCCTTAATGTTTGATGAAATTGTATGTGCTTTTTGGGTATCGGTGGCTAAATTCATAATAATTACAAAAAAAGTAAGACATATCTTGAACAATCAGACTGCATTATGCGTATATCTTTTGTGATATACAACAAATGCCAGATGGAAATCTGGGCTTGCAAAGCAAACCCATTAGAGGTTGATGATTAATGTCAAAAAGTTGCACTGTTGGATGCTGATCATTTGTAGGTTCTAGGAAGCACTGAGAGCCTGGTACTCATATTGCTAAAGGGAAGGTCTGTACACTTCTGCTACAGTTGAACTGAGCCAGGGGTATTGCAAACAAGTTCTGGGTCTTCTTTAAAGGTAGCCCCATACTCATAAGCTATGTTAAGGAACTTCTAAACAGGTGTTTTTATTACCAACAATAAACCTGGCATTTAACAATGGCTTTGCCCTGAAAGAACACATTTCATGCATTTCACTGCAGTGGGCCTGGGAGGGTGAAGCTCAGGGTCTCCTGTCTGAGAATGAGCTTCTTTGGATCCTGATTTTCTTCAGCCATTTCCTGCTACTCACAGGTAGCCCCAAGAACAGAGTTTTGTGGCCTTAGGTTTCTTTACAGATGCATTGTTCAAACCCACTTGTCACCTGAGCATGGCTGGATTTTGAGCTTCTGCTACCCTACTTAAGAAAAGATTTGAATGATGAATGTGAAGTTAGAAATGAAGAGTAACAACACAACAACATCAACAACAAACTAGTTCTCATGTCATAAACTTTGAGATTATTTGGAAGTGGAATCTCAAAATCAGCTCTCCCTTTTCTCAAACTCACCCAAGCACAATTGTTGATTTTGCTTTAAATCTTTCACTTTTCAATCTCTTTTTTCAAACAATTACATTCAAAACTGATGGAATATTGTGCTCCATTAAGAATTTAAAAGTGGTTTCCTCAAAACTCAAAACATTTATGCTTCAGAGGTGCCATCAAGAAGGTGAAAAGTTGGGCTAGGGCTAGGGCTCAGCGGTAGCGCACTTACCTGGCATGTGTGAGGCACTGGGTTCGATTTTCAGCACCACATATAAATAAATAAAATAAAGGTATATCAACAACTAAAAAAAATTTTTTTTTAAAAAAGGAGGTAAAAAGTCAACCCACAGATTGGGAGAAGATATTTGCAAATCTTCTATCTGATAAGGAGGACTTATATTCAGAATATATAAATATCCCAGCTAAACATGGGCAAAGGTTTTAAGTAGATATTTCTTCAGAGAAATACACAAATGGTCAATAAGAACATGAAACAATTATCATCATCATTAGTCATTAGGTAAATATAAATCAAAACCACAAGATCAATTTTTCATCCACTAAAAATGGCTACAACAAAAAAAGACAATAAACAGTGTTGACAAGCATGTGGTGAAATTGGGACTCCTATACGTTGCTGGTGGGATGGCATAGAGAGGCAGCCATTTTTCAGAATAGTTTGTCAGTTTCTTTATAAAGTAAAAAAGATTTATCATGTGACTCAACAACTATACTCCTAGATCCTGCCCACAAAAAATAAAAACATGTGTTCACACATAGGCTTGGACAGGAATGTTTGTAACAGCATATATAACAATATCCCCCAAACGGAAACAGTGTCACGTTCAAATGTTTGTCATCAGATGAATGGATAAAGGGTCCATACAACAGATACAGTTCATCAAGAAGAAGGAACAAAAGCTGTATATGCTACAGCCAGGATGTAGCACCAAACTCAAAAATATCTCTGAGAAAGAGTCTGAGGTACAAGAACATATATTGTCTTATTACATTTATATAAAATGTCCAAAAAATCAAACACACATATATAGAGAAAGTAGATTAGTGATGGCATAGACCTGAGAGAGAGAGAGAGAGAGAGTAAATGGACAGATGTACAACTAGGTGAGTATACTAAAGTTCATTGAATTATACATTAAATGAGTGAATTTTAGGTTGTTAAGTTGTATCTTAATAAAGCTGGTAAAAAAAATGTTTATTGGGAGTTCAGACTCAGATCTTGAGGGAACAACTACCTATCAGATAGTATTATTGACTCTGTTTAAACTTGATTTATTTTACACATTGATTGATCCTGATTTGGATGACATATTAAGAAAAATCTGTCATGGAACTTATTTGAGTATTTCAATTTTGGGGGGAAAGTAGCAGGAAAAGGGTGCAGACAAGGGCTCTTACATGAGCATCATTATTTGATGATGGCTGATAAGATTCAGGAAGGTGCCTAGGATGCCATTTTCAGGATTATAAGCTCTTTCCAACCTTGAAACTCCAGTTACTTCAGGGATCTCTAATGGGTTCCAAGGAGCAAGACAAGATGAACTTAACTGCTAACAAAAATATTTCTTACTGTTGACAAAAAAAAAAAAATAGTTCTTCTGAAATTAGAAGAGAAAGTAATCTTTAACTCTGACAAAACAAGACTCTATAATTTAAAGAGATTTCAATTTCTTCTTCCTATACACCTTGAATTTCTTGAAAAACTTATGAAACACCCTCCAAACAAAGCAAGCAACACAAGCAAACAAACAAACGGAGCCCTTGTTTGTGTTTTACCTCCCAAGAGAACAAAGACTATGCTAGGGTTGCAGTGAACTGTGCTTTCAGATGTCACAGTCACAGTTTTGTACCCCACACCTGTTTTGTTTTGTTTTGATTGCCCAAAGAAATAGAAAATAGACTCTAATAAGCTTCAGGTCTCTTTCCCAACTTATTTATTGAATGAAGTCCAAGTTCCAACATGATTTTTATTCTGAGTGAAAAACTTCTCTGAAAAATATAAAACAGGCCGATTAAGAAGCCAAATATACGTTGGTTACCTGATCCCATCCCCCACCAGTTATTTAAAAAAAAAAAAAATTCTGCATGATGGAGGCTAAAAGGTGGCAGCTGTGCCAAAGTAGTGGACCCTAAATCGCTGAGGAAAAATGAGAGGGGGGAGACTTTGATTGCTCACAGTACAGGAGTGAATATGCGCTCTCAACCGCAAATCAAGCGAGCTGGGGGAAAAAAAAAAAAAAGGCCCAATCAAGGCAGTAATGGCCTCCACTTCACAATCAGACAAGTGCTTCTTACTTGAAAAATCCTACCATTTATAGCTGATTGCTAACCCTGGCCTCATTTCTAATCTAAAGGGCGAGTAATAATTTGGAAAAGGAATTATAACAACTTCCCAACAATTTAGCAAATTGTTATTATCAGGGGGAGGGAGGGTAGAAAGGAGTTGCTTTTGTAACACGTTTCTCTTGTGGGCTACCATTTTTATGACATCAAATCCCATCACTGCCATGCTAGAACAGCAACGAATAGGTATTGGAAATAGGTGAAAGAAAGAAGAGAAAGAGAGAGAGAGAGAGAGAGAGAGAGAGAGAGAGAGGAAGGCGATATTTTGTGGCACATCATGTTTCAACATGGTCAAAGTTATGGGTCTCCAAAGAACAAAGGAAGAAGTGAAACTGTGAATTCTTTTATACATGTCGAACTATAATATTCTTAAATAAGTTCAACCAACTGTCCTTGGGTAGTGCTGTGCTGAAAAGGATTTTGACCTTTCAGAGAATTTGACTTCATAAAAAAACAGTATCTTTAAATGTTCCTCTGGGTTTTTCATTCAGTGTTGATGGATTTGCCTCAGGTAAGGTTTCTATTACTAAAAACATGTGAACATATAGTCAATTTCTACATTTCTAGTTTTGAACTTACACATTAGAATGTGTGTATGTGTTTAGAAAGTTAGATAATCATTTCAGGAACATGTTAATTCATAAAACTTTTACATAAGTACTAGTTTGGAGATTCACATGATTTTTTTTCCATTGTGGAAGATACAGACACGTGTGTACATAATATTCTCTTCAGAAAGTAGTTAAGCATAAAAAATGTAATGTATAAAAGAGGTTAAGATCATGCTGTTTCCTTAGGGTAGGAAAACTGGCTATTAAGAGTAGAGGACAGAGAGATATACTGACTCAGAGGACAGAGAGAGTAACTGACTCAGAAAGATCATGGAGGCCACCTCTTCAGGCCACCCTCTTCATTCTTACACAGATGAGAAAACAGAGGCCAGGAAAGGGTAGTAATTTCCAAAAGGTCATGCACTGGCAAATGACAGAGATGAAACTAAAACTTTGGTGACCTTATCCCCACTACCATACTTTGTATTATATTTTACTCTTTCAACATATTTCCTCCAAGTGGCTCTAAAAAGGCATTTTAAGAAGTATGACACATTAGCTTCAAATAGTGTAGACTTCAGTGATTTGGGAGAATAGGATATGTCAATGTCAACATGCAACTTTGAGCCTATAGTGTGAGTAACAATACTGTTTCAGCGTGCTTCCCCACTTCACATTATCTTTATAATAAACCTTTCCTGTAGTTGAGAATTCTTGTCCATAGGTCTGAGGCCATTAAAATGTCAACTATTGAAAAAAAAAAAACCCTCAATCTTTTTTGTTTCCCAAATTAAGAATATTAGTAGCAGAACCAAAACAAAGTATTGTTGTTTAATTTCTATTTTTTAGAATATTGGCAACCCAATGTAACAGAATTCTGTAGGCAGAACATAGTAGGCCTTTGTAACCGTAGCTCTACACAGAGTAACTGATGTGTCTGGAAAATCAGACACATTTATTTATAATTATTTAAAATCATAATTTTAAGTTGGAAAAAGGAAGTCCATATCATTTTCATCAGTGTAAGCTTAATGAATATTTTTATCATTTGTTAGGTTTTAGTAGTCAAAATAACTTTCTTTTGGCATTAGTATACCAAACTTTCTTTTGGTATTGGTATGTTTAGCAAATACTAGGCATAGGAAATATATCTAGTTTTTTAACCAAAGGAAATATTTTTATTTTAGATTGGAAAAATTAAACATAATATGTTACACTTTCTGAAGCACGACAGACTTTGAGCTGATATAAAAATTGGATTAAAAAAACAAATATAGCTATCTTTATTTATGTGTGTAACTGGAGTAAGAAGGCTAAATTTTTCAGATACCCAGAAATGATTTATAGCTTGCAATTACACACTCCGTTCAATATAAACAAGATCATAATTCATATTACATAATCTAGAATACATTTGAAAATACATAATGCTATTCTGAAAATAAATATTTTCCTTGCGTCATTTCTCATGTTCAGAACCATGGCCTTAAAGTGAATTTTAAAAAGAAATAAGCAATATATATTATTAAAGCCCAGGGAAGAAAGCAAGAGTAATGTTAGGGAGAAGCCTGGAATTTTTAAAAACTTGTAGGAATAAAAAATCTGAGATATTGTAATGAAAAGTTATTTGTTTTGATATGGGAAGGACAAAGCTCTGTTCTATCAAGTGCATTTACTTTACTTCACAAAAGTTTGAAAATTAGAGGAAAACAGGTCAGACTTCCATTGTGGCTCTGGAGGATCCCATTGTGAAGACATGCAGAAAAGGTAGAGCAAGTCCAAAGGCTGAGGAACATAAATGGCCAGCATTCGCAAAGCTTAAAATGAAGCCTCAGGTCCTCAGAAGCAGAGTCTGGACATTTTAGTGGAATAAACAAAAATGAACTTTAGACAGGAAACTTAGAGTACCTTTTGGTTTCACAATTTTAACATTAGAAAAAGTACCAGAATCTATTCACAGTTTGATGAGCGGGGGGAAATAGGATCCGAGCCCAGGAAAATATTTTTCTAGGATAGTACTTTTCTAGAAAATGTCATACTCCTGACCTTCTCTTTTATTAAAACTAAATATCATGCACTAATTCCACAAGCTGAAATGACCCCTAGTGTTAGGAAATGGATTTTTTTTTACAATGGATCACAGGCACCAAATATCATTTATAACAATAGTAATGTTAGTACACACATTTTGTCAGTATGTAATTCAATTAGCTGCTTTAGTCAACACAAAAAGACACAGTTGAAGAGTATGATAAAGGAAATCTCTCTTGCCCATTACATAAAAGAATATAAAATTCTCAGATCCTCTCAAGCACTTTTAGATTTTTGTATTCCAAGAATGGACTTTTCTCTCATTACTGAAGGTATGTTTATAGCCATGAATTACAGCAGACGTAGCTACAGGGAGAAAAAAAAAAGGCAGAAATTTTTCATAAAAGTTCTGGTAGCAGCATCAACAACAATGTGTAGAAGAATTTTAAGACAAGTTTCGTGAATAGTAAAGTTACCTATGTGTGGGAAATCCCAGCTTTTATAGACTAAATGGAAAAGCACTCTAACTTTTTTTTTGCCATGCAGATTATTAGATACATTATAAGCGCATGCTAAAATTTATAAGTATTTCAAAACACTTCCATCATTAAACTTACACAAATGAATTCTGTGGCAGACAAATAATATGTTTATCTTAAAGAACAAATTTTGAGGGAGAAATAGAACATTAAGGACAAAGTTCTCATGGGGTATATCTCAGAAGTAGCAAAATAAACTGTAAATGATCTCTACCAAGAAATGCCACTGAAAGAGGGTAATATTCAGCAATTGATAACCAAACGCTATTACTTTTTTTGTACTTTTGTAAATATCAGTCGGTGTGGTTTAGAAAAGAAGGGATTCAAACAAAAATTCACAAAAAAACTCCACTGATTATAATTAATCTAAAATGAAACGTTAAAATATAAAATACAGGCATATGTTTAACCTTTATAGAAACTATCAATCATTAATTAGAGCTGCTTATTTTATAAATAAGTTTTTATTTGTGCTTCATTATTTATAAATGAAAAATAGAACTCATAAAATAAAGACTTATAATACAGGTTAAAAATTAAAATTACTTACCTAATATCCAAACACAATGTAATTAATTTCAGGGAAAAAATAATAGTACATAAATACACATGTTAAAAATATACAAAACCATTTTCAAATAAATGTTTTGAATCCTACTCTGAGCTTTAATTTGAAAGCTTTTCTGGAAGAAAAACATACCAAGCTTCCCCTGTGCTCAATGCTACCGAGTAATTATCTAAGAAGAATACGGCATGATGACAAACTTCATTACTCAATAACATCAGTAAACACTAAAATATTTAAAGAATACTGTACTGCATTATGGTTTGTTCTATTTAAATCTTAAAATTACAGCAGCTTTTCTACTTGTATTTCTCTATGGGGTGAATTGCTAGGATTTGATAATCTGCCGCTAATGCAAACTGATATTACAGTCATATGACCTAATTAAACATCAGGATTCATATTTTAAATATATAATTACCAGAGTGTCATTTTTATAAATGTAATTACTAGTTTCTACTTTAATAGCAAAAATAGGTGTTCATGTCAACAGACTCTGGAAAGTTTTCTGGGGCATGTTTTTCTTATCGGATTGTAAAGAAACAATGAAAAATCTCAGCATTGAAGTCCATTATTAATATGATTTTTATAGAGTAGGTTCCCTTGTCCTTTATCATTGTGGTAATTTCTGCTTCTAGAATTAGATATGAATTATATGTGTGTCATTTCTTCTTGTCACTTGGAATCCATTCATCCTTTTTTTTTTAAATAGAAGCCTATTTTCATTTTTGGCATTTGAGAAATCTGTACATAACATTAGTGTGTGATAATGTAAGTGAAGCAACAAACTTCCATTATTTTAAAACAAAGTAGATTCAAAGATTTGAGGCTTTGGGAGAAAATCCTTCATTTCTGACTTGCACAAAATTATTCATAATTACCTCTTAGTGATTTCAATATCACAAATCCCTTCTGATTAGCCCTCTTAAAAAAAGAGACGAACTTGCTTCAGAATTGTTTGGCCCTGTTGGAAGCCCTGTCTTAGAGAACGACAGCTTATGTAATTAAATTGAATCGTGTATTTTCCATAGAAAGGAGGCATGATACTGGAACTGATGCAAGTTATATGCTCATTTCTATATTTAGACAGCTCAGCCTCAACAGGGCAGCAGCCCACTGACCAACCAACTGAGTAAAGGGATCATGTGCAGCTTTTTAATTTTAAAAATATGGAAAGACAGAAAAAAAAAAGAAGTGACTAAAGAAATGGCTGCTGAAATGTTACCCTTTTAAAGAGCTATGTCGCTTGAGTGAAAGAATGTCCCCACAAATAGTATTTTCCCATTTAGAGGATTGATTTACTTAAAGTGCAGTATAGAAAATCTGGAGAAACAGTTAAGTTTAGGCTTCAAAAAGGCGATCCAGGCAAGAAAGCAAAAAACTTTAAGTTCACCGAGGAAGGCGTGCCAAATACCTTCATAAGTTTATAAGTGAAAATACAAATGTGACATTTAAGAAAAATGCTCCTTTGTTTTCTAAATGAGAAGTGTAAAGTGGAGATTGCGGGGATAAAACAAATATTGTGACTACGTGGAACATATAATTATATTAGCAAGGAAACAACTCGATGAAGATTTCTCAACATTTGATTATCATTATTGTGTGTTAAAGACGATGTTTCTTACCAGCCTTTTCTTCCAGTTTCTCTTAATTTATTTCTACTTTTCTACCACAAAATTACAATGGTCATACTAGTTCTCAGCTGTGCTGCATTTTGAAATCCTCAGCATTGCGCTCTGAGTTGAAAATGTACTATTTACATTTTATTTGTTCAATCACAGAGTAAATCAGTATCACAAAGTCCCTCACAACTAAGGGGTCAAAAATTATCTATCAACGGTTGTATAAAATCTAGAGTAAGTTATCATTGAGAATCATGGCACCGTGAGATTAGAATGATTGTTCAAAACTATCAGCAATGGGTTATTTACAGACTTGGGAGTTGAATGTAACTATTTAAATTTTAAGAATTTGTTAAACATAAAGAGTAAACAGGACAGGAATAGGGACATTAAGAGTACAAAAGAATTAGACTTGGAAATCTACAATCTTGAAAAATTTAACTATAATTACCCATTCTTTTCTGTATGTGTAGATTTAATACAGATATATTGGGAGAGTAATTTTCTTAGAGGGTTATACATCAATTCATGCAAATGATGTTTATTCTGAATCCCTTACACATGATGTGTGCAATATATTTAAAAATTAGAGAATTATCTTATAATTCTAACTATATGCAGATTTTAGGCTCAAGCCTAAAAATTTGGAGTAATTCTTGTTCTATCTCCTTCATTCTATTCTTTCTATATGACTTCAGTGGCATATTGAAATATTAAGTGAAAAGTTCTAGATAAATAGCTTTTGCTTTTGAAATACTGATTGGCTACATATCATTTGATGTTAGCTGATTGCCTTTTTTAGAATAGGAAATGCAAGTTGTTTTTCTAATGTTATTTTTTTAAAAAAAATATTTTAAAATATCCTAGGATTGATTTTGTGGGAAAATAAAAGGAAAACCCACACTGAGCCACCTCTATCTCAAAAGCAGCTGACTGCTCTGTCTACCATGTGTGGTGCTCTGCCATCTGCTGGCCAGTTGTGGAAAATCTGACAATGTGGCCTTTGTTTTTCTCCTTGATACTTTCTTTTACAAAACGGATGGATTAAACTTCAATTTGACAATATGCTTGTTGTCGTAGGAATCATTGACTAGTTTGTGTGACTTACTCATTTCATTTTGCCTCATTTCAAAGCATCAGTACAAACTAGCCACAAGATTAAAAAGGTTTCAAAAAGTTATTAATTATTAAGTAGAATGAAATTAGCCAAAATTTGTTGATCTCCGCATAGTGCTGTTTTCTGAGGAGTTAAAACCAGTTTTTTTTTTTAAAAGAGAGAGAGAGAATTTTTTAATATTTATTTTTCAGTTTCTCGGTGGACACAACATCTTTATTTTTTGTTTTACGTGATGCTGAGGATCAAACCCAGCGCCCTGCGCATGCTAGGTGAGCACGTTCCCACTGGAGCCACATCCCCAGCCCTAAGACCAGTTTTTTAAAGCCTTACTACGTCTTGGAAGATAGGTGGGAGAAGGTATCAAGTCATGCAAAGCTGAGGAACAAAAGAATTCATTAAATGAATATGAGACAGCATTTCAGTGTGTTAACATAAACATTCCTGTAGCTATATTACAGAGAAATGAACTTAGTAGATGTCATTTCTGTCAACACATCTCATGGATGATATAAACTACAAGATCCAACATTTGAATAATGATCATTTACCAACTAATTATTATATTCTGATGAATCGTTCTGTAATTATATTGTCATGAACATACTTAGTGTTCACAACTTAGTTTTTAAATGCCAAACTCCACCAAAAGGAAATGGTGTTTTGGCTGATTCTAGTGGCAGGGGGCAGTCAATATACAAGATGAGCCTAAAATATCTTCTAATGCAATATAACTTTTAAAAATGCCCCCAAATTGAAGGAGATATGTGAAAAATACAGAGGAGCCAACCTGTAGGGACAATATGAGAAAATATGAGCATTAAAATAATGATTGCAATGGATTATAGTTGATTGAATAAAAGAAGAATACATATAATATGAAAGAGACTATGTGTGTGTGTTTATGGGTTGAACAGAAAGCTTTCACTTAAAATAGAATTCCAGCAAATAAATGTAGAAGGAATAAGGGAGAGAAAAAATTACTATTTTCTAAACACAGTAATAATTTAAATAAGAAGTACAAATAAATGTTAAAATTAGTGGATAAAAGTTTGATGTAAAGCAGTTTATTTAAATATTCTCAAGATATAACACCCCTAATAAAAGAAAAAATAATACATTAGGGTGAAGAAATCAGGCCACTACCATATTAATCATGCAGTCAAAGTTAACATTATCAAGTAATAGAGCAGACTTAAATCATGTGCCTCCTAAGGTGATAATACAGTGACAAAAATACATGGCGTGTATGGTATTCTTGCCCATAATACATAACATGAATTTAATCATGAATGGATATGAGAAAATATGCACTGATCCCTATTTTTAAAAAGTCTGTATTCTTCAAAATTTTCATTGTTATCAAAGACAAAGGCTTTTAATTGATTATTAATGGTAAAATATGAAACCAATATGAAACTAAATGAAATTCAGTTTATACAGCCAAGACTATTGTTGGGACAATTGACATTTGCATAAGGTTTGTAAAATATATAGTTATGTTGTATACCTATTGAATTTTCTCATTCTTATAATTACATAAGAATTTCAATTCTTAGACTGTCCTTGTTGTAAAAAATATATATATACAATTGGCCATCCATATCAGTGGGTTCCGTGTTCACAGACTCAACCAAATGTGAAACAAAAACATTTGGAAAAAAATGGATTTGTACAGAACATGGAGAAAATTTATTCATGTCATTATTCTCTAAGAAATATAGGATAAGAACTATTTACATGGCATTTATATTGTTTAGTTATTGCAAGTAATCTAGAGATGTTTTAAAGTCTGCAGGAGGATATGCATAAGTTACATGTAAATACCATACCACTTTGTGTAAGGGACTTGAGCATCTACAGATTTGATATCTGTAGGGTTCCCAGATCAAACCCCGCACTAAAACTTAGGGCTGAATGACTATGTACATTGAGATATTTAAGAGTGAAGGGGCATGGTATCTTCAACCTACTCTTAAATGTGTATATATTTACATGTAATTGTATAAATATTTGTGTGTTTTTATATGCATGAGAGAGATACAATCAGTTTGGGCAAAATATATGCAAGAGTTCTTTGTATGATTATAACTTTTCTGTACATTGGGAATTATTTCAAAATAGAAAGTGCTTAAAAGGCTTGTGAGGACCTTGTACTCTTAGTCACAAAGTGTAACTTGGAATGCTGGGGTCTAGGACTTAGTATATTTTTTCAGGAATATTACATAATATTATGCAACTCTAAGCTTTTACAACGACCCTTTAGCTTTATTAAAACTATTATCAAGATTTTCTCAACAAATAAATAGTAATAGAATTTGGTTAGGAATTTTGTCTTTAGACCATTAAATTATAAATTAAACAGTTTTTTTTCAAATCTCACGGCGCATTTATAAGTCAAAATAGTTTAGAAAGTACTTGTTGAAAACCAGCAATGTGCAAGACACTGGAGATACAAAACTGAGGAAAATACAGCTTTTTTCCTCCATTAATCAAAGATTTATGGTGTTGTTGTGGTGCATATCTATGTATGTGATTAATAAATATGGAGCTACTCCTTGGTTTATGTGGTCATGATCAACAAATTGCTATGTATATATAGTGATGGGAAAGAGCTATGGAAAAAATATAAATGGAAGAAGTTAATTCAATGGTTATTAGGAAAGTTTCTCAGAAGATGTATTTGAGCTAGACCTTGGGTGATGAGAGAATTTAAAGGGGAACCAAAGATCCTAGGCAAGTGTCCACAATGCAGAGTCTTTAACACTAGAATTCTATTGGGCATGACTTTATCCTCTTCTGTGTAGCAGAAGCATAGTAGGTGCTCAATAAGTATTCTTGAAGTAAATTGTTTACTTGCCATTTATCCATGTAAAAATCAAAGTTTTACTATTTCTTCATAGTAAATAGTAAATAGTTGTGCAATTGTAAATTGAAGAAATAGTAAAACTTGTGCAATTGTTTCTTACATGGATAAATGGCAAGTAAACAATTTTAATAAGGAAAGATTTTCCTTTTCACTTGTGTGACATATGTGGTGGTGATAGGGACTTTCTTTTCAATTATTCTTGGGATAGAGAAATTAGGTCACTTCTGTGAAAAACAAATGTGTGAAAAGTTTAGGTTAATAAAATCTACAGAAATATCTGGAAAAGTATATATACACAGAGATAACGTCTCGGAACATTTAAGTAATCAGTCCTTAATTTGAAAAATGAACCTAGCAGAGCTTCTAGAAATAATAAAATATAGTCTTTAAAATGTAAAACTCAGTGGGCCTGTAAGACCAATTAGACTCAGCTAAAGAAGTAGCAAATTAGCTGAAAGAAAACCTGACAAATGACACAGAATGAAGCACATAGAGGTAAAGAGAAGATGGAAAAGGAGAGATGAAATTGTTGAAAGATACAGAGTAGATCTATAGTGGGTCCAATATCAGATGAATAGATCACTTGTGGTTTCATCAGAAACGAGTAAAGATGAAGAGAAGCATGAAGTCCTATGGAGTGCAGTTTATATTGTTATGTCAATGTGGACTCATCAATTGCAATAATAGTACAACACTAATATAAGAAGCAAGGTATATGAAGTAACGTAATAGGGAAAGCTGTGTGGGTATAGGAAGGAATACATGGAACTCTCTATTTCTTTTCCTCACAATTTCAGTAAACCTAAAACTACTTTTAAACAATAGTGTGTTAAAACAAATGAATGAATAAAATATACACTAAGTTGCAATTACAGTTTAACTTGAACTGTATTAAATGCAAAAATAAAAAGAGCTGAGAATCATATACTTAGCAAGGATCAAATGCATACCAATCCAAGATATTAAATGGCCATTGAGTTTTAAAACATTAGCACTTATGGTTGTTAAAAATCAAATTGCATTAAAAGAAGCCTTTGTGCTAAAGGCATCATAGTAGAGCAGGAGGAGAGACTTATAAGTCAAAGTCCATTTTTAAAGGCCAACCCTCCCCCAAAAAACCCTAATAAAAATATCCATTATTACACATCTTATATGAGAGTGTAGATGTATTTCCCTGTCTCCCATCAGATTAAAGCCAGTTTGAGGTCCCATGATAAGAAGGATCAGAGTTGTCATTTTTTTAAGGTTCTTTAACACTTAGGTCAGGAAGCTGCTTTCTGCCTCCTTCCTAATGGAGGTGAGTTAAACACCTGTGCAAGGGAAAAGCACCCATTCTCCTCTGCAGCTCTTGTAGAACCAAGTCCTCCAAGCCAGGACCAGCTTCATGGATGTGGGATATGAGTGGTTGCATAGGTTGGTACTTAGAAGTGTCCCACTCTAGATTTCATGCTCTGTTGTTGCTGTCTTGTAATTCTTGAGCATTTTTTAACAAATGGCCTTACATTTTACTTTGCACTGTGTCCCGCAGATTATGTAAATTACATAACAAGTCCTACTCTAATATCTTATTATGCAATACTCTACATACTACTATAGTTTAATTCTCCCCAAGATCTAACCAAGTGTTCCTACATCGAGGCTCACAGGGACCCAGATATGACTGGAGTGGGCCAGGGAGCTAGGAGTGAGTGTAGGTCTGTGGTAAACAGGAAAACACGCCTTTTCCATAGGGGCAATTGGGAGTTGGCTGGCTAACTGTCATGTGGGAATGTGGGCCCAGTGTCGCCAGAACTTCCCCCAAAAGAGCAAACTAGAGACTCGCCTTTTATTTTCAAATGTGAAGTCATCATATTTTAAAATCTTGACTCAATTAGAAAAAAGTATCCTCTGTGTGGGCCAAATAAAACATATCTGCTCCACCCTACCATGGCCAGTGGTTTGTGATCTCTGCCCTAGAGCTTCAAAAACAAAAGCATGCTTCTTAGTTTCCCCATTTGCTTCTCATTCAACCTGACCATTTGTTATCCAGCACCTGCTCCGTCCTCTGTACTGAACTGGGAGGTGCAGAACAGTCCTGCTATGAAACAATGGAAGTGTGTGGTGGTGGGGAACAGGTAAGAGACTTGCAAGATTTTCCTTCTCTCCTTTGGGTTGGAGGAGCTCCAGTAAGCTAAAGGAAGAGCAGCAAAGCACATAGCAGAGAGGTAGAACACACGACACTAAAATAAGGCACCTATGACCTGCTGGATGAGGTTCCAAAAGTGTTCTCAACAATATCCCATCACTGTGATATTATATATAATTTTAAAAATACCTTAGTCTTCTGATTCTGGGAAGATGGCTTAGTTATTTTTGCCTCTTCCTTTCACTAACTACAATTAAGAACTCTGGATATTATACAGGAAACTAATGTAAGAAATCTCAAAAAGGTAGAAGGGAAAGTAGACCAGCTACAATTGCAATATCTGAAGAGTAGGATAGTAGTGAGTTCCCTGTTCGGTTGGTTGCTTAATTATTATCTTTTTTTTTACTTCATATATTGTAGACTGGGCACTGGGAAAGTTGGCAACTCCAAAACATCAATGGGCTCAGATAAAAAACAGTCCCCCAAAAGATGTGCTTTCTCTCCCCAGAAAATAAGGAGAGATGTCTAATGAAAGAAAACCTTAAACAAATAAAAGCTCTACTGGAGAGGTTCTGCAAGGAGCCAAAGATTAAGAGACAGGAAGGGCAAGAGGGCTGGGTATCACTGCCTGACTGGTTAAATCTCCTGGAACGGATGAGATGGCTGGGGAGAAGAGAAGAATGCTAAATGAAGGCCAAAGACAGAAATTTGGGGAGGCCTAGGCATTATCCTTTGGTTTAATAGAAGAAGTTGGGAACAATGAAAAAGTACAATGCATTGTAACCCTCCCTAGAGATTCTTGGGTACTTTTTGTATTTTTTTCAAAATTCTAAAGACAATTCTATTCTAAAGTGTATTAAGTGTCGAAAACTTTAAAGGATGAGAGGAAAAGAACTGACAAGGATTCACCATAAGTAGGAAAATGTTTTGGAAGAGTGCATTCAGGAAACCTATAAAAGAGCAATTCATGGATGGGAGAGTGATCAACAGTACCCATGACTGGATAGCAAGAGGTTCTTTCTTGAGCAATGAAACAATAATTCGGGACTGGGGCTGGGTTTTAAGATTTCCTAAATATTGTAGAAAACTCACAGAAATCACATCGATAAATAAATATAGTTATCTTATTTTGTAGACTGAAAAAGAGCAGTTCAAAGGAATAAGAGAGTAAAGAAAAACCTTAAACTAACTTTAGAACTGCCTCAACATCACCCCTGATTTTATTGAAGACAATAAATGTCTATAAAATCAATCTGTTTTAAAAATATAAAATGCTGTCAGAAGACAAGTATCAGGGGTGCAATTCAAATATAATTGACCTAAGACATATAAATTATAAAATTTTAGGAAATGCCAGAATCGTTACTCAATGTTTACTATGGTATATAATTTTTTTCTTATAATTTTATTTTATGCCTTATTTGTTCTATAACTACCTACTAATTTCTTTTTAAATATATAATTTTTTGAATTGGCATCTTTTGAAATTACAATATAAAATCATCTTTATTTTATAATGAAAATAGTAATATGTGCATTTAATGGTCTAATAGTAAATATTTTCACGTTTTTTAACTTGATCCTGTCAATAGTCCTCTAGTGTACACAGAATTACTATTATGCAGAAGAGGAAATGGAAGTCCTTAGAAATTAGGTGGTTTGCTCAAGGACCTCCAACTTCTGTTAGCAGTCAGAATTCATACTTGAGATGTCTGATCCTTACAATTTTCCATAGTACCTTTGTTTTGTCAGTCTATCAGCATTTCTGATCAATCTTCATGAAAAACTATACCTATGTGTTTCAGAGACTGTGCCAGGGGCAAGCTCTGGTTTGTGAGAAATAATGGGGAAAGAGGGAAAGGGGCATCAGTTGTTCTATTGACACAGTTAAGAGAGAGGAAAAAACCTTGCCAATGGATTCCATGGCAACAGAAACGAACTCTAACCTTCCTCCCAAAGCTAGAGATTTTAAAGTTAAAATTTTTAAAAAGGTTACCATGATTTTTACTCAAATGTCCATGATGGTGAGGTTGTCTCGAAAGGAGACTATACTTAGTTTTCCTACTTTGTAGAAGTAGTCATTGAAACAAAGAAAGCAGCATTAAAAATCATAATTTTATTTTTGCAATGATTATGACTGAAAAATGCAGTAATTCATGAGCAAACATACAAGAAAAAGTCACAGAAGCTTATAAAATGGTTTTCTCTCAAACAGAGAAATTAAATCTTGCTTTTCTGAATGGCTGATATCAACCAGCTAAAATACTCTTATAAAGAGCAACTTTATAACACCTATTAGGAACATTATTTTACTAATACACTTCAGAAACAAATCAGTAATCTTTGGGGAAGATAGCAACATTGATTCCTGGGTCATTGTCATCATCAATTTCAGGTTCTTTATCATTTTCTTCAGGGATACATTTGCCACGTAGTTTTTCTGGGTTTCTCTTTTTCTTAGGAGTACAGAATGGGTTATTTTTCTCTTTGATCTTGGTATGTGAGTTAGTTGTTTCTCTCTCCAAAGCAAGCTGTAGACAGTTGTAAAACCTGTAAAGAATTAAAGTACTACTATTATATCTATATAGTCTGAAAGTGAATGATGAAAGCACACATAGATTTTGTAAATTACACAAATTTGACAATGTCCTAGGTTAGCTTTATAAATATTAAGTAAATCAAAGAAAAAAATATGCTTCCTGCTTTTATCACTGTTTAATTAGGGGAAAAAAATGCTTTCAGTTCTTTAAGAACAATTCTAAAAATTGGAATGGAATCATCCATCTCTCAACACCCTCTATCCAACCTCAATTTCCATTCTATTCTGAATGTAGGAATCAAGCAAAGGCGGTTAGGAACCCTGAATATTATTATTTTATTTTAAAAAATCATACATGTAAGAAGATCACTTTAGAGTTTGAACACCTTTACATAGATATACCGCTATTAATATTTTTTCTTTCCAATTTATTAATGTAGTCTGTATTCATGTATTTAAAGACATAAAACTGTTGCATTTTTACACAATTATATTACATATAAAGTTTTACATTGCTTTTTCAAATTTAACGTTTATTGAGAACATTTTCCATTTCATCAAATGAACTACAAAATACTTTTTAATAATAGTATAACATCATGCTATCCAGATATGCCTTTATTTTCAAATTTTTCCTAACACAAACAACAATGTAAAAACCTTTTGGAAAATGATTTGATCCAAGTTTCTATCCATTACTTAGAATAGATACCTAAATAATCACATTGTTAAAGGGTATGCACATTTTAAGGCACTTGATAAAATACTGTCTGTTTTCCAGATGGATGGTCAAAAACATATGCTTCTAATAGCAGTACTTGAGACAGGCCACTTCACTCACAGATTAAATATTACCATCAAAGAACATGCCTTACTTTAATGATAGATTAATATGGTATCTCATTATTTTAATTTTCATCTCTGTTTATTAGTGACATTATTACATTTGTTTATTAGTTATTTGAACATTTTTAGACAAATTGTTCTTTTATTTTCCATTGGAGTTTTAGTGTTACATTTTTGAGTAAATCACTGAGTTTTGATTTCCTCATTTATAAAACTGGATAATATCATGTGCCTAGCAGCGTTGTCAGAAGATCACAGATGAGACAGGTAAGTATCTAGCACAGTGCCTGGCACAGAGTTTTTAATAATGACTATTTTTAAATAATATAGATGTCATGAAACGTCTATCTTGTTTTCTGTTATATTCTTAGCATGCAGTACAGGGTTGGCAAACTCAATGACAAAGTGCTGGAAAAAAATGAATGAATAACTACTGAATAAAAAAGGTAGATGTATATTATCCTAGGTTCCCAATTAGAATGATCTGGAAGTTGGAAATTCCCATGCCATTGTAGTGATCCCATTTTACTCATGTATTCTATTATAACGGGATTACAACTGGAAAATTTTGACTATAGAATATATTATTGTATTGATCAATTTTCTTTTCTTTAATTTAAGGAACAGGCAAGATTCTACTTGGACAAACTCTAAAGCCCAAATCGATCCAAAAATTCCCAAATGCTCCACACAACTATAATAAATGACAAGATTACTATATGTCCTGTCCCTGTTTTAGGAACACATGCACTCACCACTGTATACTCTGATATCCAGTACTATGCATGGTATATGATAGGTACTCAATAAATATTTCTTCAATGACCAAGTCAATCTCAAAGAAGGAGGTGTAGTTAAAGGAGAAAGACAGAAATATTGACAAATAACATTTTGGGGCCTTGTCCCACAGTAACTAATTTTTATTTAATACACTATTTATATGCAACTGAAACTCCTCCAATCATCATTTCCCCTCCTCCTCCCAAGTGCAGACTGCTTATCTTTCTTGTTTTTTTAAGGTCAGTTAGAGAACCAATTAAAATAAAAAGCTAAAAATTTGGCTTCTGAATTAGGAACACGTTCTTGAGGAAATCATTCAAAAATACAAAAACAAAAACAAAAAACAGTTCTGATGTGGTATGTATTTGAATTTTAACCATTTAAGCAATAGCATTTTACTTAAAAACAACATAGGTCTGTGGTAGGCCCGTGGCAGGTACTGAAAACACAGGTGAGAGATATATGTGGTCTGTGGTTACATCTCAAGGAGCCCTTGGATCATCAGGAGCTGCAGAGTTGTAAGGCCACATTCAATATGCCATGAGAAAGATAAGATGAAGTAGGAGCACCTGGAAGCACACTGCTCCAACTGTATATGGGATATTACACATTAGAAGCCACAGTCCAGGGGCAGAATCCTGGAGAACAATGTTTAACTAAATGGTATTTAAAAAAAAAAAAAGAGAGAGAGAGAGAGAGAAATCCACAGGGAAGCTAAGAAGCACCAAAAGCAGAAAGGAAAGCAGCAAAGTGATGTAACAGAAATTCTTCCTCCTCTTATCCTTTAGGTAAATCAAGCCATTCATGGATACCCATTCATGGCTTAGGTATTGCCACCCCTTTTTCTTTACCTGTACTCTGGTTTTCTACCTATCATGCAATTCCCGCTTCTCTACGGCTCCTCATATAAAAATCCTAAACTTTAAGGCCTACCTCACTGATTTCTCCCATAAGGTTTTCTTTGATTACGCTTTTCTGCACAAATGAATTTAACTGTTTCTCTTTTGAAATCCTAGAGTATTCTATGCATTTATTGGGGTACTTGCCACTTTCCAGGTTGAATAGTTTTTTGTGTGCATTCATGAACTCATAATTATGCTACTTATGCTACTTATATAGGCTGTCCAAGCAGGATCCATTTTGGATTCTTCTCTGAATTTCAGTGCCTAGCAGTTCTTCAAATTTTATAGTTCTGTGTGTAATACTTGTTGGAAAAAACTAATACTTATTTATCCTCACCCAATCTATCGCCTTTATGATGGGATAAAGTCTACTCTGGAAATACCTTGTATACTTGCTGTCAAGAACCAAATACATCTACCTGGAAGAGACTGAGAACAGAGCTAGGCTGGGATACCCAAAAAGTTCACATGGAAGAATTGGAGAGCAATTGTGATTTTTAAAAAAAAGGATGGCCCAATTTCATCAGCCCATTACTCAGTCATTTACTTATCAATATTAAAAATCAACCATTGGTTAACCCAAAATAACCCAAATGCAAGAACTAAAACTATAAAACTCTGGGAAAAATAGGGGGAAAGCTTTATGACACTGAATCTGGAAATGATTTCTTGAGTATGAGACTAAAATCACAGGCAACAAAAGAAAAAATACATACACTGGATTTCATAAAAATGTATAACTTTTATACACTAAAGAATACTATCAAGAAAGTGAAAAACTGAAACAGTAGTTGGAAAAAAAAGTGAAAAGGCAACTCAAAAAAGTGAGTAAAATATGTGCAAATCATATATCTGATAACAGACTAATAATATCCAGAACAGATAAAGAACTCCAATGACGCAACAACAAAAAACCAAACAACTGTTTAAAAAAGGCAAAGGACTTGAATAGATATTTCTCCAAAGATAGACAGATGGTCAATAAACACATGAAATGATGCTAAGCATCAATAATTACTAGGGAAATGCAAAGCAAGACTATATGAGATACCACTTCACATTCACCCTACTATGATTACTATTATTTAAATATCAGAAAATAAAAAAATATCAGCCAAGATACGGTTTCAATTTCTCATTAATGGTGGTAATGTAAAATGGCACAGCTGCTATCATAAACAGTATTGGGGATCTTAAAAACATGTCAAATTACCATGACTGGGAATTGCATTCTGGGTATATACCCAAAAGAATTGAAAGCAGGGACTTATACAGATATCTGGACACTGATGTTCAGAGTACCATAGCATTATTCACAATAGCTAAAGGTGGAAACAGTCCAAATGTTCACGACTGATAAATGGATTAACAATATGCAGTCTATTAATACAATGAAGTATTATCACCTTAAACAGAAGTAAAATTCTGATATGTGCTACAGCATAAAGACATGAAGACATTACATCATGAAGACATTAGCTAAGTGAAACAAGCCAGACATTAAAAAAAAAAAAGGACAAATATTCTATGATCTCAATTATATGAAGTACCTACGATAGTCAAATTCAGGGCCAGAAAACAGATTAGTATTTACTAGGGGCTGGGAGTTTGCAGAATTGGGAGTTATTGTTTAAGTGGTACAAAGTTTCTATTTAGGATGATGAAAAAGTTCTAGAAATGGATAGTGACAACGGTTGCATACAATGTGAATGTACTTAATGCCACTGGATAAAATTGTAAATTTCATGTTATACATATCTTACCACAGTTAAAAGAGTTAAAAAAAACCAACCACTGGAAGTAGATTCAATTACTCTTTTAGATTTCTTTATTCTTAACAATATTATATGCCAATATATTTAGCTCTTTTATTCTATGTTTTAGCTAACATTTTCTTATTATATAGTTGATGAAAAGGAGAGCATGGTTAATTTCATTCTACTTATAGCCAAATGGTGGTTTCATCTGATCCATGCCCTGACCTCTTATTAACAGACACAAAGAAAGCCTTCCTCTTGTAGTTAGTAAAAAGATCTTCAGGCTTCCTATGTCTCACCTGGAAATCATTATGTATGAAATTATCATACTGTGTCTGGTGTTAGTCCCTGTCTCTCCCAGTCTCCAAATCGGCAGTTTGCTGCAACTTGCAGGCCTGTCTTGCCCAGCTCCAGAAACCACAGGAAGTCAGCTGTTCCTGCTGGATAAATCTCTTCCCACTGACAAGGGGCTTGGGACTTTTTTTTTTTTTTTTTAAACAAATAAGATCTTTTTCTATTAAATATTATAGTAGAAAAAAATATTTTCTATTAACTTTGATCTCTATGTTTCCAGAATATCTCTTGCTGCTGAAGTGTTACACATTTTATATATTAGTATATTTTTGAGTTTTTGCAATTCTCTTAGAGATATCTGAGTTGCAAAACTGGTCCTATGACAAAACATTTTTAGTATTCCCCATTGATTGCCTAACTCATCACCTCCAGTGTTTATTATTTCTTCTCTTTTCAACATCAGAAGAGTAACTCTTCTTCTGCATTTGGTTGAATGTACAGCTGTTCCCAAGGGAGCTCCCTAATTTGTTCACACTTTTTGAATTCACATGTAATCTTCTAATCAGTATCTTAAGACACTTTTACCCTTCTTTAATTTTTCCCTGATTTTATATGATGAGCATGGCTCTCTTGATAGCAGCATGCATACTATAATCTCAAAACATTTTTGAGTCAATGGATTTAAAGCATAATTTGATTTTATAGTTGGTGAACGTGGCTCAATTAACTTCACCAGGTGTATAGTTAGTTGATCTTGAGCTATATTTATCATCTTGTTGAAATTCAAGTAAGGAAACAGAGAAAACTGATTTGCTACCTCCTACATTTTAACAAACAGTCTCACCAGATTACTATCTATCAAATGTAGTAAACTTTTGGAATGGTACCAATAAGTATCTACATATATCTCAAACCTGTATTCTAGTGGAGTGGGGAACTATTCTTCTGTAGATTAGCTGAAATCATCACTTGAGTTAGAATACTTGCTCTTTGTGGCCAGGTTTTTATGGTCAGATTTTCTCTGCCAGGGTTCAGTTAGAAAATTAAGTCCTAATACTCTAAGACATCACTGTATGTAATGAATCAACTTCTCTCAGTATGTCTAAAATAGTACTTGATACATATCATACCTGGGAGAATTGAGAAACAATCTCTTGATTAATTTATGAATTCTATGGTTCAAATGAGGATCCCCAATTGAGAAAGTCTGGATGGTGGTACTGATGTGGTTACTCTCCATGAGCTAATGAAGAATAAGGGCTATCCTATTCTGAGAGAGTCCATCACATGACAGGGAGGCCAGCCATGTGCACATGTGATCAAATGAATTCTAACAATTGTTCTTTAAGGTACGTACTTCTCTCAAATTACAGATTAAAAAAAAAAACCTCTTTCACTGGGTTACAATGCTACCATTGTCACTTCTAGTCTCAGCTATTTCAGAAAAGTTCTAGATATTAAAGAATTTTAATCAGGCAAGTTAAGCAATAGGATTCCTCTCGACTTCACAGAAATGATTCTAATTATGATGTGGAGAATCACTGGCAAAGAGACATACTAGAAAATGTTGAGGAAAAAAGTTAAAATAAGAATTTCACTTGTCAGAAAGTGAAGTTAAAGAACAAAAGTATATAAGATGTGAATAGACAGCTGTACTCCTTCCTGGCTGTATAATTATGGCAATTCTAGATTGCATCTGTGACAAGAGTAGGGAATTAAACTGGCTAGAGGTGTAAAAAACTTGTCAAACAAAAAACCCAGGCTATACTCCTCAGAGGGAGATTCCAGGTAATCTCTGGTGGGTCACAAGCAGGGCAAGTGAGCGCATCTTTCCCGGCTGCCTTAACTATCAGTTATGGTTCCTGTTGCTAGTGGGCTCTTTCCTAAATGATTACAGTTCTCTCCTTAATGCCTGTTTCTGGTGGTCACATGTTCAGCTGCCTTTATGTTCCATTTGGTTCCTAATCTATTCTGACCTATTCTCATCTATTACTTTGATTGTCTTTTAATTATTTATGATAAGGCTAGACATAGTCAAGCAGTTGAGATTATAAAAACTTGAGATATAATGATGGTGTGAATTAATATTTTCAAGGATGACCTAGGCATATTAATAATACCATAAAAATATCTAATTAGTATACCTTTCAATTCTTTTCTTGTTTTCCTCCATTTTCTGGTTTGCTATATTTAACAGGAATTCAATATATTCTTCTGTCACCATCAATTTTCCCTTATGGCTTAATGGAACTTCTAAACCATGTGTACTCCGGACAGCCTAGGGGGAAAAACAATTGAGATATGAAGACTTTATAATCTCTATACAATGAAGATAACTAAAGAAAAGTCCCAATCAGGCCTTAACTAAAGAAAAGTCCCAGTCAGGCCTTAGTTTGAACATAGCTTAGTTCCATTTCAGCATGTAAGTCTTTGGTATAAATTAGCTGAACACAGTTGAACCAAAGAAGATTAAATAGATTTTCCAATCATATACAGTCATTTCTAAAGAAAGCTTTCTACATATTATCTTTCAGAGAAGCAGATACTATCAAAGAATCCAATAACTTTGAACAGTTTCAGTCTAACTATGGCTTAGAAAGCTGCTTTCCTAATGCCTTAGCGTTGCCAATCTTAGTAACCCTGCTGATGAAACAGTTCACATATTCTAAGTAGATCCTAACACCGGAGAGATGTTAAGAAAAACAGCAACAAAAACTATTACGAGGAGTAAAATTCATTTAATGACTCTTTACTGAACATCTGTACTATTCCAGGCCTCCCATAAGGTGAGAAGAGACCAGAGGATTTGAGTCTTCTAAGGACTCACACCTTAGAATAGAAAATAGTAAGTGAACAAAGAATTGCCAGGCAACTTAAGCAGTATGATAAAGAAACATGTATGCACACATACGAGCTCACACACACAATGCTAGCAAAAAGGTAGAAGAGGAACCACTAATTAAGGCTGAGGACTCAGCTTTATGGAAAAGGGTAAGTGCAATTGCACCAGACATAGAAAAGGGGAAGGGGGTGTTCCAGTCAGAGGAAGAACTTTTCTGTAGGCACTGAGCCATGGGAGAGCCTAAAGCCTTTGGGAAACATCTAATAGCTCCATATGGCTGGAGTATAAGTGTGCTGGAAGAAGATGAGCAAAAATACACAGACATAAGATGACCTGAATATCAGAGAAAATATCTGGAGACCCTGATTTTTTTAGAAGGGGGATTTTGACAGTGTTGGTTGCAGGGACTAGGACAAAACCTGGAATAGGAAAGCCAGTCAAAAGACAAATGTAAAAAGACTGAGGTGAGGAATAATGAGGGCTGAAGCCAGGGCAGAGGGCCTGGGGTGGAGAAATGAGAGGGAGAAGTAACAGGACTCCTAACTAATTAGATACAGAAGACAAAGGAGAGAAAGTGGGAAAATGGCTGTGTGGAGTCAGGTGAGGACACAAACCAGTACTGAGGGCTTTGATTTTCTATTTATTCAGGCTTTGCAGGTGTTTTCTTTCATGGGCCTACCCTATTTGGGAAATAGGCTATTTGTTAAAAATAGATTTTAAAAACTCTAGGGAGCTAGAATAGAGGATAATCTGAAACAATTCAAAAACAAACAAGACATCCCATGCCAAACAGTGAATACCACAGTAGATCAAAATTGGGCAAAATAACTATGGGTTGGCTTGGCCATGAAAAGATAGAAAATGTGGGACTAAGGGCTTTAAAGATCATCTAGCCAGGGGCCAGCAAATATGTTCTGTGAAATGACAGGGAGTAAATATTTTTGACTTTGTGGGCCATTCAGTATCTGTCACAATTACTCAATTCTGTTGCTGTGGCACAAAAGCAACTTTGACCAATAATTAATCCATAAACATAGTGGAATCTGGCTCCCTGTGGACTAGATTTGGCCCTAGTTCAGTAGTTCAATGAAGCTCTGACAAAACTGAGAAAATTCAAATGCTGAGGGATTAAGTGAGTTTGCATGAGTTCATGTGGCATAACTGGGGCCCAGTGGTATCAACAGAGAGGACTTTAGACTCCTCTGTGGTTCTTGTCATTATACCATGGTACTTATTAAAGCAGATCTTGACTGCTCAGGATGAGAACAGAAATCAAGCTTAAAGTAAGCAAAGAGAATTATAACATAAGACCTCAAATGTAAATCTAAACTCTGAAATTTGCCATTTAGAACAGAATATGTTCCTGAATAAAATGGCAATAAAATTTGTACTAAAAAACTGCTTTGTGCCAAAATGCATCTTACCAACATAATTTTTCCTCTCTTTCCCACCGTAATGCCAGAGTTTCTGAAGCCAGAATCAATTGCCACTGAATGCTGTAAGAAAATAAAACTTGTTAAATTCTGACACTCTAGCTAATCGGATCATCTATTCAGTTGCATAAGTGACAGAAACATAAATGACCCCAAAACTTATTAAGGTTATTTGGCTACATGGACTACGCTTACAAGTCCTAAGAGCATTCTTATTAGATATACCAGAATATCAATTTTGGAAGTGTCATTGAAAGAATAAAACTAGAATTCAATAAAATAGAGACATTTGGCTAGTAATTGTTTATATAAAGCAGAAAATCACATACACACACACACACACACACACACATCAATCCTTCCTATAACCATGTCGTTTAAAAGTAAATAAAAAATTCTTTTAAATGAGTTAAATGTTTTCTCTAAGTAAAAACAGATTATCTCAGTTTCATTTCTAAAAAAAACTTTGTTGAAATAATATGAGTAAAGCATATAAAGCACAAAAATTTTGATCTTGTGGGTTGACTAAGTTACTTTATCAGTCTCTAAATGTTTCTGTATGGGGCCCTTGGGACTAAATGTGGGCCTCTTCTTTACTCCAGCTCAGGAGTTTAATCAGGAATGATTTTGTCCCCTGGGGTAAGTTTGACAGGGTCTGAAGACACTGTTGCTCCTCTGAGTTCCAAAATTCTACCCAAAAGCCAATTTGAAATTTTGATGTGTTATTATGGACTGAATTGTGTTCATAGAGTTTAAAATTCATATGCTGAAGCCCAAGTTCCCATTGTGACGAGATTTGGAGATAGGGCCTTTAAGTTGTTAATTCAGGTACAAATTTAATAGGACTAGTGTCCTAATTTAATAGGACTGGTGTCCATACCAGGAGAGACATGCCAGTGGTATACACTCACAAAGAAAAGGTTATGAGAGGTAATAGGGGGAAGGTGGCCATCTACTAGCCAAGGAGAAAGGCCTCAAGAGAAACCAATCCTGCAGGCACCTTGATATTTTTACTTTCAGCATTCAGAAATAAATTTTCTTTGTTCTAAGTCACCCAGTCTAATATTTTATTATAGCAGCCTAACAGACAAGTATCTGCATCTAAAACCAGTATCTCAAAGACATTTCAAGTAATTTTTGATTCCCACCCTAACCCACCCTCCCAGGCAACCTCAATAGTTGATTCACTAAAGTATATTTGGAATGTATCTTTTTCCCCTATTTCAGTTCTGTCATTTTAGGCAAGCCACCACCATTTCCCACTTTGATCAATGTGACCAACTGCTAATTTGTTGGAACAGATCTGAGGTTTCAGAACAAATCTCATCAAGCCAGAAAACAATCCAAACCCTTTCTACAAGGCCCTAAGTGACTGGTCCTAGTCTACCTCTCACCTTCTCTTGGTATGCTCTCCCCTTTAGACTTCCTGTTCTTCCTGTTCTGTGAATACATCATGCTCTTTTTTGCTCCTGAAATTTGTAACTATATACTTTAATCTGCTTGGAATATTCATTTACCAGTTAGAGGCTTAGTTCTTTCTGTTCCTTCTAAATCTTAGCTTAAAGAAACCTCTTCAGAGAAGCCTGTGCTAAAGGCCATTCTTTTTATAAACTATTCTCTATCACCAGCCTGTTTTTTCTTTCTGAGGACATTTTGCACCTTGCTGTTACTTTCTTTATTTGCCTGTTCAGGATTTTTTGTTTGTTTGTTTTGTTTTTTGCTATCCCCTCCTCCTTGAGGGAGGAGCCAATGGTCTCTAATCATGTGCCCGACACACTGGGACTCAATGCATTATTGCTAAATAAATGCTTACAACACCATTTAATTTTATATATAAACATATAAAAGGTATAAAAATGAATAGGGAGATGAAACACTTCTGTGTAGCACAACTGAAAAGACGTTTACCTAATACTCAATTAAATGATGAGAAAAATGAAATATTCTTTAGGATGATTTTTAATGTAGTTCCATGGTGTTTTGTCTAAGAACTCAGGAAGCAAAACCAAAAGATACAATGTTGAAGTAAAAATTATAAATAGAAAGGTTAAGGAAGAAAACAGGAAGAACAATTTAGATATTATATTTTGCAAGTGATTATTATGTACTCTTTTTAATAAGAAATAAATAGACTGATCAGATAGATAAATAAATTAATAAACAGTTAAATAAACTACCATCATTATATTTTTATAGGAAGCTGAATGTTTAAAATTCAATCTACCCAGACTTCTAAATTAATTTAAAAGTCTTACCAGCATCTGTGCATCCTGCAACTGCCGACACTGCACATGAAGAACAAATGGTTCAAATTTGAAAACGGCATCACCGTTTGCTTTCTTCAGAGCTACCATCTACATCAATAAAAAGTGATAACATCAGACTCAACTATAGGATCAATAGGTAACACTTTATCTCACATGTAACTTTAATTTTTCCTAGAAATTTTCAGACAAACTCTGCATACTTTGTTTGCAATAACTTTTCATCTGCTTTTTTAATTCTTTCAGCAAAAATTGATTAAATTGCTTATTTTCTGTAAAGTCTCAATTTCCAATTCTCCCATAAACGTTAAAGTAGTAGCTTACTTTATTGAATTCCACAACAGACTTTTTTTTTCTTTTTTAAAAAATGTGATATATGAAAGCTGTGCTACAAGAACTATTTAAATTTGTTTAGATTGAGACAGGACCATATGTGTTCTAAGAGAAGAGTCCAAGCAAATTTGACATCTCCCAATAACTCTGCTTCATATAGAATGTGCTAGTGAACTCACAATTGTATTGCACACATACACAAAATTCAGAGCAAATCCAATATATTCCAGTTCTCTCTGTATTGGGCACAAGTAAACTTTTCTTTCTTGGAATTGCTTAGTTACATATTGTATCAGTGGCCCTCAGGCATGCTCAATTTTTTCTGGATTTCAGACCCCATGGGGCAAGGGTCAGGGTCCTTTTACTTTAGCACAAAGTGGGATATATGGCCAAAATGCCCTGGACAGCTGTGTTATAGATCTGTTAGCCATGGGGCATAATACATGGCAAGGAGTTGGATCTTATACTGTCTTTCTTCTCTTGCTGTAAGTAAACATTATACTACTTAAGTCTACTGTGTGTGTTGTCTGTTCTTAGCAACCTTAAATCATGCACTAGTCTCTTTCCTGTGTGGTACCTACCTGCCTTTTGACCTTGGCTGCACTTGTGTTACAGTCTATCCTGCAGCACAGCCTGACCACTTAGTGAAACATGTAATACTATGTCTGAGCTAGAATTTATACAAGAGAGTTATTATGTCTGTCTGTCAAGCATTCCTAGGTAGCACCCTCCCTCGTTTTCACCATTTGATTCTGGTATGACTGTCAATCATGACCCTGTCATTCATTACTCTCCCTACCATATCAAAGATGTCAAATGTTTATGTTTGATCAAGGACGTATCATTCCACTAGCAAAAATAAAATTGAGCTAAAAGGGAGAACACAGGACAACTCAAGAGTACTTTTCTAGGACTAACATACAAATTTTAGGAAAAGAAAGTTTTTTTCTGCTGGGGTTGCTGGCAGCTCTCATTTCTGCCACAAAGACCATCTGCAGCAGAAAAGATATGGACAAACATGCAGAGAACCAGTACCAAAAAATGAAGACAGAGGGAGTGTCCTGAAGGTAATATTTGAGTACCTGGCCCAACAGTACCTGATTCCATCTTCACCTCTGTCCTTTCTGGATAAATAGATTGTGATTTCTGCATAAGATGGAATTGGATTTCTAAATTCTCTGGATATGAAAAGTTCCCGACTAATACTAACTTATATGAACTCATCTAAACACTTCAATTTAGGGAACTAACTGAGCAGATTTAAAGATTTTCCAAAAGCAATCCTAGTAAGAAATGTATAATTTATTTACATCAGTGAAGCCAGTAATGCAGGGTCAGGGCTAATACCCTTCTCCTTCTACAATTTGTTCCAGGTTACACAATTATTAACCAGCAGAATTGAAAAATTTGGATCTAACCTGTCCAGCATCCATAAACTTTCTATTATGTCCAAAAGATTGTTTTATTGAGCCACAGGAAGTAATGCTAGCATACATATTTATACTTCTATACTTTTATCTCTTAGGACTCAAAAAAGCCATTATAATGAAAGCTTTCTAATCTTCAGCCATTATAATTACGCACATAAATCACCTTGAAAGTTATGTTCTTTTCATATGTATTTAAAGTAACTGTGAATTAAAGTTTTTCTAAATTTGTATATAAGAACTTACCACATCATCTTTTATGCAAGGTATGTGTGTAACTAGTAGCCAGCAACAGTTTTGTTTCTGAACCCCCAAACCATTTATATCCTAAAATAACAAAAAACAGAAATTTAATCGTAAAATATTTATAAAAATAATAAGTATACTGTGTAGTATATTAAGGGCTTTCTTAAGTTAATAATTTGTAAATAATTACTGAAAACAATTCAATGTGTTTTTGGGTAAAGTTAGCCATAAACAAAAATGAACCCAAATAATTTGACCTATGATTTGAAAGGTAAAGGTACTTAATAATTCTCTGAAACATTTTTTGTGAGAAAAGGATTACAATCAGTTTCCATAACAGCATCTGAGATGTGTGATCTTATTTGGCTAGCACTGTATTAACATTTTTTAAAAATTCCTTTTGCAGGATAGTGGTGCCTCAATAATACAAAAGACCTACCACTCTTTACTGATGCCTATGCTGTTCACATTTATAATATTTCCCTGGTCTCTATGGGCATAAATTTATTACTTCTGTAATAGACTTCATGTGCAGCCCAAAAGAGACGTAGGACTGAAATGTCAAAGTTTCAAGAAGGAACACATTTTAACAATGACATAAGAGGACAAACTTTTATTGCAAAATCCTATAAGGTATATACATATTCTACCCTTAAAACACTGCAAAGAAGAGATAGGAAACCACATACACAGAAATCACAGTACTTCTACAAAGTCACTATTTTTTCTTTTTAAAGAGAGAGAGAGAGAGAGAATTTTAATACTTATTTATTTTTTTAGTTTTCGGCGGACACATCTTTGTTTGTATGTGGTGCTGAGGATCGAACCCGGGCCATACATATGCCAGACGAGCGTGCTACCGCTTGAGCCACATCCCCAGCCCCAACAAAGTCAACTATTTTACAATGGGTCTACAGGAGATTGTTCTCTGGCCTTGAACCAGGAGGCAGTATATTCTGAATAACTGTTTTGTTTTCATTGTAAAACTTTATGTGTACAACCTTGTTCCGTACTGGCTGCTATAAATCTTCCCAGACAATGTACGATCCATCTTCACTAAGTTTACAGGATCTAATTGCATGATATGAGCACTAATACAATCTCTGATTTATGTTATCTGTATTTCCTTTATTCAGATTTCCCACTTTTCATTTTTTCTTGTTTCCTTTAGATAAGTTGCTCCAAACCCTTTCTAAAATAAGGCAGAGTAAAAATAAATATAATACACAAAATGGAAAGAGATTCACATAAAGCCTGAGCCAGTCCAGAAGCAGTCATTCCTTAAGTGAGTAGTGTGTATGTGTGTGTGTGTGTGTCTGTTTTTGGGTAAAAAGTGGAAGTTTGGGGAATCATGTCTCAGATTTGTAGAGATGGGGAAAACATTTCAGAAAGAAAAACATGAGTAAAGGCAAAATTGGTAAATACAAAATAATAGTTCGGTTTCTGGGATTAACTTAATATGAAGAGGCATTGTGGAAAACAGAGTTGAAAGGTAGAGATTTGTATTCTCTGATATAAAAAAGTGTGCAATAAAGTTTCAGCATAAATAAATGATAAAAATAATTCTGCTTTAAAAAAGTTTACCTAGCCAGGTATGGTGGCCCCAGACCTGTAATTCCAGCAGCTTGGGAGAATGAGGCAGGAGGATAGCCAAGTTCAAAGCAAATTAGCGAAGGCCCAAGCAACTTAGGGGGAATCCTGTCTTAAAAAAAAGAAAAAATACACACACACACACACACACACACACAGACACATATAAAACACGGTTTGGGGGAGAAAGGAAAACATTGGTTCAGTGACTTGTTTGGAAACTACTGCAAAAATCTAGGTGAGATAGAGTAATAGAAAGAGGGGATGAGAGAGGGTGTGTGGGCAAGAGTGTCAGTGTCTGCATGCAATGGAAGCAATATAAAAACCAACAGGCCTTGAAAACTTGGGAAAACAGCAAATGATCAGTCTATGCTGGACCTAAATAATGAGCCTATGAATATTCTATCTTAGATGCTCTGAATTCAATATTACTAATAAAATGAATACACAACCAAATTTTAAAGCACACAATATGGGTGCGTGATGCTAAATATTTCAAAAGAGTTCCCAGTTCCTTCACACAATTCCTTTAGAGCAGACACTCTTATTTTCCTCAGTTCACGAAACAGAAAGGAGCTGAGTTTAAATAGCTATCCTAAGGTCATATAGCCAATAATTCCAGAAACTGATTTGGATTCTAAGTAGCATCACTCCAAAGCCTGAGAGCTTGAACCTCCTACAATATACTCCCCCCACCCAATCCCTATTACAAAATTACCAGGGCTGTAATAATGCAGAGGGCCGCTAGGAGGCAGTGAGCTCCTTAAACCCGATGACGTTCAACCACGTAGGAGCAAGGATTTGGTAGACCCATTGAGTGAGGGCTCAGGCTTCAAACTCTCCAGGCCTGGAGAAAATCAAATTCTCTAACCCTTTCCACTCAACATAGTTTTCAGGCCATCATTTGTGGACTTGTTACAAATGCACAAAATCAAGCCCTACCCTAGACATACAGAACCAGAATCTGCTTTATTAAAAGACACCCCTCCACCCCGCGCTCCAGGAGATTCATACGCAAAACTGTCTTAGAAGCTCTGGTCTGATACACACATAAAGAAACCGAGACCACCCACCAGAGTAACACGGACTGGGTGTTCCATTGAGTGGGCACAGGGCTTCTAAAGTTGGGTACCAGAGGACAGGCGCTGGAAGGGCACAAAGAAGCCTCACCCCGTCTAGGAGGAGGATGCGGCCAGCGCAGGAGCTGGTGGTGAAAAACTGTTCTCGAGCGTTCAGGAGCTGCACAAGCTCGATCACATCTTCGTCCACACTGCCCTTCCGGCTGAGATCTGCTTTACTCAAACACTGTGCCTTCCATCTCTTGAATTCTGCGCTGCGATCCATGCGTGAGGAATTTAGAGTCCCGGCTCTCCACTTCGGCATTCATCGCTCCTCTCCCTGGAGGCAGCCATATTGAAGCGAACGGTGGCCGGAGATGACCAAACTTCCTTGTCGTGCCGCCCTCGGTAGATTCTCCGGCCCTCCCTGGCAAGTCAAGAGAAGCGCGCCGGCGAGGCGGAGCCTGCAAAAGTTGGAAACTGCCGACCCGCCCCCGTTGTTTTGTAGATTCTGAGGGCGCGCGGGCAAGTTTTAATCCCCACTCTAAAGGCGGTAAGTGGTTTTTAAAAGTCCTCTTAATTGTTCAGCCCGAGAATCCCCGCGACTCTCGTCCAAACTGAACGGTGCTGATTTTGTCTGCACTTTTCTCCTGCCTTGTTCCCTGACAATCAGTGCACCGGGAGCTCGACAGCGAAGCCGTTCCTCTCTAGAAGCCGCAAGTTTTCAGCTGAAAAATCAACTGGGGAGTTTTACCTTTTGGTCCTGGCCGTCTGGCCTGGTTTCCAGTAGGATCAACGTTTGGGATGCTGCACCGAGGGTCGCTGCTGCCCGCCCCCATCCTCCAGCTGGCCTGTCCCTGGGCGGGTGCTACCCTGGGGGACATCTGCAGCTGCGCGCGCCAGTCGGCACAGGCCCTCTGGCACTGCGCGGCTACAGGAGATTGCTCTCCCTAAATTCCCGCAGCTGTAGGTTTCTTAGCGCTCTTAGGGAAGTAAACCTGCTGTCAGGATTGCAGGCTGCCGTTTGGGAAGAAATATATAGTTTTATGTATAAATACATAGTTTTATGTAACCCTCACCTAGAATAATCTTCAAAAGGAAAAAAAAAATCCTATTAACACTTGGCTGTATATTTACAGTTTCAAGAGGAGACTCATCTTAGTGACTCGGGAAGGTTCATTAATGATTGAACCATTCAAAAGCTGAAGTCTGGATTCCTTGTCCACAGCTAATGAAAGTGGCAGTGTGAGTGCCATTGAAGCCACTGTGACTGTTTATTGCATTAGAGACTTCAGTAGCAGATCTCATCTCACACAGCTCTATCCCAACACTGGAGAGCAGCCTGCCCTATTCCATCCAAGACCTTGGAGGGGTTCTGAATTATTAACCGCCTCCCCACTTTACCTTTCCTTATCTAAATGGACCCAGAGATCTAGTGACAAGATTACACATCTGAAAAAAGAATTGCTGACAAACTCCCACCACCCTCCCCATCCCCATTTCTGGGATAAGAAAAGTAAGCAGTATATTTACATGAGTCATTCTTGATCAACAGCAACACGTTTTGTAATAATTGGATCTTTTTTAAGTTTTCACTTTTAATTTTTTTTTGCCAGAATTCTTACTTAATTTTCACCTCTGCTTTTGTCTCATAATGTGCCTTTATTCTGGCTTTATGAATTGCTGTACTTTAACTTTCATTTAAACCATGTGGAAACCAGCATAGCCTGAACACGACCAATGCTAGAAAGAGAATTTTAAGTTTTGTACATCCTAGACTTTTGAAGTATGATTGGCAACTAGTCAGAGGCAAAAATCAGAACCAAAAATTACACTGAGGTAGTCCAAATAATTTTTAAAAGTAGGCATTTGATAAATAGAAAGGCCTGTTTGAGGCACACTTTAATGAAAAAAACAGAAGCAGTGGAAAGCCATGCCTGTCCACTGTGAGTCCACAAATGATTTGCTCTGAATATTCTAAAACTTAGCGTATGCAAGGCTTGTGTAATGGTTAATTTGAATTTTCAACTTGATTGGATTAAGAGATGCTGAAGATTAAGAGGATTATGGGTATGCCAGTGAGGGTGTGTTTAGGAATGCTTGGCATGTGGGATAGGCACCTAAAATGGAGACCATTTCTAAGCATGGGCAGCACTGACCAATAGGATGATGGCTTGAATGGAATAAAAGTTGGAAGAGCAAGGAGGCAGCAGCAGATGCAAGCTCCATTCTTCTTGATCAGGTTCTTGATTGCTGCTGCAATTAACTGAGGCTATCAGTTTCTAGCTTCTTCACTCTTCCAAAGCTGATTCTCCAGAAGCCTTTGGTCTCTAACTAGGGTAGCACTATTGATCCCTCTTGTTCTGGGACTTTAGCCTCTTGGACTGCGAAGCTACTGGTTCTTCCAGCTCTCTAGCCTGCAGACGGCCATCAGGGACTATACAGCTTCTGGTCCTGTAAGCCAGCCTAATAAATCCGCCTTTTATAATTATACTTCCTGTTGATTCTGTCCCTCTAGAGAACCCTTGACTAACACAGCATGCCAGAAGAACTCTGCCTGGTTAGTTGCAGTTAATCTTCACAGGAGCCCCATGCTCCGGAATATTATCTCTATTTTCCAGATAAGGGAATTATTAATTTTCCTAATAGAATCATGTCTATTGTATTTCTGCTGAATTTCTTGACTTACAGGCATTTGAGAAATTTCAAACTAAGTAGATACTTAATCATAAAATATGTAATCCTACCTGAAGTTTAATTAAATTTTATATTTCTAACTCAGTCTCTCACACTGTCAACATTATGAAATTTATTTCTAGAAATTGAGGGTAATCTATGCCAAAATTTCTAAGGTTGAAGGTTAAAGGATTATATAATAAGGAAAAAGATCTGTAAAGTGTAGGACTTGGGTTCTAGCTTTGTTTCTGTGTGATCCTGGCCAAGTCTCTTAAGCTCCAGCAATGTTTTCTCATTCATAAAAATTATTTTTATGATTATTGATTTTATTTTTACTTCCACATAAAATGACACTTTTAACCACTGTTGTTTCTCTGTTGTGAAAATATTTTTATAGAGTTGAAAGACTCATGCTTTTTTAAAAAAAGTCAGATATTGTGGGAGTTTCAGAATTATCATAATTTGCTATCAATATGTCATATTATTTTATTTTTATTCTAATTTCTATTGACATAGTACCTGTATTATGAAGCAGATGAGGAGCCCATAGTTGATTTAAAAGGCAGAGACCAGATTGGAGCCTGACCAATCACAATGGCCAAGGCTCTGGGGAAATAAGATCAAGAGAAGCAGATCAGAAGAGACTGCTGTCAAGGTCATGCATCCCATCTCTGTATAAGCTCCTATGGAGGATGTGGTAGTACTGGGCAAAGCAGGTGGGTCTTCTAAATCCAGTATTAAGGATGAGTCTTCTGTCCTTTGTTCCTCCCTATTTAGCGGTTTCCAGAACATAGGGGAAACAATGTATGTTAGATATAAGGTACATATCCTATTTTAGAGCAATTTTGATTTTTATTATTACTACAGTTTTTTTTAAGCTAATGATCTCTGCTGATGGAAAGATGTGAGCACTTGAAAGAAACAAATAGTAAATAGGTCCATACTGAAAATGGAAAGTTATGCATCTTACATGGGGTGTATGAGAGAGAGTGAGAGTACAGAGTGCACAGGATCTGCAGGAGTAGGGCATTTTCTGTGTGTCCTTTGTATTTTCTGGGTTTAGTATAATACTTCACGTATATTTAATGTTCAAAAACTACTTGTCAAATAAATAAGAACCACTTATTGGTATTAAAATTTTGTTTAAATGATTATCTAGACTGGATTCTTTGGGGATAAGACCTTGTTTTCCTAACCAGGTTCTGTAAATGTTGTTATATTGAAGATGATGATAGAAAATAGAATGAAGTATATTTTTATGAATCAGAAAGAACTAATGCTATGTGCCATATCTACTGTGTAGTAAATCTGAGTGGAAACCCAGTTTTCAAATGAGGACACAAGCTCACAATGTTAACTGCCTTGCTCAAGCTATGAGGCTAGTAAATGATAGAGCTGGGATTCCAACCTAGGGCTATTGGACTCCAAACACACACACCTTCCATGGTACCATGTTGAAAACAACATTAGCAAACAAACAAACAAAAAAAAAAAAAGGATAGACAAAAGCTGTGTTCTTTTTTCTACCATTCTACCATGGGAAACTCTGATCTTTTTCTGTTTTATTTTGTACTCTTTTGTGTCTGTGAGGTACTGGGGATTGAACCCAGGAATATTCTATTGCTAAGCAACATCCTTTTATTTATTTTGACTTTTTTATTCAGAGTCTTGCTAAGTTGCTTAGGGGTACACTAAGTTGCTAAGGCCATCCTCAAGCCTGCAATCCTCCTGCCTCAGCCTCCTTCCTGAGTTGCTGGAATTACAAGTGTGTGCTACTATGCCAAGCTCTGCTTTCACTATCTTGTCTATGAAAAGTCCCAGTTTGAGTGAAAACCTGGAAAGAACTGTAGTGAGATTGCTGGGTACGACTGTTTACCTTTTCTGGGTCCTTTGGAGTGATCCATCTACCTGCAAAACTGTGTAGCTGCTGTGCTGTCTGTGCAGCTCTGTTTATACCCTGGGTCTGCATCTCCCCCTTTGGAAAATTTCATATTTTCCTTTGGAAATTTCACGTTTGCCTTTGTGCTAGGTGCTGTTTTATAACAGATCATTTGAACTAAGGATTTTAAAATGGTAAATTTCTTATTAATTATATCAATAACTTTCCATTAATAATACTACCAAAATGCTTTTGGCCCTCCTTCCCCCACTCCAAGCACACATGGAATGACACTTTGTAACCAATATAGGCCCTGGGCTGAGTAGTCCTGTGCTGAGCTCTGATAAAAGTCTGAATTCTTTGATCACAGGTCCTACTTTTTGCAGCTCTTTCAGATTGTAGTGTTTGTGTTTAAGGAGTATGATTATTGCAGAAGTTAGCAAAGATGTTCTAAGCAGTAGCATAATCTATAACAATATTTGATTTGCTTTACTTCAAGAAATTATAATAACTCACAACTAAATTTATGGAACTATAGTCAACACCTTTTCATTACATCTCTACAGGTACAGAGAATTTTCCAAAGTTACATGATTTTATATCCTCATGCTCTTTGCCTAAGAGTTTATTTTAACTCTCAACTTTCATTTTATTCTAATATTAACAGTGGTAAGACATAAAGGTTAGCTAAGCCCTTGTAATTTACAAAAGATTGTAAAAATTGCCTAGTGTTTTTTTAGTTTTTAATGTTTTTTCCCCTTTTGTTAAAATGATCTACATAAAGCCAAGTGCTTCAGTTTGATACATCTCAAAACTTAATGCTAAATGAAAAAGCAAATTGCATAATTAAGTACAAAACAACTTAAAGTTTGCAAAACAACCTAAAGTTACAAAATAGTAGCACAGATTGCTTACTACTGCACATGGGTGTGTTAGTGGTAGAATGTACTTGGGAATGATTAGTACTGGATTCATTAATGAAAGGTTCAGAAATGGTTTTAGGGATGAGCACGACAAGCTTCATGTTTTTAAAGATTTAGATTTTTAAAATGTTGAGGCTTGTTAAAGTTAGGTATGAAAGTGTTTAATTATATTCTCCATATTTGTCTATGCTTGACATATTTCATAATTTTATCAAAATGAAGTCTATTTATCTAATAAATCTTATATTATCTCCTAAAATTTTCAAGATGTTGCAACCCAAGCTTATACAAAAGAAAGCATAAGATATGGTATCATGTTGTCTATCCAGATGTTTCTGTTTGCATGTTTGATTACCTTGTTGAAAGCACTGAATCCCCACAGGAAGGCTTTGTAGCTGAAGGATTTGTAAGATGAAAGATTCTTAAACATGAAATGAGATCAGTGGTAAGCTCGTGACTTAAATTGTTGTTTGAAAAATTGTTTGATCTGCCCCCTCCAGGGTGGAGGTGGGGGAAGCCTAGTGATAGCCTAAATACAATATGACAATATTTTAATTTTTTTTTTAGTATCTAGGTCACCATGGCAACTGGACAGAAGTTGATGAGAGCTATTAGAGTTTTTGAATTTGGTGGACCAGAAGTACTGAAGCTGCAGTCCGATGTTGTAGTACCGGTTCCAAAAGAGCATCAGGTGGAAATAATACCCTCATTCAGGCAATGATTACACAGAATGTGAAACCCTAGCACATCAAGTTAGTGTTCAAAAGCAGCAGACTAACAATGATTTATAAAGACATTGAATTTGGACAAAGTTTACACTGGTTATATGCATGAACTCTGGCAAAATTAACATAGAGCTAAAAATTAGTGAAGTAAACATATGAAAAGAAATAACCTCTGGTTTTAAGAAAATTTTTGAAGTTGAGAATCAACTCACATAATGTAATAATTAGATTTTTCTGAATGGAGTCATAAGTAGTTTTGATACCTTTGTTTTAATCAAAAACTTCCTTGGTTTTTATTTTGCACATGATGGGGAAAAAAAATTCCTTCTGCATTCATACTTTTTCACTTAAGAATTAGGAGAGTTTAATTGTAAAGCTTAATCATCTCAAGTGACTTTAACAATATCCTTTTGATTCAAAATCATGTGTTTTTATTATTGTACCTTCCATAGCTCCCTAGTCTAATTTCCTTAGCAATCCTTAGAGAGTTTTCACAATTTGGCTTTAACCTACCTTTATAAATTTATTTCTTATCACTCCCTCAATAGACAGTGCTGTAACAACATCAAACTTTATTCATTTCCCCAAGAAGCCCTTTCATTCCTTCTGTCTTTGCATGTACTATTCCTTTTGTCTAAAATGATCATTTTCCTCCCATTCCTATAGAATCTCTACTCATCTTTTAAGACTCAATTCAAACACTGCTTCCTTCTTTAGGTTTTCCTTATTCCTATCGCAGAGTTCATCACTTTGTATTAAAGAAAACTTGGCTTCTATATTAGAAGTAACCTCAAAATCTTAATGTTTCAAAAATAGAAAATTATTTCCCACGTTTTAAAATGTTGGTGGGTAGTCCTCCAGCAGTGACTTAGGAGGACACAGGCGTCTGTGCTCATGGGGCTCCACCACCTTCAGCACCTGAGTTCTGAGGTTCCCAGGAAAGGATATAGAAGCACAGTGTGGATTGCCTAGGAAGGTTTTGATGGGCCAGGCCTGTAAGGGGTTTTCATCACTTCTGCTCACTGTCTGGCACTCAGGCCCCTCACTCCTCTTAACTGATAAGGAGGCTAGGAAATAATGTTTCCCATGTGCCTAGGAAAAGGAGGAAGTAGATTTGGTAAAATATAGGGTCTCTGCCACACATATCCTTAAATATTTCTTCTAGTGTTTTCCCAAAATCTTTTTAATATAGCACATAAACCACTCTGTTTTATTTTGTATTTACATATTGGTTCACAAAATTAGAATGTGAGCTGCTTGAGGGAAAGGATTAGTTTGTTTTGTTTTCTCCATTTTTATAGCCCCATAATCCATTTGGTTATAGCGTAACCTTAGACTAATGCCTAAATGCTCTGTGTAACTAAAATGCATTGTCATTTCAGGTTCTAATCAAAGTCCACGCTTGTGGTGTAAACCCAGTGGAGACATATATCCGCTCTGGTACTCATTTAATTAAGCCAACCTTACCCTACACACCTGGCACTGATGTGGCTGGGGTAATAGAGGCCACAGGAGATGAAGTATCTGCTTTCAAGGTATCACATTTTAAATTATTTCCATTTTGACTTACTTTAAAAAAAAACATTTTAGCATATCTTTAAAACATATCTGCATTTAAGACTTTCAAAGGCCCCATTACCCAATTTCTGCCACTTGGGGGACTCCTCTAGTCAAAAAAGAAATGTCTTATCCAGAGGGTTTGTTTGTTTGCATCAGTCGGAGCAAATGCTGGATGATTTCTATATCTAACAACTCCACAGAAGGAACTGTGATCTTTTTAGTTTAATAAAAATATGTAAGAACACAAATAAGGAAATTATACTGTTTCCAAACTCTTGGTATTACATAAGCCAGTTTTATAAATTTAGTTTTACAAAATAAAGGAAAATTGAATTCTTTTGAAGGATGAGAAAACTTGAAAACATGCGAGGTCATTGTACAGTTTCAGAACTGAGTCAGAGCAAGGTCAATGGAAATGTTTTGGTCAGGGCTTTTGTTATTTATATGCTAAAAGACATATAAAGCAGATAGTATATTCATAGCATACTCATGTTCTAGCATCTTTTCTGATAATTTCTTGACCTACTCAACTTTGGCAGCACATTTACCAAAATTAGGCTGGGATGGAGAAGATTAACGTGCCCCTGTACAGGAAGACGGGTAAATTCATACAGCTTTCCACTTCTCAGCCTGTGGCAATCTGGCTTCTGCCCCCACGGCTCCACTGAAACGATTCTTGCTAATGTCACTAATGGCCTCTGTACTGCGGAAGTTAATGGGCCCTTTTATGTCATTATCTTTCTTGACTTCTCAGTGACATTTGACACTCTTAGCCACTTAACTTTTTCTTAAACAAAAAAAAAAAAAAAAAAAAAACAACTTTTTTCTAAAGCTTCTGTGACATCATTTTATCCTGTCCTCTCTTGGCTTTCCCCTCTGAGCATTCTTTTTCAGGACTCTTTTTCTCTGTGTCCTCCTTAAATCTTCGTGCTGCCCACGGCTCTTTGTCCCTGTTTAGATCTCGGCTTTTTGTATTTGATGTCTTTCCTGATGATCTCAGGCCCTCCCTTTATTTCCTTTATCATATGTGTTATCTTAACCTAGAATATTCTACTGAGCTGTTCAAAACAGTAGCCACTGACCCTATTGACAATTAAAAATTCCAAATCAAATAATTTAAATTCAGATTGAAAGTGCAGTTCCTAAGTCATACTAGCAGCAATTCAAATGTTTAGTATTCACATGCATCTAGCTGCTACTCTACCAGTCTTATGGTAGAGTATAACCTAGACACAGTAGGACAATATATTAATTTTTTTCTTAGTATCTACCAGATAGTACAGATATCTGAATAGATTTCTATCAGTACAGAAGTTCTGTTGAATAGCCCTGGACCTCCATAGCCAGGCTCTGGGAACCTCTTACTCAGTGAATCTACAAGAAAGCTCATCTTTTCTCACTGCAGATCTGCTCCTCTCTTATGTAACTGCTTTGGCAGCTTCTAGGGTTTGAGGCTCATCTTAGAACTGCATTCTCTCTCCTCTTTCCATACCCAGCACCTATAGTTTAGTTCAAGCTATCTTACCTACTTAACTACACCTCTGACCTGGGATTCTGTGGTAGATACTTAACTTACTACCCTCTCTCCTTTCCTTGAGAATCTGCTCCTACTCTAGAATCTTTTCCTATCATGTAATTCTGAGCATTTTATACCTCTATTTTAATTCTTGCATTAATTCCTTATAGATTTCAGGGTATGGATGAAACTCATTGTTATGGAATAAGAGGGTTTCATGCTCTCTCCCCCTATCTTATCATTTTTATCTCCTACTCCTTCTCACTCTACAACTTACTCTTTACTAATGAACTATTGTCCTTCCCTGCACATCCCATGCTCTCTTATGTCTGTGTTTTTGTTCATATTGGTTCTTCTGCCTGGCAGAAGAACTAAACTGAAAGTTATATACATAGAGTCAAGTAACTTCATGTTACTTTTGTAACTTTAATTTCTTTCCATTTTATTCCTGAAATCATTACATACCACACATGAAGTATGTAATGCCAGTACTTACCTTTTTTTTTTTTTTTGGTACAGGGGATTGAACTTAGGGGTGCTTAGCCACTGAGCCACATCCCCAGCCCTTTTTTATATTTTATTTAGAGATAGGGTCTCGTTGGGTTGCTAAGTACTTCACTAATCTGCTGAGGCTAGTTTTGAACTCGACATCCTCCTGCCTCAGCCTTCCGAGTTGCTGGGATTACAGGGATGCACAACCATGCCCAAGTTTAATACTTACCTTCCTATTGAGAATTGATGCTTATAATGTCTCAGCATTTATTCCCGCCTCTATTTCTTTGCTATCTTTGTTTTCATGACTCTTGTTGATTATTCCCAATTCTTGTTTTCAAAATCTTGTCCTATCCTTCAAGTTCTACCTCAGATATTAGCCACTCGATGGAGCAGTTCCTCCATTTTCTCAACTTAGAAGCAATTCCTTTCTTTTTCTTTTACCTCTCTTTGATGGCTCCTTGTGTTTGTTTTGCTTTACAATTATTTCTGTTCTTCTCTCTCCTCCTAGAGTTTAGGGTGCTTAAGATTAGAGATTGTGTCTTGCTATTAATTTTCTTTGCAGAACTCAAAATAATGCTTTCCAAATTGTGAATTCTTAGTAAATGATTGAAATTGAAATCAGTTCAACAAGAGTTTAAGCTGTAAAAGCAGGATTAATCTTAACCTAGGCATGCTTGACCCTTGCAGGTGACATTATTAAGTGGTAATGCTTGTCTTTGACTCTCAGGTACCTTTTGGATCTTTTCTCATCTCCATCCCACAGCATAATGTTGTTACTTTTTCAGGTTTCTTTATTATAGGACCAATTAAAGCATACTAAGTAGTCATTGCCTCCATGTTTTGCCTATTCCAAGGAATATTTACCTTTATTTCCCAAAAAAGAGGATTTAAGGGGGCTGCTTAAAGTGAGCAGAATGATTTTCTAACATGCAAATCATACTGGACCTCTAATGCCATGCATGTGCTTTTCAACAGCGAGGGCCCAGCAGGAGTTTATTGAGAATTTACATGTTTGGTGCTAAAGTGAAGAAACCTATCCTGGCTTGTCTTGCTGTTGGGATCCTGGCATGGTTTCCTGTTTCTGGATTTATGCATAAAAAATGATAGGAGTGCATCCATGGAGAGGATTTTGAACAGTTGTTTGTGTATTAAAGAAACTTCACATTTTTGTTTATTCTCTCTGGTATTTTGTGTGTGCATTTTGTGTGTGCATGTGCACGGACACACACACATACACACACACACAATAGCAGTTTGTATTAACTACCTTTGACAAATTGATTGATCTGAGGAAATTACAGAACTTCTTTGTACCTCAATTTCCCCATCTGTGTAGTGGGATAAATCTAAAGTGAAGATAATAAAAGTGCACATCTTACATAGGTAGTTGTGAAAGTCAAATAGGACCAATAAGTCACTGACACAGTGCCTAACATAGTAAATTCTCAGTAAAGATGAGTTGTCATCTTTGTCATCATCAGGCTATTCCCAGATTCCTTCTTTTATTTTTTTTTCTATTTTCTTTCATTGGTTTCCATTAAGAAAACATTTAAAAATGTTCAGTATTTTAAAATTATTTTTTATGCATTCCTAAGATGTAGAAAACAATATATAAATACACATTTCTTCTTATAAAGGTTACAACTCATCTTGGCATAATTTTGAAGCCCTGGTGCACATATCTATCTCTTCCCCTAGAAAGGTGACAGAGTCTTCAGTACCAGAACAATCTCAGGGGCCTATGCAGAGTATGCTCTTGCAGCAGATCATACTGTTTACCCACTGCCTGGGAATCTGGACTTCAAACAAGGCGCTGCCATCGGGATCCCATACTTTACTGCCTTTCGAGCTCTGCTCCACAGGTAATGACACACTCAGTAAATTTTATAGCTAGTGCCAGAGGAGGGCACTGTGAACCGCCATTCTTCCTGCCATCTGTCATGTATCTGTCTGTCACTTTGGGTTACTAGTTTTATACCATCAAACATTTATGGAATGGAAACTGCTGATTTGGGTGATTGTGCAGATCACTGGGAACACAAAGCAGAGCAAATACCATCTTCATGATGATCGCAGTAGTGAGGGAAATAGACATAAGAATAATAGTATTTCTATGTAATGGGGAAAGGACAATGGTGACATGTATGTGGGGATTTGTGGGATCACAAAGGATGTATGTAGTGATGAGGTTTGGCCCCTGGAAGATGTGTGAGTCTTGGATTACATTAAAGACATGGTTCGGAAATTCTGTTAGCTATTGGATTCACATGTGCAGCACCTTAAAAGTGCAGCAGAGGCCCCCACCTCAGCTCTCCCCCATCTGAGAATCTATATTTTGGTCAAATCCCCTTGGCATTTGAAGAACATCAGGGAATTTGCCTGGGGAAGGGTAGCTGGTAGGAGCAAGGACATTCTCAACAATGGGAATAGAATGATGTGTGGGGAAAACAGTATGGTGTCTAGGGAGAGCTGTAGCAATTTGGTTTTGTTGGGTAAAAGACTTCAAAGAGTGGCAGAGAATAAGGTTGGAACATAACCTCTCAATAAATGATAGCTATTATCATCAAACAGGCAGATTTCAAACTGTAGAAAACTAGGCTGTGGAGCTCACACATTCTTAAGGAAGTTTTGGAGGTCATAAAGTGTTTTATTCAGGAGAGTGCTGTTGTTATATTTGTGATTCATTGAGATCACTTATCTGCTGTGTGAAGGATGGATTTGAGGACAGGAGGAGCAACAGATAGGAGAATACTGTAGGAGTTTCCTCTGGACAAAATTCTTGTGATACAAAGTAAAGGTCATGGTAGAAGAGATCATGGTAGAGGATGGAGAGGAAAGGACAACTATATAAAGTTGTCTATCTAAAGGACAACTATATAAAATCAGGAGGATGTGGTAGTTTTTTGCAGGTATATAATGAAGGAGAGGGAGAGCTTAAGGATACTTATAGCTTTTTAGCTTAGATAGTATATAACTACGACAGAAAAGGAGTAGAAAGTCTTGGTAAACTGTTTGGTTTTGGACTTGAAATTGTGAGACAGTCGTCCCATATCCCAATAGAGAACCTCAGTAGCCTGTAGGATAAAAGAATCTGAACCTTAAAAGCTAGGGATATAAATTTGGGCAAGTCATCATGTAGGTGAGTAGATGAAAAGTGGTGGCAGTCCCTTGGGGAGTGAGAATAGGACCCTTGTGAACATTTAAGAGCATAGGCAGATGAAAGTTACAGAGTCCTCAGGGAGCTGAAGGGAATGGATATCCCTAAACCAAGAGTGTGGAGATCACAATATTCATGAAACACTCAATAAGCACACAGGCTTTGAAGATAAAAGACCTGGCTGGGCCAGAGTCCTGTCTTTGCCTAAATGACCATGGTCAAGTTACTTCCCCCTCTCAACTGTAGTTTACTAATTTGAAAAAAGTGGATAATTACAGAGTCTACCCTCTAGGGGTGTGTTGAACTATGTGTGTGAAGCTTTTAGGGTGGCATCTGGCACAGAGAAAGTGCTCAGTTTGTGTTGGTTGTGGTAGGAGTTGTGGCTTCCTAGCTAGGAAGGAGGGACACCAGCTGTCAGTAGTGATCAGGGAGGAGTGGAGAAGGTTACTGTTGAAGAGAATGGGAGAAGGGGGAAGAGGTTCTTTTTTTGGATTTTTTTTTTGGGTGGGGGTGTACAAAACTTGAACATGTTTATAGCTAAGAAAGGAAGGGAGGAAGGAAGACTGATGGAACAAGATCTTGTATAAGGCCACATGGAAAGGACTTAGGACATTGTAGAGAGATTGGCTTCAAATATCAAAAGGACATATTTACCCTAGAAGGGTAAGGATCATAATTATGGAAAATTCTGTGGGGGTATAGAAGGAGCTTATGTGTGATTGCTTCACTTTTCATAATGAAGTAGGAGGCAAAGTGATCTCTTGAGAGTTAGAACTGAAGGGCACCAAAATACAGTGTTATAGGATTTTCTTCCATAGTACTAACCATTTGGATAAACATTTGAGGAAGTTAAGTTTTAATGTTAATCCAAGACTGGAATATTAATAGCAAATGGAATAGTTCAAAGGAACTGAGAGCACTGAAGAGAGAGAACTAGGGCACCCTTCCCTGGGGTCCAGGCTGGGAAGGAAAGGAAATGATGGCAGGAGCAGCAAGTGAGCAGATATAGAGCTGGTGAGTGATAGCCATGTCTGTGAATTGAGGAAGAGGTTTTGACAGAATATGGGCTCTCAAAATCAGGGCATCAGGACCAGGGTTGTAGCTCAGTGGTAGAGCACTTGCCTAGCATGGGTGAGGCACTAGATTCCATCCCCAGCACCACATAAAAACAAACAAATAAAATAAAGGTATTGTGTCCATTTACAACTAAAAATATGTTTTAAAAAAATCAGGGCATGAAATTCCTGCTGCAGCATTGGCTCTTGGTATCTGACATTTCTTAGGTACAGTGATAGTTGGCATTCATCAGATTTAGCCTGAAAGAGAATGGGTAAAGCAGAAAACCATTTAGGAATTGTGGCACTAGATTTTCTTCTTGGTGGTTGTTGAAATCTAGAATAGGGCTGGATTCAGGTGGAAGAGAAAGCCTGTATGTCAGGTGCAAAGAGTTTTCAGTGACCAGAGATAGTAGAGGACAGCAGTGTGAAGGCCAGCCCGCTGCTGGAACCCAGGCCATGACCCCAAGGGAAGAGGACTATGCTAGTCAGGGCTGTCCCAAGAGACTGAACCAACAGACCCTGTGTATGTGTGTATTTGTGTGTGTGTGTGTGTGTGTTTACACACACACACACACACACACACACATATATATATATATATATATATATATATATATATATATAAAAGCAAATGTTTGTATGTATTGATTGATTGATATTAAGGAATTGACTCATGAAACTGTAGAGGTGTGCAAGTCTAAAATTTGATGGGATAGGTCAGCAGGTGGAGGCTCAGGAAGAGTTGCAGTTTAAGTCATGAGGCAGTTCACTGGCAGGATTCCCTCTGCTCAGAATGTCAGTTTTGTTCTATATAGGCCTTTAGCTGATTGGATGAAGCCCACCCACATTATAAAGGGTAATCTGCTTTACTCAAACTCTACCATTTAAAGTGCTGGTTTCATCTAAAAAAACACCTTCACTACCCAGAATAGTGTTTGAACAAATATGAGGCCCAGGTGAGCTGATAAATAAAATTAATTACCACAATGACTCCCTGCAGGGGCCGTGATCACAGTAGCAGGGATTTAGAAGAAGGTTTGCCTGCACTCACCCCAGCCCTGGGCATTGAGAAGAGCATGTTTTTATAAAAGTTATAAAATTTATAAGATTATAAAATTTATAAAAATTCATTGGAATGTATTTCGTATTCTAGAATATAACATTAATAATCCTATGCCCTTATTTTTTATTTTGCATTTTATAATGTCAAATATTTTTAGTATTGATTATCTCAGTTTATCATTCAAACCTTCAGTTTAACTCAGTGTCCTCAATCCCCTTATCTCCAAGTGAGAGTGCTGGACAGGCATCCTTTGTTGCCATTTATCAGCTGTTGTCACACAGATACAGCAGGGCTCCAGGCTCCTGTGTTCTCACTCTCACAATAAGCATGGTGTCCCTGGAGAGTGACCACCTCACATTGTTCTAGAAAGTAAGAGCTCTGCCAGAAGAGTCAGATTTGGATCACATGGCAGCTGCTGGCCGTGACATTAGCACTTGCCCATATGGAAGAGTGGCACATCCCCGTTGGTGTGTATTCTTTGTTTTCGGTGTGTCCCAGAAGTGTAATAATGTGAACCAGCAGTAAAAAGAATATGTCTTTTCACTAGAGGATCTGGACATTTGGGGGGTGGCATGGGACCTCTGTGACAGGATTTATTGTAAGTCCTTTGCTGACTCAGCACTGTTTTCTGAAATCAGAGCCTAGAGGCTGGTGCCTCTTGATGTTCAGAGGCAAAGAGAAGCAAAAATATTTTCTTATCCCTGGCCAAAAATAGGCTGGCTTCTGTGTTTACTTGAGTATTACTCTGGACCACAGAATGAAGACTTAGCTGTAATAAACCTGCCTGGAGACACTTTCTGTGGGAAGCTGGGGAAGAGAGACTCCAGTTCCTCGAGGCTCAGCAGTTCCACTTAATGTATCTACGAGGACAGTAGCCTCTCAGAAATAAATAGCACAGTGCCTGGCATATAATGACCCCCAGTAACCATTTGCTGAACAGATATATGAACTGAAGATTTCCCTTTATCTGTGGCTCTAAAGAACCATTATTTGATCCTGTGGAGTGTGAAGAATATTTTGGGCTGTATTTCAGGATGTATCTGTTCTTTGGGTAAATGTTGGATGAACTAAGGGTAGAAATGCCTTGAAGATAATGACAAAACACCAGCATTTAATTATCTTTAAAGAATAAAGAGATGGAACCTCTGCTTTCTTTTACAGCGCCCGTGTGAAAGCTGGACAGAGCGTTCTGGTTCATGGGGCTAGTGGAGGAGTAAGTATTTTTTTTTTAAGTTTATATTTAAGTGAGCTTGGGTATATGGGTTTCACAGAGTTCAAGTTGTTTTTTAAAAGTCAAATTTATAAATACGGTCATGGCCACTTTTGTCCCTATCATATGGTGAATGAAACTTTTTCAGTCTCCTAAAGGTGATTGTCGTTACCTTATGAGCATGTTTTAGCTAATAAATTCCACAGAGCATCTCATCTTAATGTCTGTATTAGACTTTTTTTACCTATGTTGGGGGTGGACCAAGATAAACTGGCTTTGTTTTTGCCTTCAAGTAGCATGTTACAAGAATATTTATTGAGAATTTCAGACAGTTCTAAAGGTTAATATTAATTCCGTATTCCCTTAGATAAGGAAATAAAACTCATTAGAGCATCCTCTGTGTGGCCCCAGACTGCAGCGAGAAGCTACACTACTCAGTCCTTTTTACCTCCCCTCCTTTCTTGCCTGCTGCGCTTTGATGACATTCATGGCGTGCACGGTATACAGCTGTGTCCTTAACACCACAACCCAGGGCTTAAGATGCTAATGTTGGGGAGGGGGGCGAGGGCTCAGACCTTGTAAAATAAGCCCTTCACAGAAATCACCCAGCACCAAGCTGTCAGAAACCTCTTCAAGAACCTGGCTGCCAATGGGCCTCTGAGGAGCTTAGAAGAAAAGTTAGAGCTCTGAGGTTGGAATTTAACAAGAAATCCACATGACCTCTATCCTGCACAGAAAGGCTTTGGAAATTTTGGAGACAAGATTTTGTGTTTTCAAAATAAAGGGCCCAGGCTGAAGTGGCTCACCTTGAGGAAGCTGGTTAACCCTTTCTGAGCACTGTGTGTTCTGGAGAGTACACTGTAAAAAGTAATCTATTATGTGGTGTATTATGCCCTGAATAATGAGAATGGTATCCTGACCTCCAAAAATGGACATGTGATTCAGAGAAGGCAGTGCATTTTTTGTCTATTTCTTTAGATGAATCACAAGGTTTTACATCTAGCTTCCTGTATACCTCAGATCAATTCTGAAGGACTTCACTGCTCGGACTATTTACTAAAAACACCAAGATTGTCTTTATGGGGCTTGAGAAAATATGACAGATAAGCTCTGTCAAAAATGCCTATTGTTTAGCTCCAGAGAAGAGGCTATTTTTGGGTTAGGTTAAATTTAACCCTAAATAACTGAAGGTCTGTCAAACACATGCATTTATTTAAATTGCTCTGGCTTTCTGAGAGTGACCTTATGCTCTGTGTAGTAGAGAAAGATTTCAGTAGGAAGGAGAAGAGTTTAAAGAAAAATCTCCCTTTATTCTCTTTATTCCCTTACTCTCTTATAAAAAGCCCAGTTGCTTCACCATGTTTTTTTTTTTTTTAAGGTAAAATCCACACTGTTCTTGGAGCTGGCTGTTTGTTAAATCCTTGCCTGGCAGGGATAGGCTGGCGACCTGGTGTGTGAAGCGCTTCTGATCCTCCCTGCCCTATCAGAAGGAAACAGAGTGCTGGGTTTTGCCTTGCTTCTGTTTGTACTTTCTGTCCTCATTTAATTCAAATTCCTTTGGGATTATGTTGTGTGTTTAAAATGGTGTAGGATTTATAAACACAGCTATTGTCCTGATATGTTGGTGGGGAGTGCCCTATTTTAGTGTTAGCAAAATAAGTACGAGAAAAATAGTTGCCACATAATGGTGCATAATCTATTGAAAGAGTATTGCTGGTAAAATTGTTGATGAGAAGAGAATAAACAGTGCTTTTACAAAGCTATCAAGTACCCTTCAAAGCAGAGCACAAGGAAATATACTTACATTAAATCTTTATTTTAAAATGTGGTTTTATTAGAGGTCTGTGATTTTTAATAGAAATTCAAAGTAGCAAAAGTCCATAGTGATAACCCAATAGCATACTGTGTTTCATCTAGTTGGATACCTCTGTTGTCCATCAGGTGGTGAGTTCTGTGCATTTGTTGGTGTGTTGTTTAGATCCCATAAGTGCCTGCCATAACCTGACTGTGTTAGATCATCATTCCCATGTGCATTATAATCTTTAAGGTCTATTTCAGGCCTGGGAGTCTGTGATTGCTACAATTTTAATCAGTTTCCCTCTCATCATTGTTCATTTAGATTATTTTCTGTCTTGCCCAACCAAATCCTTCCTCTAGATCAGTGGTTATCTTTGGCTTGGGTGTGTATGGGTGGGGGAGTGATTCCACATCATCTGCTCTTCCTTTTCCTGTCGATGTCTAGAGACATTTTTGGTTGTTACACTGGGGAAGAGGATTCTGGCATCTAGTGAGCAGAAGCCAGGGATGCTGTCAAACATACTTCAATGCTCAGAATAGTTTCCCACCACAAAAAAAAAAAAAAAAAAAAATACGGCCCAAATGTCATTAGCACTAAGTCAAGATTTCATAAAAGTATGTGACATTTATCTATATCATTGATTTGGCATATAGTAAAAAAATTATTTCCTGGTATTGTTATTTAAATAATTGCTCCTTTATCTATGTTCCTAAATTACTTTTCTCTTTTGTACTAAGCACCTTTATCTGGCATTCCAGTGACTTCGTCCACCTGTAAGATGATGAATCTCAAGTGCATTTACCCATCTCTGAAGTTCAAGTCTATACCCACTCTGTCCTCCTCTGGGGAGTGCTGTGCAGCTCCAGTGTGTTTCAAGTGGGCTATTGCTTTCACAAACATGATGCTCTTGGTTAATAAAGCCAGTTGATCTAGCCAAAGACCCAAGAGACATCCTTGACCTTCTTCCTTGCCTTCCATATTTGATCTGTGAGGAAGTCACATCAGTTTACTTCTAATTATATGAATTGTTTTTGTTCTTTCTCCTGCCACTACCTTAGTCCAAGCCAGCTTCATCTCTTATCTAAACTGTTACACCAGCTACAAAATGATCTTTATTCCCCTTTCCTCTCCTCTTTCTTTGTGCCTCGCATATAATTGGAGTGACAAATTTTAAAGTCTAAGTTGATCATATACTACTACTAGACCCTCCAGTGATTCTGCAGAGTTTTTAATAAAATCTAAAGCATTTATCTCACCTCTAAGGTCCTGTCACTTTGGCTTCTCTTTGTCTCTCTGGACTCATCTTCCTCTCTCTCTCCCTTGCTTGAGTCACATTGACCCTCTTTCTGTTCTTTGAACACCTCAGGCACATTCCCACTCCACCCAGTTCACTACCTGCCCCATCCCCCGAGTGGCTGCCCTGATGTTCATGTGGTTTGTTGTTCACTTCCTTTAAGCCTCATTTCTCAAGAGTGGCCTTTCCTGATAACCCAAATTGCCCCTTTCCTTATTTATTTCTAACCCAGTAGCCAGTTTTATTTTTTTCTTAGCATTTACCATTTTCTGAATTTATTCTATTCATTTATTTATTCATGTGTTTATTATTTTCCCCTCTCCTTAGAATGTTAAGTTTCTTACATTGATCCTCTTTAACACAAGAGTAAACACTCAATAATTGAGTAGCACAGTTAATTTGCCCATGTACCTGTCTCTTTTATTTAAATGGTATAGGCCTTATTTGTTATTTAGTATATTTTTTAGTATGTTTTTTAATGAGTTGAAGTATAAAGTCAGTGAGAATTTTCAGATCATCTTTAAAGCCCATACCTTCTGCACAAAGCAGATGCTAAGCAAACATTTCAATTTTGATACAGTGGTTAAAAATTCATGTTCTATAGTCTGATATGATTTGGTCCAGTCCCTGTTACCTTTCTGTATGTGACTTGGGCAAGTTACTTCTTCTTCTGCTTCTTTTTTTTTTTTTTTTTTTTTGTACGGGGGGGATTGAACCCAGGGGGTACTTTACAGAGCTACATTCCTAACCCTTTTTATATTTTTATTTTGTGACAGGGTCTTGCTAAGTTGCGTAGGGCCTTGCTAAGTTGCTGAGGCTGGCCTTGAACTTTAGATCCTCCTGCCTCGGAATAACAGATGTATGCCACAGTGCCTGGCAAGAAACTTAAGCCTCCTTGTATGAGGAATAGAGACAGAAATAATATTTACTTTAGGATCATTGTGAGGATGGAATAAATCAGTATATAGAAAGTATTTAACATGGTACCTAGAACATTATAAGCACTCAATACAAGTGAGCTATTTTTCTTATTTCTTTACAAGCTAAGTTCCTTAAAGATAGGTTAAATCCCAGAAGGACCTGAAGCTCATTTAATGTTTATTAAGTGTTTTCAGGAATCCAGAAAATATATAACTATTGTGTTATATTTTGTTTTTCAGGTTGGATTAGCAACATGCCAAATTGCTAGAGCTTATGGCTTAAAGGTTTTGGGTACAGCTGGTACTGAGGAGGGACAAAAGATTGTTTTGCAAAATGGAGCCCATGAAGTATTTAATCACAGAGAAGTTAATTATATTGACAAAATTAAGGTAAAATTTTCTCCAGTATATATATAAAAGTCTAACATTGTTGATTGGAGACTTACATTTTTTAATACATTCTTTTACCAACTACTCTCTTAAAGTTGTTGCTTCTTTCTTTATGACTGTGTTTTTATGCTTATTTGTGTTTTAAAGTTTTAATTAATTTAAAAATCAGATGTCTCGTTTTTCTAATTTTACTATCATTTCTGTATTGTGTATAAGTACTAAATAAAATATAATATCCCTAAAGCCTTATGGCTATAAAAATTGATGCTCTTTAATGCAAATCACATTTTAAATACAACTATAGTTTTGTATTTATAGCTATGAGTTATCCTTAATATAATTTCTACTGATGTAAAATTTCCATGCAAGGTGAGATACCTGGTATCTGTCTAGTTTTCTTATCTATAAAGTATTGGTTAACTGGGTGCTGGAGGAGTCATCCATAGTGGTGAGGTAGTATTTAGTTAGCTGCTGAATATTAACAGAGTTCTGGTCAATTCTCAAGTTCTCCATTTGCACTCTAGTAGCAATTTGCTAAACACTGATTACTTTGCTAATCCTCAAACCACAACTTCCTTATGTTAGAAAGAATTAGGATTTCTCAGGTACTGAATACTTCTTAAAATAGATTAACTATGGGCTGGGGATGTGGCTCAAGCAGTAGCACGCTCGCCTGGCATGGCTCAGGTTCGATCCTCAGGACCACATACAAACAAAGATGTTGTGTCCGCCGAAAACTAAAAAAAAAAAAAAAAAAAATTAAAATTTTCTCTCTCTCTCTCTCTCTCTCTCTCTCTCTCTCTTTAAAAAAAATAGATTAACTAGGGAGAAACACAAGTGAGAGTTCATTATCACTAAATCATCTCACCAAAAAACTGATGAAAGAGATTTCTTGTGAATTGTGCTGCTATGAACATCGATGTAGCAGTATCCCTGTAGTACGCTCTTTTAAGGTCTTCAGGGAATAGTCCAAGAAGGGCAATAGCTGGGTCAAATGGTGGTTCCATTCCCAGCTTTCCCAGGAATCTCCATACTGCTTTCCAGATTGGCCGCACCAGTTTGCAGTCCCACCAGCAATGTACAAGAGTACCCTTTTCCCCACATCCTCGCCAGCACTTGTTGTTGTTTGACTTCATAATGGCTGCCAATCTTACTGGAGTGAGATGGTATCTTAGGGTGGTTTTGATTTGCATTTCTCTGACTGCTAGAGATGGTGAGCATTTTTTCATGTACTTGTTGATTGATTGTATGTCCTCCTCTGAGAAGTGTCTGTTCAGGTCTTTGGCCCATTTGTTGATTGGGTTATTTGTTTTCTTATTGTTTAATTTTTTGAGTTCTTTGTATACTCTGGATATTAGGGCTCTATCTGAAGTGTGAGGAGTAAAAATTTGTTCCCATGATGTAGGCTCCCTATTTACCTCTTTTATTGTTTCTCTTGCTGACCCAGATGCCCTTCAATAGATGAATGGATAAAAAAAATGTGGCATTTATACACCATGGAGTATTACACAGCACTAAAAAATGACAAAATCATAGAATTTGCAGGGAAATGGATGGCACTAGAGCAGATTATGCTTAGTGAAGCTAGCCAATCCCTTAAAAACAAATACCAAATGTCTTCTTTGATATAATGAGAGCAACTAAGAACAGAGCAGGGAGGAAGAGCAGGAAGAAAAGATTAACATTAAACAGATACATGAGGTGGGATGGAAAGGGAGAGAAAAGGGAAATTGCATGGTAAGGGAGGGAGACCCTCATTGTTATACAAAATTACATATAAGAGGTTGTGAGGGGAATGGGAAAATAAACAAGGAGAGAAATGAATTACAGTGGATGGGGTAGAGAGAGAAGATGGGAGGGGAGGGAGGGGGGATAGTAGAGGATAGGAAAGGTAGCAGAATACAACAGTTACTAATAGGGCATTATGTAAAAATGTGGATGTGTAACCGATGTGATTCTGCAATCTGTATTTGGGGTAAAATTGGGAGTTCATAACCCACTTGAATCTAATGTATGAAATATGATATGTCAAGAGCTTTATAATGTTTTGAACAACCAATAAAAAAATAAATTAAAAAAAAAAAAGAAAGAGATTTCTTGGTCATATGTCCAGGGATCTAGGATCCCTTACTCAATCCTAATACCATTCTCCAAAAATATTTGCAAAGATGGAAATGGCCTGTTATTTTGCAGATGTGTTTCTTTGTTTGGCAATAATCTGATTTCAAGTCCATAAGGTCTTGTAGCTTCCATCCCTTCCACTGATTGCTTCTACTGAAGTCTTTTCCACTCTCCAAACACATCACTCTCCTAACCTATCATCTCATTCCTTTTCTTTGCTCTCCTTTTCCACCAAACTTCTCAAAGAAGTTAGTAAGTACTACTGCTTTTCCTTCCTCACCTCTGATTGCAGTTTTGCTTCCTTTCCAACTTCTTAAACCGCTCCTCTGAGGTCACAGTCTGCTCCTCTTATCTCAGTTCTCATCCTGTTTGATTTTTTGGAGCATATGACCCTGACCACATCTCCTTAAAGCTGATTCTCTTCTTGCTTCTCTGACTGTTCACCTTCATTTCTCCTTCCTCTTCATATGAATGAAATATTGGTGTTCCCTGGTGGGTTTTTTTGTTTGTTTTTTTTTTATCCTGGTCTCTCTTTCATGTGCTAGACTTTCCCCTAATCAACCTCATTTGTCCCATGGCTTCAGGTTTTACCCATGTGCTGCTGATTTCTAGAACTGACTCTGGCCTGATGTCCATTCCTTCATGCTGCTAGACTGCTAGACCTCACCACTCATCTGCTCACCCAAGATAGGAACTCTCATTTTATTTTAATCACCATTCTCCCTTCCACCCAAGTTTGTGACCTCATTCTGCTAGTTTCACCTCTCACATGCCTTTATGCAGACCTTTTTTATCTATTCCACCCACCTGTGACTTAGTTTAGGCCTCAATTTCTTTAGTCTTAACTATTAATCATAGATTAGCTAATAGCCCCTTTTGTCTTTTCCACTTTTTAATCAGACTTACTTGTGTTCTTCCTTTAAAAAAAAAATACCCAGAAGTAGCTAAAATGGCAACTGCTTTAGAAAAGGAATTTTTGACCCTCAGTCCCTACTGCTGTTGCAGAGCCTAAAATAGTGCCTGGTTCATGAATGGATGCACAAATTCCAAATCCTTTAATATGGCATTCAATGTGTTGTTGCAATCTGTATCAATTCTACAGTCCCCTCTCCCACAGTGCTGTGGTTTGGAGGAGCAATCCCCAGAGACTCATGCATGAAAGGCTTGGTCCCCAGCCTGTGTCACTGTTGGGAGGTAGTGGAACCTCTCAGAGATAGGGCCTAGTGGGAATCTTTCAGTTGTATGGAGACCTGACCTTGAAGGGGATATTAGGACCTTAACTCTTCTGTTTCTCACCATGAGGTGAGCAGCATGCTCCATCATGCACGCCCCCCATGATATACTGCATTGCTATAGGCCCCAAAGCAATGAGGTAACTAACTGACCATAGACCAAAACCTCCCAAATTGTGAGCCCAAATAACCTTTTTTTAATTTAAATTGATGTTTTGTTAACATAACAGAAAGCTGAATAACATGCACCTCCTCTCCCTGCTACTCCTCCTCACCCAGATACATACTTCAGTTTTCCTAGAGTTCCAATCCTTGACTTATCAGTTCCTTACATTTTTGGTATCTTAAATTGAGACTTACTCCATCTCATGTCTGGCTTCTCTCACCTGCCTTCCTTTCTTTTTGCTTAGAAAATTATTTTCCATACCCTAGGCTCAAGTCATTGCCTCTGTGGTTGCAGGCAATCAAATTTTTAATCTTTTTCTTCTATCATTTATGGCTTATTCTGATAATATAGTGCTTAGGCCATTAAATTCCAGCTCTGCCTAGTATTTTCTCTTTCTTCTTAACTTTGTTTTTAGCTCACTATGTCCATTCTTTGCATTCTAGTATAGTATCTGCCATGGATATTCTTTTTTTTATTGATAAAATGAATATCACATAGATATGTCTAGCTTTTTAAAAGAGCCAGATGGAAACCAAATTCTAAGAGCCCAAAAGAAAATAATTAGTGTGACAATCAGATACAATCAGATGATAAACCATTTGGAACAAAACTTCATGTACAAACACACACACACACACACACACACACACTCACACACACAAATCCTGCAACACCAGAGTATTTGTTACTTAATAAAAATGGAAGCCCTCTGGGGTTTATGGATTTTGATTTGTTCATTTCTTTGTAAAAGACATTTTAAAGATGTGAAATCTTTGGCTAAGTAAAAAGTGGTTTATAGCACCTGAAAATTCCAGGGAGACTTTATTTCATTACATCAATTTATCCAGGACAAACCTTTATCATTTTAGATGTTGTGGCTGGTTCCTTGGAGTTACATCATCATTATATAATTATATCATTTTAAAATTTACATTGTTATTCTTAAAAACATACCTTATGTGTCATTGTCACTTGAAGTGCATTTCTGTAAAATAATAGCTATTTTACAGTTTTTTCACTTATTATCTTACTTGCCATTCTTTTTTATTATGTAGAAATCTGTTGGTGAAAAGGGGATTGATGTGATTATCGAAATGTTAGCTAATGTGAATCTTAGCAATGATTTGAATCTTCTGTCATTTGGAGGAAAAGTAATAGTAAGTATTTTTCATTTCCACTTTAAAGTTTTACTGCAGTTTAATGCTCTCCTGCAGCAATCTTTGACTGTAGACCTGTTATTTCATAATAGGTTGTTGGCAGCAGAGGCCCTATTGAAATAAACCCACGGGCCACCATGATGAAAGAGTCTAGTATAACTGGAATCACTTTATTTGCATCAACCAAGGTAGGAGAAGAAGTGCTTCTAATTTTGTTAACTTGGACATTGGTACAGTTTGCCTAGTCTGACAGCGTGAAGTTAGGGTAGATGCTAAGCTTGGTTGTCTGACCAGAGGAGTGGGTAAGGTTAAGCGACCTGATGGGTAATGAAGGCAACAGTACAATTTATTACCCAAGTCAAGACTCATGAAAGAGAAAGGTGATACTACCAGTAATTATTCAAGACAATAGGTATTTTATAAACTAACACTATCCCAGGCAAATGGAACTTATTGTTATTCTTTAGAGAACTAGTTTTTCTGTAGTTCTGGACAAATTGACAAAAGCCACCCATTTGTAGGAGACTGTTTGTGATATAAATCTTAGAATCTAAAGTTTTTGAAAGCTTCTAAAAATTAAGTCATATAGTCTACTACAAAAAAAAAAAATATTTTTACTCTCTTTTAGGAGGAGTTTCAGCAATTTGCAGCAGCCCTTCAAGCAGGAATGGAAATTGGTTGGTTGAAACCTGTGGTAGGGTCTCAGTATCCCTTGGAGAAGGTGGCCCAGGCTCATGAGGATATCATTCGTGGTAGTCGGCCTCCTGGAAAAATGGTTCTTCTCTTGTGATAATTACTTCTTCTATAGTCTTCTTGTGCAAATAGGAGGCATTCTGTCCTCTAGACTTAGCCTACAGTTTCTTTAATTAACATTCAATTGATTTAGTGAGTTTCTCATATTAAAAAACAAGATTTTTTTTTCTTTAAGGAACAGAGAAAGTGGAGGAAAACTTATTTTGTAGCTAGCCATATTTTATATGCCTTCTATCTCAATTTAAGGAGTCGTCATAGTAGGGAAACAGCATGTTGGTGGTCATATGGCATTAGTGTGATTTCAGAAATCTTGAGTGATTCTACCACTTGATTAAAATGTGCGAATTTAGCATAAGACTCTTTGATTTCCAAGCCTACTTATTTGTATCAACAGTTCACTAATCTTCTCTGATTACCCCATAGCTGTAATGGACCTGAAACTCTCTAGACATTTTCATACTAATCTCATTTGAACTTGTAATCTTTTGGAAAGGCAAAAATATGTAATACCTGGAGAAAATTTTTTTAGTTTTCCCAGTAATTCCCAAACTACTAGAATATGCACTGCATTCCTAATTGATTACCATTTCATGCTTTTAGTCCATAATGCTAGGTGCAGAGTCACCAAACAGGTATTTCTTGATTCATTAGGTTTTCAGAGTAGATTTAAGAGTTACTAGGTTTTGTGATGTGGGTCACATATTGTTATTTAAATTAATAAGTTCACTAATTTTGCACACTAAGAATGGTCTGCTCTTTTTTTTTTAATTCTGTAATAAATCCTATAGAATATTAGCCCTGTGTTTGTCTAGTGTGTCTTTGTGCAGTACTGGTCTTACATCATTTCTGCATGACTCCTAATGGTTACTTTACAGTGTTCTCTGTTCTGGAACTTCTTTATGTGAACTGAATAAAAAGATGGCCTTAGTAATCATTAGCATTATGTTCAAGGAAATAAGGTTTGTTTTTGTTTTTTTTTTTTTTTTAGTATATTTTTCCTTCCCATGAACACATCCTTCTGTTTCTTATTATATTATATGCTTGATTATCTAATCTGATTTGTTTTGTTGAATGACAACTTCTAGTCTAAACATGTAATCCTGCTTTAGTAGTGAACAGAAAGCACTGCTAATTCCAGAAATTGGCTTCTGGCTCTCTATGCTGTGACTGAAGTGTTTTTGCTATTATCATTGTCTGAGATCATAGGCTATTTCTTTTACAGGTTAACGGTCCTACAAAATAACATTTTTGGGAAAAGAATCAAAGCAGTATCATTAATCAGAAGGTTAGCATTTTATGTGTTTCCAAAAATAGGGGATTCTTTTCTAGGCAAAAAGACAAAGGAATAATTATTCTGTAAAAGTCAGTTTAATGTGTTTGTACACTTACCAGATCCATAGAATGAGCTAACCTGTCAGTCATCTTAACACTTCCCAAGTCATTAATACAGTTCAGTTAATATTGAAGGCAAAACTAGCCAAGCTCTATGGATTAATGGCAGTGATTATGATTATATAGCTTTGGAATCATTTTCTGTATGAATATCCTTGTAATTCTATATATGGTCTTCTCCTAACTTCCAGCTGACAACATTCACTAGTTAGGGCTTTGCACTACTACATAGTCCCCTGTGCCTGTCATTGCTGTCAAGTAGAGAATAATATGTAGAATAAGCAAGCATTATTTCACGTGGCAACCTTCTGGATTTCTGTTTCTGTTTGCTTTGACTTCTGTGGACTTGACTCCTAACTATGTTTGTACAACCAAATTAAACAACTGCCCGGAGCCCCCAAATGTGAAGCAACATGCTGAAGGTCACAGAACTAGGAGATTCAAACTCAACTGACAATTATTTTTAGTAACCTGTTGATATAAAACCACAGATTCCTAAACTTTAATTCCAAGGTCTCAGGCTATGCTAGCTCACGGCACCTCTGACTTCTGTAGCAGGTGCACTCCCTGCTTTCTAGTTTCATCCTCCCTAGATTTCTAGAACCTGGGCCTGTTTGTCATCTTTGTGTCACTTGTTATGTGTCCCCTGATTTGGCAGACTTCTGGAAAGAGGTGAATATCCATTAGTTCACCAAGTACTTACAAATTCCACTGATGGAATTTGAGAATACAAAGACACAGGACATGGTCCACAACATTGAGTTTACAGTTGAGTAGAGATGAGACCAAATAAAATTTTAGAGTATAAGGAAGTGTATCAATCAGACAAGGTTCTCCAGAGAAACATAATCACCAAGACATATATGTATAAAGAGATTTATTGAAGGAAACCACTCACGCAGTTGGGGGCTAGAAAGTGAAGGCCAGCAGTATGGCAATACAGGCAGGGTTCTATGTTGCAACGTTGAGATTAAATTCTTTTTCGGGAAAACTCAGGAGTTTTTGCTCCTACAGCTTTCATCTAACTGGATGAATCCTACCTGCATTATTGAGGGAAATCTCCTTTAAAGTTGACATAATTTTATGCAAATGAATAAATAAAACATGATGATTTTATGTTAGCACATATAACCAAACTTCACATGGGATAACATGGGGACACAGAGCATAGGCACTTAATATAGCCTGAAATTTTCAACAACACAGTTTATGCTTTTGTTGGCTCTCTCCATCTAAGTGGCTTTGGTGATAGTGGCAAAAAATAAATTGGGTGTTTTGGAAAGAGGAAAAAAAAATCAGGGAGCATTTTTCAGTGTCCTTAACTCAGCTTCACTGAAGTAAGAAATGATATGTGTGCCAGCTCCCTGCCAGCTTCTACAATTCACAGTGCAAAGAGCTTTTTTCTATACAAGATAACTGCTAAGAGCAGCAAAACCCATCAGGTCACTTTAACCTGGCTCTCTCAGCCTCCTCAAGCACATGCCACAGACAGGAAAACACCTTAGCTCAACCCTTAGTCATCTCTTTCTAATAGCATCAATTTTTGTGCAGCCCTTTTAAAAACTACCATTTAAAAACTGCTTTTTTTTTTTTTGTACTTCATAGGATACATAGTATGGGAACTTCCTACCTAATCTGTCAGTGGTCCATCAATGACCTTTAGGTCATACATGAGGACAGTCCGTATATATTCTTTAGGAGTGAGTCTAATGCTGATCCCCAAACTATTGTATAATAAAGACATTAATTAAATAGGTACTAAACAGAAGTTCTTCATTTATTCAGTCTCAATTTCATGTAAAAATATCCACGAAGACTACAACATTTCAGCAAGCTAAAGAGGTGATCCTGTGCCAAAGTCCATTTGGAATTTCTAACTCCAATGTCAATCATTTGATTTATTGGAACAAATTAGCTGCAGGATGAGTAGGAAAAGTTTCAACTTAGTCACTGTTTTTAGCAAGGACACATGGGCTACTCTGCCTGGAAAGTCATACCCTTATTGCCTAGAAATCATCTACGTTAGGAGTTGACATCTGTTACTCACTCCACTCTATCCTTCAGTTCCTTGCTTTCATAGGCATTTTGGAAATTACAGGTTTCAATTTTCAATGTAGCTTCAGATAAAGGAAGGAGAAGGAATGTGTCCCCTTGGATATTGCCATATTTTGGATCTGAAACATTCCTTAGAGATCCATGTTTTAAAGCTTTTATCCCCAGCTTGGTGCTATTGGGAGGTGGTGGAACCTGTAAGATGTGGGGCTTAATGGGAACTTTTAGGTCACTGGGGACATGTCCTTAAAAGAGGATTATGGGACTCTGATTGCTTCTTTTCTTTTCATGTTCCTCTGCCATGCTGTGTGGCTATGGTGCACTGCCTGGCACAGGCCCTAAAGCAACAGGGCCTACCAACCATGGACTGAAACCTCCTAAACCATGAACCCAAATAAACCTTTTCTCCTTAGAAACTGATCGTAAGGTATTTTTTCCAGTAATGGAAACCTGACTAATAGATGTACAGTCACCACCAAGAAAACACGGAGGCTGAGAGTAGAAGATCCCCAGGTCGTAGCAGATGCTAGAAGGAGTACAACACTTGGACAAAAAACATTTGTCTGATTCTAGCAATGCTAGATTACCCAAGAACTGGATTAGAAGATGCTCATGTGTTAGTCCAGCAGGCACTGGAATTGATACAAGGTATTCAAGAGGCCACCTCACTACAGGAACAGGTCCTATAAGCTCCCTATTGACAGAGAAGAGGACCACAGGAGTGTGAAACTCTGGGGTATACTTCCTAAGAACAAAGGGTTAGAGAGACATAAACCTGGCTTTAATTCCTAGCTCTATTACTAACCAGCTGTGAAATCCTAAGAAAATTACTTATATCATTTGGAGCCTCAAATTCCTAGCATATAACATAAGGTGGGATGTAGAGATTGTATGAGTTCAATAAGAAAATTACTATGTAGTACTTAGCACTCTTGTCTTAGACAAGGAAGTATTTAATATTTCATTTTTATTAGTTATACAGAGTAAATTGAGAAAAGGGGGAGGAATGAAGAAGGGAATATTGTGAAATATGCAAAAAAAATTTTAAAAAGGAACTCCAAATACAAGTTCCCAAAAGAGGTACAAATGAACATAATTACAGAAAGCCTACTTGGTCATATGGATAAACTTGATCCCAAAATGTAGAAGAACAAGAGATGAGAAAAGTATATCATAGAATAAACAAAAACGGGATGAAAAATACAAACTTCAATTATAGGTGTGCCCCCAAAATATCCCAGAAAAATGGAAGAAATACTAATTCAAGAAAACTTTCCTGAACTAAACAAAAGAACTTTTGATCACTGATACTAATTATTTCTATGCAAAAAGTGCCGCAGTCTGGCTGGGCACAATTCAGGAGCCACTTGTCAAAAGAAAGGAACTTTATTTTTAGAACACACACACCACACCACACAGCTCCTCAGGAAAAACCTTCAGAGCCCAACTGCCACCACCGGCTTCCCACAAGCCTCTCAACCTCCCCCACTCCTCCCCCACTCCTCCTGCTCTTGAGGCCGATTGGCTGGGTTGTGTGGGCGGAGCCAAAAAAAGTCCCCCAATGAGAAGCTCCATGGTCTGAAAGGGCGGGGAAACAGCCCAATGAGCATCACCGAAGAGGAGCCAATCAGTTGGCAGCTAGAAGTTTGCTGGGGCTGCTGTGAGCCAATCATTAGCTGGCAGCTGGAAGTTTGCTGGCAGCTGGAAGTTTGCTGGGGCCCCTTTCAGCTGTGGCTCTCAACAAAAAGAGTTCAATTAGTAAGACATATCCTTTAAGTCTTTTAAATTTTGCACAATTAGATTTGGAAAATAACACACAGAAGAATTATTACTTACAGTTATGTCATTCAAAACCTGGAAAAATGCAAGAGGACAACAAAAACTATTAAGGAGTTCAGAGAGATGACTGAAATAAATGTATAAAAATTAATATACAATTAGAAAATATAATGGGAAAAGGTCTTATTCATAGCTGCAATATTGCAATTAGTAATTTATAAAGCAATGAAATGTAAGTGACCAGATTTACAAAAAAATCATACAGGACCTTTAGAATGAAAACCATAACATTCTCCTCAGGGATATAAAGGAGTTCTAAAATGATTCTTTCCTGGGGAGGCCAAGGCAGGAGGATAGCAGGTCTGAGGCCAACCTCAGCAACTTAGGCTGATGCTGTGTAAAAATAAAAGATAAAAAATGGACTGGACTGGGGACGTAGCTCAGCAGTAAAAGCACCTCTGGGTTTAATCCACAGTATGACCAAAACAACAACAAAAATCTTCATCAAATTCATGTAAACATTTTCCCTTCATGCTCTCAAATTCAAAATCACATGTAACAAAATCTTATTAAGAATTTTTTAGAAACTCCACAAAATGTTTTTTAAAGTTTTTAGGGGAAAAAGACAAATAGCCAGAAAAGAAATCAGAAATGAAAATTATCCGGAACCAGTCTCAACAGGTAGGAATATTTTTCCAGTGTTAGAGTTACTAGAGTCCCATGTCCCCAAGTGTAAGTAGATCAGTGGAATGTAAGTCTAGAAACACTTCCCACACTTCTGGGTGATAAAAATGGGTTCCAAATGATAAAGAGTTTACTTGATAAGAGAACTGGCTACTCAGTAGGAAAAAAAAACTGGCTTATGACTTCACTTTTCATATCAAAAATATCTTATGGTTCAAATTTTCAATATAATAAGTAAAAAGATATAATAGAATATTTTTCTAAACTTGAGAGATGAGAGACTCTTATGGTAACCATTACTTAAAGTCTCTAACTATAAAGGAAACAGCAAAATGGGAAAAGATCTCCAATAATAAACATTAATATTAAACCTAAATATGTGGATCTCCTTTGATCCATTATTTATCTCATAGGAATTTATTCCTAAAGAGCTAGACATGTCTGTAAGGACATGTCAAAATGATTTTCATTACAGCATTGCTTATCATAGTAAAATATTGGAAACAACATAAATTCTCATCAGTTGAGAGATTAAAATGCTACTACATTGATATAATGCAATACAACATAGCTATTGTGATAAGGTAGAACCATAGTTCCTAACACAGGAGTATGTTCAAGGCATAGTATTTAGAATATTAAAATTAAGAAGCAGGTATAGAATGTGGGTAGTATACTTCCACTTCTATATTACTATTTTGTGGGTGAAAAGATGCTTTGTAGATGTTTATCAAAATAATTTGTCTTAGTGTTGGGATTATAAATATTTCCCCAATACTTATACTTTTCAGGCATTTTCAAATATTATTTTCTAATTAAAAGTTATTTCTGTTAATTAAGCTAAATTCTGAGAAATACTTTCATAGATCACAAATATTAATGGGATTAAGAACTTAACAACAAAAATAAAAATAAATGACTGACTCCCAGGAGTGGTGGTGCATACCATGCCTGTAATCCTAGTTACCTAGAAGGCTGAGGCGGGAGGATTGCAAGTTTGAGGCCACCCTGGTCAACTTAGCAAGATCTAAATTTTAAGATCCAGTCTTAAAATTTTAAAAGGCTGTGAGTATAGCTTTTTACTAGAAGAATACCCCTGGGCTCAATTGCCAGTACCACTAAACAAATAGATGAATAAATGAATAAATAAATAAGTCTAAATCTCAAAATACTTATATTCATCTTATCCTCTGTAACTGTATATCTGCAGATTTAGAACTAGTTCTTACCTCTGCTGATAATTTATGGATTATTCTTCAGACATGCTCTGAAAAAAATTATAGCATATTTTTATTACATTTACACTAAATGGATCAGAATTATTTCTTTATTTTTATTATTGTTTTTGAAATAATAAATTATCCTTCAAAAATGCTGCATTTTATTTTAAATAGATAGAGCATTGTTTTGGTGATAAGAACTATATGATCTTGGGAAAAAATTTGTGTTCACATTCCAGTAATGAACTATGAGACTTTACTTGTGGTTAATATAAAACCCAAGATGAACTTTGGTTTATCAATTTGTTTTGGATGTTTATTTTGATTGCAGCTCACATTTGAAATCCAATTGTAAGCATCATTTCTAATCAAAGCACTTTTAGTAGGTGTGACCAATGAATGTTAACAAGACTGAATCCATGTATTATTTGGTGAAATATTATTTTGCTCAAGAAGTAACACTGTAATTCTGTTTCACAGTTTATCCATGTAATTTGAGTTTTTACATATCCTGCGGTTCCTTTTATCTGAGAGTAGGTTTTGAGTTTATTAGCTGGTTTCACTTAGTGTTGTTTATGGGCCTATTACTATAGCTTCTAAGTGCTTCTCAGAACATGTTCCTTTTATGTCTATCAAACTACATTTCCACATAAATGGAAACTCTTTCGTTGCTGGAATTCTTTGCCTCTTTATTGTCAGCCTGCTTGTTAACCAAATGAGGAACACTATTTTCCTGAGTTTTATTCTACCCAATGGTAGGCAATTTCTCTGGATTTTTTTTTACAATGAAAAAATAATAACTGTATTCACACTTACAAATGTATTTGCATCCTTTTGTCCAATTTTCACATTTCTTTGGAAGTGACAACTGTTCTTACTAAGCATAATTTCTTCAAATCCCACTGTTTTGGCCTCTTCATGAACGTTGCTTTATTGATTATCCTGAGTCCTGAGTCCTCTCCCTAAAAAAACAAACGTCTCAATTTCTTTCCCATCCTAACTTCTAGAATATTATTCCTGAAACCCCTTAACCCTTCTCAGTTTCTTTTGCAAACATTTCTTCCACCTACCCCTTAACTGTTTTACTTTCTGATATTTTACCTCTATACACCCCCCGCCCCCACCGCTGACATCTGAACCCAGGCCTCAGCTGTATGTTGATGATCCTCAAACCTTATTTCCACCCTGTTCTGTCACCTAAAATCCATATATTTAGACGACCACTGGTCATCACATAGATATTCCACAAACTACTCAAAATTAGTATGTCCTAAAATGAACAAACTTATTCATCCTCCTGCTATTTTTTTTATATCAGTGAATGAAGACAACTTGTATGTAGCTAGTCAATCCTAACAGTCGTTCTCAATTCTTCCCTCTCCCAAGTCTCCAGTATAGACTGGGGTGCCCAATAGAAAGCAGCAACAAACACTCAAGTTCTTGCAAGATCTTAGCAGCTGCAAGACCAGGGGAGGTTGACTTGGTCTCTGAACTACCCTGGGCTCCATAAAAACACTAGGGAAGAATTTTCAAGGATCCGTGCCCTGAAGCAGACACTAGAGTCACTAAAATAGCAAAATTTACACCCATTACTATAACTGTGACCTAATTTTCCCTATCCCCAAGCTCCTAGGAGGTGAGAACTGAGAAAATATAGGTTGCACTCCTTGATTAGAGGGAGGGAACAGCAGCTTCCAGAGCAGAGGTACTTATAATCATGGTCTTAGTCCATTTTGACTGTTACAACCTAACACTTCAGACAGCTTGGCTTATAGACAACGTAAGTGTTTTTCTAATAGTTCCTAGAAGCTGAGAATGTGAAGGTCAAGGTGCCAGCAGATTCAGTGTTAGGTGAGGACACACTTTACGGCTTTGTGGTTCATAGCAGGTACCTTCTTGCTGCAGTCTCACGTGGGGAAGAGGAAAGTACACCTTGGACACTCAGGACTTAATCATCCGCAAAGGCTCCACCTCCTATTGTCATCTCCTAGTATCACCTTGAGGGCTAGTATTTTAATATATAAATTTGGGGGTTTGGGGCAGGCCCAAGAGAGCTATATTTAGGTTCTCTAACCAAGACTTCCTGCCAAGTATATTTTAATATGTAGTCAAGGTCATAAACACCCTGTTTCAGTATATTACTCGAGGTCATATATATCTGCTTGTGAGATATATATGTAACCGTTGGCACTGGGCCTTCTTTCTTGCACATAGAAAAGCCTATGGAAAGACTCAGAGGGCTGTTGCCACCTTCAAATAAAGCAGGCCTACTATCCCAACGGCACCTCACATCTTCTTTCACCTGCTGGTATCCTGAATCTGTTTCCCAGGGTCTGAGCCCCTCAAGGATGGAGGGTGGGAGATACAAACATTCAGACCATAGCGATGCCAGACACAGGAACTTTGACTTGATTACAATATCAACAAAGCCAAGTCAGGTGAGAAACATAGAGGGGTGGCTTTCGTTAGGGCTTCCATTTGAGGAGGGAGACAACACTGACAGGAGCTCCTCAGTCTGGCTACTTGAACAAAGGGAGAGAGCTTTATTTATGTGAAAGGGGTGTTTGCAAGGGGCTGAGGTCAGCCGGTCAGCCTGGGGAGGAATGTTAGTTTTCCTTATAGATACTGCATCCTGTAAAAATACTTCTGCCTGTGATAAGGGTACATTGCCATAGCTGTTAGGAGAACATGTAGGTGGGAAATGGAAAAGAACAAAATCATAGCAAGTAGCAAGTTAATGGCCCTGGGAATTTCCCATTTTGATGGCTCCTCAACAGTTTTTATTCTTGGTGTTGTTTGTCCTGGCAAAAGCTTCCTGGCCCTAGTGATGTACTTGGTCTCTGAAGCTGGTAAGGCTGTTCCAAGAGGATGTTTTATGCACATACCAAGCTTTTAGTAGCTAATAATCTATGAATGAGGGTGGAAGAACAGAGAAAAGAAAAAAAAAGAACTTATACTATCTTTTAATAGCCATCAGTCCATGAGTTAAATAAAGCCCAGGAGTGTCCTTGACCTGTATCCCTTTGGTGGTCTCTGTGTCAATAGCAATCACCTGTTTCCTGATTTTAATTATACTTGCTCTTTGACCTCATTCAGTCCTTCTATTCATTTAATCCCTTATTACCCCTTAGTCTAATGACTTAACCACCTCTCACAGCCCACCTAGCCTAGGTTGATCACTGGAACAACATCCAGTGGTATGGATCAGCAGACTTTTACAAAAAGCCACTTACTGAAACCTAATCCTGGATGAGATCCATAATCTACCTCCCACTTCTAGCTTTTTCACCACTTTACTTCATACGTCCAAGCTCTTGCCAATAAAATGTAGCATATTCTTCCAGCTTTTGTCTCCAACTGACCCTTCCAACCCAGCATTCCCCTGCCTCTATTTTTTGCTCATGACATGTTTTCCCAATTTAATACCTTTTCTCCAAGTAAGTCTGAAGATTAATCACTTGATTAGTTTTAAGATGATCTGCTTATATCTTTGTTGCAGTATTTAGAAGATGAGAAAGACACTTTCTCCCTTGGAATATAAGTGGAATGTGGGAGTCGCTATTCATCAGCTGTCACTCCAACCATGAGTGAAAGCCAGATTGCTATAAACCTCACAGTAGGAAAGAAAATGGAATGGGGGAGGTTTAGTATGACAAGAAGTTGCTCATCATGGAAAGTGAATATTTTCATCTTTCAGTTTAACTTTCTTTTCTGTGTATGGAGATTAAATCCAGGGCCTCATGCATGCTAGACACATGTTCTACTACTGAGCTACATGCTCAGCCATTAACTTTTTTGTACTAGCACTTAAGCATCTTGATAGAGGGGATAAAAACTAGAATGTTGTTAGTAGAAGACAGGCACTCAAATGTTTTATGAGTGAAAGTTATAACAATGGGTTATAACTTATAAAATTGTCTCTCCCAATACAATGTATATGTATATGTGTGCATGTATACACATATGTGTATGTATGTATATTTGATTTAAAATTTCAATTAAATTATATATAATAATTTAAATTATATATAATGTACTGGTTTGTACATTAACTGTAAAGTAGAAATTTGACACTTGACATTGGATCAAGTATGAAAAAGTTGGCTTTATGTACTATTGTAGCTCAGCTCTGGGTATGGCCATCTTGCTTCAAAGAAAATGTCACTATCAGTGGCTAAAGGGAAAATATCAAACTAAAAGAATAACAGTAAATCCAATCCATTAAGACATTTATTTAATATTTTGTTTGGGTGAAAGAAGAATCTTAACCTTACTCCATTTTTACTTTAAAACTTTTAATAGCATAATTCAAATTTATATTCTAAATACTGAAAGTACATAACATAGGTCAGCATTAATTTTTAAAATGTCAATTTGACTTAGTAGGGAAAAAAAAGCAACTGATGTGCTTCAGTAATAACTTCCACTTGTTTTATCTTGTTACATTAAAGCTTGCAATTCTATTTAATTGGCATGTAATTTAATTGCCACATAAGTTATTTAATTATATACTATAAATGGAAAATGTTGTTTATAGGCAATGTATCTCTTTTGTTAAAATTTGGGATACTACATCTTCCTCTAGCTTGTGTTCTTATGTATTCTTTCATGTTGATTATTTGCATTGTATGTTGAGTTATACCACGTTAACTGATTTTATCATTGTTTACAATTGTGTATGTTTATGTGTGCATTTGTAAATATTGTGATATTTTAAAAATGAATTGGGAAAGCCAAACTTTAATCTGCTTTATTAGTAAAAGCACAAAAGACCTGAGTTTCTCTCTTTGTGGAAATGATAATATCCCAATAATTCACACAGGCTGCTTCTTCAGGATAGCAGGCCTTCCCTCCATCCTTTGCCTATTCCAGATATTCCTTTTGAAGCTTTACCTTAAGTGTTAATTTCTCTGAGAAAGCTTTTCTGACCTCACTAATGGTCAGGTAGCTTTTGTCTATGTTCCTTTAACCATGACAATCCGGAGTCTGGCAAAGCCAGGGGAGAGTCCGTGTGGGGTGATGTTGGGCCCCAGCACAGTAGCCTTAGGAAGACTTAGGCTTCTGGGTTGTAAAGAGAGAATAATGGATACTTAATTGTGTTGCTGTGAAAAATACATTCGATAAGACTATGACTTTGCACAATGCTCGGCACATAGAAAACCTTTGAACATTTTAGTTTACTTTTTTGTTCATTCAATAAATAAAGATTGAATAAATGGATGGGTTACTGTTATCTATTGATTTGTCTGACTTCCACTGTTCTGTTTATCTATTCAGGATTGAGTCTGCGGACTTTTGTTGAATGTAATATGGAGAATAGTACTTGCCACAGGAAGTGGTTGGTAAATTGTGAAAACCTCTAGCTTGGTACTTTGACTAAAAACTTTCATAAATACTTCAGATAAATATTACTTATTTAATAGGTATTTGTTAAACACCTACTCTGAGCGAGGGATTGTTCAGCAGGAGGGTGTACATCTGTGACCAGGTTTCTGATTTCATAGAATTTGCATTTCAGTGGAGAAAGGCTGATGATAAGCACACAGGTAAGTACAGAGCATGACAGATGATAAGTGCTATGCAGAAATATGCCACAGAGGAAGGAGGAAAGAGAGTTTTGGGAGCAGTTGCTCTTTCATGCAGCATGTTCACAGAAGTCTCCTTAAGAGGATGATAATTTCAGCAGAAGACCTAAAGGGAATGAAAGAGTTAATCACATGAACAGGTATCTACACAAAGAGCTTTCCAGGCAGCAGGAAGAGTAAATGCAAAAAAGGCAATAAGGAAGGAGTATGCATGGTGTGCTGCAGAAAGAGCAAGGAACTGGTCTGACTTAGGTAGAATAAGGACAGCAGTAGAAGATGACATCAGAGAGGCAGCAAGGATCTTTGTACACCAAAAAAAAAAAAAAAAAAAGAATCTAGAATTTCATTCTGAATTAGATGGAAAGTGTGCCCATTATCATTTAGATGTGGAAATAAAAAACGTTCTGCTATTTCAAACAAAATGTGGTTTATACAGAGTAGGGTGCAGAGTAAGAGTAGAGGAATGGAGTCCATAGGCTGGGGTTCCAGTAATAACTCCTAGAACAAGCCTTTAAAGTGACTTCCAAGCAGAGTTGCTATCTCTGCTCCCATCTAGAGGGTGTGGAGTTACAAAGACCCCTTAGTTGCCAATAAGGATTAGCAGACCACTGACAACATCACATTCACTTGACAAGAGTTAGCTCTGGGACATCAGAGCACCAGTACACAAAAACTCAGTGGCCCTGCCACTTTGATTACCAGCAGCAATGGTCAAGTGGCAGGAAAGTGGCCCTGCTCAATTTTTGTCTTTCAAATCTTGCTTGAATGACTGAAATTAGGAGAAGTTAATTTCACTGCAAAATTTAGTATTCCAGCTTTTGCTACACAGGAAGTAGACTAAAATGAAGCTCCAGTAGATACTAGATCCAATCACTGGCTACCCACTTGCTCTTCACACTTGTAGCCACAGGAGGATATTGAAGAAATACAATATCTCGGTTGAGGCATCATAAAACCACGCAGGCTGCTTTATAGAGAAGAGACAATGGAAGAGCACCTGGGAGGCCATTGAGATTACCCAATAATCTAGTAAATGTTATAGTGTAATCCAGTAGTTTTGTTGTAATCTTGAGTTCAGAAGAAATATTATAATCTAGCCCAGCTCACTCATTCATTCATTCAGTAATTTATGTATTTCGTAATAAAAAGTACTGCATCTCTAACCCTTGAAGAAATCTTTCTGTGTGATCTTATTCAAACTGAATAGACCTTCCTGTAAAACCCACAGTGAAACATGTATGACTATAGGAATCAAGGATTAATTTTAAACATCTTCCCAATGATGATTACCTACATCAAAATATTTAAATACAATTAAAGTAGTTTTCTTTCACCTTCTCACATCAAAAGAGAAATTACTATATCTGTATTTTAGTACATCTGGCTGCATATCAAGCATGTCAAAACTTGTAGGAAGGCCAGTTACAGACAATTACCTCCTCATAGGCTTGATACGGGAACAAAACCCCTTGCATGCTGGGCATTGTAGCTTATTTATATATCCCTCAGGAAAGCTCATTATTTTGTAGATTGGGATGTGGTCATCACTCTCATGAAGAAATCAAGATTATGTAGCCAAGGATGACTCTTGTAAGAATTTGAGTTTTATATTATATTCTGTGTATGAATTCTTGAAATTCATCTAAACTGATATAAAATTCCAAAATAAAAATAAATGCTACCTGATGGTATCTAAATTAGTCTCTGAAAGAAATGTTAGAGATATAAATGCAGGTGATTAAAAATGGACTTTATAAAAACGTAATTTTTATTTTTTGACCAAATACATTTATAAGTAAAAATAATTTATCTTACTTGTTTAGTTTTTATAACATATGTATTCCCAGCTAATAGTTTTAACTAGATGGCAACATTAAATCACTTTATGTTTCAACTTTAATTCCTTTGTTCCTTTTTTTAATATATTAAGATAATATTAAAATATGTTTTTTAAGAGCACTGTCTATAATGGTTGTTATTCTAGAATCGTGAATTAAGTGAAACAATTTTAAGACTGCATCTTTGTACACAGTACCCAAAGATGGAAAAATGTGTGTGTGTGTGTTTATGTGTATACGTGTGTGGGTGTAAAATTTGGGATTGGTAATTTAATAATGATCTGACTTTTCTTCTTTTTTTTTAAGTTTCTATATATTTTAATGTACCTATTAAAGAGTGATATTATATTGCCAGGGTAGTATGATACAGATGGTTAAAGGTATAATGTTATGCTTTAAATCTGCAAGTTTATGTTTTTATGTTAAAAGTTATTTGAATTAAATAATCTATTCTCACTATTCAGCTGTCACAGGTCAAATATGTTTATGAAAAAGACATTTTTACTTGTACATTTCAAGAACACTTCCTGGGTGGAGCCTATTGTTAAAGTAGATGTGATATAAATAAATGTGTAGGTGTGTGCATATATTGTATGTCTATATATAGGTAAAGATACACACACACACACACACACACACACATATATACACTTTAATAGCTTGGACTGCCTGTTTCTGGAAGACAAGGGATTTATATTATTTTCAACATATTTATCTTTGATGGTAGCTTGTACATACAAACACTCAGTAAATATTTGTTGAATAAAAGTATACAAGCGCACGTCCTTGCTTGATAATAGGCAAAATGTATTCCTTAGTTACTTTGACACCAAGGGAAATCACATTCTCTTCATTAGATTTAATTTATCAATTTATAATTATAGCTGTTCATTTAAAAATTTTACACCTTCCTTTGAAAAAAAAAATTTGTAATGATTCAACTTTCCCAAGGATCTTAGGTGCATTTGGGAGGGGGCACTTATGAATTGTTATAAATTGGTATTGCTGAGCCTGTGTTTCTAAATTGCACTCAGTAAATGTTGTTTTCAGGTGAGATCAATATTTCTTGAATGTCTCCAAATTTAGTTTATAAAAGTGTGCTTGAATCTGTGGAGCAATTATGCTCTCGTGATGTGAGATGCTTTAACTAACTCCTAGGACCACATACCAACAAAAGAAAGACACACAATAAAAAGCTGGACTTCCTTTAAAGAAAGGTTGCTTTTACTTGTAACCATACAAGCATAAACAACCTTTTAAAAGTCCGCCATCTTTCTCCAGCCACATCCAGACATCTGCTGGCTGATGCCCTTTCCTAAAGCCCTTTCTCCTTCCCTTCCCTAATTCAGGCACTGCCCTCTCCAGGGCTTTCTCAACAGCTTCTTGTTTACCTTCCTTACCTTAATTAGTCTCCCTCTCCTTACTTCACATGGCTGTCAGGATGGTTTTTCTATTGTGAAAATCTAATCACATCACTGTCATACTTACATATTCTAATGGGTCCCTGTAGCTTAGAACCCAGAACTCAAACACACTTCTGGTCAGTAAACACACACCATGGGCCTCTCAGTCTTGGTCACATGCTGATTCTTTTGTTTTTACTGTGTGATATCTTCCCACTTCCTGCCTTGTTGCCTCATGAAACCTATTCATCCTTCAAGATTTCAGCATTCCCTCCTCTGTGAGGCCCTCCCTGATCTAAGAGATCAAGTCATCTGGAGGTCCCATAGAATCTTATAAGTATCCAACCCGATCTGACATATGTGATTATAGATGGGTGTGTAGATAGATTTTTCTTCCCCTAGGAGTCTGTGAGATTCTTGAATGTAAGGATTATACCTTCCACTATCAATCATTTCGGTGCCTGTCACAGGGTGAGGGCTTGAGATATTACAAAAGATACGTTTCAAAGAGTAAAATCTAACCAAGCAAGTGGGCCATTGTCTGAATTTGTTTTTGCTATTTCAAAAAAAAAAAAAAAAAAGCCGTTTGTTTCTTACCAGCAGGTGGCGCACTAGCTCTATGTGTTTAATCACGCTTTTTTTGGCTTTTCAGCTGTGCAGTAACATATTAATTGGGCTGTTATGGGAAGGAGATGATAATTTAGGCACTGTTTACAGAATAAAGCTGATTTAACCTTCAGTTTTTCTATGAACATTTTTTTTCAAATGTAGTGTTCCAACTGAAATTGCCAAAGTAAAAGGAAGACTTCAAATTAAAAAAAAAAACGATTAGAGTGAAAAAAAATTCAAGATAGGGCATCAAGTTAAGAACACAGGAAAAATGTGAAGCACAAAATCAACACCTCAGAATGGTAATGGCACGATAATAGCTATAGCCACACAACTGTTTCTTTCCATCTCACAAGCAAAATTCAAATTGCGTTTGGTATCTGAGCCAGAACACTCAAAGGAAAAACAAAGCCCGTAATGAAATGTAGCTCCTTTATGAGGTGTCTTTAACTTTAAAGAGCTCCAATTTTGCATAAAGAAGTTTTAATCATGGACCTGTGAACAGTAGACATGTAGCACTTTTACAAATTGAGAGCCAAAGAAAACAGAAACAAAGAAAGAAGGAATCACCTTGGAGATGAAAAATAATCTTTGAAGGTACGAATACACATAGTAAAAATAATTCTTTAAATAAGAAAGGTAGTGATTCGGGAATACATTACCAGATACTTGCAGCTCAGGGTAGTAAAAGAAGAAGGGGTTATTGAAATCAGAAAATCCAAGTTATGTGTTCTGAAATGTACTAGCTGTGGGACCTAAGGCTATGTATAACTGGTATCTTAGATTGCCTATTTTTAAACATAAAGTCCGTCTGCAAAAGAGTGTTTTGAGGCTCAAATAAGAAGATGTATGTTAACATACTTCACATTCTTGAAAATGCTATATTGGTATAAAATAGTATTAGTACATAAAAAACAGAGATTGTCCAAAGAATACTGATATTTACTTGGGAATAGTATTGCAGTGAAAATAGCAGAGCATTGCCAAGGGAATACACGTGTCATAGTAAACCATGAGCATATCCAAAGAGGTTGAGGCAAGGGAAGGTTTTTAAAGACGAACATGAGGGTGATCACAGCAGATATTTTGAGACTAAGTGGTGTCATTCTGAGGTTGAACGGATAGTGGCTGGGCAGATGTCCTCGTGGAAGTGCTTTCTGTGAAGGTTATGGTGATCTTTGTGCAAACTTCTGACTCTGGCAGTCTTTTGTGGTTACTATCAGGTAATCTAGGGTCCAAACCCTTCCTTCATAACTTCCTGAATTTATTCACTTTTTTTTTTTTTTTGGTAGTGTTGACCCAAGTAACTCCATTTTGATTCTGACAACTTTCACATTTCTTTCACAGAGGAGAAAATTGAGAGTAATGAGCAACTATCATGTTGCCAGCAGTGCCAGGCATTTTACATAAAAATCACATAGAATTATCTTCCAGTGGATGATCTTCTCTCTAAGGTCTCCTCATCAATGAACTGCAACCACAAACCCCTCCTCTCGACCTCCTCTTGGCCCTGTCACTGTGCTCCAGTAAATATCTCCGAGACATGGAAATGATAGATATTACTACCCAGCCATAAACATTGAAGGATCTCGATGAAGGGTGAGCTCTACCAGAGCTGGTAGTTTTCTGTTTCCAGATGCTTTGTGGAGGTGGTGAGTTAGAATTAGTGTTCTGAGGAAGCTCGGCATGTGTGTGCCCACAAATTCCTGGTGGAAACTTCCCTTTGAAGATGTAAAAGAATTTTTCATCAGGTTAAGATCATATATACCTCTTAGACCTTTTCATGTGGGTAAATGAGAGTTTATATTTTTAACTCATATGTTTCTTCTATTGCAGGACAAAACCAGTTTTGGAAGATGATACTTTGAGATAGTAGGAATAGCCTTCCTCAAGATTAGGCCCTATACCTGGCCATACTTGTAATCTGCATTTCTATTTTTTTTCAATATGTGCACTATTATAAGCTGTTTTATGGTTTGTGATTTTTGTTCAAGAAATAGTTAGATTTGGACTAGTCAAATATGTTTTATGTATATGCTTTGGGATACATTGGACTGTTATTCTTCTAATGAACTTGACATGGACTGGGTGAAAAAGAAGTAGTGAAAAACAAAATAAAAGAGAAAGGGAAACTTTAATATTTTATTCATTTTAAGTTACCAAAGTGAATCTATCAGCAGTGCACACCTTTTTTTCATCCTAACACTCTTTTTATTCATCTTTGACTTTTATATAGATTATGCTTGGACTATTTGCTGCTAAAAGAAACCGAATAGTGCAGGTAATTAAATTTTTCATCCGCCCCTAAATTTGCAGAAGGTTGGTTCAGCATCATACAAACACTGTAAGGATATTAGCACTCTATGCAATGGATTACAACTTCTATAGATTTTCTTGTGCACTTGTGCAAAACTTCATTATTTCTACAGCTGTTGAACAGATACTATTTCCAGTTACTAAAAAGGCTGGTCAAATATTATGTCAATTGCTGATTAGTAGCTTTATTTCTTGACAAGGCTACCAGTGCTGTCATTTGATGTTGTTACAGGAGGTAATGGTAATGAGCTAAGTCCCATATCCATGAAGCCGACTGGACAGCAGGGCAGTCTTGCCCTTCAGTCCTTATCTGTAATCAGATGCTTCATCACCAAAAATCCTGCCTGTCAAGTTCCCCTGAATAAACTGGATTTATTAATGTAGGCTGTTACTCCTTGTTCCAATAATGAGCTCCACTACGGGTGGTTGCTCAAAGAACCACAGAAAAGCAAAGCAGAAGACCTGTCATCAGATAGTAGACTACATAGGCAGTGGGAATTGGATATGGCTTTTAACTCCACACCATTGATGATAATTTTTGGTTGCTTGCCTGATTTGCCTGGGGCAACTAAAAACATCACCTTCATTTTATTCAGGCTAATTGTCAGCCTGCGCAGTGGTACCAAATTTCAAAAATGATTGACAACCAGATATATATCCTCAGGTGTGTGAACGCCCAGTTCATAGTCATTAGCACACAGTTACTCAGTCCAGGTCTGTCCCAAAGGCATTAGTGGAGGCCAGCAATCTGCCGAGTCCAAGCAGGTCTGGGAGGAGCAGTGGTGCATTCTCACCCAGGTGTTCACAGTTCTTGCTGCCTTGTTGACCATCTCTGCATAGGAAAAGCTGGATGGCACAGGGACTGTTGACGACCTTGTTTGACACCCATTTGTGTGCGGAGGCGGTTCAGGCTGGATGCCATCTGTCCTGACTTGGCTAGCCATATCATCATATGTCTGTCTCTTCATGTTGATAGATTTCTTTGAATTAGCCAAATAAGTGGAGCATTAGCTAAGTAAGTTAAAAACAAAACAAAACAATGTATATAAACCCTGGTGTTGCTTATCACATTTCTTCTCACTTTAGAAAACTGTGAAGACTTGTCTGTGACCTGTTTAATTTTAGGGTACACACATGATTATAAAATAGATGATTATAGTACCTCTATGTTATATTCTTTGTCTTTAAAATCTAAAGATATCTCAAACTATTTTCTTTCTATATTTGTTCTTTTTAAACACATTACACACACACACACACAGTGAAATAGATTTATCCTGTGCCTGTCACTTTTTTTTTTTGGGGGGGGTGAGGGGTGCATCTAGTGTTCTGTGGTGTAATTAAACTTGTATTAACATTAAAATCCCTATAAACAAGCTGTCAGAGATTACATCTAAAAACAGGGTTGATGTCAAATGTGCTGTGTACTGAAGGGTTATATCTTTGTCAGGAAAAGACAATTGAAATTATATACTAAATAAGACATTTCCCCCAGTCGAAGGAAGAAAAATCCAAGGACTTAAATCTTTCACGGGGGAGGGGGTCTCATGGTGGTCACTCTACTTTCTAACTTTTCGACACTTCTTTAGGTCTCTGCTTCTTCCTAAGAGTGTCTTTTGCTTCAGACTTGGCCTTGGGAGTTTTTTTGTTCCCCTGAGGAAAATCTAATCCCTATCTAAAGGGGGCACTGTTGTCTGAGGCTTCAGTAGCCTCCCTAAATGGGGATTATTCAGGGAGAGAGGGACCAAACACCCTGGCCCTTCAAACCAGCAGAGCAACCTCATGTAGGGAAAGTCACTCTAATCTGCCTTCTTCAGATCTTCCCACCAGTATCATGGTTCCTTCCTTTCTTGATCTTCTGCTGGTCCATTGAGACATAAATGAACATACTCAGGACTTCTCACCCCTCCTTTCTTCTTTGAAGGAGAAGCTTTCCTTTCCAGGTTAGTGAGGTTCTCATCTGTAGTCATAAACTGGAAGCCAGCAGTCAGAATTCTGAGCACAGATAGGTTTTGTTTTCCTTTCCTACAAATTAGAAAATTTTACTCAAACCATATGATGTTTCAGCTTCTGCGGAAAAATCAGAAGATGTGTTAATCCTAGAAGGCATGTCTGGAAGGCAGCAAACATCTTGAGTCAGGAGTAACGGCTTTTAGACAGGCCAAGCTATGGGACTCCTATTCCCCAGTATCCTTGTTAGTCCCTGCTAAATACCCACTAAGAATAACTTAGGAAAGTTTAATTTGGGTCTCAAAGGTTTAGAGGTTTCAGTTCATGGTCAGCAGACCATTGTTCTGGACCTGAGGTGAGGTAGAGCAGCATAGCAGGAGGTAAGCTGCTCAACTCAAGGTGGCTGGGAAGCAGAGAGATGGGAGATGGGTCACAGAAAGGATAAACCCTCCCTGGGCACAACCCAGTGACCCGCCTTCTCCAAACTTGCCCTACCTGCCTACAGTTACCACCCAGTAATCCATTCAAATTTTTTACTGGTGAGGTCACAACTCCCATAATCTAATCATTTCACCTCTGATAATTCCTGAATTAACAGGGGAGCTTTTGGAGTGCACTGCATATTAAAACCATAACAGTGTCTTGTGGTTTTCTTCTTCCTTTGGGTCATTGACTCCTAGTTTAGAACCACAATGAAGAAGAAAAACATCACAGGTTAGAGACTCTTCTGATAGTGGAGGTTGGGGAACTCATTAATATACATGGCAGGATTAGGTTTCTTATTTTTACTTTCACTGCTTTCTCATATTGTGATTATTTGTCCTTCTGGAATATAGAATTTCAGTGGGTTTCTGCTTAGCTTTTTAGGGCCTGGCAAAAACTTTGCAACTTGCAGGTGTAAAGGTTTGATCAAACACCTTACCTAAGCTCCTTCCAGGAAAGACCAAGACAGGTGGAGTTTCAGAAGGCGTTACCACAGTTTCAACACCATCATCCAGATGGTGTTAGTTTCCTGGAAGAAGCTTATAATCCATTTAATTTTGTATAATTTTGTGTAAGAATGTCCAATAGAACATTTGAATCCCTTTCTTTTTCTTTTTTTTTGTGGGGGAGGGGGTACTTGGGATTGAACTCAGAGACACTCAGTCCTTTTTTATATTTTGTTTAGAGACAGGGTCTCACTGAGTTGTTTAGCATCTCTCTTTTGCTGAGGCTGGCTTTGAACTCGTGATCCTCCTGCCTCAGCCTCCTGAACTGCTGGGATTACAAGTGTGCACCACTGTGCCCGACTTGAGTCCCTTTCTTGATCACTTCTAGAGATATGGAGTCTTTCCACCATAAATATCATCCATCCCATTTCTGGACATACTTTCTGTAAAATGGGTATAAAGTGTATCTGTTCTTGTGGAATTGATGTGATGGAGTTTTAATTGTTGTTTGGTTCTGGAGACATTTGCTGAGCTGGAAATTGTAAGTCTCAGCTATCTCCCGTGGAACTGCTCAGTCTCTTGCCTCCTCTGTGCTGAGAGCCACAGCAGAGTCAGAATGGCCCCTGGCATTTTGCGGCACCTCTGCATAAAATCCTTTCAGACATTTTAGTGCCACTGATACTTTCCATAGTCCCATCATATTTGATTTAGACATCTTCAGTTATTTCAACGGCTTCTCCTATGAAATGGTTTCCAGAATGTTCACCATTTTAATAAACATACTTGATATTGCACATTTAAAGGCAGCTTTTTTATTTTGGAGTGTTGAATGTCATACCCAGAAGTAAGTAAGTGAAACAGGGTTGTTGTTTTTTTAATTTTTTTTTCTATTCCATTTTACCAGAGGCCCCATAGGCAGAGGAAAAAATATGTGCCAATAATGTTGCTAAGTTGCCCAGTTGTGAAGAGCACCATATGTCATGGTCCCTGTACACTCTGGAGTTGGGCACACAGTGCACAGCCTGTATGAGCTGACCTTAAAGTCAATGGAGAGAAGTGCCAGACGTGCATGCAGGCTACACATTGGCTCATGACCTGCTGCTAGCATAAGAAGAATAAGAGTGGATGACAAGGAGCAGAAAGCTGGTGGTGAGGAGTTCCCTGGAGACAGCTATGAATGTGTTGATTTCTCTCTTGTCATGTATGAGAGGGTGTGTTTCCCCCTTTCCTTAAACCAAATGTGGAGGCCTACAACTTAGAAAATTTTTTTAGAAAATTTTAGAAAAATGTGGGTTTTCCACTGAATTCAGAGACTATAATGACTAATGTACCTTGAGATATAACTACCCTATATTTATAGTAGCACAAATGTGATCAGATTAATGCAAAACAAAGAGGAAACTATACATCTGAGAATATCAGCCAGTATCATATTGAAGTTTTTAGTTTCTATGTCACAAAATTATATCAACAAAAACATCCAGGTATTTCTCAAATAAACTGAAATTTGGACACATACTTGATATTTTGTACATGCAAACAATTTTTTGAGGCCAAATTAGAAGCACTTGCTATAGAGAGCATCACCACAAAATCCGGATTTACAATTCCTTGGTTGGCATCTCACCTTGTCTGCTTAGTTTGTTAACTTTTAATGTCTGTAAGCCTCATTTTTTTCTCTTCTGTACCATGAAAATAATAATATCTCTCCATCAGAATTGAAAATTAAATGAGATAATGCATGTGGGTGGTTAGCACATTAGAAGCACTAAATAAATACGGTTCCCCTCTACTTTCTTTGAGGACACCCACAATTTGTAGTCGGCTCATCCCCAACTGTCCTGCAGGGGACAGTGTAACATAGAGGCTGAGAGCCACTTCGAAGGAGGTGCCACCACTTACAGGTGTCTGACTTCAGGAAAATTACTTCAATTCCTTTCTTCTCAGAACCTTTTTCGGTAAAAAGGTGGAAATAATAGTATTTTAGTATAAGATGAGACATGACATTTAACACGCTTGGCTCAGAGCCTGGTACACGGTATGCATGCAGCTTTTTTTTTTTTTTTAATTGTCATTACTGCTGCTCCTGGGACTGTGACTAGAGTAGAGCTTATTTGCTTTGACGACAAGGCCTATGACTGTCCTCCTGAAATCTGGACACAGAGTCTCTTTGAAAAACACTTAACTATGTCCTTGTTCTGGTGACAGCTGAAGAGCCTTTAGTTGAGTCTGAAAATAAATAGCGGACTTTCAGCAGGGGATGGGAAAGGGAGGGTGGCCACAATTCCATTTTAACAGTCTCCTTTAAAACACACACACACATTTTTTTCCCCAGTTTCCTGCCAAGTGCTTTGAGACAGATCCTTCCCCAAATTCTAGGTGTCTTCTCTGTGTCTCCCAAATAACCAGGTGACTTTGATTCTGACCATTTCACCGGTCAGCTCTTCTTTTTGTAGGCTTGACGGAAGAGCAGCCTTCCTTATCCTCCTCTGAGTGCACTTCATGGCTGGTCTATGAACCCTGCACTGGTCCTTACCACCTTTCCCTGATGGTCAGCTGTGTTTCCTGCCATACTATTTCCCAGTGCCTCACTGGGCTAAAGGGAACAATGTGGGTTATTAGAAGCTAAGTTGCAATAAGTTAGAAAAAGGTAACGTTAGCTTTGTCTTGGTCAAAATTTGAGATTTGGGAAACAGTATTATTTAACAATCTTTTAAATTAGTTCTTTCTTGTGAGATATATAATCATCATGAACCTAATATTTTGAAGAAGTCAGGAATGATAATAAAAAAAAGTCTTCCTATGAGAAAGTTAATGTACCACTGTGAGATGAACCATTACAAATTCTGATAAAAAAAATAAAACTTTTTATTTAACTTGGGTCATCTTGTCCTCTGTAAATATATTATTTCTTCTAGACTTGTGGAAATCCTGAGATTTGCTTGCAAACCCATATTACTCCCTTAATAAACCCTCAGGAGTTGGCAAGCTCAGACTGGGAATTGCTGGGTGTGTCTCTAGCTGGGATCATTAAAACCAAATGAGCTAGTGAGAGAGATTCTGTGAATACTGTAGAACATAATGACATAAAATTCTAAATAATCTATTTTCTTTTTATTTGTTTCTTTAATGTTAAGATCTTTGTCTTGATTACAGATATATCAAATGATTTCTTATTTAGTGGTAAATTAGCTAGTTTCTTCTAGGGGAGGAGGCATGGTGGAAAAGACAGTTCTATCTGTAAGTCAGCTGAGCTTTGTTAATCTAGTATAACTATCTGAGGCTTGGTTTCATCATCAATAAAAAGTGGTCTTAACACCTACCTTATAAGATTGATGTGAGGCAAACTGAATGTTCAAATCATTTTTAGATGGAGTGAGGAAGAGAAAAAAAACTTTGCAAGTTGGTACAAGAGAAGAAAGATGGGAGAAATTTAAGTTTGAATGACGAGGAAATCTGTTACCTATAACAGAGGTTGAATAGAATACATTGGTGTTATTATAAATGTTTGAAAGGATAGATTTATTTAATCTCATGTAAACATTACCCAGTGTGTACATGTATCATAACATCATATTATCCAATTTAACATGTGCAAATTTTATGTTTTTATGTGTAAGTTAAAAATAAATTTAATTCTCTTGAAAAAAAAAGATTGATGTGAGAATGAGGGATGATGTAAGTAAGAGAAGACAGTGACTGGAATAGGTGGCTGTCTAATAATGTGTAGTTGTTATTATAAGAATAAGAAAATCACCTTTTTTTGGAATGCTTATTATATGTAAGGCCATCCTCATTTTCTGGTGAGAAAACATAGCCTTAGATACTGTGAATAGCTTTCCCAAAGTCATGTGGCTGTATGAATGACCACAGGCCAGCTTTACTGTGATCAACCACCCCTCAAATCTCAGCTGCTCTGTACAGCAAAGGTTTGCTTTTTGTTCATGTTCATGACCATGGTGGGTTTAGGGGAGGGTGCTCTGCTGCATATTGCCCTTGCTGAGGAGGAAAAGCTGAGGCACACACCATCAAGTACATTGTTGGTCATTGTGCAGGGAAAGAAAAACAGTGAGTCCTGCAGGAACCCTAAAAAGTTTCTATCCAGAAGTGTTGCATCACTTTCACCCACACTTCACTGGCCAGCACCAGTCACTGGCTATGCCTAACTGTTGTCTAGGGAGTGGAAACGTGCATGCCCAAAGAAGTCCCATCTTCACAGTGATTGAATTCTGACTCAAACCCAGGTCTCTGGTTTACACGTGGATATTTTGGGGAGCCATAAATCTAACTAAAATTTTTATAAAACATATTCTTTATAACATGGCCTTTTGGGTACATCTGAAAAAAAGTTTTCAGAAGATATAATAAATGGAACTACTCAAGTCTAAGTGCCGAGGCATGCCTCCAAGTAAAATGGAGGGGATTTGTGGGTTTCCTATTTTTTTGCTATTATGAATAATTAAAAATGTGTGCCTTCTGTTTAAGTCTTTGCTTCTTCCTTTGTTATTTATTTGCCTTCTAATTCGCATATTCTCATCTAGACTTCCTTTTCCTGCTTATTAAATATTTCTCCGCACCGTAGCACACTCCAGTGTTAACCATCTTGCTTTCCCCCCCTTTGGCTTACAATGTAGGAAATAGCCTTGGTAGCTGTGTGTGACTACAGAACACATAGAAGCGACAAGTGCCATGAAATTCTGTGCTTCTGTTTCCAGTGGTGCAGAACCTGCGCTCATCAGAGCATTTCTTCCATCCCTGTCAGACTGACCATTTGGCTCAGGGAGAAAAGCTCCCTGTAGTGACAGCCTTGCACAGGTGCAAAGAATAAAACCCTGCAATTATGGTTCTTCCTCCTCAATAAGTATTTGGGATTTGATGTGAGAGGAAAGGATTTAAAAAAAAGAAAGAAAGAAAAAGAAACTTAGAGAAAAGGAAAAAATCCAACTGTTTATTTATTTATATTTTTATTTGCAGCACTGAGGATCCAACCCAGGACCTCACACATGCTAGGCAAGCACTCTACCACCGAGCCACCTCCACAGCCTGCAATCCCACAATTCTAATCTTCAATTAGCTATGAAGATCATGCATACACATTACAAAACTGTCCATATCTCAAAGAATTGCTGGATTTTTGTTTCTGTGTGAATTGGAAGAGCTTCAAGAGTGAGGTTTTGCTGTTTAAATCTGCTCCTTGGTGATTTATTTTCACTGCTTTGGGCTTTACTGCAGTTGGCCTGTAGATAATCACTGCTTTACTTTGGATCTGAACTGTCCCCCAAAAGGCCATGTGTTGAAGACTGGGTTCCCGACCATGTTGGGAGGTGATGGAAACCCTCAGAAGTGGGCATGGTGGGAGGTCTTTAGCTCACCAGGGTGTGCCCTCAGAGGAACCTAGTCCCTTCCTCTTCCTCTCTTTTACTTCCCAGTCCTGAGGTGACACTCCACCTTACACTGCCCAACAGACACGATGCGTCACCACAGGACCAGAAGCAAAGGGGCAAACGGATCATGGACAGAAACTTCCAGAACAGAATGCCTTTTCTCATTACAAGTTGATTGCCTCAAAGTATTTGGGTCAGAGATGTGAATCTGGCTAACGTGATCACTCCTTTCAACTCCTGTTCTAGACCTGTGTTTTCCTTTTTTGTATTTTCTTTGCTTGTTTCATAACTTTCATTGAGTTCTTGTCTTTTATTATAATAAGAAATCCTCATTAATTCAAATTCTGTAATCATTCCAACAGTGACAGGAACTTTTTATTCTTTTTTTTAACCTTTCTGCCCTTGGGGTGACAGTGTTGGCTAAGCCATCACTAGTGAAAGCACACTTAACAGGAGTACATGTAAACCCTATGACAAAACTCCATAAACTCCTTTAGGAGTTCTTATTTACATAACACTAATATGGTAATTAACAAAAGGTATCTTTAAAACTAGCCAATATCTGTTTCCCTATCAGTTAGCAATTCCTTAATCTGGTCTGAGTGACAATATGAATGTGAAAGCAATAAAACTATGTTTTTATTTTATTTTTTAGAAAAAAATGATATTACAGTTCAGATGGTTTGTTTTATGAGCCTGACTAATGTCCACCTCCAGGTGAGTAACACCAGTCAGTCTTGGCTGGAGGCTGTTTAAGAAGCTAATGTTCTTGACTATACAATGTAATTCAAAGGCTCAAAGCCCTTCCTCTCCTCTCAGCCATAGATGGAAGAATAAGATAATTCAGGCAGAAGTTTATGATGCCAGAATGCTTGAAGACCAGTGCTATTCTGCTTCCATGAAACAGAGTAAGTCCAGTGTCATTTAAACCAAATGAAGCTATAAACATTTTTTTTTTTTAGAGATGAATGCTCTCAAGGGGGGAAAGGTGTGGAATATTCCATTTACTCTGTGGTAAAAAAAAAAAAAAAAAAGAAAAGAAAATGAAATTCTTGCTCTTCGGTATCTTTTCACCAGCCACATTGCTGAGCTGCTGTGAGTGAGGGGGGCTGGGAGAAGAACAGCTGTTGCAGCTAACAGCTTCCATTTGAGATCAGAGAACTTACAGTTATTACCAAGCCCCCTCCGGGTGTGGTGATGCTTTCTTACATCTTGGAAGAGAGAGAGGAATGCAGCAAACTGTTTAAGACTATGGGTCTGGAATCACAGAGAATGATACTGGAATCTTAGCTGTGTCACTTACTAGCTGGTATTTAACTTATTTGAGTCTTAGTTTCCTCATCTATAAAATGTAGTAAAAATACTACTTGATAGCTGTAAGGGTTCAATGAGTGGAACCCTTGGCATTGTGTCTGATATATGATAAACTGTCCATGGATATTTTGCAGGATTAGGCCGAGTGGAATCTCAGTTCTGTGTACTCCAAATATATACACCATATAACCTCTCCAGTGGCAAGCAGTAGTGTCAGTCATCTGTAGCTGCTTCAGAAACATTAGAACAAGTAAGCAAACCTAGTCTTCCCTTGCATCTGGCCCAAATGACAGCTTCACTCAGTTCCTCTCCCCAAATTCAGCTCCTGTAGCTTAGAAGGTATTTTTGCCTAATGGTGGACAATCATCTACATAGTGAACTCCTTAATGTTTAACAAATATGTGAGTGGGACCAGAGGCAGAGAAACACTTTTTTGTGACTCTTATGTATCACATTCTTCATGTCCTCTTCTCCCACTGGAGTGTGAAGGGAAATATGGACTATATACCTATCATTTAGTCAATAAATACTTGTTAAATGCTTCCTAAATTCCTGGTGATCTGATTGACACTCAAGGAAAGTGTATAAACTTACCCTGTGTTCTGGAGAAGGTGAAACAAGCACAAAAGTAATACAGCATGTGAACATATGCCATGGGAAATACAGATGGCACATTAGAAGAGCAGGGGATCCCACAGCAGCAGCTTGACACACCTGAGTCCTCTTTGAATCCCATTTCTTTGATGAAGTCATTTTCTACTTTTTTTTCTTTTTCCACTCTTCTTTATTCTGTTCCAAATCACAAACTCCTTTCATGTTTGGGCTACAGAAGCAGGACAGGGTCATAGACCCTGAATGAGTCTACCCTCCGCTGGAGAGACTTAGATGGAGAGAACTTAGCTGGGGGAAGTCCTGTCTCTTACACCTGAGTCCCATCTCCCCGGCCAATTTCTACTGATTTTGAGCACTGCCTTCTCTTTAAGTTCTTTTTTAACTTCTCTAGACAAATTTTTAGGTGGGGTCGGGAATGTATGTATTGTGTCTTGCAAATCTCTTAGTAGTTATTCTCCTTAACAGCCTCTCTTTCTCTTCTCCCTCTCATGTCTCCATTACTGCCAGTCTCTTTCCTTTCCTAATGTAGAATCCTGGGACTAGATGGTTAGAAATAATTAGGGTATTAAGGTACCTTCATTGTTTCCTCCTGTTGTTATAACAGAATAACTGAGGCTAGATAATTTATAAAGCAAAGACATTTATATATTAGGGGAACTGGCTATGATCATGGAGGCTGAGAAGTCCCACAACAATCTGTCTTCAAGCTGGAGAACCAGAGAAGTTGGTAATGTTGCTCAGTTCAAATTTAGAAGCCTCAGAACCAGAGAAGCTGACATGCCTCCAGACTGAGGCCAGAGGCCCAAGAGCCCAATGACGATTAGCACGTACAAGTTCTAGAGTCCAAGAGGGAGGAGGAGAAGGTTTGCCACTCCAGTGGACAGAACATGGGAGTCTCCTTCTGCCTTTTGGTTTTCTATCTAGTGCCCCAGTCGATTTGAAGGTGCCTATTCACATTGAAGTGATCTTCCCTACTCAGTCCACTGACGTACATGCCAACCTCCTCTGGAAACACCCTGGGCATTCCTCATTGCAGTCCAGTTAACACCTAAAATTAGCCATAGCACAAGGCTAGAGGAAGTAATAATATAAAGTGATGTTTAGCATCACAAGCAGTGGGTATGTGACTGGAAATGGTGGGGGGATGGGTGTGAAGCAAGCATTTTAGTCAGAGGAGACTTCTGCATTGCACTTTATACAGACTGCCATCATAGCATTTATCATTTTGCTTTGTCATTCTTTGACTACGGGTCTTTATAGCCAACAGACTTCAAGTTTGAAGGCAGACAGGAGTTCCATTCATCTTTGAGACCTCTTGCCTAGTAAATAACCATTGTTTCCCATGGCCTCCAAATAAATCCTTTGTCCCCATTCCATTTGATCTGCTTGCAGTTTCTGGCTCAGAAATAGGAATGGAAGGATCTAGCGGTACCTTGCCTACCCAAGCTACTGAGAACTCCACATTAGGAAAATGCCCCTTTGAGTCTGTCCATTTAGCCATTGTGTGTTTCCTCTCAGCCTTTCCTGTTTCTAATGTTAAGCTTCATTAAATGGCTCACTGGAATCAGGCTTATTAGAGAAGACTGGTGTCTCTGTCTCGTTGTGCTGCTATAATAAAACACCTACCACAGACTGCATAGTTTATACATAATGGAAATTTATTTCTCATAAATGTAGAGGCCTGGAAGTCCAAAATCAAAGTGCCAGTGTGTTTGGTGAGAGATGCTCACTTCTTTCAATGTGATTTCTTGCTGCTGCATCCTCTGAGGGACCAAGTGCTTTGTTCTTATGTGGCAAGAAGAAGAAAGCCTTTTATTTGGGCCCTAATCCCATCTATGAGGTTCTTCTCTCACAACTTAATCACCCTTTAACGCCTCCACCTCTTAATACTATCACATTGGTGTTTAAGTTTCAGCATATAAATTTTGGGGGATGAGAGTATAGCAGTTCTGATGCAATTTCAGGGCACGGAATTCCTGTTTTCAATAATTTAAAGTTAAATCCTTGCACATTGACTCTGTTCTCCAAGCATCTTGATGCTACAGTTTTAAGCAACCCAATCTAACTTTGGGGAATGTAAGGTATCAGAACAAGGTCCTATAAATGTAACCATCTTATAAAGGTAATGGTCGGGCTAGGGATGTGGCTCAAGCGGTAGCGCGCTCGCCTGGCATGCGTGTGGCCCCGGGTTCGATCCTCAGCACCACATACAAAAAACAAAGATGTTGTGTCCACCGATAACTAAAAAATGAATATTAAAAAAATTCTCTCTCTCTCACTCTCTCTAAAAAATAAAAAAAAGGTAAAGTCTTGGTTACCTGATTTGTTTTCTTCACAAGAAAGATAAGCATATAGACATATTTATTTCTCCAATATATTCATTTATTTGCTTATTCAGGACCCAGGCACTGTGATAGGTTCTGGGAATGCAAGGTTAAAAAAGGGTGGCACATGTTCTCAAAGTTTGTGAGGATAAATTACCTCTTTGTAAAGATAATATAGACTAGGGTTTGCTTTTTTTTTTTTTTCTGTAAAGAAACAGATAGTAAATATTTTAGGTTTTTGTGGGCCATAGGGTCACTGTTGTAACTCCTCAACATTGCTGTTGTTGTACAAGGTCATCAGTAACTGATTTGCACAAAAATCGGTGTGTTTGCATACTGGAATATTCTTTTGATTTTTTTTCCCAAGCATTTACAAACGTAGCAACCATTGCTTTTTTCAGGTTGTACAAAAACAAGCAGTGGGCTGGATTTAGCTGGCAAGCCATAGAATACCCACCCCTGATCTAGGATATGGTCACTGAGAGTTTAGCTCTATCATTCTCTGGTTCACCCAAAGTGGAGATGCAATCAACAGTGGAGGTGTAATCCTGCCTTACCTCCTCTTCTACTTCTCTTCATCTCTTGACCCCAATTCCCACTCCAAAGGTCTTTCTACAAAACAGAAATCTTTTTATGAATTTATGATACTACTGGGAATAGCTGGGGGCTTGTTTTCCTGAGAGAAAATGAAAATGACTTCAGTGACTATTTGGTCTTGAAACCGTTTAATTTAGTTTTTTCTTTATTCCCTTTCCCTTTCTCCATACACGAAATTAACATAAAAATTCCTTCTGGCTAAATTCCCAATGCATTTTCACAGTGAGCATTTTCTGAAGTGAAAATTAGTAGCTTCCTTGCAGTTTTCATCAGGCATGTGAAATTGTGCAGCTCACAGGGGTGGAGAACTCAAACCCCATTTATGAATTAATGCATGCTGTTGAGGGTACCTCACTGTCTGCAGAGTGCCAGGGAATCATTTCTACAGAATCCCAAGTATCTAAATAGTGTACTTTAATTTCCTTTCTCATTCTACCAGTGAGAGAATACCACTTTCTATTTGAAAAAAATGAATTAATATGTAACAAGTAGTACCTATATAAGATTATATTATTTACATCCTCCTTAGGGATAGGCAGCACCTTTGGAAAATTATGTCTCTTTCTAGTCCCTTCTCCTCTTTCTCCCTGCCCCCCCGTGTTTTAGATTTTTATCCAGGTGAAATCTAATTATGATGAGCATTAAGGGCAATCTCAAATGGGACTCAGTCAGATGTGTGGAGGCTAAGCATATGGGGAAAGAGAGGACTTCTGTTTAATCTCTAGCTCTAGCCATCTGGTCCCCAAAGTAACCCTGAATCCTTCAGTCTCAAGATCTGAGCTATTGAACTAGCATCCTCCTCAATTCCCCCACCCCCATGTCTCTGGTCTTTCAGGTCTGAAGTCTTTGATGGCATAAGAAATATTGAATTCTGCAACAATTTGCAAGAAATATGGGGAAAATAAATCTCACTATAGTTGTTAAAATTACAGCTCTTAGAATCAAGCAGATCTAGATTTGAATCCTAGTTTTTCTATTTGACAGCTATTGTAGACTTCAGGCAAAATTATTAACTTCTCTGTGCCTCGGTTTTGGATAGCTATGAAATGGAGGAGAAAGCCAATCTCAAGAGGTGAAGATGAGGATTAAATGAGATAATGTTAGTAAGTGCTCAATAAAAAGTCAAGAGAAACATTTACTAAGTACTTAATTAAAATTCTACCTTAGAAGATATTTCTTTCACTCCATTTTTGCTCCAAACATTCGTCAATGCTGCATGCTTCTGAGAACATAGAGAAATAAAGTAAATTTGCAAAAGAGAGGAGCTCACATGCAAAGGGCAAAGGAAACCACATATGCCAGCAAGTGTAGTTCAATGGTGAGTGTAAAATAGAGGTATGTCCAGGTCAAGAGGGCACACAAACCAGTGTCATCAGCAAACTTGAGGATGTCACAGAAGACAGTGTTCAAACTGAGTGTTGAATGATAAATAAAAGGTTTCCCTGTAGTTAAAGGTAGACATATATTCCAATTATAGGGGTAGTGCAAGCATTTGGTTTTGCTAGATTTGAAGGCAAGTGGAGGTGTAGAAAGTGGTCACAGTGAGGCTGATGAAGGATACTGGGGCCAGATGATGGAGGGCCTTGAATGTCATCATAAGTAGATTGAAAGGCTTGCTGGGCCTTCATGTGGAAAAGCAGAATGCCATGAAAGAGGTGATGTCCTTCTCACCTCTGAGTGTGAATGAGCTAGAATGGAGACCCACAGGTAGCTCAGATACTCCAGATATTCCTGAACCGATTCCTGAAGCCAGAGATGGAGCAAAAACCTGACCGAGCAAGATCAATCCAAAGAGAGGGTCACCTGAACCCAGCACTTAAACTTGCTCCTACCAAGGCGCTCTCATTTAAATGCAGGCGTCTTCATCTGAGACCTGCATTCTAGACCTGGATTCCTATATGGTTACAATTACTGTCCCAGCATGCTTTCCTGAACAACTGCATCTTTTCTACCTCTGAACATCAAAGCTGTCAGCTAGCCTACTGAGCTTAGAGTGAGCAGGGACCTCAAACAAAAACAAAGAAGGCCTGTACAGGCAGAAACAAAGTCAAAACCCACATGGAAATGAGAAGGAGATTTTTTTCTACCCTTAAACTTACAGTCTAGGGTCTGTTTTAGGACTGGAAACGCTACCATCTCCCTGTAGCTGTACCTCTCTTATTACTTTCACACATTCACCCAGTTCTTTTTTTCCCCAGGGTCTAACATGAAACACACAGGCCAAAACAGGTGTGTGTGTGTGTGTGTGTGTGTGTGTGTGTGTGTGTGTGTGCGCGCGCGCGCGCTCTGCCTCCCCTTCCCCCACATCCCCGTGTGTTTGTGTTTTCAGATTATGAATGCCAGGGAACCCATGCCCACAGAGCAACAGAGAGGGGACCCGTCTGGGTCTCCTCCCATCTCAGGGCCCAGAAAAAAGGGAAAGCTGGCTTCACTTCCAGTTTCCCCAGGCTGGGTTCCAGCAGTGCTTCTGCTCCAGACCCTAGGCGCTTGCCTTCCTCCTCTCCTAGCAACCGGGAGGCTGTGGATACCGCCAGAGGGTGGGGGCCCGGGAGGCTGCAGGGAGCCCGGGAGCCGAGGGGCGGCGGCCCAGCTCAGGTGCCCCACGCACTGGCGACCGCAGTGCGAAGCCACCCCGCAAGCGCAACTGCCTGGGCGCCAGTGTGCACCGGGCCCCACGCACCCACCCACCGCACCTGCCTCGGGGTCCAAAAGGGATCCTGCAAAAATGAGCCATTCTCACCCTGCTGGGTAAGTGACAACTGGAGCTATTCCACGCTGCGGCAGGTGGCGGCTCCAGCCAGCGGCCCCTCCTTCTCCCTCCTGCTGCGGAGGGGAGAGAGGGGGAGAGAGGGAGGGCTGGGGAGAGAGAAAAAAAAAAAAATAATAATACGTATTCTAGGTTGCAGCATCGTATCCCCTCCTTCCCCTTCTTTCACCGACTTTCGCCCCATTTTAAAACGTTCAGCCTGGAAAGATTAAAAAAAAAAATGATTGTGAAAAACGCATACATTAAGCAGGGACTTTAGCTAGGATGAAGACGATCCTGTGGTGTGGAACATATGTGTTTAAATGCAAAAGGATAGGTTACCAAAATATGCATTCGTTTGGAGATTTGAATCGGAGATAAATTTTCACCTAGCGGCTTGCATCTAAAAGAGATGTGAGTTGATTCCATGTTGAGGAAGGTCTCATTGTGAGGGGAGGCCTTTATGTCAGGATTTTTATCTTCTCAATCTCAAAAGGGATCACAAGGGTCCTTTAAAAGGATTATAACCAAGGAAAGTGATATGACACAGCAAAGGATGGCAAGAGGAGGGCGATATGTGCCTATTTGTTTATACATGATTTCCCTTGGGTAGGGTGACTCCTTACAAGATCTATTTTGTCAATATTTAGTATATTCTAGAAAGTTAACATTGTCATTATTGACTATGGCACACTCACAAAAAAGTCTCCATTCTTCTTTCTTTCTTTCTTTCTTTCTTTTTGGAAGGGATGATATCCAATTTCCTTCTGAATTAAGCAATGTAATGCATATTAGATGGGTTTTTTATTATGATACATCTAGTAGGCAGATAAATATCCTAGTTGGTCTTGCAAGTAATTTAAAAATGCTTTCCTTTTTAATTGCATTTATTGCACATTTTCTAGAGCAGCAAATTAGCAAAAGACAACATATTTAAGATCATTTGGAGTTTGTGATGTCTGTAACACCACATTAGTTGTTCTTGGGATTTATAGTCGAACTTGTTGAATAAATTCTCTTGAGTGTAGGGACATAAGCATTTGGAAAAAGCCAAGCCCTATAAGGTGTCCTGTTGGAAGTCAGCTTCAGAACTTTTTGGAAGTTGATGAAGTTATGACTAAATGAGCTTCATGTTTTATCTTAAATGGAATTTCATTTAGGTACTTTAATGTTTTGAAGTTGAATTCCTGTGCAATTTAGTTGGCCATGGGTCATGTGGGATGCAAATAGCATTATTTTTCTGCAGCTGCTGTTTGCAGTACATCCACATTTGAGAAAATGAATGTGTCAGTCATGGTTGTCTTCCTGTTTTTCAAGTTTTTGGCTAAGTTAGAATCTGATTAGACCATTTAATCATCTATTTTAAAATGTGGAAAAACCTGAAGCTGCTTATTAAATTGTGCATGATTAAGATTTCAGAAACTGAAGTCAAATTTTTCTGAAGCTCTATTAGTTCCAAGTACAAGAGGGAAAAAACAAATTTGTGATTTAGTGAAAGAGTATCCTTCTTGTACTCTTCAAAAAAGTTATGAAGATAGTAATAAATATTTTGCATTACAATACTAAGTTCTTGGAGAAGGAGGCACTACATCTTATTAATCTTTGTTCCCTCTGTACCTAGCACGGTGTCCAGAATAAAGTAAAACTCAACAATTGTATGAGAATGAATGGTATTTTCTGATAGTACATCCTGTTTAGAAGTGCATCTGTTCACCTATGTAAACCATGTTAGAACTAAACATTTATTAATTGATTACCATGTGTCAGTCTCTATTCTAATGGTTTATATGAAATAACTCATTGATTCTTCCCACTGTCCATGAGATGGGTTCTAGTCACCCTCATTTTTACAGATAAGGAAGTTGAGAACTGAGAAGTTGCTAAAGACGGCATAGCTAGGAAGGATCAGAATTGGAATACAAAGCCAGGCAGTTCTACTTCCAAGCCTTTGTCCCTTACCTGTGACTGTCACATGCCTATGGTCAGCAGCTGGGATATACAGGATCTTAAATGCCAAGATGTTCTTATTCAGAATAGACCAATATTTATTTGATGGTGCATAATTGTATATAACTATCTAGTATTTCAATTAATAATTTTGTAATAGGGTGTATATGTATATACTTCTTTAGTCCATTAAAACTAAGTTAAAACAGTAAGCATAAATATAACAAATATAAATGCCTTAAAATCTATCCCAAAACAAAACAATTAAAATTACTGAAAGTTTTTTTTTTTTTTTCAAATAGAAGTGGTGATTATTTTTCTTGTCCGTTACCATTTGGAAATAATAAAAGTTTCAATAGCAAATAAAATGTTTCATTAAAGCTGTGAAGGCTTCTTCATCCTTACTGAAGCAGTTGGGACTTATTACATCTTAAGGATAAAACAGTAATAAAGTGCAGTTGTAAAACAGAAATTTTAAATCCCCGAAATTCTACCAATCAGTAAGTGATGTCTGGTGCTTTCTCTTGTTGCTTTCTTTGAGATCTTTTATTTACTTAATTACTGCATGAAGTGCTTGATGTAAAAATTGCAAAGGACCTGTGCTGGCTTTGTTCATATAGAGTTTGGAGTAAATAAAAATGGTCTTAAAAACCTCTGCCAAAGATAATAGAGACTTTGAATCTGAGCTGCATTGTAATTTGGTGGAAGTCAACTATAAAATACCGTTTCCAGCACTGCCATCTCTAATGAAATTGTTTCAGAGTGGAAAATTTCAATTGATAGTCCCTCTAGTTTGCTAAATCTCACCAGCATTGTTGTTTGTGTGTATGTTTGTGGGTTATGCACTAGTCCTAGAGGTGGAATGGGGATTTTATACCCCTCAGTCATGCATGAGGATAAAATGATACGGCTCTTCTGGCTCCTTCAAAGGATCATCCCTGAATCTATGTGAAGTTGGCTGCCTGTGTGAAAGATGCACTTGGCTCTAAGCAGAGATAGTCACACTCAACTGTAAATTTCCTTTGAGGAAAGACGAATGAGGAGCATTATAGTTCATGACAAGGAAAAAAAAGTCAGAAGATGTATGTTTGGAAGCATCGCCCAAAGATTTAGAAGCTTTTTTTTGTTTGTTTGTTGAGACTTATTTGTTCACACCTTTTTAATATAAAAAAGAGGGTTTCTGTAGTGACAATATACTCAACGGTGATAAAGAAAGAATGAACATATCCTTAGTACTACCTGATAATTCAGTCATTTTTCATCACAGTAAAAAATACTGTATGTAAAATTGTCAGTTTTTAGATAGTTTGTGTATCCAAAAGCAACAAAAATATAAACCGACCATTTTTTTTGGGGGGGGGTATTAGGCATTGAATCCAGGGGCACTTAAGCCACTTTTAATCCAGGGGCTCTGAGCCACTTCCCCACTTCCCCAGCCCTTTACATATATGTATGTATATCTTTTGGTACTGGGGCACTCAACCACTGAGCCCCGTCTCCAGCCCTATTTTGTATTTAGAGACAGGATCTCACTGAGTTGCTTAGCGCCTTGCAGTTGCTGAGGCTGGCTTTGGACTCAAGATCCTCCTGCCTCAGCCTCCCAAGCCTCTGGGATTACAGGCATTTATCACTGCACCCAGACCCTCTTTTTTATATTTTATTTTGAGACAGGGTCTCTCTAAGTTACTTAGGGGCTCACTGAATTGCTAAGGTTGGTTTTGAACTTGTAATCAGCCTGGCTCAGCTTCTGGAGTTGCTGAGACTACAGGCCTGCACTACTGCACCCTGGTACAATGCTATTTCCTATTTAAGTGTCCACTGGACTCTTGAGTAGCTTTCTTTGTTTTTGCCTCCTTAGTTAGAAAACTTAGTACTTTGTAAGGCTATGGTAGAATTCTTGTCCGTTGCCCACTCCTACCACCAAAATTCTTTCTATTACAAAGAAATTCAGACTTGAAGTTCTCAAATATTCAAATTCAAATTGGGTAGCTTCTGCACCCCGATTTAAATATTAACAATTCCAGGAGTGAATTGGTTCTAGTTAAATGAGATGAGCTGAACAGGCTCGTTTATTATGGCTTCCTCTCCAATTTCTGATCATTTTCTGGTACAGATTCTGCTTTTTTTTTTTTTCCCTTCTTTAATTCATGCCATGTCTTCTCTTGTCCTTAGCAAACTTGTCCATAAAAGTAGATGGGAAGGGGAGGGATTTGTTACAATAGCCATATCACTTTTCTTTGCATTTCTGCAGAGTTACTTGTCAAAAATCACATGGTGATCTATTACCAAAAATGTTTCTGATAAACTTTTCATGACAACTCAATTGTGTTGACAGCAAAGAATGGGGAGCTGACATGCACTCAGATTGGTTGCCCGGTCACCAAAACCATTTGTTATGTCAATGTTTAGACAATACTTAAAATTGTCACTTTTTTCTCCTATGTTTTCTTAAGTTCAATGCACCCTAAGAAGACACCAGATGGTGAAAAAAATATATACTTTTCTTTGTAAAAATAAAGAGTCATATAAAATGGAGGGAGAATAGCAGTGCTTAAGACTCATCATGACCCCAAGTACATTTTTAGGAAGAGAAGTTTTAGGAGAGTACAGAGGAAATTTGAGGAGTAGAAATTGTTTCTCCTAAAACTATCTTTTCCTGATTTCTCATAGGAAAGTCTTTGGATATCCCCAGGGTGTACATAGCCCAGTTTGCAAACTTTTGGGTTAGAGAACATTGTGCCTTAGTTGTAGGCTTCCCAACATTCCACTTCCTTTCTCTGAGTCTCTGCTGAGGAAAAGCATCTTTCCCTGGGAGGAGAGGTGCAGACTTCCTCGATTTTGGGGGATTATTAATAACTATACAAAAGTTTTATCAGGAAGACGGAAAAATATAGCTTTACTGACTCAATTCTCAAGTCTAACGTTATCTCCAAATAATCTGAAATAAAGTTTGTGTGTTTTTGAGACTTTAAATTTCCAGAGCAGTGAAAACTTCAGATACTGCAAGACACTACCAAAGTTATTTTTTAGTCTCTGATGATTTATTTTGGTGCAGACCAACTAAGAGAATTAGTATGTGGACAGCATTATGGGCTCTTCTTCTCCTATGGCTTACTCAGTTCCCCACACAAATAGTTGACAACAGTGTATGCCACAGAAGGGCACCATAAATGTCACATTTGACATGAACTGAGGTTTAAAGTAATACTGTACAATTAAAAGGGGTTAAAATTTGCAAAAATAAAAACAGAATCTAGGATTCAACATTCATGTTGGTTTGCAAGTGTCCTTGTCACTTTCCACTGAACTGGAAATCCCAAATGATATATGTATGTACATAATTTATTTAAAAAGAAGGAATAGAGGACAATAAGCTGACTCCAAGTTAAACCTTAGCACTGCAAAAAATAATGACTAGATAGACATTTATGCTTTTAATTAAAATAAACTATTTAAAATAAAGGTATCTATATATAGTTACCTCATTAATTTATGCTTTTTATTGTTGTTGTAGTTATTTAAATGGCCAATTACCAGTCTTAACTGCTCTTAACTGCGCCCAGCTGTGTGTGTATTTTTAATATATACATATTCTTAATCATGGGGCATACTTAAATTTGTGCTAAGAGTCAACCCAAAAATAAGATAGGACTTACTATATACATATTTGGGTTCTACTTGAACAATAGCTATTTGGTTGTCTCATGAGCCAGAAACTTTAAATCTTCTTTTCTTGCAAGATTCTTAGGAAGGAAACATATCCTTTATTGACCCCATCATTGCTGTACATAGTTGTATCAGAAAATATTCTTGGATTAAAGTAATTTACCTGGGGGTTAGCCTTTTTGGATTAATGAGTTTTTCTTGGAAAAAGAGAAAAATATGTGACAAGTTGAATAGTCCAACTAGAAAACTCATACCTTCCTGAGATTCTTTCAATATTAGGATTAAAAGGTGTTTTGGGAGAATTGTTGTCAAATCATTACTTGTTTATTGAGCCCTAATAAGCATACTTAAAAAGTGAAGACATTGAAAGTATAGACAGATAGATCTGCATTCCTTAAAAATTTCTCATTTTCTTTTGAATCTACTCTTCCCCTTACTCTTCTTATTTCCTTGTCTCTTTTGTACAGTTAACTTTTTCTTGGTCTATGGGCAGATTATTGCGATGTGCAGCTTTGTCTTCTGCCAAAAGATGCATGCCCCATGCCCTCTGCTTCTGGGACACTCACTGGAGAGCTTTACAACACTCTGCCTTCCATTCCAACTACTTACACACATGCAAAAGGACTCAGATGTCTGTGTCCTTTTCTTGATGGGTCAGCAATAATCCCTTTATGTTTTCCAGCACAGGCAACTCAGAAGAGAAGGAATAGCTGTTTGTGTTTTTATGTACCCAAGACAGACATTATTTATTTTTTGTTTAAATCCATATTACATACTTAAATTGGTCACCTTCCTGATTATTCTTGTGTTATGGACTGAATTGTGTACCTTCCCATCTGTGTATCAAAGGCCTCACCATCACAGTACCACAGAACGTGAATGTATTTGGAGACAAGCCTTTTAAGAAGTAATAAGGTTAAATGAGATTAATGGGTTGGGTCCTAAACCCATGTGACTGGTATTCTTTTTTTTTTTTCTTGACTCCTTTATTATTCTATTGCTTTTTAAATTTTATTTTATTTATTCTAATTAGTGATATGACAGCGGAATGCAAGTGACTAATGTTCTTATAAGAAGAGGAGATTAGGATATAATCGTGTGCATAGAGGGAAGACCATGTGAAGACACAGGGGGATGACCATCTACAAACCAAGGAGACAGGCCTGAAACTGATCCTTCCCTCATGGCCCTCAGAAGAAACAAACCATGATGACACCTTGTGCTCAGATTTCTAGTTTCCAGAACTCTGAGAAAATCAATTTCTGTTGTTTAAGCCACCTGGTCTGTGATATCTCATTCTGGCAGCCCTATTCAGCTAATAATACAGCCTCTTAGTACAAACTGATGCTCTTCATTACTTGACCCTGCAAAAAACAAAGGTGGTCTTTATGAGAAATGCAGGGTCATTGAAAAGAAATGACATATTTACAGATAACATGTGGGAGTCATGGATGTCTTAGTTCATTGGTTGTAATAGCCTGTTGTACTATAGGCTGTGTGGCCTATCAACAATAAGATTTTATTTCACATTGTTCTGGACACAGCAAAGTTCAAGATCAAGGTGCTGGCTGTTCAGTGTCTGCTTCCTGGCTTGCAGATGGTGGTCTTCTAACTGTGACCTCACATGGCAAAAGTGTCAAGAGTCTTGGGGAGATTTTCTTATCTAGGGCAATAATCCCATTCATGAAGGCTCCACCCTCAGCTAGCCACCTTCCAAGGTCCTACTTCCTACCAGGGATTCGAATTTCTACATATAAATGGAGGTGGTACAAACTTTAAGTCTATCATATTCGGAAGGATATTTGGAGCCAAAAGTTCAAACTGGAGATAAAAATCAAAGCTAACAAAAAATATGACTAAAGGCCCAGTGAGTAGAGGTAATTAAGATAATAACTCAATGAGCTCCGCAGGTACATGTTGAATTTTTCTTTTGCTAAATCTCATTAGTAATCAACCTACTCCCCACCTCTCAGTGCCTGAACGCTGATTGGGATATAAAATTGAACATTTTAAGCCGTTGATCCATTTTTCTGTGACTGTTATTATTTTTCTATAATAGTCATAAACATTTATAAATTAATGAAAACTCTTAGGGCAAAATATTGAAGCAAGGGAAGAAACAGCAGGGAACTAAACAGACAATATAAATTGCACATAGTAGTTATGAAACAGCATTAAAAACTAAAGATTTTAAATTGAATTGAATCACAGTGTTTTATAGTAGCAGTTAATTTGGCATTCTCTACATGGGATAGACTGTAATATTTCATATTTGCGAATATTATGTAGCTCTCATATTAAGAAGTTGCTTCTCTTCATAGCTTGCTCCAAGATATTTACCATAATATTGTTTCCTGTTCTTTTAGATTCAAATAAAAATAATCTGCTGTAAATTAGAATAGTAGAGTTAGAAGAAACTTAAGATTTCTGAGTACTAGAGATATAATTTTTTGTCCTTTTCTTCCTTGTACTTCTCTGTATTTTGAATTTTTTTTTTCTTTAAGCAGAAAAGTACAAAGAAGAAAATCCAGATTGCTTGACATTCTACCATCCATAGTATTTTTTGTGTGACCCTTAGCATTTTTTGTCATTTTTGTATCTCCTCCATGTATTTCTGTTTTTAAAAGTTTTTATTGCTGTTTTTAAAGTTATATCGACAAAGCTATACTATTTGAAAATTTGTTTCTAAACTGTTTTTAAATGGACACCATCAAGTACCATGCAGGCACTTGCCTTGTAGTATTTGAATGGCCTTCATATCTCCCTTATAAATTGCAAACTCCTGAGGTCCTTAGGATGAAGACCACATCTCTCTACACCTTTCAGTCCTCATTGTATCCCCCAGGATACCATAAACTTAGACCAGTAATTGCTGAAAAGTATCTCTTCTTAGTGATCACTTATTGTGGATCCCAAGAGTATATTTTCTCATTCATTCAATTAATATTTTTTTGTCTACTATGTGCTAGTTACTAAGCTACTATATTAAAAACTTAACTATGTTATAGAAACTTATTTCATTGGAATTTATTTAAGTTCTCAAAAAAGCCAGAATAGTGAGTTTAAAAAATAGGTTTCAAAAGTTAGAAGTTGGAGACCTTTATCGAGGTCTTGGATAGCATGGTGATTGTATCAGTTAGTAATGTGTTCAACTACAATTGAGGGAAAATAAAACTAGTATGATTTAAACAGTAACAACATCTATTATTCATTTTGCAAGTATTTTACAGTTGGGTAATTAACTTTTTAGAATTAATTAATTAATTTTTTCAATGCTAGGGATTGAACCTAGGGCCTTGCACATGCTAGGACTATGCAGGTGTTCTACCACTGAGCTACACCCGGTCTAGGATTTGGGTCTTTAATATTCCAGTTTTCTTCTTCTTCTTTTTTTTTTTTCTCCTAGTTTAGCAAGATGTTGACACTAGATCCAAGTCTTACATTCATATATAACCCTTCCCCATAAAAATGGAAAGGAAAATGATGGAGCAGAAAAAGACTTAAAATTTTATTGGGCAGATAAACATTTCTAGAATCCTTCCAGGAGACTTCCTTTTATATCGCATTGCGCATATCCGCATTGATGCACATGCAAAGGACAAGGGGAGCAGGAGTGTGTTTGACCCTCCACTGTGGGAGACTGGCAAGGGAGAGAGAATTGGGAATGGCTCCTCATAGCCATTCAGCTGTGTCCACTACAGTGCCTTAGTGATTGGTTGGCTGACACTGAACTCAGATTGGGTTTATATTGTCAGACTTGCTACATAGCTACTGTGTGACCCTAAGCAAATTTTGTGATCTCTCTCACTCTTGTTTATTTTCATTCTTGTGGGGCATATATCTTCTTTACAGGTGGTTGATTAGACTAACTGATGTAGGGTCTGGCACATAGTTAGTGTGACAATAAGTTAGCTTGGTGTTGGGTAGTTTATATTCTAATGGTAAGGAGTGGGCAGAGATTTCTGTAGGAGACCTTCTGTACCTGGGTCCTGAGTTGGGCTTAGAGTTGGGTTAATTCAAGATGCCAGTCTAGAGAGATTAATTTTGAGGAAGAGTTCTGAAGGAAGGTAGAGACAAAAAATTATATATCTAGAGACTTAAAAATAGCAAAAAGCACTCTCTAAAAACATGGTATTATAATTATAATCATCACTGCAATAGACCATTATGATTTTGTATAAGAGGGGGAATATAGCAACATTGCTGATTTATTTAGGTAACAGGCTCTTAGGAGCAGATAAGGACATTATAAAACCAACAGAAAGCTAGCCTGTGCTGAGAAGTTAACACTTCTGCCTCAGTTTTGTTTTTATCTTTAACTTACTATTTCTCTTACTCATTTTTGGAACCTTGAATAGAACACCAATTATACAGGCTAGGGTTTTTGTTTTGTTTTGTTTTTTTTAACTGAATGATATTTGTCTTCAATTTTAAGTCAGAAATTAATTTCACATTTATTTCCGATCATCTCCTAAACCTTTATAAAAATAGAACTGAACCTTTCTTTCTTTTCAGATCAATAGTTTGGGGTCTCTGTGACTATAGCCTATGTTTATATCACCCCAATTTGTAGGGATTTACAGAAGATGATCACATCAAATTCTTCCCTACAAGTTCTGTTTTCCTTCCTGTCAAGCTGCAGACATGGAACTCAACTCAGGCTGGAATCTTCCAGAATAAGGACCAAGGAATGGGGGAGGCTTACCTCAGCTTGTGGTGTGTAAAGAGGGATATTTAGATCTCAGTTTTCCTGAGAAGAATAGCTCAGAAAAATAAATGAGAGGTCTGAAGTTTCAGGCCAAATGTAAGAGCAGGGAGCAAGAGTCAAATCCCAGAGCCCTGTGACAGGGAACAGTGTGCTCAGGGATGTCCCTGGAGACAAGGCCCACAGAAATTCAGAAACTGAAGTGAGAAATGAAGGCAGGAGATTAGAACCTTGCAGAGCAGACATGAGAAAGAGTTCGAACCATCTGAAACTTCTTATTTTTCCCTTCTTCTTAATTAAAAGGACAGATATTCCAGAAAGAAATCTTCCATAAATATACACTATCATATTATTATATATAAATAAGATAAACATATTATAGCAGTTAGAAGATTATTTTGGGGGGTTAGAAAGATGTAGTTTGGATCCCAGTTGTGCCTTATGTGATTTAGGAAAGCTAATATCTGTCTCACTTTTCTCTTTCAAACATGGTGCATTCCTAACCTGCAGGAATATTGGTACTATTTTTAATAGGGATTCGATAAAAGGCAGCTATTGTGTATTTCTTGATCTTTGTGTAAAGCATATATTGCTTAAGTCTTTAGGATTTAGTTCTTAAAGTGTGTCAATCAAAACTAAATAAAGTATTCAGTTCAAAATGAGCAGAGATGTCCCATGCTAATTGGGAAAGAGGATAGGAAAGGTTGTTCCAGTCCATAAATCACTTTCTTATTCAATTAAGCTAATTTCTTTTCAATGCCAACATGTTCTTAAATTCATGAATTTTTATAAAGAAAATTATCACTGACTTACTAATTCATGACCCCCAATGTGAAGTTGCCCCTTTAAAGAAACCATGCTCAGAACAACTAAGAAATATAAGTGGAAATTATGTCCCAAAGAATTTGTACGTCTTTAGAATACTTACTGTCATTATCACATTTGAGATTTCAAGAAAAACTCAGGAAGTTGTATTATTACTCTGGCTTTGACAACTGGTAGAAAGACTGGCGAAAATGTTACGAATATGTATATTTTCTCGTGGTGGAACATTTAAAACTTAGTCAACCTCTTTAACATTTGACTAGTTGTTATTGCCATTTTACATGTCGCTGTTGCACACAAGAATTGCATTTTAGGTGAATGAAAAGTTTTTTAAAATGATTGGTTATTTTTCCCTTTTCAACACACTCAGTATTTTTATTGTGGTCCTCTTTGGCAGCTTGGTGGGGTTTTTTTTCTTCCTTTTCCTTCTTCTTCAGGATGCAGTTCAGATTTCAGTTCTTGGATACTTTTGCTGTGTGAGCCTTGTTCACTTATTTGTAAAATGGGATAATAATCTGATACATAGGATGTTTTGAAGAGTAAATGAACCATGCATGTCAGGCACAGCAAATGATACCTTTTATGATTGTAGCACATCAGACTGAACTGTTATTATTTCCTTGATTGGATTGTTGATACCTTTGGTGAAAGGACTGAGCTTACCCAGCTTTGTAACCTAAGGATAACATAGGACCAGGCACCTAGTAAGTCTTTTGTTGCATAAACTAACTGCACTAATAATCTTCTTTGTGTCTTGCTGAAGGCAGGGTGGTTGACCTCCCTTCTCTCAGATTCATCCTCTGGCCTTAGAAACACAGTTGGGAAGAGAATCCTCCTAGCTTCTAGTAGGGGCTCTGGAAATGCACATGCATGTGTACAACAGAGTGCAGACAGGAGCTCTACCTGTGGCAGAAAGGACTTCTGGTGGGAGAATGGGCACTATGGTGCTCTCTCAGCCCTGGCCTTGGTATATGACAGTCTTTCTTCGTAGGACAAACCTGATACAAGTTCCCTTACCCTCCCTTATATATTCTGAGACTTATCCAGTTTCTTTCTACTGGCTCAGATTTCATTTTATTCCTAATTGTTTAAATCATTCCCTACTCTCAAGTCTTTTTGAAGCATGTCCTCTATTATTCTGAAGCATGGTATATTTACCTCTTTCAAAGCACAGACAAATATATATGTGTTTTATTTAAAAATAAAATATTGTTCATAACACTGTAGCTATAATGGTGCTACCCTATGTACTAAGCTGTTTACTTGTATTATCATATTGAAACCTTAACAGGGCTTTATGACCCATGGTCTACTATCTCTCACCCCAAATTTTATAGATGAGAAAACTGAGGTTAATAGTGATTAAATAACTTGCTGAAAATCATGGAATAGAAGTGGCAAAAGAGGATTTAAAGTAGATCTTTCTGATTCTAGAGGGTGGAGAATCACTGAATACCAACACAGTGACATGGTCTCAAAAATGATTAAAAACACCATAAATTTTTAAAAGAACCAGCTATTGTGAAACCAACTTAGATTTTGGTGGGGAAAAACATGGCAGACATTTGAATAAGGCTCATTAGTACAATTGGATATTTTTCCTCATATGATACACTCAATAATATGCTTAGAAAATACAGTACCCCACCCCCACCCCCGCCCAAATATGCCATTGGTAGTAAAATCTAGCCATTAAAAATTTGTTGATTGTTCACTGTCAGACCTAGAATTGTCCTTGTGCTTGAGCAGAGGGGCTCAATATTAATTGTAAAAGTAAACTAGCTCTGGGAATTATAGACATCCAGAAGCACATAACATCAAAGTTCAGAATTCTTTTAGTGAATTTGGATTTCATTTAAAAATATATTGAATGAGTATTATCAAAAAAAAAATTCAGATTGGCTTATAAGAAAGAATTAAAAAAAAGATTCCCAAATGTAAAGCAGCTATGACATCAAAGAATAGCCATATATTTGTACTACTTGGTAATATCAGTTACCCTAATTTAGATTAGTGTGATTAGATTAAAGCAATCAAGATCTTTGTAAAATAGTTTATGACCTTCTTACTGGATTTCAGAAAGCTTTACCTGCTCCCCAAAGTTGCCTCTTTGATTTGGGTTTCTGATTCCTACTATTTTGTAATCAGAGCTTGTACTCCAAACTTAGGCCTTGATCCTGTCAAGATACAAATTCCCTCTTCAAGAGGGAATGTGTTGCTATGATTGACACAACGGTGCACCATCCAGAGTTCCCTCCAAGGAAGAGCTTCCTATGCATCTGTAGAGGTGCATTCTGTTGATCTTCCAGCCATCAGCATCTTCAGTTGGCCTCAGCTCAAGATCATGTCCTTCCTGGGCAGACCTCATTGTTGATTGAGTCTGGATGGGATAAGGGTGTGACCACTTGAGACTGATACCAGACAACCCTGAGGAGCAATACTTGCTCCAGAGTACTTCACTAGATTGGTCAAGTCTTTGCTTTGGTCCATGTGCAGTTTGATTTCTCTCTCTGCTGTATCCTGCTTCGGCCCCTTTCCTTTCACAAGTTTTGATCCCTAATAAACATACTGTATGCCCAACTGCATTTCAGCATGTATTCTGAACACTCCTGGGAATTGCTTTGCAGGGCCTCAATAAAGCTGGATTAGGATGACAAAGAAGCAGGAAGTAGGAAGGGAAAAGGAAGAGGAGGAGGAAGGAGAATCTGACATTGCCAGATAGTTTGAGAGGATTGTCATTTAGGAGACAGAAGGGACACAGGAAAGGAAGGTTGATGTGTGCAAGGGAAGCTTTACCTACTTACTAATGTTGCTCGAGTCAGCGCTGCATATCAGAATAAATGAGTAGAATAGCATGGAGATTTTTTCAGATCCTCTCTAAAAATGGCAGCTTTCTGACATGTTAACTCAACATGGATATTAACAACTACAAAGAATCTGAGGACTTAGGAAAGGAACAATATTTATTTATCTGTACATTTAGAAAGCACATTCTAGGCATCGTTCTGTGAACAGGGACAAGTTAAGGTCTGCACGGAGTTTCTAGTCTAGAGAAAATATAATATAGAACCTGGCTCTCTAACCTTAAAAGGCTAGTGCTTGGGTTTATGTGAACCTCTTACTAAGAGGATAATGATCAATTGACTACTCTTTGAAGAAAAAGAATACAGAAAAACATGTAGCCTCTTCCAAGGAAGATTTTCCTGCTAATGGGGGAAGTGAAATATAAGAAACAGTTACTCATGATGGAAATCCTTAAAGAGTAGTTTGACTTGCAGAACATTTTTAAGTTTAGGTATAAATTGATTATGGGAGAGAAGTTGTAACTCCATGAAAACATTAAGCATTAATTGAGCATTTACTATGTGTGGTAAAGTGCTAAGTGTTATACACACATTGACTCATTTAAATACTCTGACTCTCTGAGGAAGCACTATTATTATGTCTATTTTCAGAGGAAGATATGAGGCACAGCAAAGTTACCACACTCTCTCTTGAGACACAGCAAGGGGATTTTGGTTTTAAAAATCTATGTCATTTTCGCCCTTTAAAATCCCTGCCCTGCTGTCATAAAACCATCCATCCAGTCTTAGAAGCACAACACATACCTTATAGGTCATTCCTCTGAGTTTCACACAACTTGCCTTTTATCAAACGGAAGTATCATTGCTGTACTTCCCATCCCTGCTCTCTATGACCCTGCCTTAGCATCAACCATTTGCCCATTGATACTGCAGGTTCCCCCTTCTCCAGGCTGAACTCTGCCTCACAGGACACAGTCCAGCTTAGTTGTTCCTGGTTTGACTCTTGGGTCAACTTTAACTAGTCATGAGCTAGTTATCTAATCACTCTCTACCTTTGTGAACTCTTCTGTGAACTCTTCTGTGAAGAAGGGGAGTAACAGTGCTTTACAGGGGTGTTGTGAGAATTAAGAGACATAGTGCATATTATATAGAGTGTTTACTGTATGCACTATGAAAAATGCAAGTAAATATTCAATGTTTGTGATGAAGATTACTGGTTTCCTACCTGCCTGCCTTTCCTTTGGACTGCCTTATTATCTTCTTCTTCTCCCTCTCTTTCCCTTTGGTACTAGGGATTGAAACCAGGGGTGCTTAAACACTGAGTCATATACCCAGCCATTTTAAATTAAATAACTAATATATATATATATATATATATATATATATATATATATATATATATATATATATATATATATATATATATATATATATTAAGAAACAGGGTTTTGCTAAGTTGCTGAGGCTGGCCTTGAACTTGTGATCCTCCTGCCTCAGCCTCCCAAGTTGCTGAGATTTCAGGTGTAAACCACTATGCCTGGCTCTATTATTATCTCTTAATTTGGATACTAGTTTTCTCTTAAGCATATATTTAAAGTGAAGATATATATATCACTTGAAATAAAGGAGCTTGGTGCCCATCCATAGTATGTCTTACAGGGCCTGGCCAAACCTAGTGGAACTCACTACTGCTGCCCTGCACAAGCTTGCCTATCACCTCCTCTGTGAACACTGCAAAACTCTTGCCAGCAGTGAGCATAGTTGGAGGCCAGTTTTGTTTTTACTAGTCAGTTCAAACCATCATATTAAGGCTATAAATAAAATAATATTATGGTTTTCATCTGGCCGCATTGTTAGAATAAACTGAGAGAAATTGTAAATCATTATTTAGCATAATTGCTGAGATCTGGCAGGTTTGGATGCAAATAAAAAAGAATGAAGAATGTAATATAAAATCACTTATGTGATATCAGTTCAATCACCCCCTATAAAGTAGCAGACTGCAGAGACTCAGGGTCTAATTTTAGTTGGTGAAGAGTTTTCTTATACAGGAATAGGAAATAACTGATCCTCATGTCAATTGTTCTGTATTTGTCTTTCTTCAAGTCTCCTCAAAAGGATATATTTTTTTTCCGTTTCTCTGGGAATTTTTTTTTTCCTAATGCAATTGTGTACCACACTGCAAAGGCACTTATTTGACAAAACCTAAACTAACATTGTTAGTGTGATCTTCCACAAGGAACATTCTTCATTTTAAAGAAGCCAGAACACATGAAGCATGCTTTTGACCCTTTCTTTGTCTGACTTCTTCTACTTGTTGTTGTGAAGTGGAAGAAAAGAAAGGTTGTGGTCCTCACATGTGGATTTTTTAAAAGATTGTGTATCAAGGAATTGGACCGATATGCTCTGTTTCCATTAACTGATTTATTCATTCAGTCAACAGATATTGGCCAAGTGTTAAATGTTTCAGGGCTCAGGGAGGAATCTTAGATGAATCCGAAGAGAATGATCAAACAAGGATGAAAGCAATTCTGGAAGAAGTTAGTAAGACAAGCAACACAGGAACAATGCTATGGGAACTGCTGTGACATTCTGGCATCTTCTTCCTAAGGCCTTTGATTTGAGCTTATCAATGAACCATGCCCAGTTTCAGAACCTCAGTTTCCTGCATATGAAATGAAGGAGTTGGCCAGATGCTAGGTGGCCATTTCCACATGTTAATTTCTATAATCCAAGGATATAGTAGCTCCAAACAAGTAAACTTAGGTCATACATGTTAGGAAGTGTCCCAGAATTTTACTTCATGACAACAATCATAGGGGGAAGAAAATCAAATTCACCAGAGTCAGTCATCTTGTAAGGAATGGAGTCAGAATTTGATCCCAAGTCTTCTGGCTCCAAATCCTATCCTTTTTAAATTTTATCAAATTTCACATTGAGCAGGAAGTGGCTGATATATATTTCTGTGCTTTAATTATTTACAGAGAAATTATTTACCTCTTTAGAGTTAAAGTGTCTGGTTCCATACTTACTAAATATTCTAACTTTAATAAACATGGAGTTAGATAGAAAGTCAGATTTTCTAGATTAAAGATATATTTTAACTTTTTATTGTTCTGGCTATTGATACCACTTTCAGTATTTTATTTGGTAGTTATTTTTATTTAGATTTACTAAGAATCTTGCTAAGATTAAAAATCTTAGACTTAGGTGGCTTGAGCATGATGAGTTTGTTCACAGAGCTGAAATTCAGAGTATTCTTGCAACTTTTTCTTGTAGGCAATGAGAGAGCTGTCTGGGTTGGGAGACAGAGCTCTTTTACTTGTGAACTGTGAACTAACGTAAAGGCAATCAAACTACAATATACCGTGATTTGTTTAACTTGACTTCCCAATATAAGCACTTGATTTGTGAGTTGCAGAAACATTCTACCTGGTTTTCCTTAGCAGGCTGCTGTGGCAGTGGAGATTTGATGATGGAGACCCTCCTTGAACACTATCAAACTCTAAAAATCGCAGGTTTAGTGGCCTCTGAAATGCAAAGCACCTCTCCATTAGGCTTTTCATCTTTAATAATAAAACTGTGCTCATTCCCATAAGTCTCACTTGATTCTGTTGAGCATAAAATGGTGTAATCAGTTTTTCCAGATGGGAGGGTGAATTGAACCTTTCCATTTATGGCCATGTAAAGAAATATCTTGCATAAAATTTCTTGATTGAAATGACAGCTGAAAAATGACTCTGTTTTTGCAAGAATTCTATGTGCTTTTTTGTGAGGGATAGGAAACAGCTGAACAGGTACAGGAGCACTTTGGTCAGGGATTGCATATAAAAGATGAATTTTCAGACTAAAAGTTTATAAGGCATACTTTTGTATATTCACTCATATAATGAATCATTTTGTTTATCTTCTCTGATACATCTCGCCACTTACTTTTTAAATTTAATCTGTGGTGTGCTGCTAAACTGGCTTTTTAGGAAACAATAAGAGCTCTGATTTGTAGTGTTTGCCAATTTCTATGGTATAAATACTCCCACGATGGACAATTTCAAGCTACCAATGTCTTGCAAAGTTCCTTAAAAAATTTAACGATTGTCTCATGAGAGCCAGCTCAAGCACACCACTCTTAGTACTCTTTAACTATACTTGGGTATGTTTTCTAATTGTTTTCTACCTAAAATCCTTCTTTCTAATCTTATTTTAAGGTTCTTAATGGGACAGACCCTTCCATATTCGGATACTTGCCTTCTTTTTCTTCTTCCTCAGAGATGATTTATATATGTATAGTAGTAAGCATGCATAGTAGCAGTTTTCTTCAATTCTAAGATGATTTTTTTTTCTTCATTTTAATACCACTAAAATCGTTTTCAGCTCTGGTCAAAGGCATGTCATAGTGTAATTAGCAAAACTTCTGTCTTCATGTTTCATGTACTAATATAATTATCTGAATGTAATGAAATGTATTAAGTGCTGAATAAATGGTGTTTGATATCAGTATAATTATATCCTATGGGCTAATCTGTTTTTTCACATATTAGATTCACCTAACGCTGGAAAAAAAATCACATATTAGATTCACTTTATGCTTAAAAAATGCAAATTGCTTGAAACTCTCTATTTAGTGTACCTCTTGTTCTTTTGTCTTAGTGTTCACATTTGAGATATCAAAATTAGATCAGCAAGGTAGCCTCCCACATGTTTTCTACATCCTGGCAGCATACCAAGAACTGCCTTCCTCCATCTGGGAGGTGTCTTTTTGAAAGGAGATCACTGGCATGATGGATCACTGGACAATATATGTTAAGGCCCAATTACTGTCACCTTTGGTGTCTAGTGTTTCTGTTCCCTGTCATATGGTAGATGGGGAAAAACCTTAGAATAGGCAAAGGGAAGTTCTCTTAGAGGGGTTCATGTCTTGATTCTCAGAACATGCAAGTGTGTTATTTTACATGGTAAGAAGGAATAAATGTTGTAGATGGGATTAAGCTTGCTAATCAGCTGAATTTAAGATAAAGAGATTATCTTGATTCATTTGGGAGGGTCCCAGTAGTAAAAAGAGTCCCTAAATGGGGAAGAGGAGGGTAAAAGCTCTAGAAAGAGCGCTGGCATCTTAAGAAAGAGTTGATCTGCCGGCACTGGCTTTGACAATAGAAGGGGTCCAGAACCAAAGGAAGGTGGGCAGCTTCTAGAAGATGGGAAAGAAAGAAAAAAGAATTCTCTTTTAGAGCGTCCAGAAGGAATGTAGCTCTGATGACACCTCAGTGTTAGCCTATGAAACCCAATTTAGATTTCTGACCTCCAGGAACTGTAAGATAATAAATTTGTGTTGTTTTAAGCTACTAGTGGATGACGTTGTGTTATAGGAGCAGTAGTAAACTAATCCAAACTGCATTAATTCAAATGAGAAAGTCACAATTAGGGTTAAATAGAAGTACCCTGTTTATGTCAAAATTGTTTTTTTTTATATTCTCTCCAAATTTTCTATGCAAATTGTAGTGTAAAGCATATTGAAGGAATATATATTTTGAGGTTGGCTGATTTAAAGACTTCAGCACATTGTTTTTAAGCTGAAGATATGGCTAATTATAAATGAAAGTTAAGTTTTTGTTAATTTAGTTTATAAGAGTTTTCATTAAATTTTTTTTCTGTCTTTGTGCTGGAGAATTGGTGGAATATTTTGTTATTCATAGCTTCCCATTATTATACTCAGCATCCTCCAGTTCCCACTTTAGCAAGATCTGGTGGGTGGCGTTCACTCTGATTTGGTTTGTATTATTAGGAAAAGGTTTTAGATTATATGATCTCTGGCAAGTGACTTCACTCAGGAATTTGGGATGATTATGGATTGCATGTTCGTGTCCCTCCAAATTCATGCTGAAACACTAATCCCCAGTATAATGGTATTTGGAGATGGAGTCTTTAGGAGATACTTAAGACATGAGGGATTGGTTCCCTTGTAAGACATGAAGGAGTTTGCCTCTTTGTCTGCTCTCTTCCATTTGAGAATTCAAGGAGAAAATGGCCATAGATAAGCCAAGAAGACGGTCTTCACCAAGAGCTTGACCATGCTAGTACCTTGGTCTCAGAACTCTAAGAACTCTAAGAAATGAATGTTTGTTCTTTAAACTACCAAGACCGTGGTATTCAGTTACAGCAGCTTGAGCAGTCTAAGGCAGTCTTGGAATGGAAAATGTGGTGCTTCTATGGAAAATAGCTAAACATATGGGACTGGCTTTGTGTCTGAGTAATGGGTAGAGGTTGAAAGAGTTTTGAACCCTAAAAAGCCAATACTGCCTTGAAGGGAATTTTAAAGATGACTCTGGGGAGGGTCCAGAAAGAAAAGAGGAAAGCTAAGGAGAAAACTTCTATCTTAGAGAATACATAAATAATCATGTACAGAATGTTGGTAGAAATAGGAAAGGCGAAGGCTATTCTCATGCGGCTGAAAATGGAAATAAGGAGCATGTTATTTGAAACTGGAGGAAAGGCAATCCTTGTTGCAAAGTAGCAGAGAACTTGGTCAAACTGTGGCTCTATTCTAGTGGCAGAGGGTCACTTGCTCCTGGTTACAGAGCCAATAATGGTGGAGGTGAACTGAGTCTTAACAGCTATGTCCCTGTCCCTCTCCAAAGGTTGACACTATGGGGACAAGCAAAGTAGGGGGAGAAGGTTAGTGTTAAAGAAATGACTCTACCCCTGTGGTCTCTGAAGAGCTGTTACCTTAGTCAGGCTTTCCTAGGACTGAGCCACATTGAGAAATAATATTGTCCTGAAGCATTTTCATTTTAGGGAGGTAGAAGAGCTGTAATAGTTAGATATTGCTCAAATTCTAGGGGCCTAAAAGGAATCAAATGAGAGTAGGCTTGTGGAAGTGCTTTGTCATCTGCAGAATGGAATGTGGATATTACACTCCTTCCCCAGCTCAGGGCACAGTGCCTGAACTGGAGACAGTAACTCTATGAACTAATTAGCCTACAAAACAGGAAGAAATCAAGTGTGCACACACACTGAGTACATATGTGTGTATCTTCCTGCTAGATTGGGAGCTCTGTGAGTGCAGAGTCTGTGCCATCTCTGTCTCCCCAAGGCCTTATGGAATGACCTAAAAATAGTCAGTGCTCAATAAATGTTTGTGATTAATAACAATTATAGTGCCTTTCCTTTTACTTGAGGTTTTTATGGGATAGACTCTCTCTGAAGCCAGATGGAGGAAGTGATAAGAATTGCTGACTTTTATTTCTATAGAGCCCTATTATATATTCTGCATGGCAGGAGGTGAGGGTTCAAAGATTGAGAGCTAAAAAGCTGTAGTTGAGAAGGCAGCATTCCTGGTAACTCAGCATTGGGCCCTGAAATCACCTGTGGTGTGTCTGGAAGCAGGGAAAACAGGACGAGCCCAGATATAGGGTTGCTGTGTATTCTCTGGGCTGTTTTCCCTAGTGCATGCAGCCAGAGGGTGGATCTTTCCCCACCCAGCAACCAGAGGGTAGGAAAGTAACCTTGTTTATCATGCAGAGAAGCAAGCATGTTAGACAGGTCTGGCTAGTTGTGGGGCTTGTTGTGAACAATGTGGCCCATGAGTAATATGGTCACAGTGGCCTGTGGTCATAGTGACTAGTCATTGCTGACACAGAGCAGAGGAAATCACAGGTCTTAGGCAGTGTGACCTGGAAGGCCAGCTTTGACAACAGATGCAGAGAGTGACATACTAAGGGAACAGAGTATTCAAGAGGCACACTGTCACCAAGCCCAGAGCCAGGTGACCTTATATGGCCCAGGGTTATGCCAAGTGCAATAAAGAAAAGAAAAATGGGGTGGGAGGAGTGGCAGTGAATGCAGAGGGCAAAGGCAGAAATATCAGAATAACTCTACTAACCTAAGTTTGTAGCTTAGTAAGTACATTCTTGTAATTAGTAAATGCAAAGGGAGGCTCCAAGCTCATGCCATGCACACATGAAGCCTGGAGTAGAGCGAACCAGACAGACTATGGCTGTGGCTACACAGGATATGGGCATCCCCTAGTAAAGGAAGCTTGATGGTCAGAAAAAGGCTAAAGTTTAGAGTATATGGTGGAGATGTTTACATTTACCATTTCAACAAGTATGAATATAATTTACTGTAGTGCAATTTCTTGTGATTGATACTTTATTAATCTAAAGTTTCAGCTTGAAACTTTAGCATTTTCTAAAAAAGAAATAACTGACCCTGGGTAGGCCTTGCTGGATATTATTCAGCTGTTCTACCGGGCCAGTTTCATGATGATAGTCATTCAAGGATTTGCTTTAGAACATATACCAAGGACCCACCTTTATTCCTAAATAAGAAAAAGCAAGAAAAATGATGATTACAATGATTTCAACCCAATTGGACTTCCTCAACCTTTTGGTGAGACTGGGGGAGCTACACACACACACACACACACACACACACATTAATCTGGCAGGAGCCTGAGGGAACAGAAAATTAAAATTAGGTGGTGCCAAAGCTGGCTATGCGTTATTATTAGGACCTAAAAATTTAAAAAGTTACAAATCCTCAATTAAAAGAAAGATATTTTATCCATCCTTAGGGAAATTGAAGGCCCTGTTATTGCAACTTTTTGACCCCACTTCATTTAATTAGGGTTTTAACACTCCTACCTATTCCAAACTATTGATTTCTTTAGCCTGGGCCTGAAAAACAGACAAAAGACTATATATGATATCACTCTAATGATTTATCTTAAGAATCTGTGAGCTGTGGAATCGTGATTGTTAGGACTGAGAGACACCTGCTCACCTTTCTGAAATGAGGAGCTGAAAAGATATTCTGAGATTCAGAAAGGGTAAGGGATACAATGTTGACCTTTCCAAGACAGGAAACCTTTGATGAACTATAGGACACCAAGACAGTTCATTTAAAAGATGGTTTCAAAGCATTATCCAGGGCAGGTTTTGTATGTGCCTTAGTGAAACTCTTGGGTTGTCTTTTTACATAAACCGGGGGAAATAATGGTTTCCGCAGTCATTCACGTCTGCAACCCTCATGTGGCATCTTGGCTTCTGGGCTTTGTAACTGCTTTTCCGTCTCTTTTGTGGACAAAATTAAACTTTCCTTACCATTTGACAGCATGGAACTTTCCTGAGATGGGCTGCTAAGGAGAGAAGAGACAGGGAAAGGTCACCAATAGCATCTCCATGTAATTAAGTCAGTAGAAACAGCGAAATAAAATTGTGGCTAATGACATTTACTCGATCCTATAATATGAATCTCCTCTCTGCTCTCAGATGTAAGTTAACGATCAACTGTTAATAAAATGTTCAGACTGTAAATCTTTGTTGCAGGTAATATTGTGTGCAATTTTTAGGACAGATTTACTTTAGGGTTGTGTTTAGAATTGCTTGTTCTCTTTTTCTCTCTGCCTCTTCTTCCTGTTTCTCTCTCTCTCTCTCTCTCTCTCTCTCTATATATATATATATATATATATATATATATATACTAACATTTATGTATATGTACATATATGAATTCCTATGTACATGTACACATGCATACATACATATATGTATATGTAGGTTTTCTAAGGTATAGAATAATTAATAAAGGATAGGTTAAAAGAGAAAAAATAACTTTCAATTTTGATTTATAGACTGAGATTGACCATCTACTAAGGTATATTATGTAATCAAGGAGCCAATTTGTTCTCTTTTAACTCTTAAAGACCTTAAAATTTGAAGATAAGTCTATCATTTCTTTCAATTTTTTTGAAATTCAATTTTTTTGAAAATCGTCTATATAGACATGAGAAAATAAACACTTCAAAAATGCTGGGCTTAACCTTGGCAGAAACTTAATCATAAGCCTGAGTCCCTGACAAAATATGTCCTTAATTTACTGGGTACACAACCAATAACATCAGCAGGGATATCAAGAATCATGCCCGATCTTGGCTTTCAAATTGAGCAGAGGAGACAAACACATTAGTAACGTCATATTGTATGAATGTGAAAGGTAGCTGAGGTTCTATGGGAATGAGGTGGATAGTAACAGCCCACTGGGCACACATCAGGGCGTGTTTCCTGGAAGAAGAGAGACACATGCATTACCATGTCACCGGCTGACAGGGGAAGCAGAGGCCCTGTCTAGAGAGGGACTGCCCTGTGTCCTAATGGCATGAGGGGACAATGTGAGGGAAAGCAGCAAGAAACAGGTATGAACCCAGGTCATGCCACCAGGGATTGAAAGAGCCCTCTGAAGGAGCTGCTACTTTCCTACCAGGCCTTTTGTCACAACTGGAGCTCCCAGTTCCTATCAAAGAACCTGGAAAACAGTAGGTGCTCAGGACATGTTTATTAAACATATACACACAGCGGGCTGGAAAAGTGCACAATCCATCCTGCACAATTTGGAGATGAGAAAGTCAAAAATCATCTGGGTTGTCAAGGGACACTTCATTTTCTTTTTCAGATTACTTGCAACATATAATAGCCTGACCGATAAACACCTGGCTGGATATTTCAACAACACAAGGATACGGCAGCATCTCCTAAGATCAGGACTGGTAAAAATTGCTTTGCTTTCTACTCATGTTCTCATTTCATTAAGTCCAGTAATTCCCAATTTTTCAGGTTTTCTCTTTAAACTAGTCAGTGACATGGCTTTTTTTTTTTAGAAAAATTGCTTCTTTTTCAAAGTTCTGATTTATTTATTTGAGGCTATTTCAGAAGATGAGAAGACAGTTCAATGATCACTAAGAAAAACAAACTATTGAGGGAAAGTCTCTGAGTTTCAACAGCATAATTCATTTATTTCCTCATTTATGTATTTAACACATATTTATGGAACACATTTTATGAGCCAGAAACTATTAGAGAATGAGGACAGAGAAGACTTCATTGTCTTCAGAAAAAAAAAATATTGTTTTTAATGAACACAGAGCATGGTGTGAAAAGCATGAACAATTCAACATTTCCCCCTTGAATTTTTTTAAACTTGAATTTCCTGTGATGATTTATTGATACATTGGTGTCTTTCATTAGTTTTAAAATTGCTCTTTCAACAAAGTTTCCTTTCCTTCAAATAACTATAATATGAAAATCCTTTTTAAAAACCTATGGTTTCCCACTGAAAGAAAGGGGTGTGGTCATAGAAAGTGTTAGCTATTTACCTTCTTAAAACACACTCCTTAACAATTGTTGCCTTGGTGTTGAAAGACCACGCATTGTGTTTCTAATTGTTGTTTATGTGCTTGGCATTCTAGCTGGAGAGATCTCCAAGAGAGTGGAGAGAGTCGCTTTTCAGTCTCTTGGGGCTTTGTTATCAGACAGACCTGGCTGAAACCCAGCTCTGCCATTAACAAGATATAGAATCTTGAGCAAATCACTTATGTAACTTTTTCAGCCCCAACTGCCTCAATTTTAAAATGAAAATAACGATGCCCAGTCCTCAGTATCGTTATGACAATTAGAGTTGTGCTACTGTAATAATTACGGTGGTGGCTTTAATTATTGTGGTTATTATTAACATTGTTTCTTTGGATAACGGTCTTTGAGCTTCATGTATAATGGAAAGAACTTTGTGTTTGCTTATCAACATCATTAACAAGCACTTTCGAACATTTGGTTGTATGCATGGCGACTCAAATAAGGAAGATACAGCCGTTTCTCTAGAGCAGTGGTTCAAAAGCACTCCTTCAGCTAGCACTGTTTAGTATCACCTGGGAACTTGTTAGAAAATGCAAATGTGAGAGCTGTACTCCAGGTTTACTGAATCAGGAGCTCTGGGATGGGGCCCATCAGTCTGTTTTTCTTCAAGGTCATTAGGTGATGCCAATACAGACTTAAGTTTAAGAACCTCTGCCCTGTCGGAGCTTCTAGTCTAATTGGGGAGATCAGACATAGTATCTGGAGAAGAAATAACCACGACATACTAACTACCAAAGAATATTCTAATATCTTTCCCCAAATTTAACACATGTGACATGATATATCAAGGACAACACATTCCAAAGACTGTACTAGTAATTTCAAGAACACTTTTTTAATATAATGTATCCCTTTCTTCCATTGGAACATGTGTTATTGATAAAGATTATCAATAATCAATTGGAGCACAGTTCTAGTTAATCTCAACACTCTAAATATACTGCAACAACAGTGTTTTAAAAGAAAACTATAGCAAGTTTAGAACAAAATTAAGAATAAATATGTTGCTTGCCTTAAACCTTAAAAGGAAGGGCAGGTCATAAATAAGTGGAAAAGAATATATACAATCTGAGAAGGATAATACTCTTTGTTTAGGAGATATAGAAAAATACAACAAATATGCTTATAGGAAGGATTCAAAGAAAAGACAAATAAGTAAAAAGAGAAACTGCCTTTCCTGGATCTTGCAATGGTGCCAGTTGAGACGAATATTGACTACTTTCTATCTGTAGTACTGCATAATCTGTAAAATTATAAATCACAACCAATTAAATTACATTCTGGGCTGGAGAGTGGAAGAAGAAAAAGCAGTGGGAAAACAAAGTAATGAAACCAATTATTTTCAAAACAAATCGATGAGATCCTCTGCGGCTCGCCTGTTTTGTCCTTCAAAGTATTTCCTGTGAGATCTCGAGCTGCGATGCGATCACAGCCCTGTTGGTTTCATGGTGGCGTCCACCCACTTCTTCCCAGAATGTGTTCAGAAATGAAAAGAACACCTGGGTCCCATCAAGGGGGAACTGTTCCTTTAATGAAAACCTCGTTGTAAATGTCCAGCGCACCACTCATGTGCGCCTTCACAGTGACGGGTGTTATGAGACTGTTTTGGCCCTTGTGCCTTAGCAACTAACTTCATTGAAAGCCAGAGTGCATCAGCCACAGTGGCCCACTCCTTGTGCTTGGGTGACGCTGCCACTTTTCTTCTCTCTCCCTCCCTAGCCTGACCCCCTTGTCTCTTTCTCTTTCTTCTCTGACTCCCATTTTTGAAAACTAACAACTCATTTTCTTCTTTGTATTTCTGTGTATGTTTTATTTATCCATGACAGATCACAAGAAGTGGAAGAATACTTTCTGAAAAGGAATACAAATTAAATATCATGAAGCGAGATCACCAAAAATATATCCGAGAGTGCTTAGCTCAGGCTATTTTCCATAAGGTTCTTGATTTGGAGGTACAAATATTTATTATTGTCCTTTTAATTATTTTTTTTGTAAGATGATACTTAATAATGCTTTTGTAACCAGAAGCAGGGGACTTCTTCCTATATTTCAATAAAAAGGAAAATGGAATCAAGTGACTTGAGAAATAGTCTGTATCTCTCTAGGTAGCCAGGAGCCAAGAGACTGGAGTAAGCTTTTCTCTATTTCAGTTGGGAAAAAATATGGACATCATAATATATTTTGTGATATTTAATTTTCTAAATGTAGATTTTAAATCCACAATGGCTACTCTGAAACATACCAGCCCTCACCATCTGTACCTTAATTTCCATTTGCTAAAAAAAAGTGACATCTGTTTAAATATCAGTAATTCCACTGCCATGAATTATTTCAGATCTGTTATTCTTTTAAGGCTCCGAAGCTCAGCCGTATGTTAAGTTTCAAGGAATAGGCATTGAAACATCTGCTGTCCCTCCTACTTTAGGCCACATTGGTCAACATAGATTTTCAACCAGAGCATCAACAAAATTTTTTTTTAATCTGACATGGCACTTTTAGTTGGATATTTAGCTAACTTGATAAATTATTTCAGCCTTGCTCCATGAAACTTGTACTTTCAAGCATCAATACCATTTTAATCTCTCTGAAAAAGCATGTCATTTCTTGGCTTGACCATACAGTAGTAAATAAGAAAACTTGGCTTGTAAAACCATTGACCTATGGGTGCAGTAAACATTTATGAACAACTGTAGAATCATCAGTAAACCAATATCAAGTTGAGTGCCACTGAACATATTTATTATTATGCTACCATTGTATTGATCAAGTGGAATTTTCACTTAGGATGTGTGTGTATGTGCACACACATACATATAATGCACAAACATATATAATGTTAACATGTAATATTAATTTCAGAATCTGTCTTGTGCATCATATCTTGTGCATAAATTATATGGAATCATTGATTCACTTGCTTATAAAAGTACTAGTTAAAAAACCTACATTTCTTTTAAGAAAATAAATAATATGACATAAAATTAATCTACTCCTAGTTTCAAGTTTACTTAATAGGCAGAGTTCAAAATTAACCTTTATCCTTGAAGTTCAGTTTTCTAAAATCATACATCACTGACACATTATGACTCACCATGCTATCATTTAAAAGTCTGTAGTTCTTAAAGTTTGGAATAAATATCTTTGATAAATGATAATGTGCAGTATACTAAATAGTTTGTCTATATAATAGAATAGGATAATACATATATAGTTGGGCAGTCCTAGTCGAAAAATATGAAATCTGAACCTTTTTGAGCACCAACATAATGCTTAAAAATTTTGGATTTTGGAGCATTTCATAGTTCATATTTTTCAGATGACGCATATTCAATTTGTGTAGTCTGTGTAAATATTCCAAAATCTGAAAAATTCTGAACTCTGCAACACTTACAGTCTTGACGATTTTGGATAAGGGCCACACCACTAGTATAATACATTAATATACTAGAAGAAGCAGCATTTTTCTCTAAGTAGCCACATTTGTGTCCCATTTAGTTTACGGTGACGGTGACACTGTTTACTAATGTTGTATTGATATTCATGTATTCACTCATGCAAAAAATATTATATTTTTGTTTATTTTTGTAGTTATGGGGACCAAAGCCAGGGTCCTGTGCATGCTGGGCAAGCGCTCTGTCACTGAGTCACATTCCCAGACCTATGCAACAAACATATAGGCTTACCATGTGAAAAAATGAAGCTATATGTTGAAGATGAAAGGTATATTTAAAAAAAAAAACACAGAAACTGAGTGCTAGGAGGGAGGAGCAAACAAACTAGCTCAGAAAAGAAGGGGAGGATGGTTTTCTTCTGTGGGAGTCAGAAGTCCTGCTATTTGCAGAACATCTTGAAGAGTGAATGAAAATTCCCATGAAAATACAGGAAAGACATTCCAGAGAGTGGAGACTGCAGGTGTGACATTACAGAGGTGTGAAGGGACATTGTGAACGGAAAAGAAAGCTCACTGAAGCCAGACTGCACAGTGGGTTGGTTGAAAGTAGTGACAGGAGTGATGCTACGTTGGGGCCCAATTTCTGGAAAGCCCTGAATTCCCAACTCGGTTTGGAGTGTAGGTGATGAGGCGATGAAATGTTTTCCAGCAGGGGAGTGAAATAAATGAGCAGAGCTGTTTTAGAAAGATGATGTTGCTAAAAATGTGGAAGATGGATTAATGAGCTGGAAAAGATTGGAGGTGGGAGGTCAATTAGGAAGCTGTTGCTGAAGGGTGTGGGCTAACAGCAGTAGTGAGGATGCAGGGGAGATGCAGCTGTCTCCAGAGATACTGAAGACAGGGAAAGCTTCACAGTGACGGCATGAGGAGCAGCTCTGAGGTTTTCAGCCTGGGCGGTAGCATGTGCCCTGGGAGACACAGGGACAACTTGGGTAGAAAAGAATCTCCATGTGGTGAAAGCTGTGCCTACCAGGATGTTTTCTAGGAAGCCAGGAGGCTCTTAGGAGCTGCAGAATGGTTAAATCAGATGAGTACTAGAAAAAAGGAAATTAGGTTTGACCCAGAAGACAAAGACATCGGTGGCCTTGGGGAAAGTAGTTTCAGCAGTGGTGAGGAGGAGGGGCTGACTGCGGAGCACCAGAAATAAGTGGAAGATGGAAAATGGCTGATAGTGAATGTAATAAAGTTTGGTGATAAGTGGGTGAGAGATCAGAGAAAGGAGAGGAAAGGGAAGTGTCAAGAAGAGGATTGATGATACTTAGGCAGTGAATGATTGAGTCCCCAGGGTCCCCAAGGCAGCAAGAGGGAGTCAAGAATAGAAAGGAAAAAAAAAAAACCAAAAAACCAAAAAAACACCTTTTCTTTCAAAGACCCAATAAAGACCTTCAAATGCATCTGAATGATTTCAAACTGGATTGTAAGCAGATCAGTGTTATGTGAGATTTATTTTTAATATGGTACAGAAAATTTGGAACTATAAAGCATAATAAAGAAAAATAACCAGATAGTTCCTATTCTCAGAGATGACTACTGTTAACATACAAGTTTTTTGTTTATCCACATTTATGAATTAATAAAATTATGCTATGTTGTGAGAGGGATATAGTTTTGTGAAAAACAAAAACAAACAAACAAACAAAAAACAAATAATAACAACAACAAAAACAAAGGAAGTTAATGTCAACTTAACCAAGGTTCAAAGTAGCACTCCATAGCTGACTAGATGTATGACCTGAGGCAAGTTCATGGTCCCCTGCCTCAGTTTCTCTCTTTGTAAAATAGGGCTGTTTGGCAATTAGAGTTGTTCAAGAAGAAGGGTTGTACATGAAACACCTTCCTAGCACAGGGACAATTACATATTTCTGTGACGTTCTGGATTTTGCTTTCTCCTGCATTTACATGAATTTTCCATTTTTCAAAAAACAAAATCTTTATGAACCTTATTCTTAATGATCATATTCTGTTTCATCATTTGAGTAAGTGACAAAAATTTAAACATTCTCTTTAAAGTTTATATTGCTTCTGTATTTTTGCTTTGAAAAAGGAAAAAAAAAACCTTTCTAATAGCATCACTGTGCATAAAACATGTGAAAAATTATATTCAATTTTGCCCCTGGGTTTCGAAGTGAAACTTAGTCATTAAAGGGTATAAATACTTTTCGCTGCCTAATATATGTTTATAATTTGGCTTTCTTAAGAGTAGCACCAATTTATATTCTCACCTGCACACTTAGGCAGGTGATTCTTCTCCATCTCAACGACAAGAGGTGTAATCAAGAATAAAGTTAACTAGTAGGATTATTTTCTAAAAATTTGTGACAATTGATATGATTCTGTCCTCTATTCTTTCCTGCATGCTTAGCGTCACCATCAACTGGAAATAAAAAAGAAACTGGAGACCTTAGCTAGAAAGGAGCAAATTCAGAGATTTAAGGTAAGGCACTATATACCGTCTTGCACTTCATAATATTTTTTAATGATTTCACAAGCAGTGGTCATTATTGAAGGCACTTTACTTTGGGGTAACATATAGCTGAGGTCAAATAATGGTTCTACTAAGCCTGAATGTTGGCCATCCTCTTTACAGACAATAGTGACAAAATATGAGTTGTTTGTGTGACAGACATTTTAATAAGGCACAAACCTTTCAAAGACAAACTTGTAAACATCCCTTTCAAGATTGAAGTTTTGCTTTTGTATTTTCATGTGGTAGAGGCCAAAGGATGTTTAGCTGTCTTAAGAAAGTAAAAGTAGATGATAATATTCTCAATGTGATTAAAAAAAATAGAGCATTTTAAGAATTATACAATGGCACATTTTTGTGTGAATGTCACCCTTGAAAATGATGACGGGAAAAATCCTCTTTAGAAAAAGAAAGCATAATAAGATTTAAGATATTTTGTACTAGGTCTGTTGAAATTCCTTGCTTGTTTTCTATTTTGGTATTTGATATCTCTTCTTTGCAGTAAACTTATGAAATATATAAATTTGAATCAAGAGATGAGAGATTCAATTAGGCATGTTTGAATGATTTTGATTTAGGTTGGCAGTTTTATTCAATTTCTTTTGCCATTCAAAATCACATGTTGTCCTTAATTTTCTGTGTAGTATTACAAATGTGAGACCTAAGACATTTCACAAAATGATGAGTATTTGTAAACCCCTGTAGAATAAGTTGCCAAATAATTCAGTATTTTTTCTCTCTCTCTTGCCTGACAGACATGGATCTATTTTATCAGGATCAAAAGATAATCTTGTTACAAGAGTACTGCTTTCTGGTAGTGTCTACTAAACAAAGTCGTGAAGGGCACTATGCTTTTGATAGTAGTCTGCTAAAGCAGATTAATAGTGTTTATGGCTAAAAACGAAGGATACACTGCTTTTGTAGCTATTTCTTTGTGTACAGCTAAAGCAGATTCAGTTTTCTGCCTTTCCCTACCATGCTCAGCACCCTGATAAGGCACAAAACTTCCTAACCACCATGACAGTTCTCAGAAGTGACATTCCTGAAAAGAATGAGAAAGGACTTCTTTGGTCTCACAGTCAATTAAAGCATGAACCTAAGTTAAGTACTAACCTAACCTAGATTACTAACTAAATCTCTTTTTTATTCCAGGGAGAGCACACAAGACAATTTATTGAAAACAACATGCCAATCCTGTCTCCTCGCCCCCCACTTGGCCCAAAGACTAATCGCGGCCAGAGTGTTCTGGTTAGTGAAGGACATTCTAGTCCATTAACACTGGTGAGTCATATTAAACACTCTGTCCCAGCTTATTAATTGGTGATTTCTTATTAATCGCAAAAAAAAAAAAAAAAATGCTTTCTGGCACCGTGTCAGCATAATCCTGCAAGTCCTCCTGAATGAAAACATTGTTTTAAAAAGAACAACATCGTGTACACCCACTAGACTAGGATCCTAATTAGAATAACATATACTCCAAGTTTGTATAAATATGTTAAAATAGACTCTTACTGTCATGTATAACAAAAAGGAACAAATTAAAAAAAAAACTAAAAAAAAAGAACAACACCCCCCCACACAGTCTTTTATCTATTCAACTCTGTCTCTCCTGAATCTCCTACTTCGAATCAAGACCACTCCTGCCAAATCCATTGTACTTGCTAACTGCTAGTTTTTTTTTTTTTTGAAGTGTAGATTATTTATGTTACATATATTCCCAGTACGTTCCCTGGTTCTGTGTTACAGATAGGCAAGACCAGACTCTTTCACCTGACATATAAGACCATAAACCATATGACCTCAAGTTAGCCATCTCAATATTTCCCTTCATGATTACCCATTAGCGTCCTACAATGCAGCAGAGTTGAACCATGAGTTGTTTCATACATATTCTATATTTTCTGACCTCTGAATTTAGTTCTTGCGTTTCCCTCTACTGCTCTCTTACCTGCACAGATCAATGGCACCATATTGCATAGAGGATAGATACCAATGTTCCTTTCATCAAAAATGTGTGCTCATAACTCTAAAATAAAAATAATTAAATGTATAGAGATACTATTTGAACAAATTTCACACTGATAATTTGTGCTAGCTTGATTCCTTGGTAACTTAGAGGTGGTTATAAACTCTCAAAGGAGAGGGAGACACCTTGAAACAATATCAATAAAGGAAAAGATTTGCAAAATATTTACTAGAGGCTGATGGTTTAAGTTATAACTGAATTGTTTGATTACATCTTTATTCTTGCTTTGTGTAACCTAATCTATTTCCTTGTTAGCATGAACATTTTTTTTGGTATTGCACAATATTTATAGAGGAATGGCAATGCTTTTACAGGTTATTGAAGTAGGTTCATCATATATAATGTTAAGCTTTGACATATTTCAAAAGGTAAATAGGTTTTGACATTCCCTGATGAACAGCTCAAGTGATGAAAAGCAACCATCTACCCTTTGTTGTTACCCCAATTTCCAGGTTTGATTTGAATGTATATGTGTACAAATAATTCTTTTATTGGATGGCAATTCACTAGACTCTCAGAAGCTTAACCTGAGTGAAACAAAAGAAACAATCTAGTGCAGTTTTCTGTCTTCCACCTGTTTCAGAGAGGAAAAACCCTTTAAAAGCTTTCTTTTCAATTTTCCAGCTGAACACCCTCAATAAATAGTTTATGATACATCCAGGAGATCTTAATGTGGCAGAAGTGAGAAAGTAATTTAAAAATTACAGGAAACACTGACACCAGCACTTCAAAAGGCTTTCCCTCTGCTAAGCTAGGGTTCTTCACTTGGTCACCCCCTGTGGTGCTCTTGCACCTTAAGGGATACCTATTGTGATCTTGGAATTGTACTTCCCATTTTACAGAAATGGTTTGCTTTTCCCTGTGCGGATACATAGTCTTTAAATTTCACTCCTGATCTCTAAGTGCTAGAGACAAGTAAGAATTGTTATGGGATATCACCATATATTTATTTATTTATAGCTTTCTCAAATGAATAAGGAAAGTATCCAGGGCAATGTCAATGCATTTGTTCACTAGTTGAACCTAGACCTCCAAAATAGTCTGCAGTAGAAAGTCATTTCAATGAATAGTGCACATTCAGAGAATTTACCCCTTGAGATCTTCTAAGAATTAAAAATGCTCAACTAAGCTGATTATTCACCAGGTAGTCAATTTCAATTCACATTCTGGCCCAGTTTTGAGAATGTTAAGCTACAGTGCCGTATTTATTCCAAGAAAATATATTACAAACCATTTAAAATATAGCAAATTTAAGGTAGCTTCTGATGTGAACTGCAGCAGTTTGTAGCTCACAGCTGTTAGTTAATGGTGCAGATTTGTTTTTAGAGATAAATGTAATCAGTTAAACATTTGACTGCCACATTTATCTAACTGATGATATTTGTATGCAAATGCATGGAAGTAAAATTTAGAGCATAACAGCCAGTAGATCATGTTCTAGTTTGCAGTAACCTGTTTTCTTGAATCCCTACATTAGATGTTTCATGTTTTTGTGTTCGGTTGGATTATTTGACAGAAAACAATCTTAAAGCATGCTTGTTTTATAGAGTCTGCAAGACTCTTTTGGGTAATCTGATTCCCTTGTTCAGAAAGCTCTAGTTCGATTTCTCTGTGGCTTTTAAGATCTAGTACTGTTTGGCTTATATAGGCTTATGTTGTTTTTATTTAAGTTCTATGTAGCTCTAGTCAATTCACTTGCATTGGTTGTGATGCAGGTTTGTGTGCAGAGAATTCAAATAACAATGACTTAAGCATCAGGGCCCCCATCCACCCAACTAATGTGCATGTCTCTTCTCAGCTTGTGCCTTTTCTGTTCTATAAATTCATCACAAATTCAGATTTATTTTGTATTATTCATCTACCAAACTCAGGGTGTTGCCTCCATCTATATAAGCCCAAATGGTGGATCACCATATGAGTACCTTAACCACAGGAAATGGGTAGAGGGGAAAGAAAGCAAACACATACTTCTCTTCTCCAAAGACATGATCTGGAAGTTTCATTCTATCACTTCTGTTCATATTGAGGCATACACAGAGTTGTAAGGGATTCTGGAAATATCATCTTTATTTATGACAGTGGTGTTCCTAGATAAAAATTGTGTAACTAGTGAAGGAAGAAAAAGAGAGATTGAGGATTATTATCTTTGTTTCTCCTCTTGCGTCTTGCTCTCATTGGCTCTCTTGTTTGGATGTTAAAGTTTACCATTCTTCTTTGCTATTGTTTTCTTCTCTTGCTTAACCATTTAATATCTAACTGCTTGTGGAATTTTAATTTGTATTAGCCTCATTGGCTTACTCTAATATTCCAAGACCTTTACATTTTAAGTTTTGTTCTCAGGTATTTTGTTGTTATCTTCTGCTTGGCAGTATTTGTGTTGTTCATTTGACAATGGTTGTCCTGTGTCACCATTAGATGTTAAAACATTACTTTTAATCTCCTTCTTGGGCCTTTGGTTGGAATTCAACAAATGTTGACTTAACAAAATCAGAGCTTTAGCTATTCATGACATGCTTCTCAAGGTGGTACTGACACTAATATTTGGTAGTAGGAGATGCCTTATCATCATTTTTTATGTATTTACACACACTTTTCCAGAATTGAATATTTGTCATTCACCATTCTTTAGAGTCAATGTATGAAGCTTTATTCATGAATCATTTATATACCATCCTTTTCATATTCTCTTACCCAAACATGCATCTCCTAGTCTCAACAGGTTTCCATTATCTTATTGTAATAGAACAACTGGGTCAATAGCTTCATTTCTCCCCCTACTTTTGACACATTGCTAATCTTTATACTAAACTCACAATATTTTGTTGATGCCCCAAAAGACACTTTGCAATGCTCCATACTGGCATTTTTGATATTCACTGCAATACATTCTTGATTGGAAAATGTATCAGTCCGGGGCTCAGCAGGGAACAGATGGCTCACACAAACAAAGTAATTAGGAAGTGTTTAATAAAGAAACTATTTACAAAGATGCAGGCAGGGTTAAGGAAAACCAACTAGGGATGTTAAGCATGCTGGGGTCAGCACAACAGGAAACCACAGTCCCTAGGCTCTCTGGAGAAAGAGAAAGATTGGATTCCAGAACCAGCAGATAGAACGTGTAGCAGGAGAGCATTTCCCAACAGGAGCAGTGGGCTTGGTTAGAGACCCTTATTGGCCCATTAGAACCCTTCAGAGAGGTTCCAGGGAAATAAAAGCCCTGATTTCATTTTCCTGTTTTTCTGTCTCCTGTTAGTTCCTTTTCTTGGTAGAATATAACTACAATACTGAGGTTAGTTGGTAGGTTCCTAAAGGAATGACAGCCAGGGCTGAGAGCAAAAGTAGAGAAGATGAACAGGAGAATTAAAAGAACAAATGCAAAATATGCAACATGGAAAACACATTGATTTTATACAGTTTTTTCCAAAGTTGCCAGATACAATTTTTCATTTTTGTTTTCTTAATATTTCAAGGAAGTAGTTGAATAAATGGTAATACATTACAGTTGAGCATCTGTCTATCCTATTGTCTGGTTTTACTCTGACACCAATCTTAAGGCTTTAAGGATTCCGAATAGAATTTATATTGAAAACGCTGAAACTGAAATGAGTACATTTCAATACTATTCTTTTAGATCTCTGAAATAGGAACATTATTCAACTTAACACATAACTGAGCAAAGCCATTCTGTGCCTGGTATAAATTAAGTATTGTCAGCAAGTTTACAGTATGATTAAAATACAGAAATGTGATAGAGGACATCTCCTTTGTTTAGCATACTCTATAATTGTGGCATTTAGTTATGTAGGGGATTTCAACACCATATGTTTTCACAAATACTTTGGGTCAGAAGGGTATGTATAATGGAAGGACATAATTAAAGTTTAATCTGTTCAGTAAAAAGGCACCATTAATTACTCTAGGCAATTTGTTAGGTTATTAATTGGTTCTGGAAACATGTCAAGATTCTAATTTAAATGGAATTTTTTTCTCTAATTGTCTAGACAGCTCCTCGACCATATACTGCCCCAGGAAATATGCAGCCTCCAGTTCGATTACAGCCTCTTCCCCGTAATCCTGCAGTGGGGACTGTTCCAAAGATAACTTCCGGATCCAGATTAAAACCCTCAGTGCTGGAAAATGAAGCTCCATTTCCCATTGGGGTAAATGTTATTTTCTTCAAGAAATTTGTTCTTATTCTTGATCAGAATATTAGGTTATCACAGATTTAAGATGCTGTATTCAATTAATTCACATAGAGAAATCGATATTGTGCATTTATTAAGCACTTACTATGTGTTATTTCTGGTGAACTATATCTAACTGGAACTGGCAGTCCTATAATTTCTGGAATATTGAGCAGAAAGCATAAAGAATGGATTTGTAACAATGTATGGACACTTCTCATTAATTGGAGAGGCTGGTTGAAAAACAAAGAGGAAAGAATTTTCATAGCCAGACATGACTTCTATCAGAAGTGACCCAGTGTTGACTCCTTCCAGATTGTAAATGCATAAGACCTAGAAAATGAAACTTTCTAAGAATAGGTTTGCATTTGCATGCCGACTTACTTTCCCATCAGTGTATGAAATTACTTCAAGTTTGGCTCTTAGAAGGTTGAATATAGAAGGAAAAGAATGTCCATCTTTAAAAATGCTGAGTTAATCACACCCAGTAGTTCCCCTTTCAAGGTCACGTCCCAGGAAATTTTCACTTATTTAAATAGAATACAGGAAGGAGGTTTGGTAACTATGAAATGTTAGTTACTTAAATAGGGAGGGATAATTAGGACTTCACTAACTAGGGAGTGTACTGTTTGTGTTTCTAACGTGAAGAAGAAACATTTGCCAGCTTATAAAAGAGCCTCTTCATGATTATCATTATTCTGAGATGGGTGAATTATGTTACCTTCCTTATTAGGAAACACAAAACATATGAAATTAAGATATTTTTATTATCTTTCACTGATAACTTTGACACTGGACCATTAAATTAAAATGAATAAATTATTGTTTCACAGTAAAAGCATAAATATAACTAAAAATAATAACTAATACTTTAATCCACTTAATGTGCTTTTCAGCTTGTGAAATATTTTTCACAAACTTTATTTCAGTTAATTTAATAGTAGTTTCCCAAAAAGCAGGATAGTCCCAAAGTGATGGCTCTTTGTCTTAGATTAGAGCTGGGCAGGAACTTGCTTGCTCATAAGTTTGGCCCTTTGTAGGATCTAGTCTCTAATGGTGAGGCCCATGGATTTCCCATTTCAGCCAGTGTCCATGAATAGTCAGTCCTGGAAAACTGTGTCACCCTAACTGAAACAACTAATAACAAGGTCCTTTTTCTATCTAGAGTAAACCAAAAATAATGGGCCTTACCATAATAAGGGGCCATTAATTCACCAAAAGATATCAAATAGTGAAAGCTTATAGAAGTACCTTCCTCTCTTGTAAGTAGAGCCACAAGAGAAGCCAGATCATAATGAGAAGGTTGCCTGGAGAATATGGAATTAGAATGAAGGGGTAGGTTATAACAGAATGTTAACAGGATCAGGCTCAGATGACCTGGTTCACCCATCTCCTCTTAGGAATGTGCTTGCCAAAAGTACCAGAAAACTCTATATAAAAGTCTTTGGCTAAAACCCTCTGTGTCCTCCAGGGATAACTCTGCCATTAGAACTGGAAATATTCAAAGTCCAATGGGTAGGATTTTCTTTCCCATAGACTGTACTTGCATGAGTACCTTCCATGTTTGCCAAGGTGATTATATTCTGTCCTAAGCTTCTATAATTCTATTTTGATTGGTACATTTTCTTGTTAAATTCGAACACTATCAATCAGATCATAATCAAGTTTTTCTATTTAGTTAGGGAGCAATTTTTTTTCTTTCAGGTCATTTTCCAAATTTATTCAGAGTCACTGAATAGACTGGCTGACTAAATCAATATAGGTTTCTTATTTTCTTGTTTTGGGGATTTGGGTTACTGAAAGATAGATATTTAGTGGTCGTTCACAGGTGCTGAGAAGACTGAGGTCAATTCCATGTTAGTTTCAATTAGCTAACCTCACTTTTCATTCAGTAAATATTTATTGGCCACTTACTATGGGCTAGGTCCTGGTCTAGAAATTGATGTTATATCAGTTAACAAGGCTGACAAAAGTAATTTATTAAGAATTTTATAGTCTAATGTTCATAAGTGAAATATAGTGTGAAAAGACATGTTTATATTTTCCAAGTGATATTGATGATGAAAATGTTTTAATATGAAATCAAACAACATGGTAGTAATCTGTATGATTACTAAGTATGTAATGAGCATCTAATAAATTCTTATTAATTTTTTAAAGAATAAAGGATATGCACGTGGGAAATATTTGAAGGTACAACAGATAAAAGCAGGTTGAACTTTGCATAATACCAGGAGTGAAGGTCTTTAACTTAGGCAAAAGTGATTTGGTCAAAATTAGATTGGTTGCAGTGAAACTAAGTAAAAGTAATTTCTTTATTAAAAATGAATAAGCCTCCAAATGAGAGTTTCTCATACACGGTTGGTAGGAGAAGAAATTGGAACAACTATTTGTAAAGGTAATACTGGGAATATCTATAACCATTTTATATGAACATACTCAAGCAGTTTAACAAATAGGAATTTATTCAAGGAATATACACATGTGCAAAGAAATAGAATCAAGAATATTTTTTACTGTTATATTTTTAACAGTGAGCAATTGAAAGAAACAAGTATTTATATATTGTTTAAAAATGTCATAGTATACTAAGGTACATTTAAAAAATGACAGTAAATTATCTGTAATGGCATGAAAAGTTGTCCAAGATGCTTTGAGCTAAAACAAACAAACAAACAAACAAAAGTAAAATGAAAAACATCTTAATTAAAAAAAATCATTAATCCATTTCTAAACAAGACATACAATTGTCCTAGTCAGAGTATCATTTTTAAAAAATCGCCAAACTCCCAAATTCTAGATTCATTGATTTTATTCTTCTTATTACTTTCACTTATTTTTGTTATTCCACACTAAATGCAGTTTATTACAGAAAAAATGGAATATGGGAGAAAAGAAAAATAAGAACATAACAATGAAATACCAACCATTCTAGCAATAGTAAATTGCTTTGTGAATATCTATTTAAATCCCTTCTGTTCACATAAATGCTCTTTTTAATCAAAATTAGGACTACACCTGCCTTTATTTAACCTGCTTTTACTTATTTAGCAATGAAAAACTGTCTGCAGAATAACTTCCCTTTCTTAAAAATAGCTTTTTACTACTAAATGTCTCAAAGTAAGAACTAAATGGGCTTAAAATTAATTATAAATTTAAAAAATGTAAATGCAATATAAATTTGTACTATTTAAATACAAATAATTATAAAAACAAATACATTGTTATAAATTGGGGTAGGTAACTCAGGTTCTTTCAGTTATTCTTGCTTATAGTCAAAACCCACATACAAATTATTTACGTGAAATAGCTGATCATACTGCATGCATTCTTTTATGCTAGGATAAATAAATTCACATTTTTTCAATAGTCTGGTAAGAATCTATTGCACAAACAAAGCCAAATTTAAATATTTTCCTATTGGAATGTTACATTTTTTGATGATTCAGCTAAATTTATACTGTAGCTATATACGTGAGTATGTTGTACCTCATAAAAATTTACATTAGTGTACTTGTGTAGTTGCCTGTGTAGGATTTATTGCTACCAATTGAATTTCTAGGTCAAAGAGTATGCACCTTTAAAATTTTGATAAATAGTCAAACTTGCCCTTCACACAGTGATTGAAATAATCTAAAGAATGTATGAGATTGCCTTGGATATCCACCTATATGAATAGGGGAGGTCAAAACTTGTAAAAAAAAAAAACATTAACTCCCTATCGCCAAGTCTAATATCCAAACCTGTTTCAAGGTATAATACTATAGACTTTTTAGTTTTAAATTGTTTGACTCTACTAGATCCCAAGAGATTTAATGGATTATTGAGGAAAAATCCAAGAGTACTATAAAAATGTCATCATTTTATGTTGGCTTAAAACTATATTACACAAGTTTAGCAATTGTGAATATTTAATTTGCTCTGGATACTACAAAATGCAATTTTCTGCAGACTGGTGTGTTTTGGGTTTGTCTATGGATACCAGTTGTTTTTGTATACATTGTCATTAATACAGACTGGTCTTGTTAATTTTGGTTTAATTGGGTCACCACTTCTGTTTCATTGGTTCATGAAATTTGATTACAGGGCAAGAAGGCAATGATGAAGTTCAGGAACTCCATGAACAATTCACAAAGAATGAATCCATATCAACTTCCACGCATTAACAGTTACGTGATGCCTGTTCCTCCTCTACCTCCTCCCCGAGATGGAAAAGTCACAAGGGATAACAGATCTGGAACGTGGAGGAGGAGATTTCGTCCAATTACTGCTCCGAATGGCTTGGAACCTCTCTTTCCCAGGGTGATTATGGGATGAATTTTTCTTTTGTTAATTTAACACAAATTACTTTGCACAAAGTTTGATTTGTAGTTGAAGAATTTGGGGGGATCATACTTAAGATGCTTTGCATTAAGAAATGCAATGATTTGCTTCTTGTAATTTTTTTGGTATTAGGTTTTGAACCCAGAAGAGCTTTACTAATGAGTTAAATCCCAGCCCCTTTTATTTTTATTTTTTTTTATTTTGAGACATAGTCTCACTAAATGGCTGAAATTGGCCTTGAACTTGCTGTCCTCCTACCTCAGCCTTCCAAGTGCCTGGGATGACAGGTGTACAACAGTCCAGTGAGAAATGTAATGATTTTCATAAGTGTATTTGTAAGCTTCAGTGAATCTGAAACTAAAGATTTGGGTGGTTTTGTTGAGTGACTAATTCAGCATAATTGATGATAGAATTGATGATCTCAGTAAGTTTTGTGGTCAATTTTAGCTTGAATTTCCCCAAATTCCAAATTATTTATTTCCCTTAATTTGCTGATTTAAAGTATCTTAACATTTCATTTGTGAAAATTCAGGGACTTAAATATACCTGGAAAATGTTATATACCTTAACAAATTTTGTTTTTAACCCTTTAATGCTAAATTAGTGTGTAGTGCTGAGAAAGAAATTTCTCTTAGTGTTTTTTTTTTTTTTTTAATATTGTAGTTTGGGGTACTCAATTCCTGAAAGTACTAATAAAGAACAATTAAGTTTGTACAGATAAGGGCTAGAGAGAAGACAAAAAGTTCTCTTCATCTTCTTTATGTAAATATACAACCAGTATTAGTTACATATAATTTTCGTGTTTATTAGCAGATGGCTGGGTCAAATTTCACTGACTGAGCCTCAGGGAGGGAAATATCAACATGCACACAGACTATTCTGGCTCTTCAAAGTCATACTGACTTTCAAGTGCCTTCTTGGCCCCATGTCCACATATCACTAGCAGCAGTTGTTCTCACCTCTGGCCTTCTCAAAAGACTGGGGTCTTCTTTCTTCTTGCTTGCTCGAATTTTCTCCATTCAACTTGATTTTATCAATTCTCTCCCTTTGCTACTGTCTTTGACAGATCCCTCTCATCCATGAAGACCACCCTTCATCCTGTGTCCTTGATCTTTGACTCTTCTGTGGCCTAGGGTATGCCTTCCTCCTCTCTAATTTGTTTTTTTTAGCCTTTAATATTAATCTCTGCTTCTCAACATTCCAGGCCTTACATAGGGTAATCAAATCCTTTCCTCACAGGCTGTAACCTTAGACTTCTGTTTTCTCCTTTCTTTCTCTGCAAAGTTCACGGAAGAGTAATTCACTGTGTCTTAGTCTAACAATCAACTCCACCTTCTGACAACAAAGTTTGATTTCTTCCTCTCATGATCATCTCTGTTGGTCAGCTGCAGTTCTGAGACTCAGGTGAAGGGATAGCTCAGACTGAGGAGTCACTCTAGAATTCCACTGTCAAAGCAAGTCCTTAGCCAAGTCAAGCAGCCTTGGAATGAGAGCATCATCCTCTTGCAGAGAGGAGCGATGAGTATTGGAACTATAACAGCTTCTACCACATCTACTATTTTCCTTTCCTTTCTTACACTGTATGCTGGCATTGGTTTCCCCCAGGCCAATGAACATACTCCTTGAGGAATGTGACCCTCACTTAGCAAAAAAACAGTTACTTTCTTACCTTCTTCAAGTACTTGAGTGGCTACATTTTATTTTCTGATGTTGTATTACATGACTTGGATAAATTCTGCCTGGTCACACTTGAAAAAATTCAAGTTTTCTGGGTGCAGTGATGCATGCCTATAATCCCAGTGGCTGGGGAGGTGGAAGCAGCTTCAGCAACTTATCGAGGACCATAAGCAACTTAGCAAGACCCTATCTCAAAATAATAAATTTTAAAAAAGGGCTAGGGAGGTGGTTCAGTGGAGAAGTGCCCCTGGGTTCAATCCCCAGTACCAAAAATAAATAAATAAATAAACAAATAAACAAACAAACAAATAAATAAATTGTCCCATCTATATCTTATATATAAAAGTATTTAAATGCATTCTACTGTCATGTATAACTAATTAAAACAAAAATTAAATTAGAATGTTTTAAAACTGTATGTGCAAGTTAAATAATAACCAAACACCCACATATGCACCACTTTTTTAATGAAGTAGAAATTTATTATCACATTAGTCTTAAGCTCCTATTTCCTGCCCCATCACATCCCCTACTCCTTCCTAGAATAACCACTACACTGACCTCTGTTTGCTCTGTCTCTGCTTTTCTTTAATGTTCTGTCATTTCTGCACATGGCACGTCAGACATAAGCTCAAACTTAGCTTTGTAATAAAAGGACAATATTTCCAGGAGAAAATAAGCTGAAAAGAATCATTGAGTCAGAGCCTGGGTTTGGTAGGACGTGAGTGTGCCCTGCCTGGGAAACAAGGGCTGATCAGATTCAGGGTGTCTGCTGAGGGCTTAGTGTGGGCCAGACACAGATGTCCAGCAAGAATGTGATCAGTGCTTGGCTTCTGGAGCTGGACACCAAAGAGGGAGAGCAACGATTTCTCTAGCTGATGGTCATAACGAGGGAAGCACAAACCAACATCTGAGCTCAGTTCCCCTGCGGGTCTGCGTTCAGGTTTGAAGCACAGCATGGGTCAGTAGGAATCTTGGCTCTGACAGACTTTATCCTGTCTCTCCAGTTACAGGCCTTCAGTCTCAGGTTGTTTTTTTGTTTTGTTTTGTTTCTAAACCTCTGTGTTCTGCCTTTGGAATTTCTATTATGGCAATGTTGAAACTGCGAGACTGGTGCTCTAATATTTTTAGCTTTTCTCTTCTGCCTACTTCATTGTCCTTTTGTTTTACTTTCTGAGAGACTTCAATTTTATCTTCCATGCATTCTTCTGAGATTTTTTTTTCTGCTGCCCCATTTCAATTCTAAAAACTCTTATGTGTTCACTGAATGTTAATTTTAAAAAGTATCTTATTCTTGTTCTGTGAGATTTTAATTATTTGGTTATTTGTGGAGACAGGCTTTGTGGGCTAGTTTATATTCAGTTTTTGGAAAGGATAGGATTCCTTAAATTTTGGGAGGAGGGTTCTCTAAACGTCTAAAAAATACATATTAATAGTGTTTTTCATATTTTTAAATCCTTAGATTTTTTTATCTGATTGCTCTCTCAGTTCCTGAGCTATAATGATAATCTGTTCACTATAACTATGAATTTGTCCATTTCACCTTGTAATTATGCCAATTTCTCGTTTGTAAATGTTTGGAATACCTCTTATATGCTTTCAAATGATTTAGGATTTTTTTTATCTTACTGTTGAAATGAATCCCATATCATTAAAAATAATCCTTTTTATCACTTTTGTCTTCTTAAAGACAAAATCCTTCTTAAGGCAGAAGGATTGCAAGTTCAAGGCCAGCATTAGCAACTTAGTGAGGCCCTAAACAACTTAGAAAGATCCTGTCTCAAAATAAAAAATAAAAATAAAAATAAAAATGGTCTGGGGATGTAGCTCAGTGGAAAGTACCCTTGGGTTCAGAACCCAGTACCAAAAAAACAAAACAAAAACCCTTCAGGATTTAAATATATTAATGCAGCATGTGGGTGGCTTCTGATAATCCAATCTGAGAATCTCTGTTCCATTGATGATTTTAGTCCCATTACATTTATTTTGTTTCATGGTGTATTTAGATTTACTTCCCCCATCTTAGTTCGCATTTATTCTTTATTTGGATTTTTCTTTGATAGTGGCATTTTTTGCTTTCATTTCCTCCTTGAAACTCTCCTCTCTTGTCTTCCAGCCACTCTGTTCTCATGGTTCTTTGCTATTACCTTTTAATTCTAGCCTTACTCCTTTAGAATCTTTCTTTAGGCCTAAGTGTGGCCATCAGCACAAGCATCAAACTTGACATTTGTTTTTCTATTCAAAATGTAGCCATTTATTTATATGGTTTCAATAGTTTTCCGTGTGTCTCCTGCATTTGTCTTTGGCCCCAGGTCTGTGAGGCAGGGGCAGAGAATTAATCTGTCCAGTGGGGAGAGTCATGCATTTTTATGTAAGTACATGAGCTTTTTTATTTAGATGTAGAAAAGAGTCATCTAAGGTGGGATGACTCTCATGGCTAACCTACGCATTAAAGTCATTCTTTCGTTCTGTGACTACTGCCAACCAAAAGTGTCCTTCAAATGCTCTTAAGAAGGAAGGGAAGAAAGAGGTAAAAGACAATGAAATATGGCTTGCACCATCCAGCAAGTTGTCTTCGTGCCCTGTTGCTTTGCCCTGTATTGTTCTAGCACCTTCAGAGCTTTATATAGCATTTGCAGGATCTATGATCCTAGTTAGATTGTGCCCTGAGGTTTAACTTTACTCACCTCTAGATTTTTTTGTTCCCCTCAGGATTGAGAGAGCCTGACCTTACTGGTAACCTACTCTATACAAAAGTCTAATAAAAATGTGGATGGATAGACCCCAAAATAGCTTCTATAAATGTGAGGATATAGGTTTTAAAATAAGAACTTTTATGATTGTGTGTCAATTAAAAACACTAATATCAAAACTTGTTTATATGTATGTGTGTGTATATATATATATATATATATATATATATATATATATATATATAAAGGCAAAAAACTTTTCTGAGAATATTAGTCTGGACCTTTCCTCATGTCTCATTGAAGTCTTTTCTCCACTTCCTTTCGCTAAATGAGCCCTTTGCAATTACAGGTGCCGGATGGATAGGTCCAGCTGCCCCTCACATTCAGCATTGTGACTACTTAAACCAACTTTTCCATTTAATTGCCTTATTTCTCTTAAGCACAACCTTTTCTCTAGTAATTTGGTCTCAAAATCTAGAACTTCTTCCCTCTACAACACACACAGCCAATTAATTGCTGAGTCCTCTAGATTAGAGTTGTCCAATAGAAATTTAATGCAAGCCACATAAACAATTTTTACTCACTGCATTGAAAAAGGTAAAGAGAAACATGAAATAATCTTAATAATATATTGTACTTGATAAGTGAAATATTTTAAGAAGTTAATTTACATTTTTATACTATGACTTTGAAATTCAAGGAGTATTTTAACTGACAGCACATCTCATTGAAGGAGCCACCTTTCAAATGCCCTTTAGCTAAATGGAGCAAATGACTGCTGCACAGCTTTAGATGTGACCTTTACAATGGCTCAAGTATTGATAAATACTTTTCCATTCTCATTGTTACATCTGTAGTTCAGGGGCTTACTAAAGAACTCTCAATGTAATTATCACAATGATCTATATACTTATGTCTTGCCTCTAAATCAACAAATAGCTGAGTTTTGCTCTTATTGATTATGAACAACACTATCCTCAGTGCTAAAGTTATCAATAAGCCTAAATCCTCGTTCTCAGAAAGATTGCAGTTGAGTAAGGGAGACAGAAATATATGCATCTAACCATGATACATTGTGATGTGTACCGTCATCATGTGGCACAATGAGAACACAGAGGAAGGAATATTAGTTCCGATAGAAGATTGGAGAATGCCTCAGAGGGTAGGTAGTATTTGAAATGGGGTTTGAGTAGGAAGTTAGCAGACAGAACTAAAGATCAGAGCATGAAGGTCAAGGAAGAGACCAGGTGTGGTGGTGCATGACTGTAATTCCAGCAGCTAGGGAGGCTGAGGCAGGAGGATGTTGAGTTCAAAGCTAGCCTTATCAACTTAGCAAGTCCCTATGCATTTCAGTGAAATCTTGTCTCTAAATAAAATATAAAAAAGATCTGAAAATGTGGCTCAGTGGTTAAATCCCTGGTACAAAAAAACAAAAAGTCCAGAAGAGGAAAAATAAATGATCAACATGCCCTTTCAATTTTAGTAGATTTTTCATAATGATGCTAAATGAAATTTTCTAGAATGATGTGCTCCTCCCCTGCTTAAAACATTCACTAGCTGTCCTTTGCTAAAGAAAGCAGCTAGATTCCTCCTAGCTGTTTTAAAATACAGAAGGGGTGGGGGGCACGAGGAGTGTGTGTATGTGTGTGTGTGTGTGTGTGTATTTATGGTGAGACTATATAGATGAGGAGATGATTGCCATTGAAAAGACAGTTCCTTACTCTCACTTTCCAAGGTGCTGACACCCACGTGCTTTAGTCAAGTACCTGTTTGAACCCCTGTCCAGGCACTGTGTTCCAACCAAGTTGGCAGATAAATTCATCAAAACCCTACACCATGCAGGGACACCTAGAAAGCAGTAGTATAGATTAGGAAGCAGAGGGAGTAAGGAGGCAAATGTAGGCAAGAGACTTTATTGTGATTTCTTTAAGAAGGAATGGACAAGACTATGTATACAGGCTTGGGTTTGGATGAATAATTTCAGTAAGCTCTGGGGTGTGGGGTCTCCCCGAGTTGTCTGTTACCTGGCCCTGGGTGATTATGGCAAAATATTGACTCCAGTATGCCTGATAGAGGAAGTGGGGGTGGCAGATGTGGACGCTGGTTTGGTTAGTTTGCAAATGAAAGTCCTTTAATATCCCTAGAAAGTGCTTAACACTGGTGGGAAATCTTCCCTAGGTCACTAAGGGCCCAGATTCCAAAATGTCAGAATAAGAAGTCATGCTTAATCCATTGGCATTCAAGGTCTCTCAGATTCTGGCCTCTTTCCTGCCTTCTCCCCTACTGCTATCCAGGCCAGCCTGAATTACTCTCTGTTTTCAACTGCCATTCCCCACATTATGCATTTTTTGTTTTTTAACTTATGCTAGAAATTCACCCACTCTCAAATTTCTTATTTTTTCTCATTTGATTTCCTGCTGTCATGTGTTTGCTTTTTGTTAAGTCTTAATAAAATCTGAAATTTTATGTTTAATAATGACAATAATGGTTATACCTATAATTAGTAGGCCTTTAGATTATGGTAGGAATTTTGCTCAGTTTTTAACATAAATTTTTTATCTAATGCAAACAGTAAATCTAAGAAAGAATATCTCCATTTCAGAGATGAGGCAACTAAGGCAAAAACAGTTTAAATAACCTTCCTGAGGTCACAGAATTTATTATCAAAGGTTAAGCATACAGTTCAGCAAGCTGATATTTGTATTCCTTACATCCAAATTATATGGAACTCATTTAGGAGACTTTCCCCCTCAAATCTCTGAAGAAGTTAATTGTAATTTGTCAGACATTTCTTTCTCACAGAGAGCAGTTGGCTCTCTTACTGATATTTCTTTTCTTTCTTTCTTTTCTATTTTGGTACTGAGGACTGAACCCAAGGGTGCATTGCCACTGAGCCACATTCCCAGCCTTTTTCATTTGAGACAGGATCTCACTGAATTGCTTAGGGCCTCTAAGTTGCTGAGGCTGGTGGCTGGCTTTGAATTTGGGATCCTCCTGCCTCAGCCCACCCCAACCTCCCAGTCACTGGGATTACAAGTGTGCACCATGATGCCCAGCTTGATATTTATATTAGGAAGGCAAATATTATTTTTCTCATATTTTCTGTGAGTACCTGAAAGATGTGTAATCACATCCACCTTCCCAGACCCTCAAAGGCCTTTGCTCTCCAGTTTGTTTGTACATCATAAAATAATTCTACCTTTTCCTTTTCTAAAGGATATTGGTACTTCTCTGGCATCCCTTACTATAGATACTCATAGATACTCATGAACTTTTCTTGTTCCTAACTTCTGGATTTTGAAGGACATTGAGGATAGCCATTTGATTTTGCTTACATTTCATTCAGTGTATTTATTACCAGTATGTTCATAAATAGTTATTATTTTATTATCCATGTGAAAAATTAAACTCTTATCCTTTTCACCTTCAGCAAATATCTTGAAAATCAGGGATGACTTTCAGATATAGATCCTCTTTCTCCAACAATAAAACCTAACAAACCTAAGGCTTTGTTAGAAAAATTGCATATTCCTTTGAATCAATTTTAAAATCTTTCTTTCAGTTTCCATTATAGTCAGTGTATTATCTTGGCATTTTTTATTCTTGGTTTTTCTCACCAGTTGCTCCAGATTTGAGAGTGAGAAAGGAAAATAGCACCATTTCAATACATGATAACTCAACATACTTCATGGTAGGCTTGATTCATTTTGGACATTTTCTTTTAAACAATGTTTTTGCTTAAAATTAACATTGTAGTTTAGTAACTATACAATCAATCAGGACTTGAAAAACAGTTAAAAAGCCAACTGGTCAGACAGTGTTAGTACTGACCCTGTGAACAATGCCCTGGAGTAGAGGAGAGACCAAATACGGTTCTGGGTGCCACAGCAGTGGTTGGAGTTCAAGGGTGTTCAAGGGTGGACTCTTTACTAAGAAGGTCAGAGTCTCAACCTTCCTTATCAAAAGAAAGAGCCAGCTTTTTTGTATCAGTCTTTTATCAAGGATGAGCCCCCAAAGTTGGTGTTTGAATGAACAGAACACTGGATGTCAGTTTACACGTTCTGATTAGTACTGCGTTCCAACCTACTGTAGCTTTTTTTTTTTTTAATTTTTTTTAAATTTTTTATCAGCAAAGGAGAGAAGGTGGAATAACTCATTGTTTCATTTCTAGGTCCAGGTCCTCACTGGGGGCATTAAGATGGATAAGATGTCACCCTATCCCTCTGAGTAATGTAAGGAAATAGTTTTGATATCATGTGACTCATATAGTGATTGAGGTTTAGAAATAAAAAACAGGTTGATACTCTTTGGGCCAGTACAATCAGGTCACCTACTGGACCTTTAAATGTAAAACAAGAAACTGCAATCATCAAGGGATAGCAAGGGCTAGAAAATGGAAGACATTTTATGTTTGAGGAATGTTGGAATTTATTATGCAGATATAGGGAATTGTTAAAGAACTTTAAGCAGGAGAGTCACATGATTTATTGAGGGACAATAGATCCAATATCCAACAGAGGGTGGATATTTGAGGGATATGTGATCGGAGTGGGGAGACTATCAGTAGGGTAACCATATATTCCAGTGTTCCTGAAACAATTCAGATTTCTGCCTGTTTTTTCCCTCAAGCATAATAATCAGTCACTGTGTACCACTTTGCTTTTTTGTTTTTGTGTGGGCAGAGTGGTACTGGGGATAGAACTGAGGGGCACTCAACCACTGAGCCACATCCCCAGCCCTGTTTTATTTATTTATTTATTTATTTATTTATTTATTTATTTATTTATTTATGTGTGTGTGTGTGTGTGTGTTTTATTTAGAGACAGGGTTTTGCCAAGTTGTTTAGTACCTTGGTTTTGCTGAGGCTGGCTTTGAACTCTCGATCCTCCTGCCTCAGCCTCCCTGAGCCTCTGGGATTACAGGTGTGCACCACTGTATCTGGCCCTGTGTTTCACTTTGGATGACACATTCAATGGACCCTACTACTTAAAAGTCTACTGCAGTGGCCTAAGATTTTATGTTCCAGGTTCACTGGGCTTGTTTAAGTGGGTGGAGAAGAGTTGTTGCCCAGTACTCTCAATTACAACAGGAACTTTGACACCAATACAGTCTCTTCTTATATACTTCACACAGCCAGGACAGGGATAAAAGAGATTACAGTTAGAGCTTAGTACATCAATCAAATGCTAAATATCGCAAATATGTAATGGCTGACTGGTGAACCATTCCATGGACCTGTGATTTGTCACACTGCATCTGCCTCAGAAATTTGAAAGGAAATAAAAGGAAAGTCATAATCAACTGGTGAATGAAGTAAGAAAGATAAGCCTTGGTTGTGCAGGCTTGAGACCTTGCTCCTTGAAATGGAACTGGATTTTCATGAAAGGTTTTGGTACTTATTTGAGGACAGCAGGAAAGGCCATGTAACCTTGTTAAAGTTTCATCAGTCTCTGGGGGGTTATTATAACCTTGGAAGATGGCAAATACAGAGGCAATTTAGTCAATTAAAAGGGACAATGGTTTGTTTCCTAGTATATGTACTAAATCACAAGCTGTGGCTTGGGCCTGCTGTTAGAACACAGAAAAGTTTACTCGGTGACAATAATTGGAGAATATTTTTTTAAAAGAGGATGAAGTAACTAGACCCAAGAGGACAGAGATGTTGCTATCAGAAATATACTTCAGCAGAAAAAAATTATGAATAAGAAGGAATAAAAGCGTGAAAGGCTGCCATTTATTTCATTTTTAAAAATCTCTCCCTCCAGTTTCTCATTTCTTACGTAAGAAGCAGGCCTTCCTCTCACTCGAATGCCACTATAACCTTGTATTTATAGTGTGCTTATCTCCCAGAAGCTCGGAGGAGCTCTCTCTAAATTCATGCCATTTCAGAAAGTATTGCTTAACAGAAAAGGGATGCTATTATTTAATCAGTCACTTCATTAAATGTTGTAGCGGGAGCTTGAGGAGTGGATTTGCCATAAGTGTGCTGATTGTGTGGTGGGCTGCACACATGCAGGTCACAGTATCGACATCCCCTGCCCACCCCCAACCCAGCTGCTTGGGAAGCGGAAACATGGGATTATGATTTTGCAAGTAGGAACCGGGCTTGCCATCATGCCTCTGCTTTTGACTGGGAATCAGGGAACTGCTTCTGATCTGCAAAGCATTATATCCAGTTTGCCCATTTGCCTTCATGACTTTTGATGTCCCTGAAATATTTCTGTTGATTATCTCTCTATATGGGAGCTCTGTATAAGCACTGGCAAGACAATTTGCCTGAATAGTTTTCAACCTCGGACTTTCCCCCAACATTTATTCTTCTCAGACCGTCATTTGCAGAATTTCTTTTCATCAGATTTATTTTCTCTGGTTTTTGCTTCAGAGAAATAGAATTGAACAGAAAAATATTCTCCGAGGTAGAAGTGCTGATGGCTTTGGGAATGGAAATATTTCAGTAGTTCTTTCAGAAAGGTTTTGTTGCAGCTTAGTTATTCTTAAAAAAAAAATGCTTCCCATATATACCTAATTTAATGAGTTCAAACTCAGATAATTGCCTTGCATCTGCTGAAAGTATGTCTCACCAAATTTTCTGTTTAACTAAAAATTTATTTTATACTTTTCATTTAGCTAAATGTTTATTTCAGAAAAGTGAGAAAGCCTGGCCCATGCACAATTAGAGACCTATTCTGTTCTTACTAAGCCATCTCAGTCTCAGCCCTCTCATCCATTCCTATTTGTCTCCCTTTCTGCCTTCTCCTTTTAGAGGTTAGGCAGACACCATGTACGTTCACGCTCATGAACACACCTCAGAATATTATATAGGAAGGAATGCCTAGGACATTTAAAAAATCTCTGGCATGTACATTAATTGCATATTTTATAAAGAATTTAAATTGATTGCCTTATTCAATAGTTTTATGAGGTAATTTAAAAAATTTGTTGGAAATATTGTTTTGATATTAAGGCTAATACTAGTAATGTTATTTTTTCATGGAACTGTATGCCCCTGTGAGAGTGGCTAATCCCAGCCACAGAAAGTATGAGATGCCTAATCCTCAGTGACCACAGAAGGAATCAACCTGAACATGCCCCTCTCAGATGGTTAAAACCCAGAAATGATGTGTTGTCACTGCCCAGTTGTAAGATAGATTCAATTATAAGCACTATTGCTAAATCCTAATCAATGTCAATTTGGATTAGGGCAAAATGATGGCATCAATATTTATTCATTTGTTTGAATTTTTAACAATTAGTTAAAAAAATCAAAAGTGATCTCCTCTTAGCATCCTTGACATATTTACTATATATAATACATATGCAAACATACAATAATAAAATGAAAAATTTTGTCCAAATTCCCAGTGTTTACAAAATGTAAAGGCAAAATCATATTTGATAGTTGTTTAGAGGGATTTGTTTTGTAATGGGCTTGACTTTCTGTGCACTGAATGAATTGACACTTTACTAGGTACATCAAACTAGCCTTTTCTGTTCTTCATATTATAATGCCATGTGAAAAAAAGAACTGATTAGAAAGTAATTAGTTAATAAGCCTCTTTTCTGTTTATTCTAGGTTTCAGGAAGGATTCATAAAACATCACTGCATAGTAATGCAGCTATTACAATGATATATTTGGGGAAAAATGTGCACCTAGCTTATGACAACCAAGATTTCCGAGATGAAATAAAAATTTATCAACAGCACTGTGGTGGGGAAAACCTTTGTGTCTACAAAGGCAAACTATTTGAAAATGGTACGCATGAAACGTGCATATTTTAATTGCTTGAGGTTGATGTTATAGATAAGCTGTTGTTGATATAATATCAAAATGACTTCAATCACTTTATGAAATTATGCATATCCAGGGACTTATAAACCAGCTGCCTAAAAGTAAATCTAGATTTACTGCTCCATGATTGAAACTGAAGCAGCAATTACTCCTGCAGATTGTGGAAGAAGGAATTTGAAGTGATTTAACCTGGTAACAGATTAATTTTGGGATAGAGATGTATGATCATTAAAATGTTGCACGAATAAGCTGTGCCCCAAATTATAAGTTAACTCTTTGGCTTGCCATAGTGAATTATATCGTACATTATTCTAAGAGAAAAATAACAGATTGGCAATTTGTTCTTTAGAGGTGTGTTGAGATAAAATCACAAATCCAATAAACTTCAGGGTGAATCACACCTAAATAACTTGGTGCAAAATTTGGCTAAATGGCTTCTTAGTAAATTTCTGTTTTCATCTGGTCATAAATTCATGTTTATCAGAATATGATAATTTTTATATCCTGGATTTCACATGTTGTACTGTAGTGTTTTTCTTCAGTATTTGGTTTAGTGAAGAAACAATGAAAAAGCAAATTATTTACAGGATGGTATCTGTTAATTTTTGCTTAAGAAAGTCTGTTAAGATTGTAATACTATTTTTACTAATTAAAGTGACTATTTATATTTGCAGGGTCTTGTCAGAGACTTAGGAATTTTGGGAGTGCAGGACAAACATAGGAATTTTACTTTTGGCTTTTCTGATTTCTCTCATACAATCAAAAGGAAATTGATGGAATTAATGAAAAAATTCAAACTCTTAAAGATATAACTATATATTTAGGAATTGCATGTTTTAAACTTCCCAAATAAACAAGACTAAACGCTTGCATGTTAATTTTGACTTAAAATGTAATATGATGCTCAATTATGCCAGAAACTGTTTTTCTCATTTTGCATATTTGGTGGAAATGTAATTTACATAGACTCATTTTGTCATAGCCTTCCAGAGTTCATTCACTCCATCTGTAGATGAGGAAAATAGGAGGTGCTCCAAGTTGACTCCCCAAGGTTCCACGTCCAGTTCTGTACAGTCAAAAGCAGGGCCCTGACCCTGCCTAGGTGCAAGACCTGGGTCAGTTCTACACTACTTTAGTTAGCTGTATCAGTAACAGTAAGTTTCCTATAATTTTATAATATGAGGGACTTAAAACTCTGAATGAGTTTGGCATAGATGCATACATTTAGTTTTTTAAGTATAACTTTCAGCTATTAATTTAGGGAAATTACTGAAATTAGCTATAATCTAAAGTTAGAAATTACAGCAAGAACATTTTCCTGGGTCCTAGATTACACTTTATTCAATAAAATTTATACATAATACCAATTTGACTGCTGGATAATGTGGTAGATATAAATGAAAAAAATGAGTGTTGGCTGAACAGCATTCTGGTATTCTCTATGAGGGTACAGAATCAGTTTACATGAGGAGAGGGTGTTACCCAACTCAGTATTATTTGGCATGCATATTGATACTGGAACTTTTTGTTATGGCATTGGACAGTCTTGAATAATAGGAAGGAATTGTGGACTCTAATAATTGAATCTTGTCCATGTAATACTTTGTATCAGCTTGCCTTTGATTGCCAGGAAAGTAATTGTTCAAATTGAAAAGTTGGGTAGTTTAGAGTTGTCTTGAGGTTCAGCAATCTTAGCAGTTTAGTTGGACTGAAAATAATCTGCCCTTTTTACAAATCGAAGCTATGCACGAATCTGTCAAATGTGAATACATTTTTAGATATTTCTGTTAAAAAATAAAGGCCTTTAGCATATGCTTAGAGCAGTAAACTCATTAAAATAGGGCATTTTGTTAATTTGTCTTGCTTTTCTATTAAAAATAACAGTAAAATTATTTAGGAATGCAGCAAGTACATCTTTTATCCTCAAAGTAATTCATTATGCCTCTTGTAGTTAGATTTTAGACTCCAAATCACAAGCTGATTGCCTATTATATCACCTATGCAGTCACAATAACTTTTGCTACTTGTAAATGCTACAGTTTCTTCACAGGAATTTTTACTTGCCGCATTTATCTTTTTGAATAAAACCAACCTTGGCCTCATGGGTTCATGTGAAGGCAATGAACAAAGTCCCTTTTTTTTTTTTTTTCTCTCTTCCTTTTGTGCCCCATTTCCTTGTATTTTCATAACGTGATCCCATTTCACTCATTTGTGAGTCCTCATTATCCCCTGGCAAACAGCTCTTCGGCTGTCCCCCACACAATTTTGTGCTGTTTCCTTTGTTAGTGATGCACTATCCTTCCTTCTTTTTAACTTAAAATTTCAACCATTTTTAAGACTTAGGTTGAGCCTTTGAACCTTTCTCAGGGGACTTCCACTCTGCTCTACCCCAGTGGCCCATGGCTTTTGATACTCAAAACTGAAGCATTGTGTTTTTTCTTTTTTATTCATTGACTGTTTCTTTTTCCTTGACGTGTTATCATGTATGGATCTTTTTAAAGATTTTTTTAGATTTCAAGGTATAAATTAAATGCCTTGCAATTTGTTCTTCGTAAGCATGCCACTCAATAGTTTTTAGAAATTTGGATAAGTACTACAGCCATTATTATAAGCTAATTTTAGAACATCATCATGTCAGAAAGTCCCTGGGTGCTCATGGGCAGTGAGTCCTTACTCTCATAGTCAGCCCCCTGCAACTACTGATCTGCTTTCTGTCTCTACAAATTTTTATTTCTGCAAATGACTTCTGGATATTTTATATAAATGTAATCATACAATAGGTAATATTTTGTGTCTTGTTTCTCTCACTTTGCATACCATTTTTAAGAGACATGCATTTATTTTTAGTATAGTGACGTGTACAATTTTGAATTTTGGAGCATTTAGGATTTTAGATTTCCAGATTAGGGATTCTCAGACATTTAAAGTCTCTGCAAATATTTCAAAATGCAAAAAATTCTGAAATCTGAAACACTTCTTGTCCCAAAGCATTTCAGATGAGGGATTTTTCACCTGGATGTGCCAGTAGTTATGCTCATTGTATAGCCGACTATATGCTACCACATGGACATATCATAGTTTCTGTGCAATCACCAGTTAAAGGGTATTTGTATTGTTTCCATTTGGGGGCTATTAAAAATAATGCTGTTATGGACATATAAAGATTTTAAATATGCACATATTGTGATTCTTGATTGGATTTGTAGGAGTGGCTATTATTGCTTTTATATATTTTTCTGATTATGGCTCCTTTTCCTGTTTTTTTTACAAGTCTATTGGTTTTTGTTGGAACAAAAGATATTTTAGATTGTATATTATAGGTACTGCAAATTTTAAGAATTCTATTTTTATTTTTTAGTTTGGTCTCAAAGGTGTCTCTGATTTCATTAATGATTGGTAAGAGGTTAGACTCAAACACCTTGAGTTAGTATACCCTCTCCCTTCTGCTAGGAGATCTGTTGGTAGGGGTGTTAGTTTCCTAAGACTGATTGTAGCTGTCTCTCAGATTGTGGCTTATGACAATAGAATTTATTCTCTTACAAGTCTGTAGATCAGAAATCCCAAATGAAGGTATTAGCAAGTTCTTGCTCCCTGACAAGCTCTGGGGAAGAAAGATTTGGTGGCTCCTGGTAATTCTTGGCCCTCCTTTGTCACATGTAGCTCTGTCTCCAATCTCTGTTTCTGTCTTGACATGGCCTTCTTTGTACATCTCTGCATGTGTACTCTTTGTACCCTTTTCTTTCTATAAGGATGTCAGTCATCGGATTTTGGGCAAAACCGAAAGCCAGGATTATCTTATCTCACTCCTTCACTAATTTTATCTATGAAGACCTGATTTCCAAATAATATCACATCTTGAGGTTCTGAGTGGTTTTCAATTTCAGTGGCTCAGGAGGACATTCAAGTTCCAGTACTTTCCAAGTCTGCTCCAACTTTTATTTCCACCAGTCTCTATTTCTTCTCTGCATAAGTTAAGCTCCAAGTAGGCTGAGAATGAATGAATAGGTCAGGTCCACTCGGACCCGTGCTCCTTCCAGTTCGCTGGTGATATGGGAGAGCTTATTGAATACTTCTAAGACTGCCTTATGGCCTGTATCTCCCTGCTAAATTTCTGGTTGGTCCACTGGCGTGTTGCTATTCCTAATTAGAACTCCAATCTCAGGGAACCTCTGACCTTCCCTGTTAGCTTGCCTCCGAGACAGCTACTTATTACTGGTAGTGCCACAGGCCAAGAGATTTTCCCTCTTTGGCTCCATATCAAGGCAGCCCCCACTGACAGGGAAACTGCTGGTTATTTATGTGCTGCCCTCCCCAATTAGAGCTACTGTGATGAAACAGTGGCAGGAGTGGGGATGAGAGCAGCCCCAGGCAAGATGCCTCCGATTCTCTGCTGTTTCTACCTCAAGTTCAGTGATTTTTTTTATGAATGAGTGCTGCTCAGTTGGTTTTAAGACTTTGGTTCATTTCCAGAGACAAATTTTTAAGGGGAGAGGATTTGGTGAGCTCACTCTAGAAGCTTGGTACATTAATTTTGTCTCTCCTGCTGAGGAGATGACCACATTTGCTATTTTCATTTTTAATATTTTTGCTTTCTTTCAGTGCCTATAACAGCACTATCCACTGTTGGTAAATAATGAATAACTAAGTTTTGCAAGTATTATAAAGTGCTTTCTAATATTGTACATTACTTCATCTTTAAGTCTGCTCTGCAAAGTGGGTAAACTGAGATCTCCATCACCCCAACCATCCCCATTTTATAGGTGAAAATTCTGAAACCAAAGTTATATAACTTCCCCGAGGACATCCAAGTAGTAAGTGAAGAACTGGGACATGGACCAAAACTTTGTGATTTCTGGTATGAATCAAGTCAGCATTGGGAGATGTCACTATAATTTCAATTATAAAATTATAAAATAAATACAAAAGAGTAAAAGCAAAGGGTGTCAGTTATTCCTCAATAAATTTTGGGGAAAAAAAAAAGAACAAAATGGAATAACCGCTGGGTGTGCTCTCCAGCTGCATGAGCATCAAGTGGAGGGATGGTCCAGAAGGGATTTCCTGCACCAGTTCTCAGCATATTCCTGAGCATACATATTTTCTTCCTGCACTGGGTACTTAAGGAATTACTTGCACAGGCTGCAGCAGAATGGATTCTGTTACACGAATGTGGGGGTCAAGTTTCTGTAATGAAAGCAATCAAATTCGATTTCTAGTCACCACTTAAGGAGTTTACTTATTATTAAAACAAATGGATTTTTAAACCTATTGTGTTTTAGCGTCCCAGCATGCTAACTTTTTCAGTTTCCCCCCTAGTTTATTTAATCTCACATCAAAAATACTTATATGTAAATGGCAGAATTACTTTTTCAATAGTTTTTTTTTTTTTTTTTTTTTTTTTAGGAGAAGGTGCATCTGACTTAGAAATATTTTAGGAGCATAATGTGCTACACTCACAGCTTTTCTAGGTGACTGTGAAGGATGTTGGTCAAATAATGATTCATTAATTATTTTGGGAGTCCTCCCTTATACTTGTTCTTGGACGTAGAGAAACCAAGATGAGCAATACCAGCTTTAGTTCTCATGTTTTTTTACAAACATACAAGCATGTATCTGGATCAGGGTTCTCAAAGTGGGGTCCCAGGAACCAGCAGCATCCGGGTTGACTGGAAACTTGTTAGAAATGCTGACTAAGAAACTCTGGGGTAAATATCAGCAGTCTGTGTTTTAATAAGTCTTCTAGGTGATTCTGGTCCATATTCAAGTTTGAAAACCTCTGTTGTTCATGAGAAGCAGGATTGTAAAGAATAAGGTCTGTAAGTCTTGAAGTTTAGGGTCTCTTGAGTGGGATCTTTGTCAAAGAGAATTACAAAAATTTGGATGATTAAAGACTATTAATCACAGCCATTGGTTTATAATTAATTGGTAGGATGTTTCAGTGAGTGGGTAGGTGAGAATAAAGAAGTCTCAAATTCAAATAGAATTGAGTATGACTTGGAGATGGAATAACTCTGCGTCATTCACATATGTATTAGGATATTTAAGGTCACAACTAAAAATGTGAACTTTTAAAAAATCTTACTGACCTCACAGTATTCTTTTGTCATTATGTACTTTATCAAGAGCATTTGTGCATGTTGCTGCACACGTATCATCTCGACAACTCTGGAGGCTAAGGCACAATGATCACAAGTTTGAGGCTAGCATGGACGAATTATGGAGACTCTGTCTCAAAATAAAAATAAAAGGGTTGGAGATTAGCTCAGTGACAGAGTGGCCCTGAATTCAATCCCTGGCCTGGAAGGGGGAGGGATGGCAAATAACAAGAGACAGGCGTGGACTCTGTGGAGATGTTTATCTTTAATCACTAACTCTCCAACTTACTGTATGATAGTGAATAAATTACAGAACTCTTCTAAGCTTCAATTTCCTCATCTAGAAATAGCAATAGAAATATTCCCACTTCTTGTGATTGTTGAGAAATAGCAAAACTAAGATAATCAGGCATAGTGCTAGAATATAAGAAGTGCTCATATAATGTTAGATATTATTGTATATCAAGGAGTTGTATAAGATATTGAGCATCTATTACAAAATGTGTTTTTATGATTTAAGTTGTCCTCGAATTAAAACATGATTTATTGCACAATGTATTTGCCTAAAGAAAAATGTGGTTGGGAAGATGTTGGTTCATGGTTGCTTTCACTAATGCATTTCTTTTTTTTTTTTTTTTAATTTTATTCCAGAGACCTTTCAGTTTATTTCCAAAAGGCACCATGGTTTTCCCTTCAGCCTCACCTTTTTCCTGAATGGTTTGCAGGTGAACAGGTTAAGCTCCTGTTGTGAATTCAAGCACCGAAAAGGTTCCAGACTTGGAGGCAGACGAGGCTACTTTGGGTTTGTCTGCGTGGAGAGAGCATCTCCTTGCTACAAGTATGGAAACACATTTCCTGCGGTAGAGGGCTGGCTTTGCTGACGTTTTCTTCTTATGTGTTTATTAATGCATTTCTTTATACAATTTTAAAAGCAAAACCAGTGTATATGAGCCCAAAATATCTACGTTAAAGGCTATTTACTATATCACTGAAGGTTTATATTTGGAATTAAAAATATAAGATTTATAGATGATTATATAATAGAGATAAAAGGTGCTAGTATTTTAAGTCATCTTACTTTTTTTTTCTTTTTCCTCAAACTGCCTGAAATTCTGTTTCTGATAGAAAAGAGAGGACAGTTTTTTTTAATTTTTTTTTTTTTACTTTATTTTTTGATGTGAGTAACTGGTCTAGGATTAAAACCCCAAACACATGCCTTGTACCAAGCATCAGTCCTGTGTGACTGAATATTAAAGGTTATGCATATTAGGGGTGTGCTTGCATTATGATGTGGCCCAATTTGCCTTCTCATTATCTTCATTTCAATCTTATAACAAAATGCATGATGAAAGGTTAGTTTTAGCTGTTGTTTATCAGCTTTCATGTTGGACATTCTCTTTGAAATTGGGAGTTTTGCCTTTGGGCTTTCATTTTTTTTCTGAAAATATTCATGGGGAATTGACTAGATGCCAAACTAGAACACAAGAGTGAACCAACCAAGTGACATGCTATCATAGAAGTTATTCTAACAGGAGAAGGGAAAACAACATACTAATACACTAATAATCATGTCACATGGTAATAAGCAGGATAAACACAAAACATGATAAGGGAATTACCAAGAGAAAGGGGCACAAGGGTCATGGGATAAGGAGTTGTCTTAAGTGAGGTAATCAGGAAACACCTCTTTGATGGTTTTTGAGCAGAAACTAGAAAAAAGTTCTCTTCCTCCTGATAGCTTTTTGGAGAGGAAAAACATGCAGAAGGCATGAAGGAGAAGCATACTTGGAGTATGTGTGTCTCAGATTATGTGACCAGAGCCAAAATAAGGAATGGAACAGTGATAGAAGGTGAGGTCAGAGGGGCAGTAGGACCAAACCATGTAGAAGTTCTAAAGTCATAAAGAGTGACTATCATTCAGAGGAGGATGAGAAACCTGCAAGGTTGTGAGCAACTAGCCCAATCTGACAGGAAATCCTATGGGAAAAATAAACCACTAGAGTGGGGAAAATCTTGGAAATTTTTATTTCAGGAAAGAGATATTGGTGGAAAGAGTTTCAAGTGATTGGATTCCATATATATTTTAAAGGTAGAGCTTACAGAGTTTATTGATGGATAGATTTAGGGCATGACATAAAGAGTAGAATCAAAGTTGACTAAAAAGTTTTTGGCCTAAATAGCTAGAAAGATGTCCTATTAACATGTACTTAAGATAGGTTTGTGAAAGAAGCAGGCTTAGAGATCAAATGAAGGGGTTTTGGTTTTGGACCACAGTAAGTATGAGACATCTGAGACACTGTAAATTACTATGTTCACTAGGCAGGTGGATGTATGAATCTGGGCTCAGGTAAGGGGTCTTGGCTTGATATCTAAATTTGAGAAAGGTTTGTATGTAGAAAGCACGGCACTGAAAGTCATGGAATGGAGTGAGATTGCTTAAGAAAGGATACACATAGAGAAAATGTCGGAGAATAAGCTGCACATCATTAAAATTCAGAGGTGGGGGAAATCAAGAGGCACCAGTTTGACAAGGATGGTCAGTGTTCAGAAAGAGAACTCAGACTAATATTTTGGAAATGAACAGGTGTTTGAAGAAGGGAATGCTTAATGGACTGAAATATGTGGGTAGATTAAGTAAAATGAAAACTAGAGATTGGACATTGACTTGGGGATGTGTTTGTTTTTGGTGATCTTGAGACAATTTATAGTGAAGCGGTAGGGATATAGAGCAATTGGGGAAGAACTAAGGTCCGAGATTATAGACATATTTTTAAAAGAGTTTCCTTTAAAAATGGTAATTTGGTGGTAACCAGGTGAGGGAATATAGGGTTCAAAGGAACATTTTACTTTTTAAGAGGTGATACCATAGCATGTCTTTATACTAATGGATATGATTGATACTCTAGAGAAGGAAAAATAGATGAAACATGACATGAAGGGGAAAATTGCTAGCACTTTGTGCTTAAGTAGACTAGAGAAGATAGGATCTAGGGCTCACATGGGGTTGTAAACCCTAAGAAGAGAAAGGTCCTTCTTCTATAGCATCAATAGGAACATTGGCATATAGGGGAGAGAGAAAGGTAAGATGGGGGATTATGAAGACCAACTAAAAGTCATCTGCTAATTGTTTCTACTTTCTAAAATACGAAATACATTTATTAGCTGAAGTTGAGGAGGAGGGGTTGGAAATTTTAGGAGAGGGAACAGGTCTGAAAAAGATCATTCCAGAGAGCAGGAGAATTGAATGGCCTAGAGCAAAATTGCGGTGCCCAGGTGTACTTAGGGCCCAACAGAATTGCCTTCCAGTTATAATTCACTAAGCTCTCTTCTTATTTGGGGGCAAGTCGTTTAACACATCTCTATTTAACTTCCAGGAAAACTAATGAGCTATGATCATCCTCGTGCAAACACATTGCATTCTTTGGGATGTGTACCCATCAAATCTGTACATTTTTAGCTCTGAGCACTTTATAGGAGGTGTGTATACCACAACCTGACTGATGACATCTGCTGTTGTATTCAACATCTCCTAGCCTCTGTACAATCCTTTGTGTGATTTCAGATTCACAAAAAGTCCTCTCTACCTTCTTTCATCCACCTTTGCAAATATTATCAAAGTGGTTATGGCATTAAAGGATAAGGCTTGTTACCCTCAATATAACTATACAATTCTTATAGGAATTGTTTTATAATTGTTTTATATTCCTTAAAGAAATTTGTTAATTTCTAAATCATTTCTTCCAATCAAACCTGTAAATGCTCAAAGTAGTGTTGTTTGATGTCCCCCTGTTGCAGGTTAGGTGGAAATCAATTCAGACATGTTTAAAGGGGTAGGAATGGAAGGGTAAATCTAAAATCTTGTTTATTTGGCCCCTGGCCTATTTGAGATGACTTCGATTATTCCAGGGGCACCAATGCATAGAACTTCAGTGAGAGTTGAGAACTACCTATAAAGAGAACTGATATCACTGGTTATATTGAATATTCTTTTTTTTTTTTTTGGAGACACCATTACAATACTTTTAGTTATTTTAAGGAGTGTATATTATCTCTTCCAGGTTATTCAAAATGAAATTAGTCTTAACTCATTTAAAAAGGGCTGGTTCTGCAAATTTCACAATATGATAAAGGAAAGATGTGGTCAAATAAAGCCATTGGGACTTCTATTTATAGAAATGATTGGAAATTACCTTCTTAAGGTCTTCAGGAAACAAGAAAAGATTAGCAGTGGTCAATTCCAAAATGTGAAGGTTCTACATACTGCGCTCACCCCTTAATTATGGGAAATGTTTGAAGAGGCACGGTAGTTATTTTCAATTGCTAGAGTGAAACTTGGGAAGAAGAGTTGCCTAACGAAGGAGAATGCAGAATGAGCTTTAGTAATCAAAATTGACACCTCAGATATACTCGGAAGTCAAATAGGTCGTCATGACAAGGGGAGCACAGATGCTACTCACTTCGTTCGTCCAATTCCCCTTAGCAGATGGGCAATAAAAGTCTGTGCATGCAGTAGAGAGGCATCAAAGCTTTTACATTGTCCCAGAATAACCAAAGGTAACAGCCTATCAGAAGCTTCAAGGAAGTGGGCTTGGTGTTGCCATTAATGAGGGAAGAACAGCTTGAACAGAAGGCAATGCTAGTAATCATATTTTGTGAAGAGGCATGACACCTTTATTCCAAGGAAAGCTATGTGCTAAGCACATCACCATTATAGTCCAGAAATATTTATCATGCTTATTATGGGTGAGGTAAGTTTATTTTCTTATTTCATTTTTCTACAGTATGATAGCTTGAGTGCAAATCCTTTTAGCTTCCCCCCCCATGGGGAGATGTTGAAATGTTAAGTGATAGAACTCAGTTCTTGCATTTGCTTATTGAGAGAATGTACTAAGACCAATTCCTGTGCTATTTCAAGACTGAAAGTGGCTGGACTTCAGTGAAATCTTCAGTTTAAAAAATTGCTATTAGATTTGATTTAGATTGAGGACAATTTTCAGATTTTACTATTACTCCCATTGTTCCTGGGCTGACAAGTTTTGACTGTACTTGGAAGCCTTTTCACCTGCCCACCTCAAGAGACTTAGTTCCCCAGTAGTGTGTGACATGGAGAGAGGGGGCCATGTGAAGTTCTAGAGAAGGAGGAACATTGAAGCTGATGTCTGCCAGACACCTATGCCAAGTCATGGACTGTCTCCGGACATTGGTGGAAACTTCTACAAATTGTGTTAGTTTCTGGTGAGAGTGGGAGCTTTCTCTGGTGGAAACCCAGCTGTGTGACATTTGTCTGTGTCACTGATCATCTTAGCAGCTACACCTGTCATGGAACACTATGTTGTACTCCAGTGGAAGGTGATGGAGTCTAACAGTTTTGAGCAAGAATTCCATCTACATACCTACATACATCCAGCTAATCTTACTGGATGACCTTGAGCAAGTCATGGAACCTTTTCAGCTTCAGTTTCTCCATTTGCATAACAGTGACAATTGTTTGGTATTGGTTTGTGGGTGATGAATCCCTTAAGATACTATATATTGAGTGCCCAGTAAAGAGTGTGGCACAGAGAGTGTATTCAACAATTTATCATTATCATAATCATCATTTTATTAATGTACAGATTATTAGTACTGAAACTATTATTTTTATACTAACTTTAATACTAACTTAGAAAGACAAAATCAATAGAAAACAATTTATTCACATCACTTTTGTTACAACTGAATAAAAACATTTTTTTTTTATGTTATAACACACTCAGATCATCTGGGTGGTTCACCAGATTTGACTTGGCATGACTTCATGACTTCCACAAATTGTTGCCCTTTTAGAGGAACAAAGTATTATTGCCATCAAAAATTTGCTGGCAGACTGCAGTACAGGCTTCAAAAGGCCACTCAAAAACAATAATGTCAGTTCTATTAGAATTAGTGTGCAGACTCCTGAGTTATTTATTTAAAGGACACAATGATGTGTGACTATGTATGTTTCTTAAAAACATCCATCATACTTATTTACAGTCAACCTTGTATGCCTTTTGTTGTTGTGTTATTGGGATAATAAATTATCAAAGACTGAATGCCATCTTCTGATTATTTTTATCTCAGCTTCCCTATTTATAAACCTGAATGTTCTTTTATTACATAAGTCTCATTGAAAGACTTTAATTATCTATCTATTATTATATATTAGTTTCTACTCATGACTATTATAAGATAAATATCTATTTTATGGTACAAATTTTGGTTTGACACTGTAGTTCTTGGTTGATAAGTTGTTTATTTTGTGGGTAAGATTGTTAAGAATTTGTATTCATTGACAAGATTTTAGTATCAATCATTTATTTTTAATTAAATTTTGTGTACAGTAGAAAAATATTTCTCATACCATTTCTTACTACAATAAGAGATAAGCACTTTAAAAAGTTTTGAGTTTCTACCTTGCCACATAGAAGTTAATAAACACTTTATGCTAATATTTTTCATAGGTGCATTATTGCAATGGGCCTTGACAAAAAACCATCTTCAATGAAACCTAGGAAAGAGAAAAGCACTGATAAAAGAGAAGAACTGTGGAAGGATAGAGAGAATGGGATATCAAGAAGAAATGAGATGGAGGTGAACAAAACCTCTCTCTCAGCCACTTGTTCAGTTCAAGAAATAAATATGGGAGTCAGAGAAGTGAGAACTGCTATGGAAGAAATGGAACTTAAAGGAAAACAAAGACGAAAAGATTGGGAAAACAACCAAGAAAATACTTTCAAATATGGTAATAAATTATCATAGGGCTGTTTTGTTGCTGCTGCTATTACTTAAACTCTTAAAATTTTATCAAAAATATGCATTAAATGTTGCTCCTCAATAGAGATCTTTAGGCAGCTCTGTGTCCTGTAAGGAATCCCCAACCTGCTTCCCTGCTTCTTTGCATGGAGTCCTGCATCCCCTGTCTTGGAGGAGTGCACACAGACCCCAAGGGTTGAAGGTGCCTGTTGTGAGGATGAGGGAGTAGAAGAGGAATTTCTGTCTGTGGGAGCCAGAGGCCCTATTGACTTTTGCACAGATCATTTTAACCAAATAGAATTTCACTTATTTCTTTAGGTTTTGAATGTTCTTTTCTTTAGTGCAAATGAATGGTTTTGTGTCAGGTAGGTATAATCTATATGATTATATGCTGAAGAGTATTCCATCACTAAAAGCAGTTGTCATAGGTTCATGGGTCTGGAGGCTGTCTGCCTTTTTTTTTTTTTTTTTTGCTTTTTTCTCTTTCCCACCCCCTGGCTGTCTCCTCTCTGTTATATATATATATATATATACACACACACACACACACACACACACACACACACAACATCAAATATATTTATTTGATATTGTATTAGTCAGTTTTCCCTTGCTGTAAACAAAATACTTGTCCACAAAAAACAAAAACAACAAAACCCCAAAACAACAGTGTACAAAAAGTTTATTTGGGGTCACAGTTTCAGAGGTTCTGTCCGTGGCCAACCAACTCCATTTCTCTGGGTCTGAAATGAGCCAGAAATCAGGGTAGAAGGGTGTGGTTGAGGAAAGCTACTTAGTTCATGGTAACCAGGAAGGAGCGGGGTGAGGAGCCAAGAACAAGATATTATCCCCAAGGACATGTACCCAGTGACATATTTCTTTCAGCCATGCCCTACTTGCCTATAGTTATCACCCAGTATTCTATTCACACTATGAATCCATCAAATGGATTCATCCACTGGTGATATTACAGCCCCAGGATCTAATCATTGCCTAAAAGCCCCACCTCTGGAGCTTGTTGTATTGGGAATATGCTTTGGACATATGAGCCTTTGGGCAGACATTAAAAGATCCAAATTATAATATATGTAGTAGGTATAACTATTCCCTGCATTTTACAGGCTGAAATTGGAGAGTCAGACACTAGTAAGAAAGTGGAACTAAGATTCATTAGAGATTTGTCCAGTTCTAAAGCTTAGAAATTCAAACCATGTGCAATCTTCTATTCTGTAAAAGCTCTCCTAGATTCCAGATGGTTGTGGGTTTAAAGAATCAGAAAGAGAGAGTGGCTGAGTGTCCCTTTTATACCAAGGAGACAAAGCCTAGATTAGAGGAACAATGACTACAGGTTGGGTTGGCCTGTGGAAGGGCCAGCATCCCAGGTATTTTCTTCCTCATCTCATCTTGTTGCTGCCCAAGGGTTCAGAAATATGAGAGAAAAAACCACAGATCTATTTTAGCACTGGACTTCATGTTTGCTTATTACTGAAATAAGGTGCTTTTCCTAAGAGAGATTTCACTCACAATATTTTTACCCAGTTCACCTCTCTCCATGATCCTGCCTAGTTTTTATCCTTATCTTGAACTGAGAATTTAAAATATTGGTAGCAGCATCAATCGCAAAGACATTAACACATGAGGATGTGTTTTCACTTGTTTTAACTTTAGTGACATGGAGGTTTATTAAAACCATGTTGAATAGAAAAAAAAAGGCTTTCAATTTCTTCATTCTTTTTTTTTTTTTTTTAAAAACAACATGGCTAGAACTATGAGACATATACTTTATGCCTAAGATAGAGCTTTCCCCAAGGTCCTTTTTCTGTGTTGGCTAGTTAATAGAGTTTAAATAGACATTAAAACAAAACAAAACAATAACAACAATAACAACGAAACCCAGCTGGGCTTTGACTCTGCAGAGCAGCCACTGATGTAGGTAGGAGCTGCAAGAAGCTTGAGTAGAGGTTCATGAAGGAGGTGGCGGCTGCATTGATGTTGACCTGGTTTTAACTCAAGTCCTCTTTACTTGGGATGGGAAACAATAAGCTAGTTAAATTCTCTAGAAGAAGGAAAAGGAGATGAAGGAGCAGAAAAAATTATGAAAAAAAAAGGAAGAATGCCAAAAAGCATCCCACTAGTCTTTTATACTGAAACCATGATTTGGTAACCCAAAGGTGGCTTGTGACTCACAGAAGGCTGATATTTAGACATGATGATAGTAGGGGTAGAACAAAGCCTGGCAGCCTTTCATTTTATATTCTGAAAGAAAACACAGAAGCTTCTGCAAAAGAGGATACAGGGACCAATCTTATGGTTTACTACACGTTCCTTCAATGTTATGCTCTATTTTAATAATGTAACTGTAATTATGTCCTAATTGTGATTTTAATCAGGTGCCTCCTCTAAAACATACTGCTGTCCAGGGAGTACATTTTGCATATGATTTCTCTTGCCCTATGATCAGTTCCCTCCACTAAAAAGTCACAATCACTGTTACTACTAGTCTCTGATATTTATTAGGCACCTTCAGTTCATGGCACTGTGTAAAAGATTATTGCTTTTAATTCTATTTATTCATTCTGTTTATTCATTGTACTGACCACATTATGAAGATATTAAAGCTTAAAGATGTCAAACAAATTGTTTAAGATCACATAACTATGGAATGCTCTTAGTGTTAGATACGTGACTGCCTGACTCCAAACCCCTCATATTTTACCACTATGTAATATGATGGATGGCATTGGAGCAGCCACTCATGTCCTGTCTGGCCCCCTGCTTATCTTGTGATCGGGGCAAATATCTTTAAAATGATATATGTATGTGTTCTGCCATTCAGCTTAATCCCTCCACTTTTGAACTCTTCTGCAGTTCCCTAAAATGACCAATGGCCTTTCTTTGATTCCATTCTATCCCCACTCATCGGTGGGAGGTATGTTCCAAGATGTTCTGCAGATGTCTGAAACCATGGATAGTTCTGAAACCTATCTATATTATGTTTTTTTCCTATAATAATAGTTTATAAATTAGGCACAGTGATTAAAGTAATAATAAAATAGAATAATTCTGAACATATATTTTAATTATTTAAAATTTAGTAATTGTTTAACTTCTAGAATTTTCTATATAATATTTTCATGCTGCATTTGATTACAGATGACTAAAACCACAAAAAATGAAACCTCATTAGAGGGAGGAACTACTGTACTCGGCACAACCTCAAATAATTGACCATGAGTCCTATATAAAAATCCACAGTTACCGAGCCCAGTAGTATTGAAACGTTACTGAGGACTCTATATAAAAGCTAGTATAAAACAAATACGCTATCTCTTGTGTGTCTACTTTTATTTTCTCATCAAAAATTGGAGGTTTCTTAATTTCAGCATTGTCTTATTGTAGGGTTTTAATCTTGCAGTTTTATTCTTGTCTTCATAGGACATTCTCAGTGACAGCTTATTGATTGTTAGTTACCTGAGCCAAGAGATGACTATCCTTTAACCTGGTCAGCATTTCTTGAATCAAAATATAAAAGTTTTATTAGTATTTCCTGTTAGTGTCATGAATTATGAACCAAATTCTTCATCTCCTTGCTTGTTTAAAAAGATTTTTTTAACCTTTGTTCTATTTATTTTTATGTGGTGCTGAGAATCGAACCCAGCGCCCCTGAACAGGCCAGGTGAGAGCTCCACCACTGAACCACAGCTCTAGCTGTGGCTTATTTTATAACTTTGTTTTACTGAAGTTCACATTTCTTGCTTAAACATATTAAATATTTTTCATGAAAGTATTTTTGTGAATTCTCTTTTTTTTGCATTCTTCATTATAGATTTTTATTTCATTTTGCCTTCTTATATCTCCCACATTTGTTCTCCACATTAACAGAGCTTTCTTTATATGCATAGGGCATCTATTTCTAAATTAAGTTTCTTTTATTGCAGCAGGGTGGACAGCTCTCAAGTAAATTACCCAAGAGGCCCCACCACTGGAAGAGAAGCCAGAATATCTAATAACTAAAACTCACAAAATTGAGAAGTCTTTATTTTACCTGTAATTTTTATGTTAAGGATAATTATTTATTTGCTTAATTGGTTCTGCATGAGATCCTTCTGCTCTCTATCTTTGGCATGTTGTCACTTCAAGATTTTTAGGGTTTTTTTTTGGTGAAAGAAAAAGGGAAACAATTAAATATGAAAGGTGAAAAATTATAACCACGAGGGACTTCTGGAGTTTATCTGATATGACAATTTCCTTTTCCTGCTACAGATTTGTTGCACCTCTGTTGGGAATGAAGCAAATTTGTGACTGTGACAAGAATAGTTTATTTTGTAAGAATTTTTATACTTGGAATGTGACTATTTCATTTATTGTAATGATGAATAATATACATGATTTCACTCTCACCTAGGTATAGAATCCTTCACAATGCTTTTCTTAACGTCCATTTGGTTCTCAAAGGATGTACTATTCATAGCGTTACCTCTCAGAGCCTTTGAACTTATTAATTGAAATTTTCCACGTCACTGTTCATTAACTTGATATCCAAATATTTTGAACATTCTTCATATGAAATATGACCTCATTGGGTCTCCAAATTAACTTTCATTATTATAATACTGTTCTCTTCATTTTTAATTTACTTCTCATTTATTGTCTTATCTCAAGTTCCTCTCATTCCCTTTCGGTCATTGTAGATGATGATGTTCATTTGTAAATGAACTTTTATTAGGTTTCAGTCTTGTCATTTGGGGCCTCATTTCTTTTGTGCTCTCGGGTACATAACTGATTGCTGTCTTCGATCACTTCCTGTTACTTTTCCATGTTCGCTAATTGTGTGAAAAAGAAGCAGCAAAGGAAGGCCCCCAGAAGAGGAGATAATGGAGTCAAAGTTCTCATTAAAGTGAAATAGGTTAAGTATCAGGGATACTATCTTCATTCTCACAGTGGAGATTTTTTTTTCAGAATATGAAGAAGATTTTGAAATAGATGAGGAGAAACAAGATGAGAAAGCTAATGAAGAAGGACAGGCTGGTGATCAAATGAATGGAATATCAAAGTCACCCTCAGAGGATGAAAAAGATAATTTAGGCCCTGAGGAGAGTGAAATCTTGTCATTGAAGGCACCAGATGCTGATGACAATGTGAAAGATGAGGATGATGGATGCTCTGAGAGTGAATCGGAAGAGAATAAACAAGGCGAGTTGTTTGGCTTATCGTTGGCTTGGGCTGCTAAGTCAGTGTGTTACTGCTTTTCTTTCCCTGATATTTAATAAGATAATCTTTCTTTAAGCAGATGTTTAGAACATGTTACATAACAACAGGATGCTGGACAATCAACCTCCCATAGGTATCCAAATTTCAGATGTGTTCCTTAATCCTCTTTCCTTAGTTTGATGGAATTTTTCAATAGGTTTTTAGTCAAAGCTTGTGATACATCTTCAATTTACTTAGAAAGAAACTATATAATTTTTATCACAATTTTCTCTTACACACACACACAAACACACACACACACACACACATGCATGCACACCATTTTGTGCCTTTTGAAAAATGACATGTAGCTCTTGCTCCCTAAAAGGAAAAGCTGAAAATTTGTACCTTTATTTCTTTCTATTTTTTCCCTCATTTTTTTTTCTTTTACTTAACTTACCTTAAGCACAGAATACAAGCATATTAACCTCATGGAAGAGTTTGTGGTCTCCTTATAATCTTTAACCATAAAATGACTCCAAATGTTCACAGAGAAAATACAGTATTCAGGTAGCAAGAGAAACTTTCATTACCCGAGGCATACATACATTTTTAAGACATTTTAAAATATCTTAATTCACCAAATTCTGTTCAATACAAGAAGAAATACATTTTTTCTGCTTTGTCCTATAAGAGGATTTGGCCAAGGCTCTGTGGTTTCTAGTTAATCAAATATCTTTCTTGGTACATATTGAGCATTTCCCAGCAATAGCAATAAACCTCTCTTATATTTACGTATTTGTATGTTTTTGTAATTTGCTTCTGACTAGAGAACAATGTCACATTACAATTATGTTTTGAGTGGCTGTCCATTTTTTCCATTCTTTTTACCCCTCAAAATTTTTTTCCTGTATTAAATCCCATAATTTTAAATTTATGGAACACTTTAGGATAATATGAGCAGGGAGTAAGTAATCAAGTAATCACAAAGCAAATAGTTTGCAATTGCACCGTCTTCAAAAAATAATTCAAACAATTCTAAAATTTTATTCACAAGTGTGCAAGGCAATAATAATGACAATGATAATAATAATAATAATAATAATAATAATAATAAAATAGAAATCATTTAGAGTAAAACAGAAAATAATTTGGCTAGGAAGCTGAGATGGAACTATGACTATGTTTGCAATAAAAATCTAATCCTGAACTTCCTTATAGCCAAGGTAAAAAGTAAAACAATTCAAAAAAATTAGGATGAAGTTAACTACTAGTAAATTTGAAAACAAGATTTTCACTCATTTTTATTAACTACTTAAGATTAATGGTTAGACACTAAAATATATTTTAATGTTTTCAATCAGGCCTTCTCTATATAATTTCTCTTAATACCTATGTTTTATGTTTCTTAGATTAGATATGCTTCATATATATATATATATATATATATATATATATATATATATATATTTTCTCATTTTGAATGTGAATTTTGGAATTAAGTTTATGTGCCTATAGGCATAGAGAAGGTTAAAGAAGTCAATGGAAAAGTGATATCACCTGAGTCAATAATTTTAAAGCAATTACACAAGTGACTTGAACCTGGAAAAGGATTGAAAATGTGTTTGCATGTAAATATATCTGATTTAAAACATAAAAGACTCTTAATTTTTTATTTCTACAATAATGGTGGGAGATTTTCAAGTTGTTGGTTTCATGAAGATTCTGGAACTCTGAATATCAGTCACCTAGGGATTAGTTTTGAGCTATGTAATCATGTTGTTTGGGGGTATTGAATGGATTCTTCTAAGACAGCATAATTTGTGTGTGTGTGTGTGTGTGTGTGTGTGTTCAAGCAGAGAAGGATGTTAGCAGTATTTCAAAAGGCATCAAATTGATAATGTAATAAATCACATAATAGCTTGCTGTTTATTAAGACTTACTATGTGCTAAGCCTTTTACTAAATGTTTTATATGACATTTAATTTACTTCAAATAATTTGGAAAAACACTTTTTTCTTTTAATCTCCATTTTATAAATAAATAAACTTTGAAATGGTAAATTAAGTAATTCCCAAGGTCACATAGCCAGAAAGTAGTGGAAACAGTATGTAAATATTACCCAACTTCAGAGTCTAAAATTTGGAGAAAATCGCATTTCTTCAAAATCAGAAAATATTCCCTTGCCTAAAATTAAAGTAAGTCGCTCCAATAGGAGGATTTTTGTTTCCTTAAAGCATTTATGTTGAGCCTTTTATCTTATCTACAACTTTTGTTTGTATAACTTTGTTTCTAAAAAGAGGAAATAAAAATGGGCAGCTTATAATTTCACCCACATTTGTCTTTCTCCTTCCTAGACTGAGTTCTGTGTTTACTCTGAGGCTTTTTGCTAAGTTCTAGCTCATCCCTCTCCTCTTCCATTACTCTGCCCACTTCAGCAGCCTCCACAGAGTTTTTTGTTTTATGAAGCTCTCTTCAGTGGTTCATTTTACATTCATTGATTCAATCTGTGTTAAACGTTGTCCTTCAAATTATTTGTACACATTAATAATACGTAAATTATTTACACTAGAAAAGCCAGGACTGTGTGTTATTCTTGTTATTCCTCACAGAGCTGATATAAATATAAAAAATAACACAATTCTATGGTGTTTGGTTAATACCATGATGTCTAGGTACATTTATGCTATATAATTATTATTGGAATTTCCAAAAAAATATATTTAGCAGCATTGTATAGATACAGAATATAGAATGTTTAAATAGGTATGCAATAAAAAAGCTATAAGAATATAGCCAGTTCACAAAGCTTGGAAAATTTAATGGTCAAAAATTAAGTTGGTCAGCTGTTTTCTTTTGTTGTTTTGATATTGATGTCATCAAACTATCCTTTTAAAAGGTCCTTTTGCATCCTGGGCATCTACATGAAAACACCATTATTCTGAAATAAAATCTCATTGCTTATTGCTGTCTCATTCCTTCACCACCAGGTTCACTTATTTTCCATCCCTTTATTTTGATAATCTACCTTTGTGTTATTCAAAAACACGTCTTTTAGCCTGTGAAGTATCAGAATTAGAGATTTCATTCAGCAAATAACTAGCATGTATTTAAAATGATGACATGATAGATTCCTCCACTCTGTTGAAAAGCAAGACAGCATTTCATCTTCAAAAGTGTAAGAGGCATATTGTGACCACTGAAACTCAGACACCAGCACATCCGTTTTATTGACATGATTAAGAATCTTGCTGTTAGTATTTGGATGTGTTTCATTTGAACCTGCCTGCACCTGTTCCCAGAGGGCAAACAGTTGCCTAGGCTGTCACTCTTGTGACAAGTCAGCCCCATTTAAACTGCCAGCTAACAATTGTGCTGGCCCGCCTTGATGAACACACTGCGCTGAGCAGCCCGTGAGTGATAGAGTGCTGTGGACTGAACGCTGACTGAAAGAGGACTCTGGTTTAGGAATGATGTGTGAGCCTTCCTATCATTTAAAAAGAATGACAGCCTCCTTTCTCTGCATTTGTGTTGGCAACCCCAGGCACTAATTTACCAGTTGAAAATATATTGTCACAGATGAATGTTATAAGGTTGCAGGGAAAGTATCATGTCACTGGGAATATGCTTTTATTCTTTTATGGACAGTTTGGATGATAGTGCCTACGAGTAAGAGGTAAAGACTAAGTAGCTCCTTATGAGAGGGATGAGGGAGAGACAGAGACAGAAAACAGAAAATCATTTCCCAGTATATGAAGAGAGCAAGACGTGAAGCTTTTTTTTTTTTATCTAGTAAGAAAGATAATGATTTCTTTCAGTTATTTTTGACTCTCTTAGAAGTCATTTTTATAAATGGAGAGTATTCCTCAATCCACAGTCATGTCTCAATAATCAAAGTAGGAAGTCACAGCTTTAAGGTGGGTACTTTAATGCAACACCATTCCTTAGTTTACACTAAATATTTTTATATGAGTTATTTCTCTGTGGTCTTAGTTCTTCCCTGTTATACAACAATGCCACTATCTAGACACTCAGGAAACTTTTGTGAATGAGGGGCTGATTGACTGCATTAATAAACTAAAATATAAAACTTACACAACAAAATATAAGGAGATTTTTTTCCCTCTGATATATCTATGTTTACCTGTAGATATTCATTTGTACAAAGTAATGCACATATTTTTCCCGTTGATGAATTGAGACAATTCATGGCAATTGTCTGTATGAAGACATATGTTCTTATAGCTAATTACTACTCTTACCTGAAATTTAATGATTTCCATCTCCATTTTCATTAAGCACATATCCATTCTATTATATTTATTGAGTATAAATCATTTGTCTATTTAGGTATTGTTTAACATAAAGATATTGACTGAATCCTAGTATTTAATGTAAAATATTAACGGTTTCAGGAACTCATGAGCATAATCAAGATAGAATTATTCATACAAGTAGTAGTAGAATATTTAAATTCATTTGTCATGGTTCATTTGAAGAAAACAGGAGTGTCACTGATGTAGATTTTGCCATAAATTCTTAAGACTAAGGAATAAGAAAGGGAGTTGTGGTGAATTTCCACAATTACTTCATTAGTATTTGTTAAGTAGCTGAAATGTATATATATTTACATTTTTATATATTTAATTTATATATATATATTTATAAACTATATATACATGATACTATATATATAAATACATAGGTATTTATATAAATTATATAAATACCTATGTATTTATATATAACATTGACGATGATATACATCATCGTCAATGTTATAAATAAACCTGGTAAGGTTTTGGCTGCTATATTTTGCTGTATTCATATTACATACTTCAGAGTGTCTTATGTGTGCTTTGGACTCCAGAGTGGTTGACAAAATGAAGATTAACTACTGGAAGTTGAAAAAGGAGGGCAGACTATCTCATGAGTTCTGATCTTGGAGAGAACTATATCCCACTTGTCTTTGAGTGGTGACAGTAGAAAATTAACTAAAAGGAGCAATAGTGAGTCCATGATAGTCGGACCTTCCTGTTTCAGAGTGGTTAAGTAGGTAGAGGGGTTTTGGTTTTACTGCCTTGTATTAATGCAATACAATTGTTTTGCAAAAAACTTTCTGCTTTGTAGCTAATAGCCATTGAATATTATTTAATGTTTTTGGACCTCACTTTTTGAATCTAGAAGGAAAGAAGATAGGGACTACTCCACAGGATTAAATAAGATGTTTATAAAGAGTTTACCACACTGTTTGGTATATAGTAAGTGCATAATCATGATCAAGCTTTATTATTTTTTTCTTCAGTAAATGGTAGCTATAATGACAAAAAATAAATTTATTAGAATATACCACATATATGATAGGAAAAGACTAAAAGTTATAAGGAAATGGTTAATTTGATGAGGTTAAATTTCTGCTATGGAATTTTTATGATGACTTGTAGAGAACAAGTAGAATTATCTCTATTTTAAAGTCTAGAAAACAGAGATTTAGAGAAATTATGTACCATAAGCAAACTCAAAGCTAATTAGTAGCTGAGTTATGATGGAGACACCTACAGTGTGTGTTACAGAAGACATATTATTTTATTTCAATTCTGTGTTTTATAAAATAAGATTTTATTCACAATGATGAAACAAATACAGGACTCGTTCTCAAAGAGATATCTATAACATGAAAAGGGAAGAAGGATTTGAGGACTGATTGTGATGAGAATAAGTCACAGATGCTGCATAGAATGTGAAACAATGGGATCAAACTTGCTGGCTTTGGCCAAGGCATCCAGCACTGAGTGCAGACCTTTTCTTTGCCAAAAGGACCAAGAACAAGTCCTTTCAGCATTAATACCAGAAAGAGACAAATGGAATCAAGAGGAGGTAAAGTTGTTTACCAACATGCCTCCAAGAGACATTTTCCCTCCTAATGAAACAATTTACATATATGCCCCTAAATTTCCTCTATATGAAAGTTTTTTTAAATATAAAAATGTGTTTCATTTCAAAAAGAATAAATAGAAATCATTTTGAAAATCTCATTCCATGGCCCTGAAGCTTTTGGAGTTTTTTTGTAAGCAAAATCTTACTCTAGTCTGTATGGAAAATGAGAGCAAGAAATGAGACTGAAACTGAATTATACCATGAGGTTAGAGAGAGATTTGAAAACTGAAATGAGTTTATATAGGAGGTCAGGTGCCCTCGCCACTTCAAGGCCATTCATTCTCCTGATCTTTCTTTGCTGAAGGACTGACTCAAAATTGAACCAGAGCGTGTGTCAGCCTTTTGAAATAAAATAATACAATTAATAGAAGCTACTAAAGAAGATAGAAGAGTGTTTATTTTTTTATCAAATGAACAATACTCAAGGCCAAAAGAGGGAGTCATCATGCCAATATACTGGTGATAGATGTAGTTTTGGAAGCTCAGATTAAGTATAACATTGTATCCTAACTAACTGCAATTAATGAAGGCTATGGATGAAATTGCTAGTAAGCAATATTTGCTTTCCCTTTTTAAAAATAGCTATAAAATCCTTACAATCCTTACAAGTGGGGAGAGCATGGACCCTAAAGTCTTTGAACTGATACAAATCCAAAGGAGAACAATTCTCCTTGGTCTGCCATCTTCCCTTGCATATCAAGATTTTGTAAAATGGAAAATAAAGAATAAGTGGCTAAAATATGTGATTTCTTTGAAGAATAGTGGTCATCTGGTGTGCTTGTCAAGGTACCAGGGAGATAAGAACAAATGGAATTATGCTTAAGGGGTTCTGTTGCTCAAAGGCTTTTTTCCAGTTTGTTTGTTTGTTTGTTTTTTGCTGCTGTGTAGCATCTCTCAAATCTTGGTGGAAACTCTGATATGTCTCTGTGACTATACGTAAAATGCTCAGACCTGTCACAGAGAGCTGATGGGGCTGGAGGGACAGAGAGAAGAGAATAAAGGTAAAGACAGGCATTTTTTTTCTCTTAAACTCTGTGTTAGCTGCTTCAGCCATCTGTGTAGCTGTCACACAGAAATAAAAGAGAAAAAAATGAATAAGAGCACAGAGAAAAAGAGAAAACAAGAAAGCTAGGCAGCATTTATGTGTAGGCTATTTCCTTTGAAAATTTTTCTATAATAACAATTATAAACCATATCTATTGGTCAAAAAATTTGTATTTCTGTGCTCCAGAGCAGTGTATACAGTGACTTTTGTGCTATGCATCTTTCTTATAGAGCCTTATAGAGTCAATGTTTATGTTATGTTCTTTTGAGGTTTTTTTGAAGATTTTTTGGGGTAGTATGCAAACCACTGTTGACTACTTTAAATTTCTGGACCATGTATCTGTAGCACCACCTGAATGGATGGCTCAAGTCTTTTTTTCTGGCTTGGCATGCTCATCCCGCAGCTTCTGCACTCTCTGCCTTTTTCAGAGCCCTCCCTTGAACTATGGGAGTTGTTTCACCCTCAGAGACAAAGAGCCTGCAAGTGCAAAGGAATTTATATTCTCTAGGGTGGCCCATAGCTAGTATCACACTGATCCAAAGGATGAAAAGTCAGCTCCATCTTAATTTAATTATATCCTTTTAGTATAACTTAGACATCAGAGGTCCCTGTTGGAACAGGCTGAGGTTGAGTCCTTGTTTTCAAATAGCTCCTTGGCTGATCACTTCTCTTCCTGGCCTGGGTTCCTCCATTCCCTTAAATGCTTCTCCTGGAGCATATTTTCAATACAGTACTTTCACTTGCAGTTTGATCTCAATGCCTTGCTTCAGGGCAACTAGAAGAATGACAATATCTCCTTCAACACACACACACACACTCACATAAACACACACATACATCATTTAACAACATTCATTAAATATCAACATAATGTGTAAATGCACAGATTTTACCAGGGTGGTGAATACTATGGTAGACAAAAATGGGAGGATCATACACAGAGAATACTAGGTTTATATAAGAGGATAAATAAATACATGCTTGCTATCAAAGCAAAGGATAATTCATTTTTTTCTATAACAAAGTAGATATTTAGAAAGATTTTCCAATAAAATTAGTTCTAAAATGCAAATCAAAACAATAGGTTTGGGTTTTGATTAAATACAAGCTCTTATGAAAAACTTGTATAGTTATAGATTAGACAGAATTTTCTTTATTATGATGATTATGTGGGGAATGTTGGAAAAGGAAATCAAGTCTACTAAGCTATATTTTTAGAAACTTTAGTATGATTTATTACTAATATAGTTTCCACAATTAAATGAGATTCTTTATGGAACAACAATAATATCATCATATTTATCTCCCGTTTATATTAAAACAGCTTCAACAATCTCATCCGGAAGTCACCCATATTCTAGTGACAGTGAAGACGATCTTGCAGAAAGAGCCAGTGAAGTACATGTTGAAAAAAGTACACAAGAAAGTCCTAGAAGTTCATCTGCTCAGGAGCTGAGTGAAAATGGTGAGTCAGAAAAATCCCATCATCTAATTGAGGAATCCTTAGAAATTGAAACTGAAGACCAAGATATAACAAAAGCAGCTGTGGAGACCCAGCCTCTGCCAAGAGAGGAAAGCTGTGAGAATGTTCTTGAAGAAATGCAGAAAGGAACCCAACAGATTGCAGAGAATTTATTTGAGAAGTCCAGGAAACCTACCTCCAGGGAAGAAAAGGAAAAGAGTAAGCTTTGGGAAGTAGGCACCACTAAGGTGAAGGACAAAACAGCAGGTCTCCCTGAGGTGGAGAAAGAGGGTAAGTATGGCCTCTGAGTTGACTTGCCATTGTCCCCATGCATGGAAGCTGATTTTGGCCATTGCATACTGCCCAAACTTGGGAAATACTGCTGTGATACGGTAGAGGGATTCAATATTTTCCCTTTTGTCTCTTTGTCACATAATCATACATGTATTTTCAGCTTGCTGATTTCCTTCTATTGCATTTTAAAAATTATTTGACAATTCTTACACGATGTGTTTCCTATTTTTCTGTATATTCTTTCCTATGGAAATTCTATCTCAAGAATCAAATAAAGCACAATACATATCTGAAAGCTTGCAAGGGTTATGTGTGGCTTCTTAGAGTTTAATACTAGCAACGCTCTTTGTTGTTAGCTATATGTGTGCACTTATCCATAGCTTACTTTGATAGAAGCTTATCATGTTCTAAGCACAGTTCTAAAGGCATATATTAACTCATCATATCTTGCAAGATCCCAGTCTTTCCAAGGTTGAGGTAATGCAATCATTATCTCTTTTCCACAGATGAAAAACAAAACAAAACAAAAAAAAACGTGTCTTGAAGAGGTTAGGTTTTGCCAAGTATTATGCAGCTAATTTGGGGTCTTTCAAGGATTTGAGTTCAGGCATAGTGGTTTCAGAGTTTCCAAAGATTTCCTACTGCATCCTTGTAGTTGAAATTTAGATTTAGGTAAAATTATAAGAATTGCCTAAGACACCCTAAACTTGACTTGGAGTTCTATAAAATCGAGTTCTTTGTGATCCCTGGGTTTCCTAGGTGTGTAGGATGGTGGCATTTAATATGGCAAGACTAAGGAATGTCCAGACCAGAAGACCCCAGGACCTTAGATATATGGAAGGCCTCATGGTTTTCTAACCTTTGGGAGAATAGTGAAAGAACCAGTGGACAGCTGGATGCAGGGATCTCACAAAGTGTCCTGTGCCCCGTCACTGGTTGCACCCCTTCCCCCTTCCCTGCTCTCTTATCAGTGTCCCCTGCCAATGCAGAAACCATTCCTGATTCCATGATAACATTTTTCAATTTTTAATGTGATGAAAATCCAGGTGTGTTTTAAAGACTTAATGTCGATATTTCAGCCCATAAAAGTGGTTATTCCTGGGGCCCACAGCTAGGAATGAAGGATGATAAATAGTTCTCTTTCCATTCTGTTCAACTGTTAATATTAACATTGTACTATGTGCTGAGCATCATAGTCAATAAAAAAGCATGTTAGAGAGTTCTTGACACACAAATAACTGGACAAAGCTTAGTAGTTATCCAAAAAAGCAGAGAAGGTCCAAAATATCATGAGCCTTCAAAGAAAGAAAAATCCCCCCCCCCTTTTTTTTGAGATACTCTGAAAGTTTTCATGAAGAACAGATTTGAGGACTTTAAAGGTCAGATACAATTTTGGGGGTTGAATGCAGGATGATAAAAGTGCATTCCATGTACTAGTATGCAATGATCTTAAAATAAGTTATCAATAATAACCATGGTATAAGCTACTAATTATTTTTATATTTTTAAATGGCCCAGAAAATCCTAGAAATGTGCTTTTTGAGCCTTTACCAAAAAGTTTGTTAATCCCTCCCTAAAATTATAATACAAACTCTCAACATTTTCAAATCGTTTTTGCCATGCATGAATCAAAATTCCTGTTAAAATATATTTGAAATCCTTTCATAAAATAATTTGAATCTTTGGTCTTGGATTTCATGGTTAAATTATGGTATATCAGAACATTTATAGATTATTATATAACAGAAATTTTTCATAATTTGGAAAGCTGTTAATTAAAAAGGTAGAGGGTTGGGTTGGGGTGTAACTCAGAGGTAGAGCGCTTGCCTAGCATGCCTGAGGCCCTGGGTTAAATCCCCAGTACTGCAAAAGAAAAAGTAAAAAGGTAGAGTTGTTAAAGTTCAGTAGTAGCATTGATATTACTATTATTATTTTGTGTTTCTACTTCAGAAAGCTACATTGTTTACCTTTTGTAAAGTAGGATGCACATAAAACAGGTTATAATTAGGCAATAGAATAGCAATAGCAGAAATATACTATGATCATGTCACTTAGAAAAGAGAAGGGTTTTCCCTCCTTTGATTAGTGAAATGATAAATATATTGGTTTATTGTTTTTTTCTCAACTACATTGGAAACCTGTTTTTAACTTGATAACTTCAACAATTTAAAAACATTTTGTAGTTATTTTTTTTAATTAAGGGAGGTTCAACAGTAAATGGCAAGTTGAGGGACTATTTATTTTTGTTAAGCTCTAATATTTGTGCTAAGTCTTTTTATTAGTGTTTATTCTTCATTTCACCTAATGCATACACGGAATAACATTTAGAAAATAGAGAAAGATAGTTTCAAATAATCATTCATAGGTTTATCTTGCAATAAAAACAACTTCATATTTCTAAACCTAGGGTTGCAAAAGCTATGTTGTCATATTTTTATAAAATGTGTACTTCTTTGTATCTTAATGTTATACCATGATCATTTTCCATGCTATTATATAATCTTTATAAGCATATTTAATGTCTGTGTTCTATTCTGTAATTTTTCTCATGTACAAACCATTTTACAATGTTGGATATTTTCTTATTTTCACTATTATTAGTAGTAGTACTTTAGTACTTAATTACCTTTATTATTTCAAATTTGTAATTATTTCCTTCAGATGGCTTCCAAGAATAGTTTCTGGTTCAAAAGTTAATTGTTTTGATAAACTATTTTTATTTTTTAAGGTGGATAGCTTTAATCAAATTGAATAGCAAAATATGAAGACATTTTAGTAATTGTTTCCACATGTAATGATGTTGTCTATGATGTTACAACACAAAGTAAAGCACTAGGCTTCAGAGGTCACTCTACAAAAAGTCTCCTTTACCTACTGAACTAAAATCTAATTCCTTTAAAGAAAATAGTTTTTTTTTAACAAATCAGCTATGCCAAACACTGATTTTTTCTCTATTATAAGCTAACTTTTAAAATGTCATTTTAGATGATCATTCCAAATACTTTTCCTATTTAAAACACCTTAAAATGTCCCTAAGATAAAGTTCTTTACCTTTTTTTTAATTGGTTCTTTTTAGTTACACATTACTATACAATATACTATGGCATATTTATAGAAGCATGGGATATAATTTGTTTTAATTCAGTCCCCAGTATTTGTCTTTCCCCTCCCTTTCTCCTACCACCTGTTCCCTTTCCTTTACTCTATTGATCTTTCTGCTATTTACTTATAGTTTTCTTGTGCTTTTTTAAAATTAGTGTCATGTGGATGTATATGATAGTGAGATTCACTATAGTATATTCATACATGCACATAGGAAAGTTATGTCAAATTCACTCCACTGACTTTTCCTACCCCATCCCTCCTTTCTTCATTTTATTCTTCTTTGTTTATTCCTTTGATCTTCATTGTTTTAATCCACTCCCCTTGTTTTGGATTAGCTTCTGCATATCAAAGAAGTATTTAATCTTTGTTTTTCTGTGGATGGCTTATTTCACTTAGCATGATTGTCTTCAGTTCCATCCGTTTGCCAGCAAATGCCATAATTTCATTTTTCTTTTTAGCTGAGTAACACTCACTGTCTATATATCACACTTTCTTTATCCATTCATCTATTGAAGGGAACCTGGGTTGACTCCATAGCTTAGCTAATGTGAATGGTGCAGCTGTAAACACTGATGTGGCTGTCACTGTAGTATGCTGATTTTAAGTCCTTTGGGTATATACTGAGGAGTGGGATAGCTGGGTTATATGGTGGTTCTATTCCTAGTTTTTTGAGGAAACTCCATACTGTTTTCTAGAGCAGTTACACTAATTTGCCACCCCACTAAGAATGTATGATTGTACCCTTTCCCCCCACATCCTTGCCAACATTTGTTGTTACTTGTATTTTTGATAGTTACCGTTCTGACTAGAGTGAGATGAAATCTCAGTATAGTTTTGATTTGCATTTCTCTAATTGAAATGTTGAACATTTTTCATATACTTATTGATATTTCATATTTTTTTCTTTTGAGAAATGTCTGTTTAGTTCCTTTGCCCGTTTATTGATTGGTTTATTTGTTTTTTTTTTATTTTTTGGTGTTAATTTTTTAGTTATCTTTATATCCTGGATATTAATGCCCTATTTGAGGAGCAGGTGGCCAAGATTTTCTTCCATTCTGTAGGTTCTTTTTTCACATTCTTGATTGTTTCCTTTGCTGAAAGAAATCTTTTTAATTTGATGTCATCCCATTTGTTGACTTTTAATTTTACTTCTTGTACCTTAGGAATCTTGTTAAGAAAGTCAGTTTCTGAGCCAATGTTTTGGAATATTGGGTCTACCTTTTCTTCCAGCAGGTGCAGTATTTTTGGACTAATTCCAGAAACGATTTTTGATCACTTTGAGTTGATTTTTGTATAGGGTGAAAGATGGAGGTTGAATTTCATTCTACTACATATAGATTTCCAGGTTTCCCAACACCATTTTTAAAAGAGGCTCTCTTTTATCCAACAGATGTTTTTAGTGTCTTTGTCTAGTATGAGATAATTGTATTGATTTGGGTTTATCTCTGTGTCTTCTATTCTATTCCATTGGTCTTCTTGCCTGTTTTGGTGACAGTACCATGCTGTTTCTGTTACTGTAACTCTGCAGCATAATTTGAGGTCTAGTATTGTGATGACTACTGCCTCACTTTTCTTTCCAAGTATTACCTTTGCTATTGTGCATCCCTTATTTTTCCAAATAGAGAAGCATATTAAAGGGATATGAGTAAGAAAAGAAGAGCTTAAATTATCTATTTGCCAATGACATGATTCTATATTTAGAAGACCTTCCCCCCCCCAAAAAAAAAAAACTCCACCAGAAGACTCCTAGAGCTCATAAATGAATTTAGCAAAGTAACAGGATAAAAAAATTCAACACTCATAAATCAGTTGCATTTCTATACTCTAATAACAAATCTGGTGAAAAAGAAATTAGGAAAACTATCCCTTTCACAATAGCCTAAAAAAAATATTTGGGAATCAATCTAACAAAAGAGGCAAAGACCTTCTACATGAAAACTATAGAACATTAAAGAAAGAAATTTAAAAAGACCTTAGAGGATGGAAAGAACTCCCATGTTCTTGGGTAGGCAGAATTAATATTAATATTGAAAAAATGGTCATACTACCCCAAGCATGATACAGATTCAATTCCATCCCCATCAAAATTCCAAAGATATTCTTCACAGAAATAGAAAAAGGAATCATGAAAAACTACTTTTCTAACAAAGTATTGTTTTACAATTGTAAACATTATAGAACATACAAGAATAAAGTCAAAGTAAGTGTCTTCCTTACCTAACTTTTACTGTTTCCCAGAGATAAAAGTGTATATCAGTTATTTTTTGTGTTTATGATTCTAGACATTTTAGAGAAATTGATATATATGAGTGTTAGGGGTATATATAGATATATTTCAGTATGTACATGTATATGATAAAATGATATGCCACATCTATGATATAAATATATCAAAATGCACACATACATATATTGCTTTTATATACAAATGGGAACATATAATTCATTTTGTTCTGCAACTTAATTTTTTACACTTAACATTTTATTTTGGATGTCTTTTTTCCTTAGCACACATCTCTGTTTTATTCTTATTAACCCTACCTGTTATTTTATATTCCAGAAGTATTTTATGACTGCAAATTTTATTTAAAATATGTTTCCAACTGCATAAGAATTCAGTTTTGTTCTATGGCTCATTGTCCTCAAAAGAACAAAATTTCTTGGTTTCAGAAGCCCAGAGTCAGGAAATACAAAACACACTGCAAAATAAGACACTAAGAAATAAAACAAAGCAAAGACAACATAATATATTCAGAATAGTGTAAAAGATTAATGCTATCAAAAACCCAAGGAATGGATATATTGTTACAGTTGAGCACTAATGCTTTTTAAATATAAATATTCAAGGAAATGATGTAATATACTTGTAAACACTTAAATAATGGATTAAGGGAAGTTATAAATATTCTCAAATTCTTTTATGTGAATAAAATTTTATAAGAACATTTCAGGTTAAAACCATCAGGTATTCACTGCATAGTTCATGCAGTTAATATTGATGTCAAAGAAAAGGTGAGTGATGACAAGCTTTTCTTTCTGAACTGAATTTTCAGTTAGATAGCTCAGGAAGAGAGGGACAGAGCCATGGTTATATGCTTAAAAGCACAGTTTATGTAAATTAGACCAGAAATCTTGTGAAGTCATAAGATCTAAATGAGTGTATTTTGTTTATATCTCTGACTAGACCCTTAGGTCAAAATGAAGTAAGGGCTGAGATAGTATATAAAAACCATTTCTTACATTTGTATGGTACTGAATTAATCATTTTTCTATTAGAATAAAAACTGTGATTATGTTAACAATAGATCTGTAGGCTCAACAATTACCTGCAAATAATGATGTTTTTGTAGTGTCTAAGCTAATAGACATTAATAATAAGCTAATTCAATTTAATATGAATTGTTTCACTTGAACATGGCAGTAGATAAATAAAATACAGTCACTGCTTTCATATCATTTAAGTTGATGGCATAAAATATTTTCCTTTTCATTATTTTATAATGTATTTTAATTGGCTTTGTCCTAGCAATCAACAGGTAAATTTTTATAAAAGATGTGTTATATATACAGTGAAGTAGATAAAGTATAAGATTATAATTGTTAGGAGCAATGAGAATAGTGTTCTTGGAAATTAATTCAGTATTATATAGAATATTTTATTTTAATATGTTTATTTTTTCATTATTTTTAATTTAAGCTCTCAACGCTTTGTGACATAATCTTTGAGTATATTCTAGTAGTGGAAAAAGCAGATACATTAACATATGAAGGTAATAAAATTTATATAATGTTATAAATAAAATAAAAATTTTAAGTTATAATTTAAAATGCATATGGAAGTGTTTTATATTTTTATATGTAAATCAAGAATAGTTATAGTGCTTGGGCAGGTCATTTAATGCTAAATAATGTGACAAAGGTAAAATGCAATTTTGTCATCATGTAGGCAGGATAAAATGGTCTTGATGAAAGAAGAAAATCATGTGATATAAGTTGAAGTCAAAATACCACTTTTGAATAAATTGTGGAAATATAGAGTTTGTTCCAATAGATTTCTTCTGTCAGTAAATATATGTTGGACGTTTGCTTTACGTCACACACTGTTCTTGTGAACATAATTGGAACCTGTCTACATGTTGTTTATATTCTAGGAAGGAAATATCCCTAACCAGTGGAAAATAGGCATGTAATATTGGGTATGTGGGATGTGCATTAGAAGAAAAAGCAGGATGAGGGGATGGAGTGATGGTTTGAAGAAGTGGTATTTTGAGGGGTAGCCTTGCTACTAAAGGGCATTTAAACAGAGATTTGAACAAAGCACAGAGATGAGTCTGCAGAAAGAGTACATGAAGCAGAGTCCAGCAGGAGCAGAGGGTGGGGGTTGGGAGCATAGTTGTGAATGAAGGATTTGGAAAGGAGGCCAGTGTGATGGGAGTGAAGTGGACAGGAGAGAGAATGGTGGTGTAATAAGAAGTGAGAGGAGCAAAGCTATAGGCCATGTGCTGGGATTTATTAGGAGATTGGATTCAAATGACATGATCTGGAAGTTTTGAAAAGATAGTATAAGATGATAAAACTCATCTTTGAACAGCTGTGACCTTGAGTTTGTAATAAATCCTGGGTTTTTGTGGGCCATGTTTCAATGTCAGAGGTAACACGAGACTATCTTTACTGTGTAGGTAGATGATGTAAATCATGGTGAGTTGTTGGAAAGATAATTGATAGGCCATACAAAGAATGATTGAAGCATAGGGATACTTTTCAAGGTGATTACAAACTTGGAATGAATTTGAGTATATCTTTATGTTGCTTTTATGGCTTTCTTAATTCTTATAAAAAGTTCTTGACACATTTTTTTTGGTATTGAATTGTAAAGGATTCTTAGCATGTTTTAAAGTGGGTTGTATTGTTTTGTTTTAAAACAAGCAGAGGAGAGGAAGTGAATTGAATGTTATTAACCATGTAAGATGGAGAATGTACAGGATGTATTGTCTTCCAATGAGGACACTTGTGTTTTGACATTTGAGAGCCTGGAAAAGAGAACTGATAATAAGGATTGATAATGATAAGTAAAGTAAGTACAAAAGAATAAAATGACATTTTTTTGTTTCATGACTTATAAATTTTAAAGTTATATGATTATATACACTAGTGTTTTTCACTTTCCTTCGACATTTTATGACTCAAACTCTCCCACAGACACTATTGACTAGAAAATATTTGGTACTCTAAACAACAAAATGAACAGATAAACAAAATTTATATATCTTCCATAATATAAAATAAGTTGAAGTTCTTAGATGATTTCTTTTACTTTCCTTCTTATTCTTTTGTGTTTGTTTCTTTTCATGTGAGCTGGGCAGTAATGACATCTGAAGCCTTATCATAGATAATAGGTAATTACAGGAAAGAAATACTGTGGCTTTGTTCTGCCCCTTTTAGCATTATCTTAACAGAGAAAAATTGCCTAGAAGATGTGGGGGTGGGGAGAAAGCAAGGAACAAAATGAGCACAGAAAAATTACAGAAGCATCAGAAATATCAAAATGCTACCCTGTAATGTGTCCACCTGCAAAATCATAACCTTCATCATCATCATCATTCTAAATAGTTAGTTTTTCTTCAACTCACACTTTCCGGGAAAGAATTTCTCTCTGAAGGTTTCCAAATTATCCACTTAAACCATGTAAATAAACAACTTCAAAAATGATCATAACTGTTGTTTTTAAATTTAGTAAATATTTGTGACTAATAATTCTATTTTCATCTTGACTAGTAGATATTAAAAAGTGAACTTTTAATATCCCATTTATGATAGCCTAAATTTTAAGATGTAGTGATTTGGTCTCTTTCCACCAAAACATTTAAATTATTGCAGTGTGTTTCTAAGTTTCTGCATTGACATAGCAGCAGTGATATGAAGGCTAAAAGTCAACCTTTAAGAATGTTAATCAGAAAAATTCTGTGAAATAGTAGTTGAGCTCAGATGTCTGAGGTCTCCTTCCTTCTGTTCTATTTGAAAGAGGAAAAAAAATACAAAAAAAATTGTCAATTTAAAAGATTTTTTAAAAGGTGAAAAAGTTTGCTCTTGAATCTGGGGAAATTACTGTTCAGGAACCACATAATTAAAAATAATTGCAACGTGAGGGCAAATTAGTAAAAAGATGTCAGGTGCTATCTTTAGTTTATCTCCCGTGAGAAAGAGGCATAGCCTCATGGACTTAAAAAAAGAGATAATCTTAGACCTTAAGTTAGAGAGTAGAAGTTAGAAGCTGTTGGGAAAGCAGAAAGATGTTCCTGAGACATCACAGAATTCTTCAGCATTGCCAACCCTCAGGGAAACTGTGGGAGGCAACACCAAACAGCAAATGGAGACCCTCAGAGGTAGAGGTCTCTCCCTGAAGTAGCAGAGACTCTTCCCACCCAAAGATGGCAGCGCCAGATTGGGGGTCTGGCTGGCAGCTTCTGCAATCCTAAAGTCATTAACAATGGAATTACAATTCTGCCAAGAGGACTCCAAACCGCCCCCCTTCCTTTCCTTTCCCCTCTAGCTCTTGGGTCACTAAATTGGAATCGGTAACTACTTCAGCTTAATGCTTCTGAGAAAGATATGCATCCAACTGGAATTTGAGAGCATCCAAGAAGCAAATCACACTCTTTCAAAGGAAAATACAAGAATAACAGCTCTCATTTTTGTATGAACATAATTAGTACTTTTCATAATAAATAAGGACATAAAAATAATTGTAATAATTTTATAATTTAGAAGGTCAGTTTATCAGATAATTATTATTTGCTATGTGTCTTTCTTTCCAGCATCACAGAGTAGAAGTTGTTGAATCCACATGTGATGATACATATAATAAATCAAGAAATTATTCACAAAATATAATTAACTAAACCACCCCAATTGTAGGTATAAAAGCAGTACTCTAAATAATTTTTGTGTCTAAGAGATTAATACAACTCCCTAGATTATTAATTATACAGTTATTAGAAACAACAAATGGTTTTTATATGGTGATCAATTTCAAACTATTTCCTCAAATAACTCAAAATATAACAATTACCAAAAAAATACTTAATAAAGAATAATAAATGAGCAATACATATAGTCATACTTCCAGGGATGTATCAGAAGGGAAGGTATAACAGATATGGAGTGTATAAGAAAGTGGGATAAATGAGAAGTCAATCCAAGTATTTGAATAGAAAATCAAATATAAAGATGCTGATAATTTTATGAGATTAAATTCTAAACTGAATATAGAATGTATCAGAATCCTAAAGATAATGTTAAAGCTGACTTGAAAGAAATAGTATTGAGTGATATAAAATTCTTTATAACAGCAGCAGCAACAAAACTATAGCAAAAGAAAAGTGAAAATATAAAGAGAGTTTTCCAACATCTATATGACAAAGGGCTGATATACATGATACATAAAGAGTTCTTACAAATCAAGAAGAAATAAGCAACCACTCTACCAGAAGAACATAATTTCCAGCATGTAGCAGGAAATTCACAAAAGGAAGCTAACCTACTAATATTGAAATATCTTTTTAATTTTTATCAAATACTAAAAGAATCTTCAAAAATTATGGAATTGTTGGCAATTATGTAGGGAAATAGTTCTCTTGATGATTTACAGGTAAAATAATTAATTGGTATTTCTTTTTAAAAACATATTTAAAAACTTATCAAACATTTCTAAAAGGTTCTTTTTGACCCAGGAATTCAAAATCTAATAATGTATCCTAAGGGAATGGTCAAAAATATGTATACCAATGATTCAAAGTATTTTAAATAGCTGTATCAAAACAAATTAATGAAAACAACTCAATATTCAACAAGAGGCAATTTTTAGTGAACTAAATTTAGTAGGACTTTATTAGAACATCCTATTTGTTATTAAATAATCTTTTTACTTATTGATATAAAAGAATAAAATACAATGCTAAATGAAAAACATGGAATATAAAATGCTAACTACAGTAAGAGTTCAGTAAAAAATACTTGAAAATCCATCCAAATGTTTACTAGTTGTTATCTCTGAGTGGCAGAACCATGGATAATTTTTGTTTCCTTCTTTGTACTTCTTTGTCTTTTCAAGCTTTAAATAAGGAATATATGTTATTTTCATATTTAGGAAAAATACAATATATATATTATTCTGAAATATATTCGTTTTCACAATAGAAAGGCTAACATATATTTTGGCATTTTGTACAGTATCTTAAAGAATCCCACATCATTTGAGTGGAAAAGGTGCATTTCTAAGAAATTCTCTGCATGAGACTATTCCATTTTGCTAACGCTGTGAGAACTGACAATTACCTTTGCCTTTAGTGGACACCTTTATAGAGCAGTAAAGGACAGGAGCCTTAAGAGATGAAGGGCTAAACAGATGGAGGGAACAAAGTGATAAGTCACATTGCTGACACAGGAGTCTCAGCGTGCACAGTCCTCTATTCCTAGGGGTGGAAAAGAGTTGAGGTTAGACACTGGCCAAGTTCTTGCTTTTAAGTTTCAGTTTCAGAAGAACATCTGAGAAAAATGTCCAAGTGAGGCCTTTTCTGGTCTAACACCTAGGAAGTCCTTGATACTTAGGCCAGAGTCCCATTCTCGCTAAACCTGAAATCGGCAACACCTAACTATACAGGCTGTCATCTACTTCCAAAGCCTAAGCCTCCAGGGCGAACCAGCAGATGTGGGAAGTGGTGATTACAGTGCCGAAGCAGTTAAGAAGCGGCACTGTCCATTCCGAGTGAGTTGTCATTTTTAGCTTATGCTAGTACTACTGTTTGGCTTCTTAGAATAGTCTTTTGGTTCAATAGCTGCTAACTGCTTAATTATTGTTTATTATTATTATTTCAAGTCATATTTTTTACAGCCTGTAGACTACTTGGAAAAGACATAGATGTTTTGTTGGCAACACTTCATATAATTGCTACTAAGTCTGACTCCCCTCCCCTGGTCCTACCATCCTTGTGATTTCCATCGCTCAGTCAGCAGAATGAATTTATATGCAAAAAACAAAACCACTACTTATTTAGACTTTTTAGATATGTGGTATTCACATTATTATAGTGTGAATTATATATGTGCTATGTTTATAAACTCCCTGAAATAAAAATGGACTTGAAAACAAATCCATCTGTAACAATTGCCACGAGTTGATGTCATCTTTGAACTACAGTATTATAAGGATATTTTTTTTTCATTTGGTCTATTGAATGAATTAGGAAAGTGATATTCAAAAATTTAAAAAGAGAATATATTTGAACTAGATAATGTTCCTCTTTTCATTTCCATGTTTGTCTTGAGAGTAATAGAGTTAGTTAATGTTCCCCCACTAAAACCTACTTGAGGCTGATATCTCACTATTTGTTTCCAAACAGAGAGATTAGTAAGTCATTATGTCTTAGTTATTCACTTTAAGCAAGAGATGACATTCTAGTTCTGTTTCTCTCAAAGCATAGTCCTTAGTTGTGTCATAATATCACAGGAAAACAAAGGCAGCCAGGCGGGAAGATGGGAGAAAGGAAGGGAGGGAGGAGTGAGTTTTGAAGAAATGTTTCTACCCCAGAAGGCAGATCTAGATCTAGTGTTACTGGAGTGAACTTTTCTTAACCAGAAGGTGGCATGACAGTAGATACAGGGGATTTAGATACATGGATCATCAGATGACAGCAAGGGAGGTAGAAAGGGAATTGTCAGAAACTAAGCACAAACTTACCTGACTTGACAGTTTTGCATAAATCACACTAGTTAATAATACTTATGATGAATGCTCACCACTGTCACCATCTTCATCACCACCATCATCATTACCACCACCACCATCATCATCACAGCTAGTATTTATCAAGTGCATAGACAATTGAAAATAAGTAGAAGATGAGCATTCTCTACAGACATTACTTCATTTATCCTCCCAATAACCATCGACTTGCTTATTTCTTTTTGAAGGATGGATAAACTGAGACTTAGGCCAAAAACTTGTCCAAGATGGTACAGTTAGTATGAAATATGTAACTGGAACTAGGTCTCTATGGACGTGAAGTCCATGCTAACAACCAGCTATAGATAACACAGTGTCTTTTTTTCTATTAAATTTATAGGCATCATGTAATAGCTTTTTATTGCTTCTGTCCATATGGAGTGAGTATTGCGGGGTCAAATCACTAAAATATACTAATGAATGAAATGCTCGTAGTGTAGTCAGCTCTGGAAGTTTTAGAATTGTAAAAGAGTGGCGATGACTGGTGTCATAAAAGCCATAACATACGTTTCTAACATACGTTTCTAGAAAATAAAAGGCAATCAAATTGCTTTTCCAATCATTTCATTGCATGTGCATTTGGCAAAAGGTCACTGCTTCTGGCTGTTGTCTTTTTCAATACAGGTATTTCTTTGCATGTGTCTCTTTACTTCACGATCTTCTTTTATGCATTGTGTTTCCTCTTTTGAAATCATAGCATGGGAGTAGTTTAATCTTCATAGATTTTAAAGGCAAGGTCACATTTTAATGTGAATGCATTTAAATCAACCCCACTTGCTTGAATGATGTGAAATAACTCAGCAATGTTCCCATGACCTGCTTTTAAACCTTTTGATATTTTATATGATCTCCAATCAGTTGGACAGATAATAAGTGAAGCCTTGGCACCGGGCTGCCACTGCCACTATGACGCCGTGTCTGATGTTAGCAGCACAGATGAGGGGGGGAAGCCCACGTGGAAGCTGGAGATTGGCACAGGTGGAGGTAAGGACACATCATTACCTAGGAAAGACCTTCAGAAATCTTCTGCAAAAGATGGATCGTTTTCATTTTTCATCTTCCTGTTCTTATTTCTTCCTCGGCCACTTTTTTTTTTCTTTTCATCTAATGAATATGATTGCAGGATGTGGTTCAGAGACCGATAGGGGAGTTTAAAACTGGTATCAGCTATGAATGTTGCTATTTTTTTAAATACATTGATATCTAACAATTTTTTAAAAAGAACTTTGGGTTCTAAAATTCTGATAGGGATTTTCAGATGAAATCTTATTTTATAGCCGTTTCCATGTAGTTGACCAAGTAGATGAATTTTCCTTAACTGACCCAGTTGGAGACACCAAGAGGCAAGGCACATCACATTTCACAATGATTCATTTAAAATTCTCTTTCTTTCTTTCTTTCTTTCTTTCTTTCTTTCTTTCTTTCTTTCTTTCTTTCTTTTCTTTCTTTCTTTCTTTCTTTCAATTAGGAAAAAACTTAATGCCATCCACATGTGACCTGTCTCTTCATAATGAGTATTCTAACTACAAGATTACCAATGAGAGATTTATTTAACAGACCATGACTCATAGATATTTGGTCAGATTCCTTGTCCTTAACACCAGTCCTTCTTATATTTTGTGAATGGCTTTTTATAGGTTCTGATTGGAATATATGTGTGTGTGTGTGTATATATATACATATATATTTCCCTTGCCTCAGGAATGTCATATGTATACGCATATAGGGGTTATTATTTTAATTCATCATATGATTACATTATCCCACTTCCCATTTTTGTTATCAAACACATTTGATATTTTACCCTACTTCCAAGCAAATAGCTTAGCTAGCCACAGTTTCGTGGATGCTGGTAGAAGACACAAGGTGAGATCCATTTCCCTGGCACAACATGAAGAGGGCCAGGTGGCATTTGAATAAGCAGTGTGTTACAGGAGCGGACCCTGGAGCTTTTGCAGTGCACATTCTGATAAAGGAATTCCGGTACGCTCCTCAATCATTCCTTTTTCAATGCAGCCATAGTAGTTATTGATCAAGTCTAATTCAAGCAAGAAAATCAATTAATTGTGAGATGTAGGGGGAAAGGGTTTGGAGGAATGATTTGGTAGGGTTTTCTGTGTGTTGGCACTGTCCTGAGCATTTTATAGAAACTCTCTTATTTGCTATAAAGATAATTCTGTGAGCCAATCATGACAATTCCCATTTTAATGATATAAAAATGAAGGACTAGAGAGGTATTGTTTCCCGAGTTCATACAGCCAGTAAGTGGAGAACTGGCATCCTCACTCAGGTCTGATTGCCACATACACTCCATTAAAACAAATTGCCAGTTTATGAATAGTGCTTGCTCTCTTATACTAATTTTTTTTTTCCAAAAGCTCATGAAGTTTCAAAAAACGTGTGTCATGTTTTTATACTGATATTTCTTAGAAAGCCTTCAATTACTCTCTTTCCCTTGCCTCAGGAATGTCATGCACGACTTCCCTGTAGTGTGTACATTCACATAATAGCTCAGCTGGATTCACTGGTGCTCTCTCCCTCAGAATTTAGACACAGTGTATTATTACATGTGACTAGGCAATTTTATTCCCTTGTTTTCCTGAATGCTCTTTAATTAATCCATAAATTTAGAGGCCAACTCTCAAAAAACAGAATATTTTAAACTTTTTCGTAACTGACTTTTTAATGATATTTTCATGCAGGAATTTGAACAGCAAGATATAACATTAAAGAGACTTGACACACATTGTAGTTTCTCATTGTTTCAATGTAGTTTTGTTTCCAATGTAGTAATAATCTGTAATGAAATAAAATGGACCATATTCTCAGATGAACTTGCTACATGTTCTCTGAGTATATAATTTGGGTCCACATTACATTTCCCTTTGGGAGCTTTTAGGTACAATTTAGAAATAATTGCTGTTATGCACAGAGGACCACCATAAAAGTCAACCTCAGACCCATGGATAAACCTGAAATTTCTATTTTATTCTTCTTAAATAAGACTCAAGTTACTTTCCAAATATATTATTAAGGGAAATGTCATATCAGTTATGATTACCTTACCTCAAAATAGTCTGTCATAGCAGCTGGCAAGAGACTGAGGGAATGCAGCAAAGATAGCCATGTTTTGGATTAGGAGAAATAATAGGGTGGCAACAGTCTTGAATGGAGTGTAAGAAAAGACAAGAAATCAGAAAAAGGCATTTAATTTCTGTTGAATTGTGCATATTGGTGTTGCCGGTAAGAGAGCCAGCCAGGTAAGCAAGTGAGAAAACAAAGGTACACTTGCTGACTTCATGAGTATACAGGATTGTTAGAGATTGACACCCAGATATGGTAACTTATTTGACAGCATCTAACCCAGGGTCTTTTATAATTGAAAAAGTTTAGATGAAAAAAAAAAGTATTAAGAAGACAATTTTTGAAGCTTCTACCATCATCAATACTATTCTTCATCTGAAAAATTTAAGTTTTGGGTATTTGGCATGACATGAATTTACTTATTTTGCATGCATCATTCAAAAAATGTGTTTTTGTTTAATAATAAAATCTATTTGAGGCTTTTTTCTTTCTTTCTTTTTTTTTTTGTGGTGCTGAGGATCAAACCCAGGGCCTTGGGCATGCAAAGCAAGCACTCTACAATGGAGCTACATCCCCAGCCCATATTTCAAGCCTTTTTGAGAATGTAGCAAACCTAATATTTTTTGAAATGTAATAGTGAATACATGTCAATTGGCCAGGGAATCATGGATGAGCACTTATGAAATACTTCAAGAAAGTTATTTATGTAGAAAATTATGCCCGAATACAAAGTCTTCTCTTGCTCTGTGATTCTATTTTGCCAAAGACAAATCAATTTCTGAACATAGATGGTAGGTATCCTGACCTATAGTACAAATTGGTGTCTTTAGTAAACAAAACAAAACAAGAAACCCAAAACCTGACTTTGAGCTACAAGATTTTTTTGATATAGTATCTTAAAATACTTAAAGTATTATGTGCTATGATTACCGTTTCTATGTCATGACTGTGTTGCTATATACCCACACAGCAGAAATGTAGTCAGAAGGCAGTCATATTATGCTACATTATGGTGCTATAAGAAATGGTGATTTTTAAGAAAATAGAATGCTGTTTTTTCTTATTTTAAAAAATTTTCTGTAAGTCAATATTTCAAGTAAAATTAGGGGGTTTGAGAGAGGATTTACTGATTCTAAAACATAGGGACATGAAAGCTTTTTGTTTGCTTATTTTCAGCATTTCTGATGTTCATTTTTTCTTTAATATCAATGTATCCATTAAATTTGAAAGCATTTCTTTTTATAATGAAAGGCCATTATTAAAACATTGTACATATTATACTCCGTGGCATCATAGAACCAACTGAGGACAAGTTTTATACATAATATAAATCTCCTTGGTAACATATTAAATCTCTTCTAAATATTATGTAAGTTTATATATATTACCTTCTCCTTTGTTCACTTTGATTAAAGTAACCTTGTTTTCTACCCTTATTTTTATAGCACCCAATAGGAATTTTATAGTGGAGGAAAGGGCACCCTTCCACTCGGAGAAGGAATCTGAGCAGGTCACACTGCAGAAGAAAGAAGCAGGGGAGGAAGTTACTGCTGCTCCCCAACACCAGGATGCAGAGCTCAGGGATGGGGTGGGCATTAAGGAGGCTCCCCTGGGGGCGTGGCAAACAACAGCAGGGCCTCTAGCACTTGCAGAGCAACCCACAGAGAACAGCAAGGTGCCTCTGTGCATGGCAAGTTGGGCAGAGGAGGAAGCAGAAGGGGATGGAAGGCAGGGCCCAGAAGGGTTCAAAGCCACAGGAATAGCAGCAGGAAGAGATTCTGTGGGTCTGAGTGAAGGAGAGGTTCCTCAAGAGCAGTCCCTGAGGCAAACTGTACTTGGGACAGAGCAGGCAGGTTCTGAAGGGGAGCAGGATATGGAGGGGGGAGTGCTTACAAACACCACAGCCCTGAGCACAGAGCATATTCAGGAGGCAGCTGCCCTGAGAGAGCCACCAACAACTCCAAAGATGGAAGTGGCTGACAGAGGGGTGGCTTTGAGTGAGGCAGGGCCTCCAAAGCCAGATGTGGACGCGAGTGAAGAGGAAGCACTCACAGAGCAGGAGGACATGGGACCCATTGAAGACACAGCATCTGAGAGAGAGGATGGTTCACAAGAGGCAATAGTTGGGGGAAAGGAACCAGGCAAAGAAAGGAAGGAGGTTCTGGAAACAGAACCCACCTTGAGCATCTCCACTGGAGAGGCAGGGGCAAGGCAGATGGGGCTTTCAGAGGGCAGCCCAGAAGAACTCTGTGAGGAAGGTGCAGCCAGGGCGGAGACTGGGAGTGAGGCAAAAGATGATAAGGAAGACAGGAAGGAACCGAAGGAACCATTACCAGAAGAGTCAGAGGCAGCAGGAGAAGGGAGGAAAGCGGAGAGCCCCGGAACACCTCTGAGGGAGATTGGATCTGAGAGAGAAGAGGTGACAAGGTCAATTGCAGCTAAGGATGAAGACACTTTAGAAGAGGAGCGAAAACATAAAGGGGAAGAGGGGGAAGCAGTGAAGGAAGAGAGATCTGAGGAACAGACCAAAGAGCCTGAAAATGAAATAGAATCGGATGCTGAGGATGCAGAACCCACAGAGACAACTGAAATGACTCAAGATTCAGGGCTTCTAGAAGATTCACTGAAAGAAAGACAGGTGACCTTGTTTGAAGTAACACATGGATTTGAAAAGTCACTGGAGAAAATAACAGCTCTGAGGAAAGAAGAAAGAGGGGAAAGCTTGAATGAAGCTAGCGACACAGAGCACAGGGACAGAGCAGGGCTGCTGGGCCAGCAGAATGTGGCTCTACCAGAGCAGGGGCAGGGACCCCACCATGATGGAGAGGGCACATTAGAGGCTGCAAAGTGTGCAACCCAGGACCCAGATTGCCTTGCAGGAATGCAGACAAGGGACGAAGAAGAACCTTTTCAGGGGCCAGGAGGAACAGGGGTCATGATGATGACCGAGGAAGATGTTCCTGAGGGAGATTCCATGATAGTGGAAAAGTTTAGTGAAGAAGCGGTGGGTGGGGACCCAGAGGAGGAGGAGGAGGAAGAGCACACTCTGGGGACAAGAGTGACAAGGGTGATAAAGGACAGCAACACAGAGGGGGATGGGGCGACAAGAGGAGGAGCAGTCCTGGCTGAGGAAGATCTATATCCAGGAGGAGGAGCAGCAGAGAGGAGGGAGGTGTTGGCAGATTCAAAGACAGCTAAGGGGAAAACAGTAGCAAATAGAGCCTCCTCCTTCTCAGATGTTGCTTGGGAGGAAACATGGCACAGAGGGGATGAGGCACTGGGTAAAACAGCAGCTGCAGAGAGGGTGGCAGCCGAGGAAACAGGGCTGAGCAGGGAAGAGGTGACAGTGACATCAGCAGCAGAGCCTGGGGAGGGAGTTCTCCAGGAAACTTTCCATCTGGAGGGGCAGGGCCAGCGGCTAGGACAGGGTCAAGAGGGAGGGGAAGTGGAGGCCACTCAGGGTGTGAGGTCGCTGGGAGAGGGTGAAGGAGCAGGGAGCATTGATGGGAGGCAAGAGTCAGGAACAGCTGAAGAATTCAGACAAGGATCATCACAGGAGAGGGAGGTAGAGTTGAGCGGAGGGAGTCTAGAGGCAGTGGCAACACTTTCCGTGAAGCCTGAATTCTCTGGAACCCAAGAGGAACAAGAGCATATGGTTCAAAGAGAAAGTGAGAGTGCAGATGTTCCCCTGAACAACGTGAAGGACTAGGAGATTTTGTGGCAGACGGTGAGTTTAAGTCTGATCTGTTTGCGGATGGAATAGAAATCCTGCCCGTGGTCCTCCTCTCCTTGGGGCTGGCTGGTCCCTTTATTGGTGTTTGCTGTGCACACATACACACACAGGCTTCCCCCCTGTGGTACTGAGCCCCAGCCAGCAGGAGGGTGGCTAGGGGAGTTGGAGGAGGGTGGCTAGGGGAGGTGGAGGAGGGGCCAAAGCACACACAGAATCCCCCTCCAGTCACCTTTCCTACTCAAGTCCTATTCTGTTCTTGCAAACACATCTCCCTGAAGCAGGAGATCTGTGTCTCTCTGACAGAGCCCTAAAGTTGAAACACAGGAGAATGTGTCTCCAAGTCCAGACATAGAAGCAGAGAATCAAACTCTCTAGAATTCATTCCATTTTAGTGTTTTAAAGGATGGAATGCAGATTGTCAGTGATCAAGTGCTTTTGAATGGGCTCTCTGCCTTCATTTCTGCAGTATTATAAAATTTTATATATGCATATATAATTTTACATATATAAAATATAAATATTATATATTTACTTAATATATAATACTTCACTATGTAAGTATGGAAGAGTGAAGTGAAAGACAAAAATTTACTTTTTTGCTGTCTCCTGGTATTTCCTTGATGTCTCCTATTTTGAGTGATTCTATTCATAATATTACTATCCTTTTTGTTATTTTTCAGGGTATTTTAAAGATTTCTTCTGGAAGACATAAAGGCTGGAGAAAGATTCACCCAAGCATCTCACCAAGACTCTATTTTTTTTTTTCTTTAAACACTGTGCTTGTCTGAGATGGTTCCTAGTCTGTCAGTGACCTCAGTAATCACTTTCAGAATAGCTCAAGCAGATCTGCAAGAACCCCATAGAGGTAGTGGTTCCAAATAGAAAACTGAGAAGCTATTATAAATTCTGTACAGATAATGTGTCTACATTCAAATCAGATTGATGGTTTCAAATGTTTGACTTTTACCACAGATCACTGGAAGGCCCGTACCTGATGCCTGGGGTTTGTTTAAATTCTTTTTTTTTTTTATTTTACATTCAAATATTAGTCCTAGTTTTATACACAGGGGTTTTATTTAAAATCTATACCTTGGTACTTTAATGACACAGGCTGTGAAAATGAGCTCTAAAGGACCTTCTATGTATACTCCAGACTAAAGATCGCTCCAAGCCTCCGAGTCCTTCCTGAAAAGGATTCCAAGCATGTCTATTCATTTACACTCGGAAATATTCATTCTTTCTATTTATGCCAGTCAAGTAAAGTGCAAATCTTATTTCAAAATGCCCTTTGTTTTTGCATGTGTTTCTGTAGTTCTGCTTTCTCGGGTAGCTACTAGTAAAATGGTAGCTTGCAGCATTTTATCCCGGTGGCCTCATTTATGGGTCTGCTCAAGTTTAAATCAAAATTCTGAATAATTTAGATAAGTGGAATAAATATAATAATTACAGCAGGTAGATGTGGTCCATCAGCACATATGCTGACATTCTAGACTTGATGTCATTCAGTGAAAAAGAAACTTGAATAAAATTAGTGTGCTGCTCATCTTCCCAAGTTCTGTTATTTCAAACCTGCCAGCTCTTCTGGGTAGTTTATAAGAGATCAACAGTTCACTATTGCTTTCTAAATTAACACCACCTGGTATTATTTTCTACTTGAGCATCAGCATGTCCCCAGGGGTTTCAATTTCCTCCAAGACATCTACATAGCACACATGTTGGGCCACCTTTTCTGCAGGAGAGGAGGTGAAAGAGGATGTCCCAAAGCAGTGATTCTCCAACTGGAAGACATATTAGTCTTTCGTGGGGCACTTTTCATAAATGTCTGTACCCTTGGCCCCACCAGAGCATCAGATTGAGTTCATTTTAAATGGACCTACATATCAGTATTAAAAAAAAAATGAAGTTGGGCACAGAATGCTGCTCGAGAGGCTGAGTTAGGAGGATCTCAAGTTCAAAGCCAGCCTCAGCAAAAGCGAGCCCCTAAGCAACTCAGTGAGACCTTGTCTCTAAATAAGATACAAAATAGGGCTGGGGATGTGGCTCAGTTGTTGAGTGCCCCTGAGTTCAATCCCCATATCCCTCCTCTCCCCAAAAAAGAGAAAAGAACTAACAACAACAACAAAAATCTTTCCCTTTGATTCTACATGGAACTAAAGTTAAGAATTGCTGCTCAAAACCATATAATCCATTGGTTGCCTTCTACTCTATGCCCCTAGGGACTAGGCATGATATTGTTACAGGTATTTTTCACTTTAATTAATGGCAAAGTCATTCAAAAATCAAAAATATGCTGAACCAAATGGATTAGATAATGGATTTGTTCTTTAATCATGAACAGTATTGACATCACCTGGAATTTGTTCCTGGCTTTTTCTCATACCTACTAAGTTAGAATTGTGGGTGGAATTTTTAAAAAATCCTCTGGTAATTCTGATGGATAACAAAGTCTGAAACCTCTATCATGGGCTATTGGTTGTACCGAGGATTAATCTCAGAAAATGGATTGCAGGAGCATTGTGAACTTTCTGCTTTGTCTCCCTGTCTCTCTTTTTCTTTCTCTCTGTATCTTTTTATTGCTTTCTCTAAGAATTGGTAATAACCATAAAAGTGATGAATTCAACCTAAAGTTTGGTCTTATTATGATCGTATTAGAGTATACACGGATTCGTCTACCCACCCCCTATTGAAGATGAGTATTTACCTCTCCCTGCACATCATAGGGCTCCTTCATTTGCCTGGTGTTCTATGAGTGGATTTCATCTACTTTACATTTAGTTTCATTCATTACCAAGCTACATTTCTCTGGAGCGCTATGATTTCATCCTCAATATTATAGAGCACTTTGAATACAAAGCACCTTATAAGAAAGATTATAAACTTGTTGATCACATTGAAAAATGAGTTTTGCACAATGTGCTAAATGGAAATTGCATTGGATTATTTTTATATTCAACACATTCTATCAAAACATTCTGTAACATAATTCTACAATCTGCATGTGGGTTTAACTGTGAAATTAAGGATTGTGATATTTTGATTAAGTGAATTATTTCTCTGCAGATACCACATTGATAAAATTATGTGTATGTTCAACCAAACTCATATTTTTCCTAGTTTATTCATTATTTAAAGCAGAAATAAATAATATATTTACAGGTATTATATGTCAATTGTTCTTTGTAAATAAGACTTAACTTTTAAAATCTTTTGTATTCTTTCCTTCCTTACAAAAGTTGAATTATAAGAGCAGATAAAAGAGAATTAATTTTATTGGTCTATATTTTTGAGAGTATGTGTTTATACTGACTGTCTACATTTATATGTTTTTCACATATGTGGGATAATGTTAGAGAGGAAATTATTTCCACTATTTTATTGATAAGTAAACAAAAGCTCAATATAATTAAATGGCTTATCTAAAATCACAGTCAATATCAGGTCATCTGAATCTAAACTCTAAAAAAATAATATACAATACTTCTGGGAAGAGTTATTCTAGACACTAAGGCACTCAACGTGAATCTACATATTTTTGTTTACTTATAGAAGGGACAAAAAAATCTAATATATATCATCTAATACTAAGAAATTAGTTCTATTTCTAGCTAGTGTTAATCAAAGAACAAAGTAGATTTAAACAATTCAAGAGAAAAATAGATAACCAATGGAAATGTAGGAAGAATTAGGATTTCTACTTGAATTTCCTGAATTCAGCCTTTTCTATGGCTTTATAAACTCTTATGCTGTAAATCTGAAGAATAGTTGAGTTCCTTAACCTTTCTAAAATCAAGAATTTTGCCACAATTATTGCCCTTGGAAAATTATTGTTTGAACAAAGAAAAGAAAACTGTAAGGAACATTCATCTAGTGAGTGAAATATCCCAACAGATTCAAGGACAGCCCAGAAGAGGCCACTTCCGACCTTGGGTAATATTTCCTCCCAGGCTTCTGTACCACTCGATTGTGTCATTTAAAAAAAAAAAAGAAAAAAGAATTCTCTGCCACCTTGGCTAGCAGAAGAAGTACAAGAGCACAAGGAATAAATATGGCTGGAATTCTTTAAAAGTCACTCTCAAACTCACCTATATTTTTTATATTTTGTTCAGGTTTTTTTTTTCCTTCCTTCAAATATGCCCAGTGACAGGAAATCTATGCTTTTCAAAATAACTGGAAACTCACTCTATGAGATAAGCTGGTGGACATTTGAGACCTCACATGCCTTTTGTCATTCTTTCTAGACATTTCAGACTATTTAGTAATCTGTGCAGCCCTCCCAATATTTTGGAATATTGCTATCTTTCTCCATTTTTATTAAGGAAAATAAGGTACACAGAAGATTCCTGAGACAAATAAACTGATGCCAAAGTCTGCCTCCTCTGCAAATATTTCTTTGTCTTTATTAAGCACCTACTTATAATTAAAGGTTATGTTAAAGACTCCTAAATTAGAGGAGAAACCTCACAGTTGTTCAGGAGCTTGGTGTTAATGTGACAGACTTCAAACTAGTGTTAGTGTGCCCCAAAGGAAGTCAGAACTTTTCATGGGATTCATTGGCAAATGTACTTCCAAAGTACTTTTCTTAAAAACCGACTTCAGAACCAGCCTGTGGTGGAAGTCTTCCATGTTGCCAGTCTCGCACTCTCTCTGCACCGCAGAGGAAAACTCTTCATTCTCTTACCAAGTGTACTGTGGCTCAGTGGCCCCTAAATGACAAAGGAACAACTTGAAATATGATGTAGGGGTTGAGAAAAGGAAAGATTTTAATCAGTGGTTAGCAAATCCTTCTGTGAGTCAAGTGATTTCCAATTCTTTGTTTTCAACAAAACTAAATGAAGATCTGACTGAATCGTCAGCTGATTAACCATTAAATTTTTTCTTCATATTTTATTTGTTTATGAGTTTTGGTAAATTACTCAGAAGGAGTTCAAAGAAGAGCACTGCTGCACAACTACTTCCATTCCCATCCACTTATTTATGTGACATGCATAAACACTATGTTTTTATGTGTATAAAAATAAAATTCAAATGTTCACTCATTCTAGCAGTAAATAATATTTGTTCACAGATCTACAAACTAATTAAAAATAGAAATCACTGTCTTCAAAGATGCATTTCTCCTTTTGTTTTTTATGTGTAATATTTCCCAAAATTTATAATGTATATTGCCCTGGTCAAATGTATATTGCTAATAATTGCAACGATAGCTCAGCCAGAAAAATTTAACATATAAAGCCTTATGGTCACAGGGCTTTTTAAAAATTAAATTTTAATTTATATAATAATTTAGTGGCAGGGAAGTATGACAGGGAGATCAATAAAAGACTTAAAACTATAAAAATATACTGCAGTAGCATAAAATTCTGTGGGAAAAGTGGTATGGAAATGTAAGTTTAAAAAAGAAGAGTGCAACGTGTGGTATTTGTCTTCCTGTGCCTGGCTTATTTCACTTAACATAATGTCCTTCAGGCTCAACCACGATACTGTAAATAACAGAATTTCATTCTTTTTAGAGTGCAATAATATTCCATCATGCCTGTATACCACTTTTTCTTTTTCTTGATGGATACCTAATTTAATTCCCTTTCTTGACTATTGTGAAGAGTACTACAATAATATGGGATGCAAATATGTCTTCTTCGACATCCTGATTTTCTTTCTTTTGGAAATTAGAAGAGTGGAATTTTGAAACATTTTGCAAGCCCTTTTAATGTCTGGCTAAATAAAAGACATCTGGATTCATACTTTTGCTTTTCCACTCAATCTTCTGTGCTATTACATGTTCTGTAGCCCCTGGAAAACACTCTTGTATACTCATTAGATTATCAAAGTGCAAAAGGCAAATAATGTCTAAATATTATAAAATAATTTTGTTATAAAAATAATTACGAACCTGCAAGGTTTTTAGAATGATACTTTGAGAAAGGGAGAGAAACTAGAGAGAGACTGATTGTCAAGTATGAAACAAAGTTAAATGTGACAAGTAAGTTCTAGGGTTCTACAGCACAGTAGGGTGAGTACTGTGTACTGTGAGTACAGAGAGAGTACTGACAGAATTTCAAACTCTCTGGAGGTATATGCACAAAAATATTAGAGTGTATTTTTATAGTGTGTTTCAAAACAGCTAGAAGAAAGAGCTAGAAGAAAGGGTTCCGAATGATCCCAACAAATGATAAATATTTGAGGCCATTAATGTGATAATTACCCTGATTTGGTCATTATACATTCTATACATGTACTGAAATAATACACTGTACCTCATAAATATGTATTGTTATTGCCAAGTAAAATTTAAAAATAGGTTGTTGCTGACATGTACTACATATTCCTATATAAATATTTACATAACATTAAAAAAATAAGATTTTCTAATGCTAAGGCAGAACTTGGTCATGTTCATTTGCAAATGGATGTCTGAGGCCAGGTTCGCCAGGAAATGACTCTGGAACAGAAGTTCTTATGCAGGTTTATTGGGACGCTCCCTAAGAACAATTCTGTGGGAAAGTAAGGAAGCAGAACTGGGCTGAGAGAAAGGATGGGCTGTGAGGTAGTCACCAGTGAGGCTGCTGCCCATCCCTGGGGAGCTCCAGGGCTGCGATCGCCAAACGGAGGTGAGGGAGCAGACCTCAGTTTCCATGATCAACCAATTGGTCCCTGTTTGTTGCTTCTTTAGGTGGGAAGTACAACTGGGGCTAGGTGGTCTCTTTAGTCAAAAGCAGTTCCTGTGGAGAAATTCAGATACTACACCTCACTCCAGGTAACTGGGGGATGAATGTATCTACTGTGAAAGGGGCATCCGGGTGGCACCCCAGAGCACCCACTGAAGAGATGAAGGTGATATCAAATTGCTATGGCATTTTTATTACATCAGACTCGTGTAGAAAAGAGATGTGACCATTTTATCTTAAAATGTCCTATTTTATCATAGCCTAGAAATTATATCTGTGAATACTATTTAAACTTACAAATAGTTTTAGATGTCAATGAAAAAAATGTGTGAGAGAGTACTGACAGAATTTCAAATTCTCTGGAGGTATATGCACAAAAATATTTGAAGAGTACTGGTATAAAGGAAAAGGTGAAAGTCCACTGCTGTGTTTTTCAAGCTACTTGGCATGACAGTCATCACAAGTTAGTTGCCAAAATTTTGATTAATGTGCCAAATTTTTTTTTGGCTGCATACCACTATAGTGATAGTATATGTCTGTCAGCACATTAATGAATGGGTCATGCAGCTTGATGTTGCTACAAGGAAGCAGAGTCTCTGTATATTATTGAACTGTTTCTAGGGAAGGAAGTGTGTCTGTCCAGTGTGTCTGCCCACAAACACTATTATCACGGGGCTGCCAGCACCCTGCCAGGGCAGTTTCCTGCTTAGGAGGTGATGAGCTGCCTGAGAAAAATAAAATCTTAAATAATTAGTGAAGAATTAAGATACAGTGCCAGAAAATAGATTTTAAATTTTAAATAGAACCTGTCAGGTGCTCCCGTCCTGATATGAGCTGGCAACAAATGACTAAAAAATGACTTTGGTCCTATATTTAAGGGTGGTTACATCAAAGGCAAGGTTAAAGTTTCAGCAGATGGAGTCTTGCTTCATGGTGTCTCACAGTCAACAGGTTGATTGGCATCTTTGCAAGCCACACCCCTCTCTGAGAGGCTGTGTGTCTATGGGGCTGCAGCTGGTCACTCCAAGTCCAAAGCAGTATGGAACCTGGCAGAGATACTCAGAATATCACAGGGACTGGGCGATCTCAAACAAGCAGGAGTACTACTGTGAGTTCCCAGATACCAGACTTTCCTACCCAGTGGCTTCCATGCTGATTTGCGTCATGAAAAGTTCACAGGTGTCTTCCAGCACATTATCAGGGCAGTTAACAGTTATACTCAAAGTGCATCTAGTACTAGAGAGCATGGGATCAACAAATTTTCTCTAAAGAAACAGGTTGCAAATATGGAATATATGCCTGCAACTACCCAACCCTGCCATTTCAAAGCTAAAGCAGCCACAGACAATATTTAAACATGTGGGTGTGGCTCTGTTCCCATAAATCTTTATTTTTTTTAAAAAGCAAAGGTGTATCAGATATGGCTTGAGGGCTGTAGCTTATGAACTTCTGCTAAAAAATTACCAAGTCCATTGTTCTGTAACTGTGTAAATTAATCTTCACTTCTCAATAGGCCATGGGCATTTTAACATTCCAAAACCATGCCTTAAATTAAAAAATTTGGGAAAAGCTACCACAAGGAAATAAGTGAATTTAATCACATGGTGGAGTAAATGATTTATCAGAATCTTTCTGTCTTATTCAGACTGTGATTAAAGAGCTTCATCTTAGGTTTTCAATCCTTTCTTCCCTTCCTCCCTCATCTTCTCTGTTACATCTGTTAGAACATAAATGTAAGACATTGTAAAGAAGAAAAAAGAACTGTAGAATTCTGACACATTCCATGTCACATAGGCTGACTCGTTCTTCAGGAGAACTTAGCTCTATGAGAGAAGAGATGTGATCTTTTCAGATTCTGTGCAATCCGCAGTGCCAAGAACAGTGTCTGGCACATAGCAGGTGCTCAGTAAATACATAGTAAGTGAATTAGTGCAAGATTTAAATGCACATTGGATAGTATTTTGTTATATGTCTCTGAAAAATTTTAAGCCCAAATTTGATTGATGTTAATAGATTCAAGGAATGTCTGAAGATAAAATAATTATTTTTACAAACTATGAGAGTTGGTAGGACCACCAGAGATCACAGATTCCATCTGTTCCTCTTAATGGATGCAATGTAGATAGCAAAGTCTCAGAGAGTCTGAGGAGGGGTTACACATTGGCTGGGAACAAAAATAGAATTGAATTCCATTCTCTAGAGCTGCTTTGACTTCACCATGCCCTTTTTCATTAGTCAAAAATTTCTTTTTACAGATACAGAATCTTAATTTCTAATCAAATTCACTCTAAATCTCAGTGTTTTTTCCCCCCACAAAACAGCTAATTTGGCTCTTGCCTTGCAAACACTGAAATAGAAATTTTCAAATGCAGTATAAGTTGAAGCATTTTGGTTGCTTGGATTATAGAAGTAACTGAGATGTGTCACTACCCTTTGTAATCTCGACTGAGACTGCCAAATTTCATAGAGTCAGAAGAAATTACATATACTATTATTTTATATATATGTACACACATATGTGTGTGTTTGCACACACACACCCTCGCAGTGACTAAAGAACAGAGACTCTCTAAGAAGGAATAGAACCTCTCCTCATGGAAGAACACACAGAAGTCTCCAGTAGAATTCACAAACCACAAACCTATCTAATAATATACAAATTACCTTAAACTCAAATCTAAATCTCTGGATCAACTTCAGCTACTTGTTAGACTTCTCCTGAGATTTTATTTTATTTATTTTAATCTCTAGAGGTCAGAGTTGGGCATCGGAACTTTAAAAAAATATCTCCTCCAGGTGACTGCTGTGTGCACCTCAGGTTGCCCACCACTGATCTAAAATCTGAATATCTATAGAGACTGAAAAACTGTAAATGTGCAAGTGTGATTTCATAAGCCAATTTAAATTGATGTGTTATATGTTTACCATTTTACTCTTTTATTCTATTTTACTCATGAAGCTTCACAATGCTATGAGGAAGGTACTATTAGGGCATTGTGAAGTCAAATCAGTTCTAGAGAATGGAATTCCAATCCCCTATTTTTGTCCCCAGCCAATGTAACCCCTCCTCAGACCCTCTGAGACTTTGCTATCTACATCGCATCCATTAAGAGGCACAGATGGAATCTGTGATCTCTAGTGGTCCCATCTTACAGATGATGAAACTGAAGCACAGAAAGGTGGAGTAACATATTCCAGACACAGGTGAAATGGCTCCATCTGGAGCAAAAATTCTTAGAGTTTAGTCTGTATAAGACTAAGGGCTATATTAAGATAGAATAAGCCCTGAGACTTTCTGAATCATTAGGCATGCAAAACACCTGAAAATGTGAGATCTTAAAAAGAATTATTTGTTCATTTTATTTATATGTGACAGTAGAATGTATTTTGACATAAATATGTGGAGTATAACTTCCCATTTTTGTGGTTGTACATGATGTGGCGTTACAATGGCCATGTATTCATATATGAACATAGGGAAGTGTTGTCCAATTTATTCTACTATATTTCCCATTTCCATCCCCTCTCCCTTACTCCCACCTCCCTCTGTCCAATCCAGTGAACCTCTGCTCCTCCCTCCACTCCCATTGTGAGTTAGTATCCACAAATCAGAGAGAACATTTGACCTTTGGAGATTGGTTATTTCACTTAGCACGGTAGTCTTCAGTTACATCCATTTACTAGCAAATGCCATAATTTCTTTCTTGTTTTTATTTATTTATTTATAGTTGTAGTTGGACACAGTACCTTTATTTTATTTATTCATTTTTATGTGGTGCTGAGGATCAAACCCAGGGCTTTGCACTGCTAGGCCACAACCTCAGCCCCTCATTCTTCTTTTTGAATGAGTAATAGTCCATTGTGCATATGTACCACATTGAAAATGTGAATTTCTAAAAAATTCCTGTGTGGTACTGCTGCTGCTGCAACATGGACCAGATTTAGAGAATCTAGAGTCCAAGCTGTTTTTTAAAAACCCACTGGGCAATGCCAAGGCACACTTCAGTTTGAGAGTCACTGGTCTTAGTGGTTCTCAGCCTGGGCTGTATGCCTAAGTCCCTAGGAAAGCTTTAAAAATCCCGATGCCCAAGCTGCACCCCAGACCATTAGCTCTTCGGGGCAGGCTGGACACCAACAGTTTTTAAAGTCTCCCTGGCTGCTGTGACAGAGAACCTTGACTTTAGAGTGTACTGCATTAGCTATAACATTTTTATGCCCTCCATAGCACTGAGACAAAACTTCCATAGTATGGTGCTGTCACAACTGCTAAGATAATGCTGGGTCATTATTCTGTCACCCACCTGGCAGTATTTTCATTATACACTATGGGCCTGAAAAATGAGACTAAATAACCTTCCATTTACCACTGGGGCCTGTTCTGGAGTGGAATTCTTCTTCTGGAATAATTAGATTCTGTTATTTTCAAATTCTAGTCACCATTTACCAACTGACATTTGTGAGGCTGAGTCTTGGTAGATTTGTGGTTGACTTAGCTTCTGGATGGCCATGGTGTGGTAAGTGCTGCTTCTCCAGGAGAGCTCATGCTCATGGAAATCACCAGCACTCACCTATGTGGCCCCACTAGCTTAATGCACAATGCTTGTGCACCCTGTGCTACCTAAGTTAAGGGGTCTCCTCTTAAGTGAACACCTTTAACGGTGATACACAAGTGTCACACTTGTCCAGCCTGCACCTGAAAAACACCTGCTGTAGTTGATCCCAAGGAATTGGGTGGGACCTATTCACAATGCCTTTCATCTTCCTTTCCAAGTATGTGCCTTGAGGGGAAATCAGGGTCTAATAGACAAGAATGGTCCTGAAGAGAGAAATAAATTAGAGAAGAGTAGCTTGAGGGAGAAACGGTGGTCTCATTGATTTTACCTCAACAGGTAATAGTGGTCTCCACTTAAGGGTTATGATCACACATTTCTTGCATTGTTCCCATGCAACAGAATCTAATGGCAAACAAAAGGTAGGTATTTTAATTTCTATTTTAAGGTGAGGCACAAAAGCACTGAGATTTTCTACCCTTTGTTATTAAACCGTAGCCTTCTGTGTAATTTCTTCAGGGGTATCTGCCAATTATTTTTAAAATGTATCTGTATGTTAAATTTTCTGTTAATGCAACTGCCAAGCTTTTTAAGATTTTTTTTTTTAATTTCTCAAAGTTTTATCCAGTCTTAAATCCAAATATATACCTGTTTAGTTTTGATGGTCATTTGCTACTTGCTAATTTTTCTGACTTCATGACATTTCATTTCAATTTTTTCTTTAAATATTATAGTTATCTAATACACACAGTTATTTTCTTTCATAGAGTCGAGTCTTCTATTATCTGGAAGCCTTGATGATCTGGTTCTGTGGCTTGTTATTTATGCTCATTTTCATTCAGTGTGGTTGGCTTGCCATTTGTATACTGTACTGAGTTCATCTTAATTTGTGAATGATCCTTTTGAAGTCCATTTTATGTGCCAATTGTTGATAAAGCTTCCTCTCATTGTGGGCTCAGTCCTGATATTCAATCTTCTTCTTTTTTAAAAAATATTTTTTTAGTTGTAGATGAACACAATACCTTTATTTATTTATTTTATGTGGTGATGAGGGTCGAACCCAGTGCCTCACAAGTGTGGGGCAAGAGGTCTACCAATGAGCTACGACTCCAGACCTTCATTCTCAATATTAATATTCTGTCCTCTCAGGGCAACCTTGGTTTTCCCTTGTGCTTACCCAGGTCACAGCTGGTTTTAGCTCTCATTGTGAAGAGTGTACTTCCTGCAAATTCAGAAATAAACATTTTCAAGCTTTGAGGCCCTTTCAAGTGTCAAGTCCCTATGTTAAAGAAGGAAAACTTTTGATAACATCTTTAAAATAATTACATCATTAAATTGAAAATTAAACATATGTATATATTTACTTAAATAGATACACTTATTTAAATGTACTTTTCTATTATTTCAAGTATTTGTAGGTACAAACATATTTATAAGTTCAAGTTTCTAAGGAGAGGACTTGGATTGAGAGTGAAAATACTAGGAATTGGGACTAAAGTTTTTCACAACTGAAGAGTCTGAAATGATAGTTTCACTCAATTGTCTTAAAACGTTTGTGAAGAGATTTTAAAATTGCAATACTCTCCTTATTGGCATTTAACATTGTAATACTCTTTTTAGTGGCATTCAAAATTGTAATGCTCTTGCTAGTGGCATTTCTTTCCTTATTTCTTCTTCAAGGAAAGGTTCACAGATGGGTCAAGGAAACAACTGGGGTGTATTAAACTTCAGAGAACAAAGTATTTAGGTATCTTGCCTTCTGTGTACACATATTTTCCATTTTCTTTCTTTTTTTCTGCTTTATTATAATTTGTCTATTGTACCTGGTAAAATAATATTGGCTTAAAGATTTTTTGTACATAGTTTGAGTAACAAGCCTTCCTAAAAAGGGGAGTGAGCTATCATTGTGCTGCTATAACAAAATATCTGAGACTTGTTGAATTGTGACAATAGAAATTTATTTCTCACAGTTCTGGAGGGTAGAAAGTTCCCCTCCATAGTCATGGTGCAGCAGTCTGGTGTTTCCTGAAGGTTTGTTGCTTATATAGATGGTGCACTCTGTCTTCACAGGATAGAAAAGTAGAAGGGAGTAGGCTGCTCTCTGAGGTCTCTCTTATAAGGGAATTAATCTAATCAGTGAGGATGGAGTTTTTAAGGCTCAATCACCTCCCAAAGAATCTTCTGTTAACTTTGGTGGTAAAGTCCTAAGATGGGCATTCTAACATCTCAGATGTTCCAGTTGGGGGGAAACTGGATGATGAATATCAGAACCGTTTTGTACACTATTTTGCAAATCCCAGCAAATTTATCATTATCGATTTTTTTTTTAAAAAAAATTCAAACATTAGAGTAAGAAAGTAGGGTAAGACCTACAGAAAAGGGGATATGAAGGAAAATGTTGCACCTGTCTCTGACTAGGCCTTACAGGAGTGATGAGAAGAGTCTCTGCAACAGTGCATGGTTTGTTACAGTTCTCCAGAGGCATGGTGAGCCCAGGCCTTCACCAGTGATAACACACATTTGTTTACCTGCTGTGTAGTATGTAATGAGATCCCTGAGTGACCCAGCAGGGTGACAGGAAACTGTACAAGTGCATACAGAACTAGTCATCTTCTCCTTGGAGACACAACTAATAGCTACTATTAAATGTATAGTGTTATTTTTGATAGTTATTAATACCATGTTTTGCAAACAATCACCATAAATTAGCACTGCAGGAAAAATGAACTCCACAGAGTTTACAAAAATAAGAGGAAACATGACTTTTAAGGCAGATCACTTAAAATTACAAGAGGATAAAGAAGGATCTGTGTTTTAACTGGGCTAAGAACACTTGTAAACATTTGTAAACACTCCTATTAATGGTGCAATACAGCTTTGGTATATTGCAATGCATGCTTATGATTAATCATTTTCCATACAGTGGCAGGATTTGACAGAAAAATTGCAAAGAAGGAGGTGCCTTTCCACAATTCTTAAGCTGTATTAATATTTTAAATCAATTAATGGCTTAATGGATAGAGTGAGAAAAGTAACAAACTAATTTAGTTTCTACAAGCAACTTGAACAATTTCCACTACTCACTATTTTACATTTTGCAGAATTTCCATTTGTATTAATAACTTATTACTTCTATTAAACATGCATTTTCCCTAAAGCTTAATGTTTCTTCAGTGAAGACCAATTAACTGGGACAGTCTTTTCTTAGCTAGCCAATTATTTTAATTACTGGAATTTTAAAAAATGTGCTTGCTCTGCATAGATTTGACCAGCTGAACTTACCCAAAGAATGCACTGACTTTAAATTCCCGGAGACAGAAGGTTTTTAGTGAAATATGTAGATGCCAAAAAAAAATAAATAAATAAAACAAATAAAAACTGTATAGACATTTTGGGCTCTGCAGAGCAATAAATGAACAATTCTGTGCCATTATTTCATTACTTCTAAGCCCTTTATTTACCTTCACTTTCCTGACTTTCCAATCCATCAATCCTTTGTTATTGTTTTTCATTCAGCTTCCTTATTCTCTTTGTGAAGATCTATGGCTTAACACTGGACAGACAATCACTGTAACTCAGGAGCCATGAAGTGAGAGGTGGGGCCCTACTATAGCAAAACCTGAATGCTTGCTTCTGAGGTATTAAAAAATGAGTGAATTCCGTGTTCAATGAATATGAAAGAGTTAAAGCAAAAAGTAATGAAATAGTGTTCCATTTGTAGCCCACCAAGGGGTCAGTGATGCCTAACTGGAGTGAACCACTCACTGAGGAGATGAGGGGGTTAGCACCCTTCTGGCCAGCCAGAAGGCCATTCATTTTTATGCAAATGACAGAATTTCCTGAAGGGCACATAAAAAATCTTTTTCACTTTGCAGAGAAAAGCTGAACCAGCAACTAGAGAGGAAAAAGGAGGCAGTTATGATGTGAAGGCTTAGTACTACTATTCTAATAAAGTAGGAAAGGTGGTAAGCAGATTAGTAGATGAGAGGTATAATAAAGACAGAGAAAAAAAATCTGTTTATGGAAACAGAGCAAAGGCAGCAAATCTCCAGTAACACATGCTGGTTTTGCTGGTGATAGGGATATTTGCAAAGGGCATGATCAAACCCTAGTGCTGAGCACAACGTGCTACACTGTGAGACTCAAAACAGAACATGGGAGACTCAGGAGGGCTTAAAAGAAGCAAGGCTAAAATTATAATCTCAGTCTAGATGCCAATTCATTCATTTGTTAGTTCATTTTTACTCTCCTTGGAGTACAGATTTACTTATTCCTTCATTCCACAAACCACATTTACTAAAGGGAATCAGTGGCCCAAATTCCATTCATTTGCATGTTATCTTTCCTTGTTTGTTCTCACCAAGAAAGCAGAACCTCAGACAAAAGCACTTAAACTGCCACTTCTCTAAGGAACACATAGTCAGTGCCTTGGGAGCCTGGATGGCGAAAAGTCCAGTGAGAGAGGAAGAGGGAGACAGCAGTCCCTAAACTGTCACACTGAGGTGGTGCTGTTTGCAATCTAGGTCAACTGATGAAAAGTCTCACCAAATTATCTTCTGAAGCTTTAAGGATAACTGTGCCTCAGGACCATGCAGTGCTGGGGAGGAGTGAGAAACATCTATTACTCGGTTTTGGTCTCCCCTTGGACAAAGGCTTATTCTACAGGTTGGCAAGCATTCATTGCCTGCCAGATTAAATTACAAAGGTCTAGAAGACTTGGGACACTATCCTCAGGGCAACAGTGAGGCTCTAGGGCACAGAATGAAAAGCAATAGGGGTTTGGCTGTGATGGGAAACTGGTCAGGTTGTGACCACTTAAAGTTGGTTGCAGTGATAGTGGATGACTCAGTGGTCAAAGGCTTAGGATAATAATAAAAAGATCTGAGGTGGCACCCAAGAGGTATCTAATACATACATATTCCTTGTTTTAGGTAGTAGTTAGTAATAGGCAGTGAAATGTGAAATCAATAACATAGCAGGGTCACAGGGTTTCTTTGAATTGCCTTTTAATAAACCACCAAGTAACTTGTAGAGCAACAGGTATACTGACACTAAGATGAGACAGGCGGGAACAAAGAAAATTAATTAAGAAACATTTCAAGAGAGAAAGATCCATGGGTCGAACTTCTGGAAGGGTCTACTGAGGTCATTGTAAAGTTAGAATGTATAGCCCCAGGTTTCTCAGTATATTTCAGAAGGAAATTTCATTAATAGTGCAGACATACTAAGATGAAGTGTGTCTGGTCACTGAGTCCAGTACCCACATTATCATAGGATTGACTTGTAGATGAAGCCCTCTCACCCCTGAACAGGATAGCCACCATGACAGTTCTGGAGAGGACCAACTAGGATCAAAAACTCCTTACCCAACAGGAAGAAGGAGTTGAGCATCTGATTGGCAAAAACTGCAGAAGGTGGAATCACGTTCTCCTGGTGAATATCAAAACAGCATTAAATTTGGAAGCAGCATTATTTCTTTGTCATTCTCTGCTTGGAGATGACCCATGCTCACTCTCTTGAGAGTGCTTTTTGCTTAAGCTTTATTTTACTTTCACTTATAATAAAATTTTCTTGCTTGGCTTTTCATGTCTGACTTCAAATTTTCTTTCATCAAAACACAAGGATCCCACTCTCCTGCGATACTTGGAGACATTAGTAATTAGTTGCTTAATTTAAATGCACTATAAATTTGGTTATAATGGTATCCAGAGAAAATTGTGCTTTTGTGTTATCTCCAAATTCTTTTTATTGTAGAGTCTTATGTTACAAACTCATTTCTCAATCCATAATGCTTTCATTAATATCCAGAAAACAAATGATTAACCCTTGGTACTTGGTTGATTTTTCTCTCTCTGTCATGTTATGTCAAGCATGACCAATCTTTATGGAACATTCATCATGTGCCTGGCACTGTGGTAAGTAATTCACTTGCATTGTTTCAGTTAATCCTCTCTATGAGATAAGAAACATAATCTCCATTTTGCAGATGGGCAATCTGAACATCAGAGGGACTAAGTAACTTTCCTAGGGTGGCACAGTGATTGCATGAGGGGAGGTTGGCCAGACATTTATCCCATTCTAATTCTAAAGTTAATGGCCTTGATTTTCCGTCTTGCTAGTACTTTGAAACTGTGGTCTCAGGACCAGCAGTATCAGCACCTTTGGGAACTTGTTAGAAATGTACATTCTTATGCCTTACTCCATAGCTTCTGATTCTACAGCTCTGGGGTGGGCTCACCAAATTGTGTTTTAATAAGCCCGTCAGCTATTGTGGGGCTGAAGTTTAAGAAATGCTCTGTTCTATTCTGTCTCATACAATCTCATACCTCATATAGGATAAACCTATATCATTCAGGGTTGCTTTCATTTTTATTATGATCACCTCAAGGTATCCTAGATATTGACACTGATTCTTTTTACATGTACTAGTTTGAGTTTCAGGAAAGTAAAAACAAAACCAAAAATGCCTAAAGAAGAACCTGATATTCTTCACTCTGGTGTTAAGAAAATCATAGATTATTATGAGTAAAAAAGAAAAAACAACAAAAAAAACTGAAGGATAACTCAATATTAAATTATTTTAGTCTCATTTTTGTGGTCTTATTTCAATCTTACCCTTTCCTGATTAGTTGAGATAAAAGAAAAGATGGGAGTTGTTGCCATTAGTGAACCTAAAAACTCCTTTAAAGATGGTGATGATGCCTCTCTTCCACATATGAGCCCATTGCTTAAAAGACAGATACTTGAGATAATATTCCTTTAATCCCACTAATTACACATAAAGCTATGCTGGGAGAGCATTAGAGACGTGTCCTCATCAGCAGGGCCCTGCACCCGTGGCAGTGTTTTAATTCAAGAAGCCTAATTTAATTAGCACCCTGCCACTGTGTCGGCTGCTGTGCTGCTTTGGATCTCTGGCCCAGGGAGAAATGTGCAACCCCTGCTCTTTTTATTTCTAGTTAGCCTCATAAAAGGTAGGGTGTCCAAGGAGAAAGAGAGGAACTTTGCCTCTCCATCATGTTTTGCATACAGTGCTAATTGAGCTGACAGTCTTGGACCATAGTCTGTTATTGCTGCAGCTGAGTTTTGAGCTGATACCCTATGAAGGGATTGCAAATGTCAAATGGCTCATCTTTGCCCATGTGTCTCTTGGAATATGGAAGGGAAATGATCAGGGGGAGCTCTTCGGTCTGCATGCTTGAGTAACTGCAAGCAGTACAAAACTAGGAAGAAATAAGGTATTCAAATCCTTCTGGTAAAGCCTACACCATCTCTCCTCGCTTTCCCCACCCAGAGTGCTAATGAGGAAAGAAGAATGTGAAACTCCTTGGCTTCCCTAATTGCTGTGCTTTGCCCTCATAACTTTTTTTGTTTCTGCTTATCACAGTGAGAGTCTTGTTTCTGTCAATCATTTCTGGTTCCTTCTGCCTAGAAAATAACAATGCATGCTTTTTGAGCCTGGAGATTATTCCAAGCCCCTTCTCTTTCATAATTATAATAGAGAAAATAATTATTTTTTTGGCTTTACTTTATAATAATGAACCACAGCAATCAGGAAAGGTTTGTTTTATTGGTTTCTGAAAATTCTATGTTAGTTCCCAAATTTTCCTCAGGACTATAGAACTGCAGATATGTTTGCTTTTACAATTCTGAATTGTGAACATGTGCTATGTTTTAACTTTTCCTCCATCACAGTGGAGGCAGTATTGTGTAGTAAGCAAATCATGGACAGTAGTGCAAGACAAAATTAGCTTTGAAATCTGGCTTTGTTTTTTTCTAGCTTGGATTTGTTATTCTGCATCTCCAGGCATGAATTTGCCACTAAATGAACAAATTTAAAGAATTCCTCCTTTATAAGACTATGTAGAAAATTAAGTCAAATAATACATTTTAAATAATCAAAAACTCTCCCTACCATGCAGCAGGCCCTCAATAAATGTGTTTTCTACTTTTTACTAAGCATCCCTCTCATGTGGGAGAATTCTTTCTGGTTCTTACATTTAGCTGAAGGAATTTTATTTCCCTTCTGATTTTATTTCAGGTATAAAATCAGACATTGCTACCTAAGGTCTGCTAGATCTTGGCTCAGTCTGCCTCAGAGATGTAAGCTGGGCAGCTTGCTGCTTGTGAAGATGGAGTTTTTAGAGATGCTGACAGTTGTTTCTACAAAAGGAAGAAAATTTCCACCTTTCTCATGCTCCCCTTTTACAGTACAGCTCTTTAGATGCATGTTGATATAACAGTAACAACAAACAGCAGTATCTGCTATTATGCTGCAGTTATTACATTATAAACTTTATATCATTTAAAATCTTCATAGCAACTCTACATGGTAAATTGTATTATCATTATCTTACAGATAATAAGTTGTAGCTTAGAGAGGTTAAATAACTTGTCGAAGGTAACACAACTACAATGAAAGGTTGAAATGGCTCCATAACCAATGCTTATGGTTTAAGAGAGAGGGAAGGAAGAGAGGAGAGGGAGGAAAGAGGGAAGGAGAAAGAAGATTAAAGAAAGAGAGAAAGCATACCCTTCATTTTAGATGGATTGTTTAGCATTAACCTTTTCTTCTACCATAAGCACCCATTTTTTTTCTGTTTCCTAAGGAAATGTCAGCTTTAGAAATAATTTAAACTAAATAATCATGCTCTTGGAATAACTCTCTCCTGGTGCTGCTGTAATTTGGCTTACAATTATAGTTAATTGAACATCTTCGGAGTTAGTGCAGGGCTGCATGTACGTGGGAAAAAATTTAATGTGCTAAGCATGCAGCAACATGATCTTAGAAGTTCATTTTTACCAGCAGAAAAAGAAAGCAATTAGTGAAACATTTTTTCAGTAAGGAGGCTGGGGGAGAAAAAAAAAGAACCCCCAAAACCCAAAACTAAAAAATCCCATCATCTCAAGACAAGCCCTAAGATGATCCCTGAGCCCCACCGAAAGTGTGTAGTAATTAAAATGGTTTAGTGAGCTACAGGTTGGCATCTGTGAAAAGGTTCCCCTTCTCAGGAATCAAGACACAGTAGTCTCATTATTTGCAGATACTTGACAAGACAAGAGCCAGAGGGAAGCAGCAGCAGAAGGAAATGCAGTGTGGAGAGAGGAGGTGGCTAATTAGAGGAAACAAAGAAAGGGAGCTTGACAAATCTGTTCTAGAAAACCCCCTTTCTAAAAAAGAAGCATTTCAGAAGCAAACAGTCCTCCCTCTGCATAGGATCCCTTCCACTGGGAACTGGCGAGAGGACTCCTGGTTCACCCTGGAACTGTCCATGGTCCTGATTACATATATGTTTGGCATAGCATTGCCTAAGCTGTGATTCTTTTAGTTTAAACCATCTCCATTTTGCCACCCCTACCTCGGCTTTTAAGGTATTCCTTTTTTAATTCAGCTCATTAAAGGATTAAGCCCCAAACTGGCTTAGGCTAGGCACTGCCTCATTCCCTAGAGTAGCCAGAGCAAAGCAACAGAAGGGGAGCTATGGAGACAGGTGTTCTTTAACCAGCTTCTGTTTTTCCTTCTGTGTCTTTGCCTTTAGGCCTGAGCAGTCACCTCAGGTTCCTTGGCTCTGCTTATTGTAAAGCCCTATGGGAACCTGCTTGGTGGGATACAGTACCTGTGACTCCAGAATAATTGGGTAGGGAAATGAAAAGGCTGGAGGCTTAAAAGGGATAAATCTAGTTGGAAGTATGAAGGTTTTAATTTCTATCTCTGGGCCCGCACTGGGCTATCCACAAGCTAATCAGAGCATGTGGGGACTGGCAACTTTGAAACTGAAGGTCATAAGAAGAGGCTCAAAGGAATTTTAGAGGTGGAGTTGCTGTTCTCTTGATAGAAATTGCCCTCTACACACAAAATTTCTAATTGGCAGGAGGAAAGGAGAGAAGAGCTTACACAGATATCCAAGGAGCAATCAGCACTTCAACCTCCCAATTCCTTTGTATTCCACTGACTTCAGGAGGAGAAGAAGGAAGATATGCCTAAATGCTGCTGATCAGAGGCAGGCTCTATATACCTCTATGTCCTCCTTGGCTTTAGAACAGAGGTTCTCAACCAGGGGAAATTACATCCTTCTGGACACATTTGGAAATGTCTGAAGACATATTTGATTGTCATGATTTGCAGAGGAATATATTAGTTCAGATTTTCTGAAGGAGCAGAACCAATCGTAGATAGATAGGTAGACAGATAGATAGATAGATAAGAAGGAGAGTTGTCCCTTAGTATCCAGGGGGAATTGGTTCAAGAATTTCTGTGTATACCCATACATAGTGGCATAGTGCTAGGTATGGTGGCACATGCCCATAATCCCAGCAACTCAGGAGGCTGAGGCAGGAGAATCATGAGTTCAAAGCCAGCCTCAGCAAAAGTGAGGTGCTAAGCAACTCAGTGGGACCCTGTCTCTAGATGAAATACAAAATAGGGCTGGGAATGTGGCTCAGTGGTCAAATGCCCCTGAGTTCAATCTCTGGTACCTCCCCCACCAAAATGACATAGTATTTACCTATAACCTATGCATATTCTTTGGTATACTTCAAGTTGTCTCTAGATAATATATAATCTGATGTAAATTCTATGCAAATATGTTATTCTTTATCTTTTAAGGAATAATAATAAAGAGTCTGCACCTCTTTAGCAAAGATGTAATTTTTTTCAAGTATTTTTTATCTATAGTTAGTCAAATTCTCCATTGTGGAACCCATTGACACAGAGGGCCAACTCTGTATATATGTATGTGTATATATGTGTATATTCAAATGTACATATGTATGTATATACATGAATATGCATGTATATGTCTTATATGGTATTAGCTCCTATAATCATGGTGGCTGAGAAATCCCATGATCTGCTTTCTGCAAGCAGGAAATTCTGCACAGTTTGTTGGTATAGTTCAAAGATCTAAGAGTTAGAAAGTCAGTGACATAGATTCCAGTCTGAATCTAAAGGTCTGAGAACCAGGAGTGCAGAAGAGCAGGAAAATATTGATGTTCCAATTCAATAAGTCAATCAGACAGTAAGGGAATCCTATCTTCTTCCCCAATGTAGGTCCTCAGTGGATTGGATGATGCCAACTCACATCGGGCAGGGAAGTTCACCTTATTCAGTGTACCAGTTCAAATGCTATTCTCTCCTGGGAACATCTTCATGGACATATGTAGAATAATGTTTAACCAGGTATCTTGGACAGACCACAATCTAGTCAAGTTGACACATAAAATTATCTATCACAGGAAGTGGTATTGGCCAGGAAGCTGTTAAACAGCCTACAGTGCCCAGATCAGCCCCCAACAACAAAGAATTATCCTGTCCAAAATGTCACTAAGGCCAAGGTCAAGAAGCCTTGACTTAGAGGAGGCCAAATCTTCCTTTTCTAATTTTATTTATCTTGTTGAGGTCAGTAATTATCACTAAATTTTCATGGTTCCCTGCTTTTTCTTTTTAACCAAGTCTGTCTTTCAGTGGCAAAACTCTTTCATCAGGTGGAAGCACTCCTGTCTTTCTGGCTGGAACCTTTCTTAAAGAGAGCAGGCACTTTAGGTCTGTGCCAGATTCTGATATAAATGGGAGCTTTACATCAGGTGACTGGTTTCATAACTGGGCAATAGCATTTGGAGCATCTTAGTACTGACAGCAACAAGTTGCCTAAGTAGAGCATAGAACACTTGGTATGACATAAAAAGGGGGGAGGGGGGTAAAAAACTAAGTACTCTGTTTTGGGAAGCTCTTTGATGTGAAGGTCATTATTGCTCTTTACCAATATGTCTGAAAGAAGACATACTCAGTGGAAGTATTGTTGTAATAAAAATACACATCTGAATCAATTTTCTACACCACCAAAGAATCTTTAATCATGGAGCTCCACACCAGAAGTAACATAGTGAGATAAGAAAATGACCAATATTCTAAGAAATCAAACACAGGCCTCTCAAACACAAGTGTACATAACTCTGTCTAGGAAAACGTAATAATTATTAAGTGCCCACCACAGACTGAGGCCCCATTTCCAAGTTATAAAATAAACTGTTTTTTTTTTTTTTTTACTTACAAAGTGAAAAACAATCCTTGATATATATTCTGTCTTGGTTCTTTTACATCTCCTTCTTTAACCACAAACCCAAAAACCAACTCATGAAGAGGGATGAAGTAGGACCAGTATAAACAAGCCAATTTAAGGAGACCTTAGAGAGTAAAGTAGTATAATTGGGAGCAAGCCTGCCATGATTTGACTCATTGCTGTCAGTGTGGGGGAAAACTCCTTTTAGGTATATGCCAAATGCTGTCAGCTGCTGTCCTCAAAGCTGCCACTGTTCCGGCAAGAATGAAAATGCATTGGGCTCATGGGATCCGACACATAGCCTGCATCAGAAAGAAGTTCAGTTATTACTTATTGGCCTTCCAGTACTCTCCCCATTTTTTAGCCTGACTCAATGCAACACACAGCAGTCAGGCAGCTTTCCTGGATCTGGTGAACAGAGTCTGGACCAGAGAAGCTGCTGAGCAGCTATAAAACAATCCTGAACCTTACAATGAAAACAGCAGATAAACATGACTGATAGATGTCTGATCTGGAGCTGTGCTGTCTAGGTGACATTTGGGATTTGGAGTATAACAGGGGACAGATCAGGAAGGTGGTGTATCTTGAAGCTATGAGAACAGGCTCTCATGTCAGGCAAATCTGTAGGCTCTATGACTTTTATTAACTTATTCTTTCCCAGCCTCAGTATCTTCATCTGTAAATGGGAGAAATGATAGCATTGACTTATAAATTGTCAATGTGCATTAGATAATCATCAGTCTGACATCAATAAGTGACAGACCACTGTTGGCCCCCAAGAGGAGGTGGGAATAGCAGTTAGAAAAAAAAGAAAAGACACTTTCTGTGCAGCAGGGTGGCTCTATTTTATTTATGTATGTATTAAATTTTCTTCTTGACAGCTTGAGTTTCAAATGTACTCAATGCCTAAGTATAAATACCAGTGGCAAATGATGACTTCAAGCAATATCCATGGGTCTGTCAAAGGAACTGGCTTAGTGGCTTAACTTTATGCCACTGTATAAGAGAACAGAGAGGTATGTGCCAGGAAGCTGCTGCCTTTCTGTTCTGAAGTAAGGAAACCATTCACTGATTCTGTGAAAATGGGCACATTCGTTAGTAGTTACTATTGCTTTTGTCCCCTTTGATAGCTTAGATTTCAATAGCAACCCAGCCATCTACATTTTTATGAAGCCACCTAGCAACATGCAGTTGGGTAGGCATATTTATTTTCATAAGAGAGGTCTCTGTCAAAATCCCTTAGGCAGCACATAAACTCTCCTCAGAGGAAGTGCGGCTGCTGCTGATGCTTCATTGACTCTCTCACTCACCTCTTGTGGGACAGGTCTGGTCAGATATGAGGAAGGTCAGGGTGGGGCATGATGAGATGAGGGCAAGCTGATATACATCACTGAATTTTAACTCTAGGTGGACTAAAACCAAATCTATATCACGGAGCACAAATATTTCCTCTCATCTAGGCTGAAAATGTGACTTCATTCCATGCATGGATTGATGCTTTAATAAGCTAGTAATCCTTTTATTACTGTAATCAACCTTTAATGTGCCACATGTAGTTTTACTGGCCTGTGATGTCTCAGTGTCTCCTGCCCCACAGGACTCCAATGAAAATATGATTGTGAACATACGTCCCAACAGTGTGGGCAGGCGCTCCTTCAGGATTGGTAACAAAATCAGCAGGCACGGAGGCTGGCATTTATTATTGATGCCATTATTGCCAGAGAGTAAATGCAAACATGTGACCTAAGAAGTCACTTGGCTTAAGAGGAGTGCAACTAGACCAAGGGCTTTAGGAAAAGACTGAAACATCTCCACATAAAATAGTTGTGCCATTTAATTTGACCTTAATTCTCTAGCTCTGAGAGAGGGGCAGGGGAGACAAAGGAAGAAACATTTCATGAAGTCGCTGTTATACCACACTTCATATATGAAATGAAAATGAAGGAAAATGAAAGGGTTCTTTCTTGTATTATGTGGTATTTATAGTGAGAGATATTGAATATATCTTCTTTGTCTGTAGGTATCCTCACCCTGATCAACTATTCTAATGTTTTTTCTTATCCCTGGTACATATATGAATAGAAAAAACAACAACTTTTGCATTATTAAGTCCTTTGTCTTTTCCAGCTTGGGAATTGTTATAGTTCTGTCTCTTTAAGAAGTGGATCTCTTAAGTTCTCTAAGTTAAAGAGGTGCTTCATCTTGAAACTCTACCATAAAAGGAAAGACTTCTGGTCAAAGCACCCAAAGAATGCCCTGTATTTAGTGGTTGGGGAGTCACATCTGTGAGGCTTGAAGAAATGACATTATATCTATTAAGAAATGCAATGTAGTGACATGTGGAGCACATTTTCCCCTCAAAAAGATCTTTTGCTGGACTGGCTAATTATATTGTGAAGTGGATGATTAAAAAGCACTCAGTTGCTGAAATTCCAGCTACTCAGGAGACAGGAGAATTACAAGTTCTAGGCCCACCTGGGCAAATCAGCAAGACCTAGTCTCAAAATGAAAATTTAAAATTTAAATAAAAGGTAGGGAATGTAGCTCAGTGGTATAGCACCCTTGAGTCCAATCTGCAGTATCTCAATAAAAATATATAAATAAATAAATGCTTTATTATTTTTTTAAGAAAAGCACTCAGCTACATTCTATACATGTATTGGGAGTGAGAAGCACATTTTCTTCCTTTATCTACCCAGGTAGTGTGTCTGCATCTATCTAGAACAAAGTTTCTCCTTTGTTTCTTAAATGCTTTCTGACACTGCAGTTGAGGTGTGTTGGTGAAGATTCCAAAGCCCATATCTGCCATCTCTGTCAGAGAAGCAGGCACACATCACCCAATGTATTCTTTTTCAAACACAACTCTTGTCTTAATCTGATCTCTTTAGCTGACATTTTATGCAGTTCTTCATGTAGTCAAAGTGAGTTGCCATAAATAAAGGAACCCATTTGCCAAAATTCCTACAGCCTCTCAGGCTTTAAGGTTGAAGAAAGGACATCACAGGCCTCATGCATTAATATGGCAGCTGATGATAAGGGAGATTGTGCGTACGTACTCTGCCTTCCAGAAGCCTGCACAGAACTTTATTAATTATTTCTGAGATCTGTGTTAATCCATTCTGCAGTAGACCTATGTGAAATGGAGCCCATTGGCTCTCCCAGCCTTCTCTGCAGCTCTTTGAGGGAATGGCTATATTTATCAGTCACCAGAGGGTGGCTAGTTGGTGGAAAGAGTTTTCCTGGGATACAATGTAATTATGAAAACTCATTCCTGGTTTTTCTTCTCCTTCATATACATCTATGGATGACATGGGGCTTTGAGGCCACAGACCTGATAACATGATGATGAAATGTTTGAAATGTCTTGAGAGGTCAAAGGTTAATTTTATTTTATTATTAAGCTTAAAGGTAAACTGCAGAATTTTAAAAGACTTGAAGATTAGAGTTAGGATTTTATAATATTTTAAAATATCTTTCATTTCTGGATATTACAAAATACTATGTTTTCTCACTTGTCATGAAGGAGTAGATGCCATTGCCTAGGGGTGGTTTTCTCATGAGCCTAGAGGGTCTGTCCACTTACCGTACTTGTCAATGGGTGAGTTCTGCAAACTTCTTTTCACCTCCTCCAAAGACAGGCCTTGAGAGGATCCTGGTCCAGCACTGGAAAATTAGAGAAAGAGCTTCATGCTATGCTGACTTGCTAAAAATTTTTCCATTAAACAGAATTTATTCATTTAGCATAGATCCCAGAGAAATGACAAAGTGGTACAATGGTGTTTTTATCTTATAAGTGTTGGGAAGGAGTTCAGAATTATTTGGTGTAATTCATATCCAGGTGTGAGTCTTGTCTTCCACAAAGGTTACAATTCCTGGCAGTCTAACCTTGGTCTTGTCACCCTTGCTGAGCCCCAGTTTATTTAGCTGTACAACAGAAATAAAGCATAATTTCCAGCTTGCCTTACTGATTCAATAAAAATAAAAAGGAATGTTGGATCTAAATCTGGGTTCATATGCTTACAATATTTACTTAAGTGGAACTAAGAGCAAGAACATTATCCTCTCAATAATAATTAACATAAATGAAATACATTCCATGAAGTATTATCATTATTATATTGTTATTATTCTAATGACAATTTTGATATAGTGATAATATTTACTACAAGATTCCTGTTTGTGAAGCATTTATATAGAATCATCTCATTTAATCCTTATCACTATATCAATTTACAGATAAGAAAACAATGGAAATGGAAATAATTAAGTATATGGTTACAAGGATCTAGTAAATGGCTCATCTAGGAGTCAAACCCAAGACTTTTCAATTGCAAAGTCTATGTACTTATTCATTATTTGAATATGTATTTCCTCCTGGTCTAAATTGATCCTTCTCTTTTCTCAGTCTTCCTACTCTTTTATCAATTTATTATTAGAGTAACTTCCTTTCTAGTTCATCAGACTCAAAACCTGAAAGTATTAAAACCCTCACCCCCTCACCCTAATATCTACTCACATCAATCAGCTAATTTCATATCTGTAGTTTCTCTCGCAGCTCATCATCCTTTGCCATCTTCAAATTGGCTTCCCCTTTTGCCCCCAGACATGACCTCACTATGTCCATAGAAGAACTCATATCCCCAACATCCAAGCCTGTTCTCTCCATTGCAGTTACTGGCACTACATCATACAGTCACTTAAGCAAAAATTCTTGGACTTACCTTTTGTGCCTTCATTTTTCTCATATCTTTTCTCAAGTCCTTGTAGCTCTGACTCCAAAACAATCTAATTTATTCACCTTGTTCCTCCTTCAAGTTCTGGACCACATCATTTCTTTCTTGTCTAGAACTCTGCAATTTGTATCCTAATTGATCTCCTTGCTTTCACTTTTCTTTTCATACCCTATAATATTTCCCAAAGTCATCTTTTCATAATATAAAATGGGCTAAGCCTTTACCTACTTAAAACTTGGCTTCCACTTCATTTGGAATAAAATGCAAATGCTTTTTGCCCCCACTACAAGGTCCTGACCCTGCCAACCTCTCCAACCTCAACCTGTACCCTTCTCCCTATTTTTTTTTTTTTTACTAAGCACTTCTTCCTAGAATCCTCTCTCTCCCTGGAGCCCTTCAAGTTCTTTCCCAACTCAGAGCCTTTGCATTTGTTAAATCTGCCTGGTACGTTTTTTTTTTAATGAACCCCAATGCTATTCTGCTGAACCCTTGACCTGCCTTCACACATGACTGACTCTTCTGTCATTCAGGCCTCAATTCAAATGACACTTTCTCAGTGAGCCTTCTCTGATAACTGTTCCAAAGTGGCCACTCCTCTGCCCATGGTTACTCTATATCACATTATATTATTCTACTCTTTTCCTTTTATATCTACATAAATTATCTTGCTCATTTATCTGTTTACTTACACATTCTTTATATTTTCCTACACAAGTAGGGCCTGATTTCTCTTATTCTCTTCTATACTTCGAACACTGAGAACAGTGCTTGGCACACAGGGAAGCACAACAAATAGTTTCCAAGGAATTGATTACTTAATAGATTCCTAATGTCGTGTATCCCTCCAATCAATCAGTTCTTCCCTCTACAAGGTATTACTGCAGTTCCTCAGGCCGATGTTCCAAACTCTCTGCCATTCACTTCTCCTTGTGTTCTCCATGTATCTTGTATTCTATAATTCCTCAATACTCACCCCCCAAGTTCAAGCCATGCTAATCAACTTCAAATTTTCTAAACATTCCTAATATTCTCTTCGCCAATACTATGGTTAAGATGCTCCCCCTGCTTAAATGTGCTTGTTGACATTTTGTTTATCCATGACAGGAAGTAACATCATGTAATAATTAAGAATGAGCATTCTTGTTATAATTTGAATTTGCATCCTGAGCCCATCATTTATTAATCTATGGCCTTTGAAGAGTTATTAACTGTTTTATGCCTCAGTTATGCAACTCTAAAGTGGGAATTGTGACACAATTTAGCTAGTAAGGTTAATCATGTGAATTAAAAGTCATTACATTTAAAGCCCTGAACAGTTTTGACATTTAGTAAATACTTAACAAATACTACCTGCATGTACAATCCTTCAAGATCTAACTCACACTCAGCATATTCATATTCTTTGAAGGCCTTTTGAAAACAGCCAGGATCAACCTTGTTCTCTTCCTTGCATCTCCAGAACTTTGAGCTCCTACCACAGTGCTAATCTGAGTCTGCCTAGGTATAGAATGATCTGCATTTGTGTGCTAGTGACCCCCATTGCACAGACAGCTCAGGGAGATCAGAGCTCCCAGCTAACATCTTTGGACCCCATCAAGTTTACTCAGTATTTGGTAGATAGCTAAGAGAAAAGTATGTTCAATTAAATAAAATTAAGTTATGCTAAAATGTTCGTTTAGAGAAGTCAAACTTTTTTGAAAGTTAATATCAGTTCACACTGATTAATTCACTGAGCTTAAAAATGACTGCATCTTTTCCCTCACTTTCTTAAGCTATAAAGAATGTTATTTCTTAGAGGAAGGTAATGAATAAAAATAAGAAAAAGTATTGGCTTAAAGTATGACACAGTGTGATCTCAATAAACATTTAATAGCAAACCATATGAGTTCTGGGCAATAAAATGTTAATATATGTTTTCAAAATAAAAATTTCCCTATTAATATATCTAACCTCTTTAACACTCAAGCTCCTCTTAAGAAATGTGCTATATGCAGTAGTCTTGGCAACAAGAAGATAAAAGAGGAATAAATATTTTATCACCAAAATGGCTATCTGCTTTCCTATGAATAAAAGCCCACCTCTATGATGCATTGTTTGTTCAGCTACTGAATGTGATTGACTCCAGAAGACTTAATCTTCCTACCCAAGAGATGCCACATAGGCTGGCACGGAATGCTGTTCTAGGATGACAGGCAGATGGAAGCTGAGCACACCCAGGTCAAACAAAACAGAAGAAACCAGACCCTGGTGAATGGAACTAGCTGGAAGCTGAGCATGCCCAGGTCAAACAAAATAGAAGAAACCAGACCCTGGTCAATGGAAATAGGTGTTCTCAACCCATCCAGGCTTCAGCAAGAATTTCATAGGAGCCCAGAGTTGAAGAGAGATGGCAGGACCTCTGTTTCCTAAAGCTGTGGAGAGTGAAAATAAGGCAGTTCCAGTAATGCAGTTGCCCTGGGATTCTAAGAAAGTAAATGTGAACTAATGGCAGGTAAGGAACATGCTCAACTTTTCAGTTTTCAACATTGCTTGTCAACTACATTGCCTTCTTTATTCTAACAGGATGATGTGTACCACAGATAGGCACATATGCAAATGACATATAATTCTTTATGGGTGAGTTCATATTTTTCATGTGTGGAATAAAATTATCTCTTATAAGAAGCAAAGAAGTCTTTACATTGGGTTTTTGAATACTGCTATATTATATTGACATATTTTAGTACTGGAAAGTTTTGTGCTTTAGGCTTAACAATTTAGATTAATTCTGCAATGTATATGTAGAGATAAATATAATCACCAACCATTGTCTATTATAAAAGTGTACTAGGAAATGAACAATTTATCTAAAATAAAGAGCAGAAAACAAAATTTTCAAAAATATTTCCTGTCTGATTCCATGTTTTAGGGACATAGATGTCCTAGTAGACTGTGTGCTAACTAGGTCAGTTCACACCCAAATCCACATGTAACCTGTAGTTCTGTGTAAGCATTCCATTAGGCTATGGCTTATGAGAGACACTGGCCTGCTTAAAAATGTTCACACTGTCTGTGAATGGAGTCACCGACCTTGGGCAAAGATAGCTACCAAGATGTTCAAAGCTAATGAAAATATGAGACCATGTTGGCTAAAATTAATGCAGACATAATGAAACTCATGAAAAGTGCATTAAGTAAAAAATACATCCATTAAGAAATAAGTAAGTATATACATAAGATTACAAAACAACTATGAAGAATGAGAAGAGTACTAGAATACAGAGCAAAGGCAAATAGAGCCTACAAACTAAGCCAGTGATTGGATGCACATTGTAGGCAAAGTTACAAGGAAGAATGATTAAAACAGAGGTTTTCTGTGCTCTTTGAAAAAGTACTGATTATTAGAAACTAACCCTAAAAAAGAGAAGATGATGTGGATTTGCTTTATTTATTTTTGGTGAAGATAAAGGTAAAGGGGAAATCTGTAGGCTAGAAGGCACATCTGGATTCTAGCAGGGCACCAAACAGTCTCCTGACTGCTTTGTGAGTGAGAGGTGGTCTGTGCCAGATGACAAGTGGTTAGACTGAGTTTGTACCATCTGAATATCCAGAGCAGACTTGAGGTCTGTGTCAGCTTATATAGGTGACTATCTACAGGGTTAGGTTGAGCCTTGGACATGGGGAAGAATTAAAATAAAGCACTACTTTTCTTAAGGTGAAGCATGTCTAAAAAGAGATTGACTTCTCCCAGAAACAGGCTGTTTCCCACCTCTGGAAGTATTTTGTGTCAAGACTGAAGCACCTGTTGGCCTTAGGTTCAGTAGAGTCATCTAAGCAACCATCTGAAAGTCCCATGATGTGATGTCCCAGGTCCCTCTATTTCTTATATTCTATGATTCTTTAAAAGGCATTTGTGAGCTGTTGACTTGGGGAACTGGCTTTGGCATGGAAAGTTTGAGTGAGATTACATAGTGCCCACTTTGGCAGGAGATTTTTATCTTCCTTATCTGAAGTGTTCGACATCTGGCCAGGGCTGAAAGCCTGATTTTCCCATACGTGCTATGGCATACCTGGCTACACATCACTGCTATTACTAAGGGGTGGTGTTTGTAGCTTTTTGTCCAGATACATTTCGTTTGAAATAGTAACTGAACTGTGCTATATGCCTGAAGGAACCATCTCCTTTAGTGCTCCATTTCACAAAAAGAACCATACTTCCATCTAAGATGAAGCAGAGCAAAGTGTGGAGGAAGCTCTTTCTCATAAACCTATCATTAAGGATATGAATGGCAGGCTGCGTAAGGCTGGTACTGGCCCAGAGATGCTATCCAACCATTTTTTTTAACAGAAAGTTTTGCAGAATATTCATGTTGTGATGCTTGGGAAAAGGGAGGGTCCCCTAAAATGAATGCTGTAATATCTCTTTATCTAGTATGGTATACCATTAAGCAAAGCACAAGAAGAAATAAGAAAAATATTCTCTGAAGAGACTGGTGAACTCTGGTGCCATCTCCCCAGAGTAGTGGGACCAGCCAGTGTCACAATGAATCCAAATGGCCCCATTTAAAACATCCAAAGCATATAGTATTGTGGCTTCCAAACTGTTGCCTGCCAAATGCTTTCTGTATTGGAGCAATGGATCATAGTTTTGGCTGTGGGCTTCATGAATTCTCAGAATACTCACTGGTGCCATAATTGCTTTTGACTGTATTACATTCCAAAGGAGACTTCAAATGGGTGTATAGTCCAAAAGAAACTTTTTTTTAATCATTCTTTAGGTTGTGGCTATTGCAACTTGGGAACTTTGATTTGATGAATTATGGCAAATGTAGGCATTGTTCATGGCTTTAAAGTAATAGTGGAATTAAAATCAGTGAATAGCTGAGAGTGGCAGTGCACACCTGTAATCCCAGAGGCTTGGATCACAAGTTCAAAGCCAGCCTCAGCAACAGCAAGATGCTAAGCAACTCAGTGAGACCCTGTCTCTAAATAAAATACCAAATAGAGAAGGGGATGTGGCTTAGTGGTTGAGTGCCCCTGAGTTCAATCCCTGGTACAAAAACAAAACACAGAGAAAAATAAAAGAGAGACCTTCCATAATGGAAGGTAATGGTTTCTTTACTTAAAAGGGGGCTTCATACCTTGTTCACACTTTTCCATTGATTAGCTTATAACATTTTTACAAAATCTCCTGAGGTATCTGGGAATGTATTGATTTTACCTCCCCTCTCTGGGGATGGAAAGAGTCAGAAAATTTGAGTGACTTGTATAAACCCTCACAGTAATGGCAGAGCCAGAATTTGAACAAAATTTCATCAGTTTTAGTCCATTCTCTATATTGAAACACATTACTTTTAGTAACACCATGTGTCAAGTTATTGTTTTGTTACTCGGGGAACCCACTAAAGTGACAAATTACAGTTTTGGATCCTTTGTATGTAAAGATCAGCATCAAGTTCATCAAGAAGTTTCATTCCTTATCATCATAACAAAAACCAGAATCATCTCACTCATGTCTTCCTTTGTTTGATTTTTTAAAAAATTATACTTTCCTCTGACCAACAATTGCTTGCTTGCCTTCCTGCAGTGATTTCTAAAACATAGGATATACCTACACAAAAGTTTCTGAGGTATTTATTATTCCCCTTAATGCTCTTATCTTGTTTAGAGTTTTATAAGCTGCATGCATGAATTCATCTTCCTAAACACAGACCTGACTATGCTGAACCGAAAACTATTAGGTTACTAGTGTGATTAAAGACTTCAGGCAAAATTTTCTTCCATTTAAATTGGTCCAATTAGTTTTTATGCAGCTAACAATGCCCTCAGGCTACCTGTACCCTGAAAGATTTAGCCATTTGGACTTAGCAAAAATCAACACCATCCAAGGCCTCCCAGCTTTGCAAATATGTTTTTGTGGTTTATTGGATCCTTTTGCCATCTGTCATCATTATGCTACCTAACTAAAGAAGATTAGCACAAGGATCAATGCCACCTATACCCCTATCTTCTTCTTCAGTAGGAATATTCCAAATTAGGAGCCATTTCTTTCACTCAAAAGGAAACCCATACAGATAACATCTAACCAGAATTTCAGTTCTGTGACATCAATCTAAGAAACTAATACAAAGAAATCTGAAAAACAAGCCTGCTGAAATACCTGATAAAGGTATTTATACCATGAAAATAAATGCCTTGCCATACAGAAGGCTACTAGAGTAGTCTGGCTGATTCTTTTGGCATTTAGCTGAAAACAAATAGATCTATTTTAAGCAGGCTCTCATAAAGGATAAATGCCTTTTTATGCTTTTAAATGTCTTTCTATGCAGCTCACCTTTCCTCTGGCCTAAAGAGCAAGACTACATTTCTATTCAAAATGGGAATAGCTTTGGCCTAATTTTGAAACAGACCAGTCATTTTCTTGGGAATAAGTTTTGCTAATTTATCAGTTAAGTTCAATGTAGTTATTTATTCATGACTTCATTTTGGTTGTTGTCAAAACATTATTTTGTTTTTGTCAATATTCCCTACTTGAAAATGTCCTAAATTAAAATGAATTTATTGCTCCTATTACAGGGAATGGGTGATAGCCAAAGCATTTAATGGGGCCAGAGGTCAGTACAAAATATCTCTTTGAGGAAAATCAAACTCATCAGTTTTCTTTCAATGGCAAATGTCCCTAGGCTATAAAAGGACTGAAAGACTTGGCAGCTGGGTCATGGTTCTGTTTGAGCCATTAGGCAAATATCCAAGGTCTTAGCTCCCCCATTTTTAAGGGAAAAAGCAATTAGGCAAAGAATTATGAATAAGAAAAAAAATGCAGAGAAAACTTAAATTGTGTGCTAATTCCTTGGCTCATAAATTATTAATGTGTTCAACAGAAACCTAACAACACCACCTCTCAAGTAACCCACTAATTTAAGAAGGTATAAATGAGTCAGGTGTACAAACCAGTAAGAGGTGGATTTTATATGCCTTAACTGCTAAAACTGAGAATTATCCTTTAAATATAGCAAAATCTTCTATATCTGCACTTTCTGTATTTTCATCTAAAAAAAGGGAAAGTTAAAGAATATCATTTTAAATTTTAGAACTAAGAGTAGCAATGGTAATCATAAACCTGCCTCCTTACTTCTCTCTCCGTCCACCTCTCACTTCACCTGGAAGGAAACTGAGGCCTTGAGAAGTGAAATGAACTAGTCAAGTGCACACAACAAGGTGAAGGTGAAGTCAGGAATATAATCTGGCATTCTAACAGTTAGTCTTCTTTGATGGCTTTTATTCTTATTTTAAAGGTATAAATGGAAACTGCAATTCATTGAATGCCTGCTAAATGCCAGAAATTACCAGATGCTCTATAATCTTTATTATATTTGTTACACCTAAGAACCAACCCATTTTACATATGAGGAAACAGGCTCAGAGTGTCTGTCTTGTCTCAGATCATACAACTGTAATTCAAACCTAGGCCAGGCAGTATAAAAATCTGCTCTTCCCAGTTAATCTTGTTGGCTCTAGAAACAATTTCCAAATGTATTTCTAGGACCTTCTCTCTCTCTCCCTTCTTCCAAGAGCTGGAAGCAACCTGCTGAATGGGGCACATGGAAAGACCCAGGAAATCAAATGACTGTCATTATTATGTAAAATTTTTAAGCCTTTCATTTGGAAGCAATCTCAAATGTACAGAAAAGTTGTGACACTGGTACAACTTTGTTTCTTGTACCCTTTGAGGGGAAGTTGCCAATCAGATGTTCATTATTTCCCAAGTACTTTAATGTATGTATTCCTAAAATAAAAACATTCTCCCACATACCCACAATACAATCACTGGATTCTATCATCTACTCCCGACCTCATTCAAGTTTTGCCAATTATCTCAATAATAGTCCTCACAGCAAAAGGTTCCAATTCAGAATCATAAGTTGCATTTAGTTGTCATGTTTCTTTACTCTCTTTCAATCTGGAACAATTTCTCAGTCTCTACTAGAATTTCATAACCTTGACATTTTTGAAGATGAGAAGCCAGTAATTTTGCAGAATGCCCTTCAATTTGGTTTTATCTGAGGTTTCCTGGTGATTAGATTTAAATCATGCATCTTTGGTAGGAAGTATCAAAGGAGTGACACTGTGTTCTTTTCATTGTATCCGATCAGATTTTGATTTGTAGCATTATTGTGTTGTCAATTTTTTATTTATTTATTTTTTGTAAGAGGAGTTATAACCATTGAGTCACATACCCAGCTAGGTTTCTTTCTTTCTTTCTGTGTCTCTCTTTTTTTTTTTTTTTTTTTTTGAGACAGGGTCTCACTAGGTTGCTTACAGTCTCACTAAATTGCTGAGCCTGGCTGGAAATCTGTGATCCTTCTGCCTTAGCTTCCTGAGCTGCTGGGATTACAGGTATGTGCCATTGTGCCCAGCCTGTGCTGATAATTTTGATTACCAGATTAAGGTGGTATCTCACAGTATCCCCACTATGAAATTATTCTACTTTTATCTCCAAAATTAAAAGTATTTTGTGGGGAAGTCCTTGCATTGATATGAACATCTTTCACCTTAACCAAATTTCAGTTTCATTTATCTAGATGTATATGGAGTGTTACTATTTTATTGAATGGATTATAATGTTACTGTCATTTATTTTGATGCTTAAATTATATCAAGTTGGCCATGTGAAGTACCTTCAGGCTGTCCCTTTGACATGTAGCCATCTCGTTTTTTTGTACCCTTTTACTTTCTGGCACAAAATGTTCCTGGCTTATTTTCTTGGTTTGTACATTCCTTGTCCCAAAGCTGAAGTCTGCCATTTCTCCAAGTGCCTTGTTTCCTTCTGGTAGAGAACAGTATATAGAAATTGAGATCCAAGCATTGGATGTACCTTTTGCTGGTGAGATGCTGAAGCTTACAGATCCTCTCACAAACAGGCAAATCCGAAGAACAGGTATGTGTGTACACATATGCAGAGACACTTTGGACTTGCCATCTCTCTGCCAAACCATAAATCTACATCTACATTTCCAATTCTAATCCAATACCACAGGGTTCAGTCTAGTGTTTTTTCCCTTTTCATATTTATAGCACCCTTCTTTGATAGCGGTAAACCTGATCCCATCGTCAATAACACATTTACTTATTTAATCACTGCCTTTGAATGGGCAAATCTCCTGTTCCTATTACACACGTCCGCACTGACCACTACCCTCCTTTGTCCCACTTGGGCTCCAAAACTCCTCACCCTCTTGTGTTCTGACACTGCTAGCCTAATCCATCTCTGCCTGTTCCAAGTGGGTGCCCTCCTTACTTGCCTTGAGATGCAACCATCAGCACTGAGCTGTGCTCTTTCCTCACCCTGCTAGGATTCCAAATATTGGCCCTGGGCTTCCTGCCTACACATATGTCCCTTTCACCATCCTTGTGCTCAAACTTCCCCACAGTGGTCACCATCGTATGCAGATGTCCTTTGGACCCTGCATGGAGCCACAATGCCAACACACTATATGGCATCCTTATCGTTATACTTGGGCTCTGATATCCCATGTTAGGCCTCTGCTTCCACCCTGCCCCCCATGGATGTGCTCCTTCCCAGAGATGGACTCTGATCTTCTGCCCCAGGAATGCCTTTCTTGCCACACCTGGGTCCTAGCACTAGGACACAGCAGCCACACCTTCCTGTGGAAAGCTTTCCTCCTCTCACTCTGGTTCCAATATCCTATGCCAGGCAGTGCCAACCACTGCTGTCCCCCTCCTCTTCATGGGCATTCTTCATGTTCTACTTGGACTATATCATCCTGCTGTACATTCAGTGGGGAGGTCAACCTGGCTGAACCCTGTCTAAACCTTCAGGAATAGAAGGGAAAGGAAGATGAGAGTAACAAGATGGATTTTGAAAAATGTTGATTAGATCATACCACACCCCTGATTCAAATCCCTCAGTGACTGCCCAACACGCGCTATAACAGCCTATCAACTTGACCTGGCTGACAAAGCCCTCATGATCTCCCCTTGCCTCTTAGCACTCTCCCAATCCTACTCACCATGATGGCTTTCTATTCTCCTCTTTGTTCCTGCCTTAGAAACTCTGCACTTGCTTTTTAGCTCTGATGAATGTGTTTTCCAATGGTCAGTTTGCTTTTACCACTCATGACCCCATCTATACTTGCCCCCCCCACCCAGTCACTCTGAACCTCACCAACCTCTTTTAATTGTTTTCATAGCACACATCACCACTAATTTTTCTTGTAAATTTATTCGTTGTGTGTCTCCTGTGTAAGCAAATACTTGGTACTCTGCCTGTGAGGTTTGACCTACTTGAGCATTCACCTTCAGAAGTTTCTATATATGCTCATGGTCTTCTGGGTCTCTCTTTTCATAAAAGGGACAGAGCAGAGCTAGTTCTCCCTCTCACCCACCCAGATGACCCTCAGTCAATTAGAAACAGGAATCAGTGGACAAATTCTCAATTTTTCTCACTCCCTATTGGAAAAATTCTCAGGTATATTCCAAACCCTTAGAGGGTACAAGATGAGAGTAAGCTTCAGTTGGCCACAGCAGTGACTTACTTATTAAGATACTTTATATATACTTTCCTTCCTTTCTTTTCCCTCCTTGTGCTCCTAAGAATTGCATCCCAGAAGAGCAACTTATCCAATTCTTGTCTTATGGTCTGTTTTTGAAGGAATCAAAACTAAGATGGTCTTCCTCCTCAAACTAAAATGTTGCATGAAAGCAGGGATGATGTTACTTTTCTTATGTACTACTAAATCATGACCCTTTAGTGCCTCAATTAATTGTCTTATACTAGGTACCTAGGTACCTAATATATATATATATATATATATATATATATATATATATATTAAATGAGTGATTGGTTTGTGGTGATTGGCCAATCTCTTTTCATTTCTTTAGCCATCATTCAAGAAAGAGTTGTATTCTCACAATTGTTACACACTTTAGAGCTGTGATTTCTGCAGATGGTTTCTTAATCCAATTTCTTGCTCAGGCCTTCCATTCTATATATCATTTCCAGGAAAATCTGAGAATTATCTCCATTACAGCATCCTAAGATATCCCATGGTCTTCAGTGCATTCTCACAGATACAAACATGAAAGAGAGGAGAATGAAAAGCCTCCCTTCAAGCTCCACCTCTCCTTTGATGGAGACAATGGCCTTATGGAGGAAGATGGAACCCCAGTGCCCCAGCTATTTGTTTTCATCATTGGCACAGAATTTACCTCACAAGGCAGTGAATTGTATTTGTCTGTGTCACAACTGTACTGTGGGTCCTTCATAAGGAAGAACCTTGCTATATCAATCTGGCAATATGGCACCTGCTACTAGCTAAAGTAGATACTTTGACTTGAGGATGGTCTCCATATTTTTCAGCAGGAAATATCAATTTCCAGTCTAGACAGTTTCAGGGATAAGTGACTTGGTAAAAAGTGAATTTTGTGCTTCTAGAGTAGGGGGTCAGAAAACTTTTCCTGTAAATGGAAAGATAATAAATATTTAAAGCTTTCAAACCATATGATCTCTGCTGTAATGACTATTGTTGTAGTGCAAAAGCACATATAGACCATATGTAAAAATTGCAGTGTGACTGGGTTCTGATAAAACTTGACCAAAGTAGATGGGGAGAAGGATCTGGCCCATGTGCCATAGTGTACCAACCTCTTATTTAGAGCAGCGGTATATCCTATACATGCTGCTTTCCTAAACTTTCATTGTTGGGCTAAACAATGCAGTATTGAAGAAGGTCGGATCTACACTCAACTTCCAATTCCATGGATTATTATGGAAAAGGAATGTTAAAAAACAAAGTACATGAACTGGTGGCACAACAAGAGAAATACAAAATTTAAATATTTTTAATGTTTACCATATATTGGACATAAGCACACTGTATTCTTGCCTTAACTCTCAATGCAATACTTTGAAGAGGGTAACATTTTTGCTTTTATTCTATAAATGGGAAATTTGACTTTTGGAGGGCTCAACTAAGTTGCCCCAGGTCAGAAGGTTTTCAAGTGGTAGAACTTGAATTTGAACTTGGGTCCACCTCATTCCAAGCTTTTAACCACTTCTTTGCACTAATGGCCGCTGGGTGGTTAACATAAATAAAAAATCACAAAACCAATTTTATTGATGGAAGATAAAAGCAGTAACTAGATAGAAGCCTACAGAGCAATACATATTCTTTTCCCCTTTTGGATTGAGGAAGGTTCAAAGGCCATCTTTGTTGATTTTAGATCTCTGGGCTCCTTTGTGTGAATTAAGATCCCTGCAAGAAATTCCATGTTCCTTTGTTCTTTATGACAGGCTAGTCTGAATGGGAAGGTTTTAAAACTCCCTAAACTCTTTGAACATGCAGAACATTGATCTTCACAAACCATTTGAAACACCCTAAGGAGGTTACAAAATTACAAGCAATATTTTTTTTTGTTTTGTTTTAAGCGAATGTATACCAAACCCCTGGGACCTTTTGCCTCATCACACAATACCAAAGCTTTCCTCCCCTCCTCTGTATATTCTTTGCTGTCAGATCCTGAATAACAAAATGGCATTATGTTGCTGGGGTGCCTCATGGAAAAAGCTCTTCTTCTGCCAGTAAAGTGGGGCTCTTACCTTGCTGTGGTGTGCTGTGCTGTGCTGTGCTGTTGCTTTGAATCCTGGGGCAAGCCAGGGTTTGACATTTCCCACTGAGCTGCCTACTGTGCCTGCCTTCAGTGTTGGCCCGAACATGACTAGATTCGGTACGAAGTGTTCTGTGGCCTTCTGTGCAGCTAGACCTCCATGGTCACTTTCATATTGGTATTTATTAAGCCTTGATATGTGGCACATCAGAAAGTCCACTCTTTCTGAACAGAAGCCCTGTTTTGTTACGTGTCATTGTTTCCTTGGCATTTGGGGTCTGGAAGAGAGCTTACCTATTTTAAAACAACTTTGTTCTGAACTCCTGGTCAATCCTCTGGCCTCATCTCTTGGATCCAGGGCTCTGTACAGGTTGGCCAATTAATTATGAATATGGGGTCTCAGGCAACTGAGCACCTCCACTTTCTACCTGTTGCCCTTGAGCTGGTGACTTCATCTTCCTGCACCTCACTTCCCTCTTGTGCACGTCATCAAGTACTCTAACAGTACTCATGTTGTGCAGTTAGAGGAGATGATACATATGTAAAGTGGTTAGAGAAATGCCTGGCCCGTCACAGGTGCCCAATCCATGTCAGCCATTTCATTATTGCTGTTATCATTCTCATAACCATTTCTGCCTGCAGCAGTCATTCTGGCTCCTTTTTCTCTGGATAATGCCACTCATCTTTCAGGTCTCAGCTTCCCTCTGCATAATACCTGGTTAGGTACCCTCTTTAGTGTATTCTTCATCATATGGTTTTATCATTATTTCTTCATGTGCCTGCCTAGCTCAAAGTCCATACTAAATAAAATGTTTGTTAGATAGTAGAATTAATAGACAGTATGTTTAAAAGAAAACTAATTGACTACCTTTCCTTCCAGGCCCCAAATACCTTAGCTGGAATGATCCTTCTAGAAAGAAGTCTAATCATGTCACTTCTTTGCCCAACCTCTGGCAGTGGCATGTGTGTCAGTTAGTACCCATCCTGACATGGCCCACCTGCTCCACGGTCTGGCTTTCTTCCTTCCCTACTTTGGCACTTCTTCTCCATGATCTTTTTGCTCCACCTGGTCTCCTGGATATCATCTCTGAGCCCACAGACATGATTTCATCTCAAGGAATTTGTACTTGTGTCCCCACAACCTACCACACTCTTCTCTGGGGTCTGTGTTTTTTTTGTTTACACCTTCGATCAAATGTTATATTCTGGGCGAGGCTTTCCTCAATATACTATTTAAACTTCCAAATCACATCTCCTTCTGTACTCCCTATGGCCCATCTATGCTTTAATATACTATGCAGTGGTGCTGGTGAGGCAAATACTCTACTAACTGAGCTATATCTCCAGCCCTACTATGTAATATGTTTTTAAAACATTATGTCACTCACTTCCCATACTAGAATAAAAGCTCCACAAGATAAATGATTATTTTGTTATATTTGTTTCTGTACCTGCATACTCTAGAAGTTTAAGTCCTGAATAAAATTTTCTAAATAAATGACATAAAAATTTTCCATAGCCCTAGAATTAAGAAAAATGGAAATTTTTTTTTGTGAGCTTCATTTCAGCAGAGATTTATGTGGCCTTTTGCCAATGCATTTTCCCATAGTTTTTGAATAGGAAGGGGTTGTGTAGAGGCCCCACAGGAAGTCACCAGTTGACCTTATCTCAGCTCAGGCCATAGCCAGTGGGACTACAAAACAGCCCTGGAGTCATATGATGTCAGAGACAGGGAGCCCACACCTTGCTGCTGGAAAGACCAAGCCCCCTCTACTCCTGGCAGACCCACAGAGACAACCCTTATGCATTTTTTCTTAACCAGTTGAAAAGGGCAGACATCAGGCTGTTAAAATACCTAACAGACTCTTCCAAATGCTATCAAATACTTTCATTCACAATTGCCCACAGAGTTACCATGTGTTGCAAAAACATGTCACACAGAAGAATTCATTGGAGTCGTTGTGGACACTGCCACAAAACCACTTGACTGTGTATGTGGTTGGCCACACTAAGGTTGTTGCCACATACCAATACTTTGAAAAAAAAAAAAAAAAACACTTCTCTGGTGAAAGTAAGAACACTTTGGAATTGTGGTTTGGTGCAATTGTCTTGTTCTCTTTGATATGTGGCCTAGGGAGTATAGAAAAACATAATAACACATTCATAATTTGATGATACATTCCTTTACACATCCATAAGTTTCATGAAAATATCTATTGGGATAAATGTAAGGTCAGATGTAAGGTCAGGCACTGGTGACCAAAAGGAGGCAGATTAAAAGCTGCTGAACAAGGTTTTATTGAGATTTGCTTCTGGGTGAGACCCTCCAGTCCAACAGAGTGGGTCCAGAGGAGTCCACCCAGGCTCAGCTGGATTGTAATTTTATCGAGTTTAGGGCAGGAAGAGAGGACTTGGGATAGGAAATGGAGGTTTTTAGGGTCCCTTGTCCTCCTAGAATTGGTCAGGGGATCTTGCTGAGCTCCATGTACTTCCAGGATCAGTCAGGAGACCCTGCTGATTGACAGGTGGTTATCACTGCTTGTCTGTTGGTGTCTGATTGGTTGTTGCCTGGTGCTTTGTTTCCTTAGCCACCTCAACCAACCTAACAATAACGTCTATAACAACATTTCTATACAATTTCTTATTTAATCTTCTCAGCAATCATGAAAGATTGGTATTTATTATTATTTTCCATGAGGAAACTGAAGGGCAGACAGGTCAAGCAATTTGCCTGAGGTCACCTGTCTAGAAAGTGAAAAGAGACAGATCAGATGGAACCCACAACGTGGCTCATTGTTTTATTACTCAATGATGTTGCCAGGTTACAGAAACCCTTGTGATCTGCTGCCATAAACGCATAGGGTTCTTCCTTCTCATTAGTAATCTGGATTTTCAATTTCCAGTGGACAATTGGGCTTGGAGTTAGAAATTCAAACTTCCGGTCATGAACCTATTGAAGCTTTGGATCATGCAGTGTTGGATTTTATGTGTTCACAGTCTAATCTTGAATTTCCTCTACAGGCAAAGTTTCCATTAAAGCCAGGGGCTAAAATAGAAAGACAATAGATTTGGGACCTCAGAAAAATGTGAATTTTAATTTATATTTGAGTAACAATCAATATTCCAATCAGAAAATGAATAATGTTAACTGGGTTTGCTTCCTCAAATATTGCACACTCGTGTGTGCGTACCTACACATACATTTTAGAGACTAGTAAAACAACCACTTGCATTTTTGAAAATGTGGAAAAAACACAGATTCTTTCTTTTTCATGCTACTTTTAAAATGTATAAAACCCTCAGGATTCTGTCTTCTATACTGTGCTGGGAGAATTAGTCATGCAACTCCTACTACAAATATCCCCCAAGCACCACTCTGGAAGTACCTCTTGGTCTACCTTTTAATGTGAGATGCTGAGCTCAAAGGAAATTGTGTCTGGGGACTGGGTAATCCGAGCTGCAGCAGTTTCCCATAGGAACGCCAGGCACTTGCTTCCTTGATTTATGCACGTTTGCAGCAGCTGCCTTCTTTGGATTCTGGCTCTTAGCAAGTGCAAGCAGCAGCTTCGAGAGCAGAACTGCCCTAAATGTCTCTCTTTGAAGCCCTTGAGTCCACAGCCTTCTATTTGTGTCTGGCCCTGATTCACCACGGGCCTGAATGCTTCACCTGCTATATTGAGTTTCCAATAGAGCCTGAACCAGATTGTATTTTTTTTTTAAGAATAAACCCTGCCAGTGAATCTCAGCATGGGAGCTTTGGAAAAGCGAGAAGGGTAGGAAATAAGACTGATAGTAATTATTTCCTGCCATCGATCATTGGAGGGATATTGATATACATATCTCCTTCATGCGGATTTCTTTTGCTCTACCTGGGATTCAGCTGCTGGTTTAGAAGATTAACAACAGTTGGATGCAGACGCAGAATCACTAAGCTTTGGAGGAGTTGTGATTCATAGCCGAAATGGCATTGTGAATAGATTAGCACAGGTTTTAAAGAAATTCTGACTTATTCTCAGGGATCAAAACATTTAAGTAGAAATAGCTAGAAATATTCACTCATTCATTTATTCATCATGTATTCATTTATTTGAGCCTGTACTTCTCATCAAAAAATTTATCATGCTTTACTGAAATGGTCTGTTCACCAAATCTGTGAGGACAGGGACTAGGTTCATCTTGCTGATCGCTGTGTCCCTGTGCCTGGAATACAGTGGGGATTTAGCAATCATTTGCTAGAACCAGAAGGAGGAAGGAAAATGGAAAAGGGTGTATGGAAATGGTAGCATTTAATTTAGAATGTATATATTTTTGTAAACACAGATATAATACATGAATGTGTATATGTGAAAATGTAAGGACTTATTGTACTAAAATGTATATTTCATAAAATAGTTAACATTTATTTAGCAGTAATTATATGCCAGGCATTGCTTCATTTAATCCCCATAATAATCATAAAGTACTATTTTTTTCATATATTCTTCATTTTGGGGATGGGATGTGGGGGGTACAGGGATTGCACTCAGGGTACTCAACCACTGAGTCACATCCTTAGCCTTATTTTGCGTTTTATTTAGAGACAGGGTCTCACTGAGTTATTTAATGACTTGCTTTTGCTGAGGCTGGCTTTGAACTTGCAATCATCCTGTCTCAGCCTCCTGAGTTGCTGGGATTATAGGCATGTACCACTGTGCCCGGCTTCATATATTCCTCATTTTATTGAAGAAGCAGCAAATATAAAGAGGTGACTTAGTTTGACCAAAATCCCATAAAAGAAATGGCAGTCCCAGAATGTGAACCAGCCAGTCTGATGTGAGAGCACGTTCTCAGTCAGTACTACATACAATCTCCATAAATATCCAATTTCACCTCTGTAGACCCTTATGGTGCTGGAGAGAGGGTATTATCTGTCAATGCTCTGAGGTTGAAGCTTCGCGTTGAACTGTTGCCCAAAGGAGAGATATCTGTCAGAACACAGTCCAGGCAGGGCAACCACAGCCCAGAGAAGGTGTGTGGGTGCTCCTACAGATAGGACTCCCGCAATGCCATCAGGACCATGGGGACTACTCAGTCTTCTCTTTACCCCTACTCTCAGGCCATCACCATTCACAACTAAGTAAATTAAAGCCCAAGCAAATCACCCCAAGGTGGGATCAGTTCCACTTGTCATGTCCAGGTCTAGGTTTAGTGAGAAGCTTTCCTGCCTTCTGTTGGCTTGCCTTCTAGGTCCTCCTACCCCTAGCTCCAGCTGTGTAGGTACAATACAACCCAGAAAGGACTGCCTTACTTGTCATTGCCAAAGGGACCGAGACACAAGTACCTAACAATATGCTCCAGGCCTCCCTCCCTTTTTCCTTCTTTTATGACACCAGTGCCTTAAAAATGGGCAGAAAAAGCAAGATGTCATTTAAAGTGCAAATGAGATTTTTAATGTTTTGAAGTCATGAGACATGAATTGTGGCACCATAGGAAAGGACCAAGGGAGGTCAAAGGAGACAAGCAAGGACTTAGGTAGGAAAAGCCAGAGGCAGAGGCTGTGATGGGAGGCTGATGGATGATGCAGCAAGCACTGTCTGAAGGCCAAGAGATAAGGATTTGTGAAGTCCCAGAGTTGAGGGACTAAGGAAGAAAGCTGGTGGCAATAATGAGATGGCCTCAATTTTTTTAGAAAAGTAGGAGGCAAGGTCACTTGAATTCTGCAAGTGTATTTAAATGTTATACATTTAAAATTTCACACTAAAGGTTCTACTTCAATTTTTGAAAAAGTGAATGGACATTTTAAACCAAGGCATAGATAAGAAGCATTCCACAATACAGAAGTAAACATTAGGAACATTAACCTTTGGTTTACCTTAGCTGTAATATGTGCTCATTACAGATAACGCACTTTAGGAAAACTCAACATATGAAACTGAATTTTCTTTTAGAAATATATTCTGCAGGATTATTTTGTTAAACCATTTACTTTAAAGAAATTCCTAGAACTCTTTATGATTCTAGATTTTCTATTATTTTAATTTAGAAAAATAAATTTAAGGGCTTTTAAAAATTGTACTTTAAAACAAGGTTATTAGTTTTAAATTAAAGATTAAATACTTCCTCAGAGAGAGCATATTTGTAAAAGGTGTTTAAAAACACATCCTTTACATATGAAAAAGAAATTATATAAAGGGAAAAGGTAAAACTGAAACACTAATAATTTTAAACTAAAAAAAAAAAACAGATACTATACTGAATTCCACTTATGATGGATCACTGACAATACGTTCCTAAAACAGACTTCAGTAAAACACAGAAACCATAAATGTAGTCATGATTAGTAGAATCCACTAAGATCTCTGGGTGAAGTATGAGCTGCACAGCCTCTCCAACAAGGAGGCATTTTCAGGGCAGCAGAGAAGCAGAGGCCTTTGAGATAAGAAGAGCCCCACAGAGGAGAGTAAGAGTCTCTAGTTGCCTTTACTCCTTGGTCTTTATAGGTAAAGAGGAAGAAGAAAAGAAGACATTTGGAATTTGTTTTTTAGGGATTGGCTAGCTTCACTTAGCGTAATCTGCTCTAGTGCCATCCATTTCCCTGCAAATTCCATGATTTTGTCATTTTTTAGTGCTGCGTAATACTCCATTGTGTATAAATGCCACATTTTTTTTTATCCATTCATCTATTGAAGGGCATCTGGGTTGGTTCCACAGTCTAGCTATTGTGAATTGTGCTGCTATGAACATTGATGTGGCAGTATCCCTCTTTTAAGGTCTTCAGGGAATAGTCTGAGAAGGGCAATAGCTGGGTCAAATGGTGGTTCCATTCCCAGCTTTCCCAGGAATCTCCATACTGCTTTCCAAATTGGCCGCACCAATTTGCGGTCCCACCAGCAATGTACAAGAGTACACTTTTCCCCACATCCTCGCCAGCGCTTGTTGTTGTTTGACTTCATAATGGCTGCCAATCTTACTGGAGTGAGATGGTATCTTAGGGTGGTTTTGATTTGCATTTCTCTGACTGCTAGAGATGGTGAGCATTTTTTCATGTACCTGTTGATTGATTGTATGTCCTCCTCTGAGAAGTGTCTGTTCAGGTCCTTGGCCCATTTGTTGATTGGGTTATTTGTTATCTTATTGTTTAATTTTTTGAGTTCTTTGTATACTCTGGATATTAGGGCTCTATCTGAAGTGTGAGGAGTAAAAACTTGTTCCCAGGATGTAGGTTCCTTATTTAACTCTCTTATTGTTTCTCTTGCTGAGAAAAAACTGGAAGAGCAGGAGGAAAAGATTAACATTAAACAGAGACATGAGGTGGGAGGGAAAGGTAGAGAAAAGGGAAATTGCATGGAAATGGAAGGAGACCCTCATTGTTATACAAAATTACATATAAGAGGTTATGAGGGGAATGGGAAAAAAAAGAGAAATGAATTACAGTAGATGGGGTAGAGAGAGAAGATGGGAGGGGGGATAGTAGAGGACAGGAAAGGTAGTAGAATACAACAGTTACTAATATGGCATTATGTAAAAATGTGGATGTGTAACCGATGTGATTCTGCAATCTGTATTTGGGGTAAAAATGGGAGTTCATAACCCACTTGAATCTAATGTATGAAATATGATATGTCAAGAGCTTTGTAATGTTTTGAACAACCAATAAAAAAAGAGGAAGAAGAAAAAATGCTGTGGAAATCTTATAAAATACAAGAATAAACAAGGGAACAAATGGTAGGAGGCTATGTGGAAATAGGAGATGGATTACACAAGAAGGTAGAACTCTTCTCAATTTGTATTCATGGCCTAATAATTCTAGCTACCCAGACCAAAAAGTGGACTGTCACATCTGACTACTGATTTTATCTCAATGAATCAGCAAGCACTTTCTATCTACTCTGTTGGACCATTATCTCCCAATATCGATTGCCCTTTTTCTGGTTCTATTTGTCTCAGTGGGTAACCTCCTCTTCTGCCATCTGACCTTTAGGACCCGACACACAGATGCCAGATTCATGCCCTCAAGCAGTACTCTGGCTAGGTCACCACTTGCTCAAAAACTTTTCTGATCGCTGGAGGATTATTATAGTAAGTATCACCTTGAGTGGTGGTTCTCATAGTGTGGGCCCTGGACCACCAGCCTCAGCATTCCCTAGGGGCTGGTTAGAAATGTGAATTTCAACCCTGCATCACAGCTACCAAGTCAGAAACTCTGGGCATGGGCTCAAGCAACCTGCCTTAAGAGGCTTTCCAGGTGATTCTGGTGTCTTCTAAATTTTGAGAACAACTGACTGGCTTCAGATGACCTAGTCTCAAATCCTCATCTGAATTTCTTATACAAGTTAAGAGTGGTTTTTCTGTTATTTTAAATGGGGTCAAGTAGAGGTTGCCACTGTGAGCTGTACATTGCAGATCATACAGAATGCTTATCACACAGCCTGTACATATGCAGCCTTACCTAAAGATCAGTAACTATTGTCATTGAAGGCCACCCTAACTCTAAATTACTTTCAATAGTCTGGCTCAAATGACCTACTTACCAGTTCCTGTGCAGACCTTGTACCACTAGCACTGTTTTTCTTGCTCATATAATGGGCTCAACTGTTTGCCATATGAATCAGTGAGGAGTGACAGCCAGAAATTTTGGTGCTGGGGATGGAAACTACGGCCTCACATTTGCTTGGCGAATATTCTACCACTAAGCTACAATCTCAGAAAATTCTTGATAGTAATTAAGTACCATAGGAAGGGAGCTTATTTTAAAATTGAATGGAATGAAAATTCTAATGAATGTTAACGAGGCATTGATTTACTCTCTGACCCGAGAAAACCAATTGTCTTTTATTCCCATCTGTAAAATGGGATTAATATCATTAACCTTCTGTAAAAGAATTACTCCTACATATATAATGCACCTAGAAAGTACCCCCAGGTGTTGAGAATGATTCCTGTGACAAACAGTAATGACTAGCACCTGCCAAAAGAGGGGACAAACTATAAATATTCTCCATCAACAGAGCTGGTGAAAAAAAGATGTTTTTATTTTGTTTTGAACTGTTATCGGTGTTTCTTTGTAATTCTGCTCATGGGAACACATACAGTAAATACTTCTTTTAGACTTCTGACACATTTAGAAAGAGGTTGCTAGAGAAAATATTATCTATTGAGTGGTTAACCACTGCAGAGATAATTTTGGGGGATTTGACATTAAGAATGCTTCATCAATATAGAATAATCTAACTGGAAAAATCTAGAATTAAGCTTCCTTAGGTTGTTGTCAATGGGGGGGGGGGAATGTGGCTTTATGAAGATACAGCCATTATTACTCCTGGAGAAATGAAGTGTTTGAATTAGTGATGGGAAATATAAAATGCCATTTCTGTGTCTAAAGTAGATATTATGGTTGTCAATTATAACATGTAACACCCCCATGACTCATATTCCTTTATTAAACACAGTAAAGCCACATAAGCCTGATTCAGACAATATTGTAACTTAAGGGTGCCCATTAGGCACCCTTCCCCTCTCTAGGCCATCCTCAGTAATGCTATGGCGATGGTCTTCCTATATAAAACAGTGGTCATGCCATCTATTGCTGAGGCCCCATGGCTCTCAGGAGTGAGGCCCCATGGCCCAGCTCCCCAGCAGCAGGCCTCAGTCTACTTCTCCAGCCTCCTTTATTTTCAGAGTTTAGAAAAGTATCTGAAAATTAGGATACTCCTCCCCATCCCAGCAAATAACAATTAAGAAGATGAGTAAGCAAATGAATGGACATCATCGTTCACCAACTAGTCTCACATTAGTGAGCTTGTCTTTCTGGCTAATGGAAATTTCAGAACAAAAGAAATGAAATACCCAAAGTTATGAGAAAAACCAGTTATTATCAATAAATATAGATGATTTAAATTTCAGACTCATTTTCAGTCCAGTTGTAGCTCAAAGATCCTCAGAGAATGGCTTCAGCAGGAAGTGAAGTCTTTTCCTTCTCCTATAGGGAGGCTCGTGAAGACGTTAGAACTACTGCCTCCACTTACATTCTCCACAGAGTCAGATATCATAATCTTGAGGGAAGAAGAGACAATAAAGTGGATCCATGGGGCATAGGTAAGTATCATCCTTTAAACAACTGAAGAGCTCCTGTCAAGAGAAAGGGCCAGTTGAGGCAAGGCTTCTAAAGATAAAAACTTCAGATTTGACTTAGATTCCATCATACCTATTTTTTGACCTACTTGAATCTCCTTCTCAGATTTGCCTTTTAATTACTCCTGTGGGTGTCCAGTCTCCAGCCTTCACCTCTTATGTCTGCCTCTCTTCAAACTTGGATACCCTTAGTTTGACTACATCAGATGTCAGTCACCTGCCCAAACTGAGTTACATCTGACCTCAATAATTTCCTGCTCTTATTAGGCTGTGCCTCTTGTATAAGTAGATGCCAACAGCAGCTAAGAGAGAAACATCACACTTTCTCCCAGTGTCCATGTGTGGGCATTATAAGATGTCAGAACTTAAGTTGATCAGGTATTCGTTTTCTCAGAAGGCACCAACAAAAATGTCTTTCCAATCTCTTATTGAGTTAGTGTGGATTTTCTATACAATCCCAAATGATGAAGGAAAAACAACATGTGACTATTTACCCTTATAAAGGGGCCAACCTAATATTTAGTCTGAAGCCTTCTTCCCAGGTTATATAAAACACGAGCATCCTTTGTGTTAGTTTTCTAGGGCTGCCCCAATACAGTTAGAGGAATGAGGTAGTTAAAACAAGAAACACTTATTCTCTAATAGTTATGAGGGATAGAGTCTAAAATTAAGGTGTCAGGGCTGGTTCCTTCTGAAGGTTCTGAGGAGAAGTCTGTTCCATGCCCATCTCCTAGCTTCCAGTGATGGCAGCTATCCTTGACATTTGGACTAGAGACACATGACCACAGTATCTGCCTCCATTGTCCTCACAAAACATTCTCCTCTGCATCTCCTTCTGATTCTTATAAGAATACAAATTATATTAAATTAAGGGCCCACTGTATTCCAATATTACCTCCAATGAATTTATTACACTTGCCACAACCCTGTTTACAAAAAAAAAATCAAATTACTGAGGTAGTGGAGTTTAGGACTTCAACATATATTTTGGGGGGACACAATAAAACCCATGAAATCCCTTCATATTGTTACCATGATCCTGACCTCATTTTTTTTTTTTTTTGGAGGAGGTGGGGTAACAGGGATGGAACCCTGGGGCACTTAACCACTGAGCTACATCTCCATCTCTTTTTATTTTTTATTTTGAGACAGGGTCTCACTAAGTTTCTTAGGGTCTTGCTAAATTGCTGAGGCCAGTTTTCAACTTGCAATCCTCCTACCTTAGCTTCCTGAGCCACTGGGATTACAGGTATGTCTCACTGTCCCTGGCTTTGACATTGTTTTCATCATGACTTCCAAACATAATTTCTTAAGCTGTCCTGGAAAGAGCATACATGGGCTTTGGGTTTAGATCAAATGAGGTGCACCCCAGCTTGCCCACTTACTACCACACAGTGTATTTCCTATCTGTTTTGCACAGTCTTTCCTCCTTTGAAGTGGAGATAATATATATCTTGTAGGTCAGTAGAATATTTGATAAGATTAATATATATATATATATATATATATATATATATATATATATATATATATATATATATATATTCCTAGCAAGTTCTCAGTAAGTTCTATTGAGAATTTCCTTCAGTGAATGATTGTTGGATTGCATAAAGGTAGCAATTTCTATTAAAATGAATCTTTCCATCAATGTTCTTCTTATATTTAAATTCTTCTTCTTAATAATGAACAATTCAGTAGAAGTACACAGTCACACCAATTGTTGAAATATCATAAAGCCCTTTCAGTTTGTCAGCTTGTGAACCTCTGACAAATAGATAAGTAGTAGGAAAATGCTTTAAAACAATTGCTTCTGGCATTTTGGTCAGAATGCATTTATTAGACCGTATCTCATACTTGCTTGTAAAAATAAACAAGGGCATAAATGATCTGGCCTTAAATGCTCTATAAAACCCGCATTTCAGTATTCTGGTCTATGATTCATAAGGAAAAAAAAGCTTCTATTTTGATGTGCTGAGGAAAATCCAGATCTGTAAACTTTGAAAAGCTTTTGAATTGAAAAATATGGTTATCGTGTGCCACATGACAATCTTTTCAAGGGAGGGAGAAGTAGGCACTGCATCACCAAAGATAACTTTACTCAATTAATTGTTGAAAGATTATTCACTCCCTTTAGTAAGACAATGGTCTGTCAGTACTAGATGCATCTGATTTTTGCAGATGTGGTTGTGGTTTCTGAAATCTTTAAAGATTCATCTGAAATATGCTTTCAGGTCTCTTTTTTTTCTGAAACGTTGACAGGATAATAGAATTAGATTTGCTGAATTTCACTAAACTGTAAAGTAATGTGTCATCAGCTTCACTTACTTTTCAAAAAATATTTCTCTCTAGTAATGCTCATCAATCTAGCTTTTCAACCCCTAAACATGAAACTCTGAAACAAAAAGGATGACTCCATCAGTTACACAAGTGACAAGATGTTAAACATTTAGGACTCCCACATCGTAGCATCAGCTGCCTCTGGATGATGCACTTGGTTAGACTTGGATTAGAGAAAGGGAAAGAAGAAAGGATCAGAAAGAAGAAAGGAAAGGAAACTGCTCTTCATTGAGAATGCACAACTCTCTGCAGATGTGGGAGACCCTGAAGAAGATGTACCTACTACACAAAACTTTTTCTCCCAAGGGGGTCATTGCAAGCAGACTCACCATCAGAATCTTAGCTCCTAACAGTGCCCCTGTCTCCACCTTTCCCAGCTCTCTCTCTCTCTGATATGAACATTTTGGTGCACTGCATTAAAATTATCTGTTCATTGAGGAAAGGGAGGTGGCACCAGCACATTTTCAAATCCCAACATAACTGCATAACAAATGCTAGCTGAGTGAATGAACCACAAAAGTACATACACAAGCAAACAATTCCTCATCTCAGACACTCTGCTGTGATCTTGGGCCAGTCCAACAGGATGTATGGAGCAAGCATTTTGCTCCGTTGATTCCATCAGCAAAATCGTTTGACAAAGCCTTTGTTATGAGTCTAAAACTAGCATCGACTTTAAAGAGTCAAGAGTCTGTCTCCTTCTTGAGGTGTCCTGTCATCAGAAATATGGATAACAGAAGGCATCTATGATTTTCCAGAGTGAGTCATTTACCTGGGTGAGAGGCAGGAAAAGCCAACTTAGGGTGTTCACAATGTGTCTGGACATTAGGTTTGTTAAAGAGATGCTGTTCGGTTGGAGTGAGGCATGCCACAGGGTTGCCCATGGAACAGAGTATGAAGCTCTCAACAGTGAAGAAAGAACACTATACACAGCTCCCTGTAGTGGTAGGTGTTCATCCCTTCATTCAAAGAACTTTTGTTGAATAACACCCATGTGACCAATGTTATTCTTGGCACTCAAGGATGAAAGCAGATGGCGTGGTGTGGGAGTGGAGATGCAGATAAAGAAGAATAGGCATATGGCTGAGATGCTGGGCAGTTAATTCAGTAGATCTGAGATTCATCATCCACCTTTCAATGTAGAGACTAACAAATTACAAGCTGGGAAACCTTTGTGTAAATTAATTTATTTTCTTTTTTCATTTTTTTGCTTTGATGGATGGATCTCTTTTTTCCCTTTCATTTCCATTTAAAGAGACAGACTCATAAAAAGTGATTATATGCATAGTGCCATCAGTACAAGACAGGCTGAGTACCAAGAGCAAACCCTGCATGTTGCCTGGTTTTGTGTATTTCCAGGGGCCAATCTTGCATTTAAGAGGGAGCTCTGCTGTGTTTATGTCACTCATGCCTCATTTACATGAGAGTGACAGAAATTGGGAGAAATGATTTTGGGGAATTTCAGTTTTTCTCTATAATCTGTGAAAAGAAAACCTGCAGTTAATTGGGAATATGTCTGCTAAAAGCTAGAATACTACATAAAATATGGGAAAGATTTAAAATGCTAAAGAACTAACAAATCTAAATGTACTGGGTTCACCCACATTAACATTTTCCATCCTGTTTTTAAAAATTGTCCTTTATTATTCAGGGCAAGATGAGCCTTATACTCTTTCCTTCAATAATATTTCATTAGATAAACACAGAAGAAAATAAATTATGAGATCACAAAATAAACAAGAACTGATAACCAGACAGCATGGCAACATGTTTGGTGCTGTTTTGGACATACCACATGTGCTAAGGAATATGAGGGATTTGTCTATAAAAAGTACCTAGGAACTCCTTTCTGATATTGAGCGATCTGATTTTCAATTTTCTCCTGCCTTCAAATCTACCTAAGTCCTTTCGATGACCCATTCTAAATCTAGCTCTAAACCCAGGCATCATGCTCTTTTGTGGTCACTTGAGTTTTGAGTCATGCCCCAGTGCAATTCTAAGGAAGACTACTGGTTGCTGTAACCAGTGCCACCCAGATTCTTGCATGCTCACTGCCTGGGTTAAGAGTCTCAAGTCTCAGTGACTGGAAAGGAAGAGGCATAAGGAAAGTTTTTCTCTTCCTTCTGGTTTTCTTGAATGACCTCACTTGTCTCCATCTTCTTCTTCCTTTATGTCTACTTTTGTTCATTTTAAATCTGCATCCATACCCTCAACTCTTGCTACTCCCAACTCTTTGCTGTTTTCCATGTATATCACATAGATTCCCATCTCCCTGCCTTCACCCTTGCTGCTTCCTTTTCCTACTATGCTCTTTCTATCATTCACTGATTGGTTAATTTTTCCAGATTCGTGTTAAATAGCATTGCCTTCAGAAAGCCTCCCCCAACCTTAACCATACTCTCAGGGTAACCTACACCTGCTTCAGTACTTACCTTTCCTCTTTGCTTCTCTGACCTCCTCATTAGACTACAAATTCCCAGGGCTGGGGAGATGTCTACTCCACCATGTATTTCCAAGCTGTACTATAGGATATGGCACATAGTAGATGCTTAATAAATGTTAAGTGAATGCATAAATACATCCAGTGAAAACCCTAAAGGAGGAGCAATGGGATCAGGTAAGTGAAGGGTTAGAGTAATGAAGGAAAATGACACATTTAGTTTTTTTCATCTATAGGTAAAATATTGACAATTCTTTAAATCAAGAAAGTATGCACAATACAAAGCAGATTGACAGAAGTGAAGAATATATTTAGTTGGCCAAGAGTGTTTATATAAGATAAACCATCAAAATACTGGGAGGAGAATATCTCTGGATAGGGTCAGACATAGCACTGTGTACAGAAGCAGAGCTTAATACACTTTTGTAGTAGTTGACTAATTTTATAAACTTTCTAATTCCAGCCATATTTAAACTTCATATACTGTTCAGGTTCATATAAACGTTGTATACTCTTCAAGTTCATGATTGGTCTTTGTGCTAAAGATCTCGGGAAATAAAAATCAGGGAATAATGTAGTGAAACTTTTGTTAAGTAGTCTTTAACTCAGTTTGTCTATCCTTTAGAAAAGAAAAAATAGCCAAGAAATAAATAAGTAACAAAAAATTGTTTATAAAATTGAAAATCAGATCACTCAATATCAGAAAGGGGTTCCTAGGTATTTTTTATAGACAAATCCCTCATGTTCCTTAGCACATGTGGCATGTCCAAAACAGCACCAAACATGTTGCCATGCTGTCTGGTTATCAGTTCTTGTTTATTTTGTGATCTCATAATTTATTTTTTTTCTGTGTTTATCTAATAAAATATTATTGAAGGAAGAGTATAAGGCTCATCTTGTGCTGAATGATAAAGGACATTTTTAAAAAATAGGATGGAAAATGTTAATGTGGGTGAACCCAGTACATTTAGATTTGTTAGTTCTTTAGCATTTTAAATCTTTCCCATATTTTATGTAGTATTCCAGCTTTTAGCAGGCACATTCCCAATTAACTGCAGGTTTTCTTTTCACGGATTATAGAGAAAAACTGAAATTCCCCCAAAATCATTTCTCCCAATTTCTGTCACTCTCATGCGAGTAGCTGCTATGTAGAAACATGGGAAAACCCTTACATTAAAACGAATGGCAACTTGACTAAGGAAGGGTGATCATTGTTACATCGGACAATCAGGTAGTAGAAAAAGTGAGGAAAGGTATGAGAAATTTATGGGTAAAGCTGCTATTTAATGAGGAAAAAGGAGGGCCCTCTATTTCAAAGAGAATGAGCGATAAGGAGAGAAGAATGCCGGGAGGATCCGGCCTTCATGCAGACACAAGTTTTCTTTCCTCAGCCTCAGAAAGGAATTTATCCATTTCTAAGAAGAACTATGAAATAGAAGACATTTATCTTTAGCTTAAAACAAACAGCCAACATTTCCAGGGGTGATATTAAGTACTATATATGTATTTTCTTTGGTCCTTGAAAAAAAAATGACACAGTACCATTATAATCCCTGTTTTAGTAAACCAAAGCCCAAGTTCACACTGTTCCTCGGAGGAAGAAGTGGGATTCGATCAAGCACAGGTATTTCTGCCAGTATGTGTGCCTATTTCCAATACAGCACATCAATTCCCACCCTTTTATGGGCAAGCATACCCTTCCTGCTGAGCCTCCTCACTCTAAGTAATCCTTCTACCAGATGCCTGTCCCAGGCCAGGCTCTGCCCCAAGGCTCACTCTCAGTCCTCCCAGCCTGTCTGCATTCTCCCACACCACAGCTCTCTGTAAGTCCAAGTCACTAGTTGTTCTTTGAATGCAGTCTGCCTTTGGACCTATTGGCTATTTTTTTCTGTTTTTTTTTTCCTGATGCTTTACCTTTTGTAGAGCTCAGTGCACACAGCCACCAGTTCTAGAACCATTTTGGCTAGGTGCAAGTCCTGCCTCAGTCATTTATCACCTGTATTTTCTTAGCCCTCATTTTCTTCTCATCTGTCAGTAGAGAAGCTGATAATAACCTTTCTCATTGTTTTGGGGATTAAGTGAAATAGCACATTTAAAGTACTGCTGCCTGTTTTCTGGTACAAAATAAGAATTCAATATGGGTAAGTTATTAAAGTTATTCATTCCACATGTACCTCTTTTCCCAAACCCCCTTTTGTAGGAAGGTGTCCATGTGCCTTTAACCTGCAATGAATGTTGCCTGCCTCTCCTCACTCTAAGTAATCCTCTGTGGTTCATGAGCCTAGAGTCATGTGATCTCCAGCATATATATCATATAGTGTTACAAATGCATTTGGTGCCCGTTTTCCATAACTACTTAAAAAGGTTAAAACATTATATGAAATAGTCTTCTTGATATCTCCAGTCCCTGACTGACTCTTAACAAAATGTAGGTTCTCTGTAAATATTTGTTAAATAAATACCTAAGTGAGAGAAGAAGATAAACAATTGTGGCTACACTTTTAACCTTTGCTTATCCCAGAAGCACTTGAGTTTCTACATCTCTGAGTTCATGAGCCTGGATGACCAGCTCATGTGACAATAAATTAAAGTACCATATTGGTAGAGAATGCCAACAGAGTTGAAATGAGGACTTTCAAAATCTCACCACTGAACTGTGCTTCTCCATGTTCTTGGTGTCACCGAATTACCCTAACATGAAGGACAACAAGAAGTACATTAAAATAGAAGGAGACTTTGGGATCAGAAAGAGTTGCATGATTGAGTTATTCATTTATTCATATATTCATTCATTCACTCCTTCATTCAATAAACATATATATTATGCTGAGTGCCAAGTATTGTGATGAATATTAAGAATGCAAAGATGGGAGTATAAATATCTGGTGGGCGCAGTTGATATATAACCTCACCAATGATTATAATACAGTTTCTGTGTCTGATAGGATAGCATGGAAATGATAACAAATATCATAGGCATCTAGTCAATTGAAGGTATTCAGAAACACTTCCTAAGGGGGAGATTTAATTAAATCCCTCATGTATCCATGTGCTAAAAGGGTCAGGGGGAGGAGAGGAAATTTGAAAATTCTTTTTGTCATGTCTTCTTGCAAGTTTCTTTGGACCTATATTTAAAGAATATCTGAATTATGTTTGCCTTGAAATATCCATAATGGATAAAATGGGGATCTTGCCATCAGAACACTATATGATATTTGGACAAAAGTTAAAGATGTATTCAATATTCCTTTTGATTTATTTTCTTTTATACTGTGCCATTTACACCAAGTTATTTCACATGGATGGGTCTACTGCAAAATAGACAGTGTACTAAGCAAAAAGTGGAAAGTGAATTAAATTGATACACCTTTTCTATGAAAACAGGGAATTTTTTAATCAAGTATAAGGATGGGATTAGAAAATTTTATAGGGAGAGTCAACCTTGAAAAGGGGGTAGGATGTAGAAAGCTGTGGGCAAGAGGACATTTAAAGCACATTAGAGGTAAAAGGGTCCACAGAGATTGGCAAGTCTTATGCTTCTAAAATTTTAATGAACCTTCACAAGTCATCTGCTAAAATTTTGTTAAAATGCAGATGGTGATTAAATGCATCTTGGTGGGGCTGAGATCCTGCTCTTTTAACAAGATCCTAGATGATACTGAAGTTTCTGATCTGTGAAGCATGCCTTGAGAGCAAGTGTGCAGTTCACATGCCTCATTATAGACAAGAATCCTGAAACCCAGGGCAGGAAGGAATTTGCTCACACCACACCACTGACTAGTATAACAGCAGCTCTCGTCTCTCAGTATAACAGCTCAGTAAGCAGTGAGAAGATCATAGGCTTTGGAGTCAGACTGATCTAGGCTCAAATCTTGGCTCTGCTGTTTACTGGCTGGCAAAGCCTTGGGCAGGTCATGTATCCTTTCTGTGCTTTTGCTTTCTCATTTGCAGAATACTGATAAATAACTCCTACCTTGTAGAAGAGTTGTGATAAGTCAACGTTATGACTGGCCTACAAAAAATGCACAATAATGTCTAGAATATAGTAAATGGTCAAAGCATGCAATATATCTTCTCTTTTCACTTTTTGGCCAAGTTAATTTTTTCATCAGTGTGCATGGCCATATTAATCTGTACCACATACCCCCCTAGGGCCTAGGCTGTGCTAGCATTTAGTGACAAGGGTACAGTCAAATCTGACCAGTAAGTTAGTGCCCAATTGTGGCCAGGAAAAAAACCCAAATGAGACAAACAAACAAAAAAGGATTTCATTTTTTAAATTGTCTCTTTGAAAGAGGATGTATAGGATGGTAAATATCCACAAGTGAATTTTTCACATTTGTTTGCAACTGATGGCTTTTAACTATTCATTAATAGAAAATGAACAGCTAAACCCACAAATATTTATGGTTGATGTTTTTCATTCTATTGTGGCGAATACTGGAATTATTTTCTTCCTGGATCCAAGATTTTGTTTTTTCTGGTTGCCTTAGTTGCTATTACCTGAATACCAAGAAAAAATAAATTTCATTGGCTCTAAGAAGATAAGACACAATGACTTATGAAATGTGTTTTTAAATAACAAACATCCTGTTTCAAATACTACCAAAGGAAAGGAAGAATATTGCCACTTTTGCACTATATGAGGGTTAACTTTAGTCCATGTGGAAGGTGCTAAAGGTGAAAAGAAGAAGAAAAAAAATCAATGAGAAATTAAACCTGTTAAACTGTGCAGTGCCATTGTAAGAGCTGCTTCAGAAATCTATTTAGAAATCATTGCTCTTGTATCTGAATCATTACTGAGACATCCGCATCACCCACTTCTTATTACTGCAAACATAGCAACAGTTGCCATGCTAGCAAGAGATTCACAAGGCAAACACTGGAGTCAGGAGGGAGTAGGGCGGGGCTGCACCAGCATCAGGGCTGATGAACAGAGCACAGTGCCACCTGTATAGATTTAATTAGGCTGGTTGTTCTCTTTGGTCCCTGTACTGTGTGTCCTGTCAGACATTTCACTACAGCAGGAACAGTCTAAAAAGCAGCATTTTTGGACCAAGTCTTACTTTCAGTTAAGCACAAATGTAACCACCAAAGGCAAGATCTTGCTTTGATGTGGGTCTGGGTCCTCCTTTGGTATATGAGTGGAGAAATGGCCAGGGTTTCTCTTCATTTCCAGGAATGAAAAAGCTCATAAAACTCTCATTATTAGAAAGTCAGGCCACTCTCTGTCCCAATATGTCACTTCATCTAATTGAAAACTGAGAAATCTGTCACCATTTATTTAGCAGTTTGCCTCTGGCGAATCTTTGCAGGTTCCCTTCATGTGGCTGGGAATTAGTTAATTAGTATTACAAAAAGTGTGAAGAGGAAAAAACGTACTCTGGCTTGCCCTTTGGGTTAGGAGGAAGGCCCTTTTAGGTTGCTAACAAGCAGTGCTGAAGGATAGAAAAGAACATGAAATTACAGCATCAGGATAGCCGCTGTGAGGGCTGCAGCTCAGTCTCTTTCTCAAGTGGATAAGTTGTAACCTAAATATGTTACTTGCTCACTCTTTTCATGCAAATCTTTTATGTGTGACGATAAATTCAAGTCTTTAATGCTTATTTTTTTTTAGGGTGGCGATTTTACACACGTAGAGCTCTTCTCCTATCTTCACTTTTATTAATTCCCCCCGTTTTTCATCACTTCCTCTTCTGAGCAGAGTATTTTGTTTGATGTTCTTTCTTTGACATTTCATAGAGAAAGGTTGTTTCAAACTGAGGGTGGTTTTAAAAGTCAAGGAAAGGATTGACATGTTTTCACACGCTCCTTAACTTTGAGGCTGAACGCCTTTGTTCAGTGTGAAATCTCCCAGCCTCTACCCCTTCCCCGTGCAGTCAGAGGGGCTGGAGTCCCGCTCAGGGTTCTTCAACTGGTTGCTAGATGGCGCTAGAGAGCAGGCAACTCAAAAAAAGAACAGCCAACATGGTTGCTACAGGTCTACATCAACTGAAAGGGAGTTCTCCCACAGGGCCCTATCACATTTCAGCACAGACGGATGTTCAGTTCTGTAAGACAGCAGAAGCCTGAAATGCAGGGGGAACTAGCAATCAATTTACAATCTTCCTTTCACTTTTGGAGTGTATGTGTTCTTCGTATGTGAATTGTTTGTATATTTCACTACAGTGCTTTCTGGGTATGGCAAGCAAGGCGTTGGTAAAGAGTTGTGCTGAAAATATCAATGGCTCTGTTTATGATATAGATGGCTAGGCTTACTTATTTATTTATTTATTTTTACCTTCATGGAAATAGTTTTCCTGCAAGACCCTTCTTCCCCCATTTGCTTTAATTTTTCCTCCCTATTAGATGACATTCAGTGACATAATGAGGAGGTGTCAAGTACTTTCACATCCTCACATCAAGGTGCACAGCTTTCCATTTTCCCTTTTAGCCCCACAACCTCCTGAAGTGGAGGTGTGGGGCTGAAAGACAAAAGAGGATTTTTGTTAATTAGAAAAAAATTATAGACATCTCAAGGAGATCTGAGCTTCAAGGGGAAAAAATTTAAAGTCAGCTGACAGGCAGCATGGCACTTGCTTAGACTATAGCTTCTGTCCTTTGGCTTTTGTGTTTTTCCACTGCAGAGCCTTAATGAGCTTGATAACTGGCCTTCAGAGAGTGACTGTCATAAAAATTGCATATTACAGAGATGATAAGTATCCTATAAAAAAAATCCTGTCCCTAGATTTTGGCAAGCAATGTCTCACTCTTCTCTACACATTGTGAGCAAGGACAGCTGAACTTAAGTAAAATAACTAGAATCACTGAGTTAGTTAGATAATTCTTTCTATAGGCTCAGAAGATGTGGCTCAAGTGAGGGTTAAGTATTATGATGCTTCAATAGGCACTGAAGCCCATAGGAGATTCTACTAAACACATATTAAATCAACAATCTTTTAGTAAATAAATACTTCAGAAAGCCAAAGGAGCTTTTTACTGTTTTCTTGAATTTATGAATCTTAATTTCTATGTAAAATCAGCTCAAAATTCCGAGCCCAGACTGTGTTTATGAATGAGAAAGGGCAGTGTATCTCTTCATTTCTAGCACTGGAAAAAGTTATCACCAGAAAGGTTATTTCTTGTTCCAACATTTTAACTAAGAGATTCCTTATATTTTCTTAAGTACAGTAAGTGTGGAACAAGGGCTATGGTTTGACTATTATGGTGGATAGTACATTTATTGAATAAAAAATCCCACCCAGCATCAGTTTTATAATATACTTAATCCAATAAAAATATAGTAAAGTAGAGTTATCTTCAAAACTGGTCCACAAGTATCCCTTTGGTTGGCAAACTCCTATAGAAGGAAGAAGTTTGTCCTTTCATATGTTATGATTGGTTGTTGTTGCTTTTAGAAATGTGGCCTGGAAGCTGGGTTGATTTTGAGACAGATGACTGAAGAAGACAGAGAGCAGGGGTTAGCGCATGACTTGCTGGTGAGGGAGGTAGGTGTGGAGTGATCCTGTGCAATTGGGGCGGTATCAGTGCAGGCAGCTGATTATAATCTGTAGTGAGGATGCAGAGCTAAAGCAAAGTGGTTGGTGTAAGAGTAGGATGAGAAGGGAATCTCCCTGGAATCAAAGGCTTTATGAGCCAGACTGAGAGTGTACAATGTTTCACTAGATCAGGCAGAGGTTAACGGTGAGGTAGTTCAGTGCATTTGGATAGCTCTCTGTTGATCATCCTCAAAGACTGAAACTGAGGTTAGAACTTTCTAGTTCTTCAAGGTAATTCAAATATGTTGGTCAAGTTTAGTCTTCAGACAGCATCATATAAAGGAAACACTGACAGGCCCAGACTCAACTATGTACTTGTTTTCTTGCTATATAATTTTATGCAAGTTACTTAAAAGTATTTGAGTCTCAGTTTGTTTTACTCAAAAAAATGGAAAGCATGAGATATACTTCACAAGATTTTTATGAAAAATAAATGGCATCATGTTTGTGGGAAGCTATCATGTTCATTCATTCATTCCACAAATAGGAATTTAGCACCTATCATGTGCCAGACAGCATTCAAAGTACTGTAGACACCGCAGTGAAAAGGAGAGCAGATGTTTGTGCACATACAATGTTTACAATCTATTGGAGATACCAGTAAACTAAGAAATGATTGGTTATTCCAGGTGGATATAAATGCAAGGAAGGTCTTATACTGATTTTTGTTTACCTGAGGCCTGAATTTTCCTTCCTTTCCTTTCTTCTTTCTTATTTGGATTTCAGTACTGGGGATTGAAGTCAGGGACACTCTACCACTGGGTAACATCCTCAGCCCTTTTTACTTCGAGACTGGCTTCAAGCTTGCAATCCTCCTTCCTCAGCCTCCTCAGCATCTGGGATTGCAGGCTTGTCCCTTTAGGCCTGGCAAAGCCCGAATTGTAATGGACCACATGGGGAAGACACAGAATGAGCCCAAGTAGGGTGGAAAATAAGAAACACCTATAAAAAGTTAGAATTTCAAGGTACCAAGATTAGGTGAACCAATAAAAATAAAATCCACTCTATGTAGGGAGATACAGAGGATAAGTGACCTATTTCCTACCTGGCTCCAGGGAAAGCAAGAAAAATGTAATATAATCCTGAGAAGTCCTATGCACAAGTCCCACACAAGCAAGTTTAAAATCAGAATTATTAGTGTATATGTTTTATGAGAAACTCCAAACTGAAATTGTATTTTAGTCCTGATGTGTTAGTGCCCCTGGATGATGAGGAGGAGCAAAAGCTAATCATCTCTCAAGTAACCTGCACCAGACAAGGAGATTGGGGATCAAGAGACAAAGGCCCAAGGAACCAAAAACTCACAATAGAAACAAAAATCATCAATACACAATAAAACCAGGCAGCATGAGCAAGAATTAGTAGACACAAGCTAGGTTTATAAAATCTTCAGAGATCAGAAATATAGATGTAGAATGTAAAGTAAATGTGTTTAAAGAAAGAAAAGCATAAAACTAGATATAAACATCCCATGCTTGTAGCATTTAAATAACTACAAACTGAAAGTGAATATGCAAATTAAAGGGAAACAAAACTTCAAAATCAATAATAGTCTTGAACTTCTAATCCAATGAACTTCTAGTCTTCCCTCCCCCTCCCCTTATTGTGTGTTAGTATCCACATATCAGAGAGAACATCTGTTGGATTAGACAGAAGGGAATGAAGGGAAGGGAGGAAAAATGAGAACAGGAAATACAGTAGAATGATTTGGATATTACTTTCCTATGTTCATATATGAACACATGACTACTGAAACTCTGCATCATGTACAGCTGCAAGAACGGGATCCTAATTACAATAAGTTATACTCCATGTATGTATAATATGTCAAAATATACTGTACTATCATGTATATCTAAAAAGTACAAATAAAAAATAAATTAATATGTTTATATCAAATAAATTAAAATGTTTATATCTCATTTTAATTTGAAAACCAGTGCAATGGAATTGGACTTGGTGTTATTCAAATCTCAGCTTCCCCAGTTACCATCAAGTTATTCGATCTCAAAAAATAAAAAAGAAAGAAAGAAAGAAAAGACTAAAAGTACGTAGAAAGAACAGAGATTTTCAAAACTGCCCAAACTGTAAAAATCATATAACTTCTGGAATGGAATAGAATTAGAAATGAATTGAATTGGAAAGTCAACAGAGTAAATTTCATCTTACATCCAGCTACTAAAATAGCAAGTGAACTAGAAGAAAGATCTGAAAAAAATACCCAGAAAACAGCACAAAGTTTAAAGTTCAATCATATGTGTGTGTGTGTGTGTGTGTGTGTGTGTGTATGATTGGGATATATGAAAAAGAGTGAGAAGCTTTTAAATACCTTTATTAGAGTTCCTGAAAGACAGAATTAAGAAGGTGAGGTAAAGGAATTTTAGAGGAGATAATGGCTGAGAATTATGCAGAATTTGTGGAAGATGCCAATTCTCAGATTCTAGAAATCCAACAAATCCTGAACATGATAAATAAAAATAAACCCATATCTATGCACTATAGAGTTCAACTGTAAAATATCAAAGGCAAAGAGAAATTCTAAAAGAAAGGGCAAAATTAAGACAAAATGATGAGGAGATTGATAGGTGAAATTTTAATAGAAACAACTCAGAAACACAAAGAATAGTATCTTGAAGGCATAGAGTGGGGAAATGAAGACCAAAAATCCTATATCCAGTAAATACCTTTTAAGAAAGAAGAAACACAAAAGTTTTTCCAGATGTTTATTTCTAACAGAGTTATGCTGAAGGAGTTTTAAAGATGTATTTGAGAAAGGTCTGAAATGTAAGCCTAACAAATAAGGAAAAAGTAAATATTGGCAAGTCTAAAAAACCCACAGCTTTATAAGATAATAAGATAATATCTAAATGCAAAAGTTAAAAATAATGATGAAAAATAAAAATACAGTAATAGCAGTATAAGTAAGGTGAGAATGATTTTCAACCAAGGTGGTCTAAGATGTTTGAGAGTAGAACAAATGTATTAAATAGAGAATTTTTTAAGTAACATGCAAAGTTCTTAGGATACCCAGTAGGAAGATAAATAGAATAAATGTATATTCAAATAAGCTTAAGGGAAGCAAAGAGGAATAGATAGTGTGAGAGAGTGAAACAATATGGTTTCATTAATACAAATTATTTTAGCAATTACAACGAATAGACCGGTAATATGACAAAAGTCATAAAGAAGCTTATGAAGAAAATTATAAATTCTTAGTAAAAGAATATTAAAAATGTAAATAATTGCAAAAACCACACTATATTCATGGTAAGGGAGATTCAATACCATACAGATTTCAGGTTTTTCCATATTGATCTATAGATTTTAATATCGATAATCCAAATCGTATCTTTTTGTGTGGAAAATGCAAATGGTGTAAAATTTATGTGGTAGGGTGAAAAGCCAAGATCAATCAACAGTAGCAAAAATGGGACATATCCTACCAGGAATCAAGATTTTAATAATGCTAATTAAGGAAGGAAAATAGGAAAGGAAGATAAGTAATTTTATAATCATTATTTCACTTTTATTCATTCTGTTCTTTTCATATTTGCAGTACATCTCCAACCTCCAACCTCTTCAATGAAATCTTTCTTAACCCCTCAACTCAAAACACTCTTTTTTTAAAAGCACAAATTAATATGGCAGTCAGTTTTCACCTCACATATTCTGTTTTTTCGTTTATTAAAGGGAAATAAGTGGGCATTTAATGGCCTAATAGGAGGGCATAGGATGGGGGGAAAAAGCCTGAATATCTAGTAGTTCGTTCTTTTTTTGGACAGGAACATATTTGAACTTGAGAGGAATGGTAGGGACCAAAACCTCTAAATGCCAAGGTTTTATTCATTTAAATTACAGAAATACAAACCATGGTATTCCTAGCCCAACTAATGATTTATCTAGCTTATTACAAATAAAAAAATATTTAGCATTTATCTCATATAGTTAAAATACAAATGAGATACTCTAGGTACCTGAAAACAAAAAATAAAAATGTCTTCACCTAAATTATTTATAAACTAACAAGGGATAAGATATATAATTATAAGATGAACTAATGTAAATGCATAAAGTGACCAGAGGCACTGTGGGCTTTGGTAAACCATGAGTGAGTATGGGGAAACCCTGAAGTGCTTTCTTGCAACACAGTGTTAAGCTGACTGAGATAATTACCAAAGACTGGTTAATAGTCACTAGACTTGGGGGATAACCACGGTTAAAGAACAGTCAGGCTAAGGTGGTGGATCTACAGGATAAGGTGCTGTGTCCACAGGAAACAGTGGGCACTTTAGGTTGTCCATAGTGCATTATGGACACTTTATACTGGAATATTGTGCATTTTGTAGGACTTCCCAGAACACTGTAGGAAGATCAACATTCTGGTCCCAGCCCACTAAACATCATTAACACTTCTGTAGTCATTGGGACTACCAAAAAGCAAAGCAAAACAAAATAAACTACAAAATAAAAAAGCCTCATCTTGTTTCTCAAACAAAGAATGCATTTGAGGGGAGGGAGAGTAATAGCGTCAGTCTCTGTTCAGAACCCCTGGAACATACAGTGGGAATATGTATCATTGGTGACTTTAAACTCCAGGGTGAAATAACTTCACTCAATCTTAGAGGCAATAGAGAGTTACTAAATGTTTGAATGCAGATAATATTGGGGTCCTATGTAAGGAAGATATGCAGGCTACAGTGGGTTAGGTGGGGGGCATGGAGAAGGTAAAGGCATTGCAAAGGCTGGGAAGCAGAGATCCAAGTTGTATATATAGACTAGGACACAGAGAAAGAAAGAGATGGGAAAGAAAGAGATGAGGAGGGAAGAGGGAGAGAGAGAGAGAGGGAAGGAAGGATCCAGAGGATTGTATAAAATCACAAGAACAAAGCAAAGAGTGAGTTTAAGGTGGTCGTGAACATGGTGTTGAAATGCTGATTTTGGTGAGTTGACAAGGAAACAAGTTGGAGATGAAGAAAGGATTGGAATAAAAGGTAATATTTGAGGATCCTGAGGGAAATTTTAGTACAAAGAAGTGTGTAGGAGGAGGCAGATTAAAAGGAGGAGAATTTGGCTAATGATGAGGACATATGACCACTACCGTTAGTTAATAAACATCCTGCTCCACAACAGCAAAGGGTCATGGGCCCCTTACTGCCCTCCCATCTTCATTCCCCCAAGGTACATCTGTTTCTTGGAGCCATCATCATACACAATTGCTATATTTCAGGAAAAAACAATGTACAAATTGAAATTTTATAAGTTATATTCAATTTCTAGAAATAGAAATGCATTCTAAGTATAATAGGCAAACTTTCTATTTAAAGGAACCCTTTGATGGACTCTTCTGTAGTGTGAAAGATTAATTCCAAATATATCTGTTTTACAGTTTCAAAGCCTGGATCCCTGGTTTCCTTCTCCTGGATAGCTAACTAGGTCATTAGCATTCTATTCTCAGAGCCCAGCCCCACACAAACACTAATTGGTTTTCACATCTGAAAGGTTGTATATCACTTTGTCATTTCTAAAATTACATGATGTAATCCATGTACAAGATGGGAGATTTCATACCCTGTGGGAGGAGCAAGTGCCACATGCTTGGTTTTCCAAATATATCTACAGACATGAAATCTTTTAAAACAGGCAGAACTTCAAGAGTGTCTTTCACAGTCTCGAATTTTATCAATTTGTGGTTTCAGTTGGAATGAGTAAATTCTTATTGTCCATGAAGAAAATATCTGTCACAATTTCCCACCTTGAAATTTTTTATGAAGGAAAATAACAATGACTAGGAACAAATCTGCAAACAAACAACCCAAACCCTAACCAAGTCAAATATTACAGAATTCAAACAAAAAGTTCATAACCAGAAACTGAAAAATCAATGCACCATTTTTAAGACATAGTTGAGGGATCTCAGGTCCATATATTAGTAGGGACTATAGGCTAAATCTTGTACCATTTTTCAAAATCATAATGCTATGTTAAACATTATATCCTATTGTATTTGAATGAGTTTGGAACCCAAAATCAGAGTTAACAGTACATTCATAAGGCCTTAGGAGACAGACCACACAGGAATCAACCTTCAACAGCCCTGTTTTCTCACAGATGCTATTTCACCTCTACTCTCATTTCCTCTTCCATCTACTCCACCAGCTGTATCCTCTTCCCACACCATTACCAAAGGATTAGCACTGTACCGTTCTCGTTAAGCAAGCTTCTCATACTTGATCATATATTGGAATCACCTGGGAAATTTTAAAGCATTCTGATGCAGGGGTGCCACCCCCATGGACTTTGGTTTAATTGGTCCTGGGCATTGGTACTTGTAAAAAACTGCCCAAGTGATTCTACAGTGCAGTCAAAATTGCAAATCACTGTCTTATAGGCTCTTAAATTCATGGCCCTGCTGGACCTCTGTATCCTTGGACTCTATTGATCATTAGTCTCACTTCCTCTGCCTTCATACACACAAGCTGAAAAAATAAGCCTGAGAAGAGTAGCTGAATTCATGCCTTGATCAACTTCCAGAAGAAAATGGAAGAAGTCCAGTAAATTCAAGTATTGGCAAAATATATTAAGCTTCTGGAACGTGCCACCTCCCTGTGCCAAGGAAATTCAGAAAGCTTGGGAGACTCCTGGGACTCAGGGGAGTCCTGCCTCCTCCTTGCTTTCTATTAACTTAAGAAAGTTGTTTACTGTTTCTGAGTCTCAGTTTCTTTATCTATAAACAATGGAATACCTGCCTCCTTAAGCTTTGTTAGGTGACTATTCAAAGAGTTCAAAATATTGTCCAGTATATTCAATACTGGTAACTTCTTAAATGGAAAGAATTGATAAAACAGTTACAGCCTGTTCTCTGATTATGCTCCAAATTAATAATAAGTACCATATATTGAGCAAATTTATCCAATTCTTCATTCTTTATCTATGGCAGAAGTATTTATTACTTATTGACCTTAGGCCAAACATACAGCTAGATAATTGGATGTAGTAATGAATAAAAAGACATGATTCTTATCTTGGTCCATTGTACAGCTTGGTTAAATGCTTCATCTATTGCTATCATTGATTGCAAATAATCCAAAAACTGAGCTTGCTAGAGGTATGGCACAACGAACAAAATGATCTTAAATTCACCCTTGGAGTAAATAATTTGAGACAGGCTAGGCTGTTCAGAAAAAAAAAAAAAAAAAAAAAAAAAAAAAAAAAACTTGTACATAGCAGATAGACACTTATCAGAGTTCCATAACAGTCATGAAGGACCAGGGGGCTATTCAATAAATAAACAAACAAACAAACAAACTTCTGAGAATACCAAAGGGGGCAGCTTAAAAAACCTGATGGGTTTTCCCACTCAGTTCAGGCAGTTTTATCACTGGTAGTTTGCTGTTCTAGGTTCTTGAAGGCCAGAGAGGCTGTGTTCCCCTCACCCTCAACTCCCCTGACAGTGTTGCTATGCCTCCCATGCAGCTCTCTATGTAGTGCAAATTCTGTGACTTATCCACATTACCAGAACTGTGTTCTTTGCTTAGGTCTGCTGGCATCTTTCAGTCACTCTCTGTCACTACTATGAGAATAGCACCTCTCCTTATAACACTCCTAAGAGCTGGTAGTATTATCCGTAGTTTACATATGAGACTTAAATAACTTGACCAAAGTCATTGAGCTGGTAAATGGCTAGCCAAGATCGAACCTCAGATCTTTCTGATTCCACAGCTCATCCTCTTCTGTCTTAAGTGGACAAACCTCAGATGACTGTGCTTTAGAAATATCAAAATCTGACTCTTCAGAGAATTAATTTTAAAAACCACAAGTAGAGAACAGAAGAGCAGATGGAAGTAGAAGAGGATGATGGGACCAAACCTAATCTAATCTTGGGCTATGGGCCCCTTATGAAATTATGTTGGAGACTAAAATCCAATAAAAAATTGTGTCCAGTTTGCCTGGTTATCAATCAAACCTTCTGATACTTAATTTCATGACATTCCATAGATTAAAGTCTTCAAGATTCAGATTCCCATCTCCTCTGAGCTGCAGCTACAACTCATTTGTAAAACTGGGAACATAATAACTACAGCTGAAAAGCAACAGCAGCAATTTGTAGAATGTATAAGACCCTTGCCAACTCCAGATAATCCTTTTCCCACCTTCATCATCTTAAGAACTTTTACTCTAATAATAGAATGTGCAAGTGTGTGAGTATGTGTGGAAACACACACACACACACACACACACACACACACGCAACCAGGCCCATATGCAAGGAACTTGTGTGCAGGACAGCGATTCTGTCAGTCTTTTTTGATTTTCTGATTACAGTATGTACTTTCTAGGGTCTTCATCAAGCTACAGTTACTGCCTTCTCAGTTCCCCATCTACAACAGACAGAACTGAAAAATATATTTTATGTTAATGAAATACGAACCAGCTCCCAGTCCAACCACAAGTGCTTAGCCCAAGGATAGCTATTTAATCCACAAAGGGCCAATCACATCTCTCTTGTGGTAGATTTCATTTTTATTGCTAATTTACTATGAATTTATACATTATTATATCTATGAATAATTATATTGTTCTTATATCTATGTTCTTTACTATGTGACTTCACAGTTCTTTTCACTAGAGATCAAGTATATTTTTTCTCCCTATTGACATTAGGACTTTGCTGTGTGACTTTCTAATGGAATGTCAGAGGATGAAATTTGAGCAAAGGCTTTAAATGTGCATATGAATTTTCAGGTCTTTGTCTATGAGAAGAGCACATAAATAGTATGTTCTTCTATGTGCTCATCCAAGGAGGGTGAAAAATATGTGCAGCAGGCTGGGCATCTAAGTTAATCCCACCCAAACAGCCTACAGACACATGAGCTAGAAGTAAGTGATTATGTCTATATATTCCTAATTTATGGGATAGATTATCATCATATACAATTGTTCTGGCAATGTATGACTGATATCTCTCTTTTTGAATTTTTTTTATATGTGACAGCAGAATGCATTACAATTCTTATTACACATATAGAGCACAATTTTTCATATCTCTGGTTGTATACAAATTATATTGACACCAATTTGTGTCTTCATACATGTACTTTGGATAATAATGTCCTTGAAACTTTACAATTAAACTTAGAGACAGAAAGACTACTGGGAACTAAGGCATATAAATGGCAGAGCTTACTTTGGAAAAATGCTGAATTTTTTTTTTTTATCTTTTTCTGATTTACTCCTTTGCATATATATATATATATATATATATATATATATATATATATATATATATATATATGTGTGTGTGTGTGTGTGCTTTTATTTTCATTGAGGTAAAGTTCACATAAATAAAATTAATGATTTTACCAAAGTGAGTAGCATTTAATACACTCATTATGTTTTATAACTGCCACCTCTACCTAATTCCCAAATATTTTCAACATCCCCCAATTAAAACTCAATACCTATTAAATAGTTACTCCCAATTTCTCCCTCTCCTTATCCCCTGGCAACATCAATATGTTTTTCCCCCTAGATTTACCTATTTTTGTGAATTTGATTGTGACCCCACTCAAATTTATATGTTGAACCCCCTCTCATGTGACTATGCTGGAGATAGGACCAATAAGTAGCTAATTAAAGTTAAATGAGATCATAAGGGTGGGGCCTCAATTCAATGGAACAGGTGCTCTTGTAAGAGGAAGAACCAATATTAGAGCTCTTTCTCTGCCTTGTGAAGACACAGAGAGAAGGTAGACTTCTGAAGACAGGAAGAGATCTCCTACCAGAACCCAACCATGTTGGTACTCTGATCTTAGACCTTCAACCTCCAGAATTATAAGAAAATAAATTCCTGTGTTTAAGCCACCTAGTCTCTGGTATTTTGTTATGGCAACCTGAGTTGGCTAATGTATGCTATTTTGGATACCCAAAGACACAGGGCCAAATAAAACATAATCTTTGTGTTTAGTTTCACTTAGCATATTTTCAAGATTTATCTACATTATAGCATGTGTCAGTACTTCATTCCCTTTTATGGCTGATGCCAGGAGCCACCTGTGAACTGTGAACTATGTATAAATCAAATTGGCATGGAAGCCACTGAATAGGACAATCTGGTGTCTGGGAACTCCCAGTGGCACTCCTGCTGGTGAGACCATCCAAATACATGTGAGTTCCTATGCAGCTCTGCCACAGGTTCTACATAGCACCACAAATGGGGTGACTTGCTGGACTCATATAGCCACACAGCCTCTAATAGATGGGTATAGCTTGCCAAGATGCCAAACAATCTGTTTGCTGCAAGTACCCCTAGAAGCAAGACTCCTCCCACTGAAACCTTATCCCTGCCTTTGATGTACTCCCTTAAATAAAGGACAGGGAGCCATTTTCTAGTTGTTCAGCTCTAGCTCCTATGTGGACTGGACTTATAAGCTGCTCCATCCCTTTAAAAACTATTTTTTCTGGCTCTTGACTCTTAATTCTTCACTATTTCAGACTTAATTTTTCTCAGGTGGCTTATCCCCTCCTGAGCAGAAAACTATCCTGGCAGTGTTCTGGCTGCCCCATGATAGACTGAATAATATTCTACTCCATGGATACCACATTTTGGTCATATACTCATCCTTTGATTGACATTAGGTTGTTTCTACCTTTTGACTATTGTAAATAGTGCTGCTATAAATGTTTGAGTACAGGTATTTGAGTTCCAGTTTTCAGTTCTTTTGGATATAGTCCAATGAGTAGAATTTCTGGGTTAGGGTAATTCATGCAATACTGAACTTTAGGGGCCTGAATATCCAAAGTTATTCTCTGGCTCTCACCCAGGTAATATTCTTTAGATTTCAGAAAAGAACCCTTGAGTATATTGAATAAATGCTTTTTGTTGCTATTTCTTATTAAGCTAGAGGTAATTGTTTATTACAGAAAGAATGCAACTAACAGAAAGTATCTGAAATAAAGAAGACAATTTCTAATTTTGATTCATGATATTATAAGAAAAATGAGCTCAAAACTCCTTTTTAAATGTTTTCTAGAAGGGTGTTTAATCCTGTTGACAATAATCAAATTTTGATGAGACTATCTTGATATGGTTCTGAAATCTGACTTGATGGTTAGACTGTAGTTTAGATTACCACTAACCTTTGTGTCCAGGAAGGATAGGACCTGGCATTTAGAGCATATTCCAACTCAAAACGACTTCTCAAAGCTGCCACATGGCTTCGGCCTGGCCCTGCCTGGCTCACCAGGCAATCAGAAGAAGAGGAAGGTGAGAGAGACCCGCTGCTGTTACTGGATGCAGGAGACATCAGCTGGGTGAAGGAGAGGCAGTTTGAATCATTTGATAAATCCAATGGGCATAAAGGAATAGAGTGGACTATAGATTTATTTTAATTTTCTGTTCCCAGATTTTTCATATTGGTGAATGCTCTTAACCATCTTAGCTTGCTTTTGGTGTTTCCTTTTAGTCTCTGGTGGCAACAGCTGACTAGCCTTTTTGATCCAGTTCTATGTTGATAGCTGGCCTGTTATACCTATCTTCATCTTTCCCAAAATACAATAGCCCCAAATCAGATTCACAAAATAGATATTTAGATGTTTATTATTCAATGATCACAACAAGATTCTCAACATCATTCAATATGGCAATAAGACTCATGACAGAGTTCCTTTAAATTGTACCTAAAGTTATTCCCTTTGCATTAAATTATTACCTTGACTTAAAGTGGATTCACACACTTTCCCAAGAACACATCCATTTAATAGATGAAGGATGCTTTAGTGTCTGGCAAATGTTGAACCAAACAGAAGCAGACCAATGCCTTTGCTACATGATAGTTCTTCAGATGTTGGACTCATCCTAATTTTTTCTTCCCTGTGATAAACACTCCTGGTTCCTCCAGTTGGTTCTAACCTTACACAATTTTCAAGCCATTCACTATTCTGATCTCTCTCCATGAAAATATATGTCCCAGTTTTCATTCCTTTAAAAGGATCAGAGACAAACTAGGTACCATTTTGTATGGTCATTTCAGAACAAGAGTGACCAAATCTTCTATTCTGTAGCAAGACAACATATTTTAACTGCCAATGAGTTTATTACCCACTCTCATTCATGATGCTTCTTAAGCATGTGCCTAGCATTTCATTCTTTTATTGTTTCTTTAGCTCTTAAGCAGAGTGTAATATTATTCCTGCTAAATTTATTCCTGTTAGACAAATCCTGTTACTTCATCCTCTAAGAAATTCTAGAATCCTGTTTTCAAATATTTTCTGCCACTCTGAATTTTATTATATCTGCCAATGATGAGTCTCTCCCTCTTGACTTTGGTCTAAGCTATTGCTTGAAAAGTTGAAAAGTGAGAGAAGGGAGCCCTATGAGACTTTTGTAGTTAAATCCCTTTTCCTGACTCTGGTCTATTAATTAGTGCAACCCAATCCAGCAAACTCTTTTGTGCATTATCAGCCCCCTCCTCTTCTGTCCTAGTAGGAAGAATATACTAAGAAGCTTGATCAATATAACAAGATAAGCTAATTTAGTAGATCCTACCATGATCCCTGTTATTCCCAACTGCCTCTAGTGGGACATATATCCTGTAGGCTAGGAGCAACTTTGTCTAGTCAAACATAGATTCACAGTGAGAGGATATTTGGAAGTCAAGCCCTGAAGGCATCTCTTAACACTGAAGGCCTCTAGAAGATTCTCTTGCCCACAGGGACTACTGAAGCATAACTAAATGTATACTGTTCTCCCCATTTCCTGTAAATTTCAGACCCAAGAGAAGGGAAATGAAGTTTTAGGTCTAAAGACTAAAGCCTCCTTCTAACACAAAAAGCTTGCTCCTTACAAGTTTCTGTGGAGTCATGAGAGAATGACCCACTGCAGGCTGCATCTGCAGACCTAAAATTCTTTTCCAACAGACTGGGTTCCAAAGCATTTTAGCTGAGATTCTTTTTGGAAGCAAAACTTTTTGTGGATGGCTCCATTTTGATATTCAGTTGAGCAATCTCAGGTTGCTGCTTTTCTCCACTCCCCTTTTTTCTCTTCTTTTCATATGCGGATCCTATATGTGTGATGTCCTTCCCCTCCTCCACTCCTGTGCATTTGGGAATATATTATTTTTTAACCAGTGCTCCTGTTTTAGCCCCTTTGCCTATTTTCAAATGCTATCTCCTGACCAGGTGTATAGCAAATTAAGGCAATTACAGAGAGAATTAAAGCAAATAGCTCCCTGATATTAAGGAAAGAAAATTCCATTAGCTTGATTATCAACATATATCACTTTATGTAACATATGTGTGGTATAAAAACAATGCTTTTCAATTAATTTATGCATTATTGTTGTGATAATTTCCCCCTTTCTTATTGAACATAAATGGACAATGACTTAACATCTTAGCTTACATTTCACCAATGTAGTAATTCTGTGTAGAAAAAAATCAATTTAAATAATTACCTTCTAACAAATTTGTCATACCTTCAAATTTTCAGGTATCATTTTTTTTTAAGCTGAGCATGGCTATGACAATTTACCTGACTGATTTTTTTTTTTGGAACCACCCAAATTCACTCTGAACTTGTCTCTGCCCCTGTAGATACAGCCAATTTGGTTCTACCCTAGGGATTTAATGAATAGGTTAAGTATAAATGGAGTTATGGGCCTCAGAGTAACTTTCCATAAGCGCCCTCTCACCACAGCCTTGGGTATCAGGGCTTTTATGCGGACTTATTTCAGAAGGCAAAGTTCTTACCTCAATGTTGCAGAGACACTCCTCTAACTTCGTAACAACTTCAGAAAACTCCGGTCTTCCCTGTAAATAGAGAAAAGACTTTTTCCTCTGAAGAATAAAGGGGGGAGACTCTCTTTGGATTTTAAAATTGGGTATTTGCATTTGTAAAGAATGAGATTAACAATAAAGTATATTTTTATTTAAAATACACTTGTATTGAAGTGTTAATTGAATGTTCATTTGCTGTTCATGGAGGGATGTTGAGTCTTCTGATAAGAGTTTTAAGTCAGAATTTGCAACTACATTCAGATAATGAAATAGTGGAAAAGCTTTAATTAGCTTTGCATGTTTTTAAATGGCAGGTTTTCTTCTTCAAAATGAAAGAATAAAAGTGGATCTAAAAATTATTAACTGTCTCCATGCCTCATAATATATTGCACATGTGTCATAGGAAAGAAACTGCTAAAGCTAATTTTGTAATTAGCTTCACTACTGAAAAGACATCTCAGATTCAAAACTAAGATCAAGATAGAAACTTCACTACTATTTCCTACTTTTCAGCTTAAGTTACATTTTTTATCTTTAAAAACTGCCATTAAAGATATTGTCCATTATAAACCTCAGTGTCAAATGTTTGGTTAAGCATTTATTGTATTCTGATTACATTTCAAGCTTTCTTCTAGTAACAAGGGATATAAAAATGATTATGGATCTATAGGAAAAAATTCTGGGAATTATATGCCTCCTTTTGTCAGATCCCAAGGACTATATATCCTATCATTTCTCTCTTTATGAAATTTTCACTGCCAGGAGGTAGAGAGCCCAATTTAACATTCAGGCACAGTAACCAACTAATTTAGATTCTTAGTAGAACAATTTCTCCCTTAATATCTAGCCCTCCCCTGAGGACACTACTTCCCCCAGAGCCCTCTTAAGTAGAAGCTGTTTTCTCCAGCACACTCCAGTACCTCTGGGTAGGTGGGGATGGCACTGGGTGAGCAAAAGGCTGTGTCTTCCTTGCTGTCCCTGCTATTTCCAAACTGTTTCTCCTCTAAACACATCAGATTGTTGGCCTATTCCACTGACTTCCCCTCCCTCCAGCTCCAAAGTTTTCAACCACTGGTTTCCTGTTATGCTCTCTAAGGTTATTGTCCTTTTATTATCCATGAAGATAATTCCTGCAACAGCTGGACCTCCAGGTTCCTTTACCTCCTCTTCTCCCGTGGGCTTGTCTTTTCCTTTCATGTGGCCACTCAGCTCTGGGGTCATACCCTAGTCCCTGTCACTACCAAGCCCTGTAGATCCCTCTCTGTTCTTCATCCAAGGATCTTGAGCCACACTGATATTTCCAAGCCCTTTACCACTTAAAAAGCAAACAAAAGATCAAAAACATTTTATAGTGAACATTTTCAAATATGCCCCAAAGCAGATATTATACTATCTATTTAATCCACCATTTCCTTTGTTATAATTTTTTGCTCATCTCATCAATTTTTTACTGTCCTCTCAATTTCTTACTCCCTCCTTACCTACTTCACATTTCATTGCAATAACTTCCCATTATCACTCCCTTCAACAAACCTCAACTTCCTGGCCCTATTTTGCATTTTGTACAATACTGGAAAAAGTCCACGCTTGATTAAATCCATCTTACCAGTCTTGCTTGAAAATACTGACGCTGTCACCCCAAGACCTTGTGTACTGCCCATTGCTTAAGACCTATGCCTAGCACACTCACCCTCCCATGCTCTGGATGACTATTTTGTACCTTCTCATCTCTCTTAAACCTCCAGCTCCCACTAGGCTGTCTACCTATCCACCTATGCCTAAACATACATAATCTGCCTTAACTTCTGTTGATGAATTTTGCTTCCATCTGAGGCCAGTTCCTTCGCTTGTGTGCTCCAGCAGTAATTTTCCCTTTTATTTATTTTTTATTTTTTGCATTTTTACATGGTCTCTACTGATTTATCCCTTCCAGCACACAGAATATATATTCTTCCATTTTAAAAACAAACAACAAAATAAAATTCCTGTGGACTCTTCTTCAAGATACTGCTCAACTTTGCTGTTCATCTTTATTCCAAAAGTGCTCTAAAGAGCTATTAAACTTGCTGATTCTAATTTGACTCCTCCCATTTTGCCTCTACCCTAATCAAACTTTCTCCTGCAACAGTGCTGAAATTGCTCTTGTCAAGGGTACAAAGACCTTTCTCTCCATTGCTAAATTCAATACTAAGTTTCAATGCTCATTTGGCATAGCATTAAATAAAAAGTCATTCCTTCGTCCCCAAAACAGTTTTTTTTTTTTCCAGTTGAATTTGAGGTCATTTTCTCATTGTTTCTCTCTTATCTTCCTTAGTCTTCTCTTTTGGTTCCATCTTTCCTCCTTATCTTTAAATTTTGAATCATCCCAGGACTCAGGGTTGGAGTCTCTTCACTCCTATACTTAGAGGTAATTTGTTGAGGTGGTAATTCCACTTCAGGCCTTCAAAAAGCAACTCCCAGATTTCTATCCCGAGACCACTACTCTCTCCTGAACTCTAAACTCACACATGCAACAGAATGCATTTATAATCCTTTCTTATGTCCACAAACAGTAATTTCATCCTCTACTTTCAGAGGCCAAAAACCAAAGAATAATCTTTGACTTCTTTCTCGGTCATGCTTTTATCCAACATATCGCGCTATGGTTTTGATTTGAAATATCCCCCACAAAAATCATGAATTAAAAACATGGTCCCCAATGCAACAGGGTTCAGAAGTAGACTTTCAGGCAATAATTGGCTCATGAAAGCTCTACCCTCATCAGAGGATTAATCTATTTGATGGATCTACCCATAGATCTCTGAATGGACCACTGAAGGTTGGGCCTAGCTGGAGGAAGAAGATCAACATGACATGCCCCGGAAAGGGGTTATCTTCTCCCTAGCCTCTCTTTTTGTTCTTTGATCCCCAGTGGCCATGAGCCAAGCAACTGCCTTTGCCAAGCACTTCTGCCATGAAGTTTCTGCCTTGGAGTCAGATGACCATGCACTACATACTATGAAACTTTGAGCCAAAATAAATCTTTCTCTTCTCAGTTGTTCATATTAGGTATTTTGGTTACAGTGACAAAAAAACTAACACACACAAGCAAATCACTTAATCCTACCTTCAAAATGTATCCAGACTCTCAATGGTCAAGTAGCTTATTTTAGAGCAAGGCTTTCATAGATAACAAATGTGGAAGACAGCTACCTGAAAGCACTGCAGAATGAATAAAATCAGGCAGATTTGGGAGGGGCATTATTTAGAAGGAAAGAAGGACATGGAGTGTTTCTCTCCTTTTTTTTTTTTATAGCATTTAGTTAGAACAGTCACTATCTGCATTTTAAGAAAAGCTTAAAATTTTGATAGTTCATTTGCTTGAAGAACCAGAGGTCAGAATTCAGGCCAACAAGAATGTAATACCTATTGTTTTATAACATATTACCTCAAACTTAGTGTTTTTAACAATTTTCATCTTTTATCTGACAGTTTCTCTGGGCCAGAAGTCCAGTACTGATTAGCTGGGTCCTTTGCTCAGAGTCTCATCACAGTGAAATCAAGGTCCCAGCTGGCATGGGGTGAGTTTCATTTGAGGTTCAGGGGTCTTTGCCAAGATCATTGGCTGTTGGCAGATCTCATTTCCTTGTGGTTGTATGACTCATCTCCCTGTTTACTTGCCAAATATTGCTCAAGAATGACCCTCAGCTTTCAGAAGATGACCACACTTGATTGCCACATGATCTCTATATGCAGTTCACAATATGGCTGTTTGCTTTTATTTCTGACCAGCAAGGGCATGTTTCTCTGACTGCTTTCTCAGTGACCACCTGGGAAATATTTTCTGCATTTAAAGGGAATATTTGATTAGGTCAGTTCCACACAGGGCCATCTTTCTTTGGCATATGATGAGACAAAATCATGGAATAATATCACATTATTTTCACTGACTCTGCTCACCCTCAGGGTTAAGGGACTATTCATGTATGTACACCAGGGGATCAAAATCTTAGGAGCCATATTAGAATCTTGTTTATCACTTAGTGGCACTAGAAAGTGAGGGAGATCCTGAAAGAAGAAGCCCTGAGATCTGTGTATAAATGCTGCCTAAATCTCTGAGTGATTATATATGCATGGGGAAGACTTATATTACCCCTTCTAGATAGGGCTAAAGAAAAAGGAAATGGACTAATATTGGATTGGCCCCATGTAAGACATTGTTTTTACTACTATTTTCTCAGAGTGGAATTATCTAACTTTTATTCTGAGCCCATGAAAATCCATTGCACTCTGCAAGGTCCAACTTAGTAGTTACATACTTATTAAAGTGTCCAAGTGATTCCACAAAATAATTTTACATTTTTCATTAGTTTCACTTCTCTCTTTCTTGTTTCATAACGAGGTATTTATGTATCTATACCACCAGCTAGGAAGTACCTTGAGGGTAAACATTTATTCTTATGTACCAGCATAGTCCACCACATTGGTAATTTGAGCTCAGATTTGTTAAATTAAATCACATCATACCATAAACATTATCCAGAATCTTCCCCTGATTCTTGTTAAAGCCATATCATCTCTTGTTTTTATCATTACAATTCCCTTTTCTTTGTGCAGCTTCTTTGCTTATTTGAAAGTACATTCGAAACACAATAAAGTGATCATTTAAGTATGTACTTCAGTTCAAGTAATACGACTCACAAAAACCTACTCCCCATCTTATTTGGATAAAAAACCAAAGTCCTTGAATTCAGCTTTAAGGTGCACCACAGGCCATCCCTGCTATTCCCTGACACAGCATTTCTCTGCTTTCAACAATATGGTAACACCAACCTCCCGTGGAGGCCACCATGCCTTCAAGGACTTTGTACCCACTCTTTCTTCCACCAGGACACAGCACATTTTTGCTTTTAGTAGGTCTATGTTTAAATGACAGTTTATCAGAGAGTTCTTCCTTGCCTACCATTTTTTATGAGCCCCCAAGCTAATGTTATCTCCTTTTCTTGTATTTGTTTCATAGCATCTTTTATCGCCAAATGACTTCATACTGATTTTTCATGTTTACTGTTTATATCCCTCCATAGAATATACACCCCTTGAAGGCAGGGCCCAGGGCCATGAATAGTGCCTTGTATACAGAAGATGTTCTACAAATACTTATTGAACCAATGATAGATTAATTATTTCATGTTTTCCTTATATGTCTTATTCCAGAATTATCATAATATATAGGTACAAGATTTTATGTTCTGTTTCATTTAAAAAAAAATTTTTTTTAAAAGTCAACCCAGGTGTGTGTAATAAATGAATGGTCTTCTTGAACTGAAACTCAAATGGTGTTAATATTTCATTGGTGGATTGCAAAGCATAAAAATAATGGTAAAATTTAACATTTGCTGAACAGTTAGAGCATCTCATTTAATTCTCACAATACTCCATATTGTAGGCATTTATTATTATTTCTATTTCACACATGAAAAAGCAGAAAATAAGAAAAAATGAAATAATTTATCGCAGGTACTATATAGTCATGAAATAGCAGAGCTATATTCAAAGCTAGGTAGAGTTTCTGATCTTAATCTTCCTTCATACCCTCTTCTTAAGTGTGGCATCTAAATCTGTAAAGAATAAAATAATTCAGTTGTAATTCATATAGATAAAGTGCCTGAGATTAGCTTCTTCCTACCAGAAAGAATAGCAGATAAAAGTTATAATACTCAGTTAATACGTACTGGCTACGTGAGTTTGGATGGTTTCTTAACCATGCAGAGTTTCAATTTTCTCAGCCTCACACTGGGTAGCAAAATTCAGAGAACTAGATGAGATAATGCTTGTGCAAAAGTTCTACAAATTGTAAAGTGTTTTGTAAAATAACTTAATTTGTTTAGTAATCTGTACTAATGGGTATACACCCTGGATGTGAGCTCTCTGAATTTATGATCAAATGCTTTAACAATTCATTTTAAACTCTATGCAAAATAAAGAGTCTAGCCTTTACCTGGCATCTTACAAGAACACCAAGATGCTCATTAAAAAGCAGAAATCATCAAATGCCTTACGAGCTGTATATACTGAAATCATGAATAATAAATGCCAACATTTTGACGTGCATTGCCCTCTGCTTTCTTTTCAGGTGGATGGCTCATTCTCTTTGCCATTTTGCTGCGGGTGGCAGCAGCTTTCCCTGCATCTTGTGTGGTATGCGCCAAAGATGTAACCCTCTGTCACCAGCTAACCTATATAGTAGGTAATAAAACTAATAACTCTAAAAAGCAGTGTTAGGTGTACCTGGCAAATTCATTGCCATGCTTTTCATTGTACTGACTGCTCTCTGTGCTCAGCCTGAAAGAGGTAACCTTTTAAAGAGCAGGCCTTTTACAGTAATTAAAGAGACTGGTAACATTATTTTATTTTCTTGTTCCTGGTGGTCTCAACTAAAAGTATTTTAAGACCTTCAGAGATAACTGAGACATTTTTATTGCAAAAGAATACCACCATTTCATGCTGCTACATCATTAAAACAAAAAAGAAAAATAGATCACTGTAATTCTATTTTTGTCCATACTTTGTACAGATTTGAACCCTACCACCAGCTGAAAAAAATACAAATGAATCAGAAACCTGAACTGCAATTGTTCAGCATTAGTAAGATTAAGTGATGTACCTGTGAAACAGATTATTATCAAAGTGCATCTCATTTTGAAAGTCTGGTCTTTTTTTATTGGTGGTAAATGAGCTGTAGAAATGCTAACAAGATACACTGCCTGTATTCATTACATATTGCTTGCTTAAGTCAACAATTTAATAAGACACCTTATTAACAAATTTGAGGAGAATGTGATTTACATCCTGATATTCAAGAAGAGATAAACAAGCTATAAGCTCTGCCAATGGAAAATTTTCAGAAACGAGCCTAAGTTAAGAGGGTAAAAGATGATAATTTTTTTTTTCATTTCTAAAATCCCAAGACTATACGAATGAAGAAATAGACATTATCATTCCCCACAGGAAAGAGGCTTCAAGGTTAGTTTATGCATATATTGTTCACTATCAGTATTGAAAACACTTACACACTAAACTCCACCCTTTCAAATGCATTTCCTGACTTTACCACATTTATTTTGTGTGTGATCTGATATAGTTGATGTCTGTAAGAAACAAATATTTCTCATCTACATTGCTGCACCTCTATGTGCTCCTAATTCACAGGATGCCAAGTGTGAAGTTAGATCTCACAAACACAGTGAAGTAAATGGATGACTTGTGAGTAGTAGAGTTTTTGTATAGTTCTAGGCAAGAAGTAATTGACAGAAATAACAGCTTCTCATTCCGAGTTGACAAACCCTAAAAGACTGGGGACCCATACAAAACAACACTCCTCCATCTCTAATCAAAAAACAATGATGAACGGAACAAAATGTCAAACTGACCAGAATTAACAGAATTCAAAGAATCAATAACAAATGCTGAAAAACAAAACAAAACACTCCCAATTTCAACTTGCTTGTGCTTCAGGGATAGAAGCAATTCTTCCAAAAGAAAGCACTCTGAGAATCCTTTGTCTTTTACAGTTTTTTTTTTTTTTTTAATCTCTTTGTTTCAGCTATGCAGTCTGAATTTCCTAAGGGAATTGTGATTTGCTTCCCCCATGGCTGACTGTTCTAATATCACCTGTAGACCTCCCAGGGACAATGGACTCCTCTATTCCTATGACATTGTCATTTGCAGTCAAAACAATTTTAGCATGATAAAGATGTGTTATAATAACTCCTGATTATAATACATCTTTATTGAGTTAAAACGATTTGATTTCTAATGACAGAGCAGTGATAGCTCTGAGGTGATTATGGTGAAGGGATTTAACAGTTGGAAGCCCTGAGTACCACCTGTCATCACATGATGGACTTCATTGGAGGGAACAGATATAAGACAGGAGGCCAAGATGGCTCAGACTATAATGAGAACCCCACTGACACATCCTCGGGTAGTCTGGAGAGAATATAGATCCTTACCAAGTTGCCAACTCTTAGCCTGGAGCTAAAAAGCAAAAACCAATGCTCCTGCTCACTTCCCCCACCCACACCTTTATGTCTGAGAGAGAAGATGATTGACTTCACCGCATAAATATACATTGCTAGCAGAAAACTGTTTAGGGGCTCAGACTCAAGCTTGGCTTTTAGGTGAATCTGATTGGGGAAGCAGAGCTGATGCAGATCAGTACACACCCTCTGAGGGAGGAAGCCCAAGAAGCCACCTTCAAAATGCCTTCAATGCAGACAATCCTAAACAATGAATTAACTTTGGCATCAAAAGGAACAGATGGGTTTATGTTTCTGAAATAAACATGTCATAGTAACAGAGAATACAAAAAATCCATCATTCTGATAAATAGCCAGTTTCCCCTTAAATGTAGAAGTCAGATAATCATTTTCATTTTGTTTATTGTTCTTACCCAGGTAATGAGGTTGTTCACAGGGTATCTCCTCTGTACTCCCCATTCCCTTCCCACCTGTGGATATCCAGTGTCTAGTCTGTGCTTTTCTTCCTTACAGCAGCCCCTGTGACCACGAGGGTTCTCATCATCACTGATGGATACCTCTCCTCTGTGGAGAGGGCAAATCTGTCTCTCCTATTCAATCTTGCCCTGCTCTCCCTGAGCAGGAACAGCATCAAGGATGTTCAGGAAGATGCCCTGTATGGCCTCACAAAGCTGCGGACATTGTTGCTGGAGCACAACCACATATCCAGTTCCTCCCTGGCAGATCATACCTTCAGCAAGCTCCGCCACCTACAGGTGCTGGTGTTGAGCAACAATGCTCTCCACAGCCTGAGAGGGGCCTGGTTCCGACACACCAGGGGCCTGACCCGACTCCAGCTGGATGGCAATCAGATCACTAATCTCACAGTTAGTTCTTTTGGAGGCACAAATCTCCACAGTCTCAGGCATCTGGATTTATCTAACAATTTAATTTCTTACATTGAGAAGGATGCCTTCCGGCCCCTGCCTCAACTACAGGAAGTGAACCTTTCCCAAAATAGGTTGGCCCACATGCCAGATGTTTTTACTCCACTGAAGCAGTTAATCCTTCTGAGCTTAGATAAGAACCAATGGAGCTGTACCTGTGATCTCCACCCCTTGGCCCACTTTCTAAGAAGCTACATTAAGTCCTCTGCTCACACACTCAGGAATGCCAAGGACCTAAACTGCCAGCCATCCCCCACAGCCATGGCCACTGTAAAGAGTGTGCTGAAGCTGTCTGAGACCAACTGCGATTCCAAGCCTCCCAACCTCACTCTGGTTCTAAAGGACAGACGTCCCCTCCTTCCAGGACAGGATGTGGCTCTGCTGACTCTCCTTGGCTTTGCAGGTATGCCAGGAAGAAGTGTGCCCTCAGCTTCATTTTTCTCTTGTGAATATTCTTGAAGTACACTCAATGATGGCTTTCTCGGGGAACTGGGGTAATCTGATAGGATTGTGGAAAGGACAGGTTGCCAGTGAACATGGAAAAATGCTGGCTGAGTTGGCATAGATTGCAAGAATTCCTGTTTCAGAGATGCTATCTAACAGAGGAAAGTGCCCTGGAATTCAAGAGCTCTCAGTTTAAGTAGCATTATAATACTGAGAAAGTTAACTTGTTGTTTAGTTTTCAGTTTTCTTGTCTGTAATGCGGGAATAATAGATGCATTCCATCATCCTCCATTTATCAATAAGTATAAGTACATGCCACTAGGAGACAGGGTTAGAAAACTGATGAGACAGACTGTTCACTCAAGGCCGTCACACTTGTGTGTCAAGTTATAGTGGTGTAGTAGTGGGCCTTTCCAGATTCACAAGAAGATGCTATTAGGATGATCACATACATCCTAGTCTACAGTGGGTTGTACAGTAGTGGTTTAGTGCATGAGTTCTGTAGTTCAATTACCCAGGTTTGAATTAAGAACAAGGGCTCTGTTCTTACAAGCTGTATGACTTGGGGGAAGTTATCTGACTCTAAGTGACTTGGTTTTTCTCCTGTTTTAGGCTCTTCTAGGACTTCTGTTTATCCAACTCTTTCATAAACTTGGCTTATACCTTCCCAGTTCAAATGAGAAAGGATAATATCCAATTCTTGATTTTTTTAATAATTAAAATTTTATTTATGTATTGGCTATGTGTTACTGGATGAATGATATAAAGTGATGCTATTAGTCAAATATCAAATATGAATGAGATTTCTTGAGTTATTTAGCTCAATCTGTGAGTAACCACGATGATGATGATGATGTGTATGGGTGTGTGTGTGTGTGTGTGTATGTGTTGCTCCAAACTGGAAGACTAGATGCTAAAGGACTAGGACTAAATCAATGTATTTTGAATATGTGTTGTAAATAATTATTTGATAACGGGCTTCCAGTCTATTAATTGAACATCAAATTTTAAACTTCTAACATTACATTTTTCATCAGGATAGACAGCATCATTTCTTGACAATGAAACTTCCACCAGCAGTAATCAAACTTACCTGTAATGGAATCCAAGTCTTCCCAGAAAGATAAATTGTTTTAAAAAACCGTGTAACTATGTCAGTAATTATATGTGCTAAGAAATAATTTACCATAGATGACAAAAGTGATAGCACAGAAAATAGATTTTCTTTTTGTGATTCTTAGAATACAAGATCTAGGAGATATTTAGTAGATATTCCAATAAAAACACACTGAAATGCACACAGAAAAGCCCTAAGTTATGGGGTTCCAATAGGTTTAGGAAATGCTAGGTTAAACAATGTGAAATAGCCTTATTTATTGCAGCAGTTCCCACAGCCTTTCTTTTGATAATGAACATTACGAATCTTTAAATGGAAGAAAAAAGGTGAACCATTTCTCAAACTGATTTGATCATGAATTCTTTTTTTCTTACAGGATTTAATTGAATTAGTGTTTCATATAATGCTATTTTGGTGTATTAAAATAGTGTAATTTTCAGTATCCTTTACATTTATATTCAGAAATATATTTTACTAGGTTAACAGCTTTTTTTTATCAGTATAGAGAAGGATACAAGTTTTAGAAGATTCCAAATATTTTGTCAAAGTGACAGGAAATCTAATATACATGGATACGTTCTGATAAATTATAAACATGATGATTATGGACATATTGGTTTTAGTGTGTAAAATTATTATATGAATGTATTTTTCATTAATTAATTAATTAATATACTATTATTTTAAGGGATTCTTCTTTAAACAGATTCCTTTTTTTAAAATATCAATTTGCTTGACTAAGATTATTCTTCTTATGAAGTGAAATTGTGGTGAATTGTGTGTGCCTCTAGATTGTAGGAAAAAGACTAAGAACTATAATTTTGTCTATGATTGCACTTTCTTCTCTATCTGTAATTAAGCTGTGATAAGTCCAAGGAATATAAATAATCATATTCAGTGAATTTAAAACCAATCAGTAAATACTTAGCATCAAACACTAATATTTTGACATTTATTATTCTGTGACCTAGTAAATAAAAAATTTTCATGAAGCTATCATGTGTTTGCAATGGTTCCACAAGAAGTTATCATTAATTCTGCTACTTTTTTTTTGCCAACTCAGAATAATTGTTGGAATACTTTGAAAATATAAACAATGGCCAGGTGTGATGGTGCAGGCCTGTAATCCCAGTGACTCAGGAGGCTGAGGCAGAAACATCTCAAGTTCAAAGCCAGCTTCAGCAACTTAGCAAGATCCTGAGCAAATTAGGGACACTCTGTCTCAAAATGAAAAATAAAGAGGGCTGCAGATGTGGCTTAGTGGTTAAGTAAGGAATCAATCCCCAGGACCAAAATAATAATAACAGTAGTAGTGGTAGTAGTAGTAGTAGTAGTAGTAGTAGTAGTAGCAGTAGCAGTAGTAGTAGCAGTAGTAGTAGTAATAGAAACAATGCCCCTGGCAATTAAAATTCAAATGTATTAGCACATTCAACCTGACTACAAGCTTCATGTGCAACTTTTGCTCTCTCACCAAGGAAAGTGACCACACCTGAGTGCCATGTCAACAGAAGGAGAATGAGTGGGTCTTTACCACTTAGGCACAATTAGAGAAGAAGGTTTCTCTTATAATCAGGCTATATTCACTTGTATGTTACTGGCTGATGCATGTCTTTAAGAAAACTTAGATCCATCTTTCCTGTATTATTTACTTTAATATTTACATCACACATTCAAAATATTTGATTGATTTAAGGGATGTTTTTCTGTTACCATTTTCTTGCAAGACCTAACACAGCAATATAAAACCTAAGCAACAGCAGAAGGGTTAAGGTTTGGATCCTAAATGTCCTCTAAAGGCTCATATATTAAAGGCTTGATCACCAGCCTATAGCACTATGGGAGAGGGCAGAACCTTTAGGAGGTGGGGCCTTGTGGAAGGAAATTAGGTCATTGAATACATGTCTCTGAAGTGGGTACTGTGATCCCAGACCCTTCCTCTCGTTCTTTGCTTCCCTGCTGCAATGAGGTGAGCAGCTTCACTCCCCCACATGCTACTTGGCATGATGGTTGCCTTGATATAATTACAAAACAATAGTCAATTAATCATGAACTGAGACCTCTGCAAGTAAGAGCCAAAATAAACCTTTCCTCCTTATAATTTGATTTTTTTCAGGTATTTTGTCATAACAACAGTAAACTAACACAAGAGTAATCATAACCCCACAATTCAAACTTTACTGTATCGAAATGCTGATTAAACATATATATATATATATATATATATATATATATATATATATATATATATATATATATATAATTTATTTATTTAATCCTGGGTAGTATTATCCCCATTTAAGAGAGGAGGAAAACTAAGGCTCTCAGATACTAGAAAATACCCAAGAAAAGTGTCATAACAGCACTTTGAATTCTGAGTTTTCCATGTAAAAAATAAGGAATATGTTCACTTATTTTTAACATTAAAACCCAAATCAAATCTTTGTTTGGAATAATGCATACTCTAGGATGCAGCAATAAAATGGTTATGATCTAATTTTTGTTACCACTTTAAGAAAATATGAGAACTTTAAGATTAAATTATTTTACGATATTATAGTCATTTTTGAGAGCACGTTATAAAATAAGTTAAAATGGGTTTATAATATCTCTAGATCTGGTAAACTATACAATTATTGGAGGATTTCACTAGAAACTGTCATTTTCTCTCCTTAATCTTCATCTTTAACAGGAAAAAAAAGGAAATGAAACAATCATGCCTAACACATTCCCTTTCCTTTCAAGTTCAAAATATCACATTAATATTGTCACCAATTGAGAGAACCAAGCATAGTACTGCCAATCAGTGAGCCTAGAATATTGTGATCATCTTATTCACTGTCCTTATTTCCTGAGGAGGAAACTTACTTGTCAAAATCACACAGCAGCTATAGGTAGACTGGGCTTCAAACACAGATTTTCTTAGTCCTACAGACATGATGTTTTGCTGATCACCATTTTGGGTATTTATGATTTGATCAGCCAGTGCTTTCATTATCAGAACTTATAAACAGAATTACTTCCATTTATTTAAGAATATTCTATCAAACTTCTAGAATACCTTTCTGACAGAGTTGTGAGCACTGAGGATAGAACGTTCATCAAGACTGAAATGTCTGTTTCCTGACAGTGCTTACTTCCAGCATGGGAGAACAGACATTGAACAGACAAATAAAGGAATGGAAACATTATTCTGTAATCAATTTTAAGAAACAAAGGAAATCACTGTGGTAGACAGGTAGACTTTGGCTTGAACTTTTAGGCGGTTGAGAGCGTCCTTTCTCAAGATGGGGCAAAGTAAAGAAGAAAAAGAGGTTAGTCTGTGTTTCAGTTAGCTTTTGCATCGCTGTGATCAGAAGACCTGACAAAAACAGTTTTAGAGGAGGAAACGTTTGCTTGGTGCTCATAGTTTTGCTCTGAGCCCAAGGTGAGGTAGAACATCATGGCAAAAGGGTGAGAAGGAAGAAGAAAACAGCTCAGGTCATGGCAACCAGAAACCAGAGAAAGCTCTACTTACCAGGGACAAAATATAAACCTCAAAGGCACAAACCAGGTGACCTACCTACTCCAGGTACACCCTACCTCCTGTTAGTTACCACATGTTAACCCATTTAAGAGGGTTGATGCACTGATTTGGTTAAGGTTCTTATAACACAATCATTTCACCTATAAACATTCTTGCATTATCTCACACATGAGTTTTTGGGGGAATCTCCCTCCAAACTGTAACAGTCTACACCTGGGTTTGAGAAACATGGCCACTTACAATATTCCTCAGAGGACAAGTTATGCCTGCAAAGCCCACAAATGACAGTACCCATCTATCGGAGATCAGATCTTATTAATTTTTCTATGGCAGTTTATAAAAGGGAGTGATCTTTGCAAGGTAGAAAAACCAGTAAAAGCACCAAGAAATCTGGAAGTACTGGTTTAAAGGATAAATAAAGTCCAAATAAGCAGAGATAGGAGAAGGTGTTATAAGCATCACTAAGAGAATATACAGAGGCTAAGAAGTATGTTTTAATTTTAATGAACTAAAGAATTTGCAATATAGTGTTTGAATGTGAGGAATAATGAAAAATAAGATTAGAAAGGGAGGCAATGACCAGATTGCATTGACTCTTAAGTGTCAGGGAAGTTTGGTCTTTTTGCTGATAGGAAGCCAAAGAGTTGGGGTGGTGGTGAATGTTCAGGATGATTAAAATATGGTGATAGTATATTACATCAATTTATCTTTTAGGAGGATGAGGTCAGGGTATATGAGATGTTTTAGAGGGAATATGATAATTTCAGCTTATTTTTATTAACTATGAAACTATCAAATAGGAAGTTGGGAATTAAATTGGTTTCCCACAGGCAGAAAAATAATTTTAATGCAAGAATTCTTCTATTTTGAATGAATTCTAGTCTGTTTAAAAGCTCTTGTTTTTTTTTACCAAAAAGATTCCAGATGGTGTTGTTATAATTTTTAATATATATATAAAGAAAATCCAAACTGGAAAGCAGAACAATGTCAATTAAAAAAGCCTCTGTTTGGCCTGATATTTCTCCAAATGGTGATGGACTTCCCACTCACTCTGATGCCCTTTAAGCCATTAAACTTTATATTTGTGGGTTTCACATTTGGTGATTTATATGTCTCTTCCTATGATGTTATCTTTTAATGGTCTCTCTATTTGTCACAGGAGCTGTTGGTCTCACTTGCCTAGGTTTAGTTGTATTTAACTGGAAACTCCAACAAGGCAAAGCAAATGAACACACATCAGAAAACCTTTGTTGCAGAACCTTGGATGAATCCCTGTGTGCTCATGAGGCAAGAAATTACCATGCTAAGGGATACTGTAACTGCCACTTAACTCAGGAAAAGGAGATAAAGGTCATGTCCATTGTGGGGTCCAGAAAGGAAATGCCACTTTTACAGGAAAACAGCCATCAAGCAACATTGGCCTCTGAGTCCACAGCCCCTGATGGATCATTTAGAAACTTGAAAGGGAAGGACCATGGGGCAGACAGCACTTTCTTTTGCCTGGATAGCAGATTGCTGCAGACAGGATATTCAGATCCTCCTGGGAATAGGGCAGTTTTTAATGATGCAGGCTTAGTTACAAGGTATTGTCCAAAAAGAGTTGAAAAGCTAAGGAATCCTGAGCCTGGAGAAGTCCAATCTCAAACCCTGCCACAGCATGTAACAAGAACAATAGGTGAGTTTGTCTTGTTTTAAGAAAATCCCACTCTGTTTAATTCCCTCTGGAGAGAAACTCTTTTGATTTCCTCAACAGGAAAATGCTATAAAAATCACTGTTTATTCATCTTCTAAAGATCTGAAGCTACTGTGAACGTGTGTGTTTGTGTGTGTGTTTGGGGTGAGGTGCACCCCACTCTCAGAAGCTAAGTGGGCATCTCTTGTCTATTGGAAGTGAATTTTGAGACCCACACGCTTAACAATGTTTACCCAAAAAAAGAAAGAAAGGAAAAATAGAAAGAGGGAAAATAAGAAATAGCAAAAAAAGAACTATTTTAAATAGCAATGGTGCTATTCAGATTTATGGGACAGTGACTGTTAGCTTTCATTCCAATATCCTCTGAGCTCTAATGTCAATTCTGCAGTAAGCAACCTTCCCAGAGCATGACATGTTAGAAGAATGGGCCTTCTAATGCTAGTGATTCATTTCAGGAATGATGTCAAGAAACATACTTTGCTTGCTGAGCTGTCAAGGATGATAACTTCCCAGTTCAGAGAAAGTCAGGACTTAATTCATTGTCCCATGCTGGGAGCCAAGTGAATCTGGCCATGACATCTACCCACTGTACATGGGCGATGTCAATATTTAGGTGGTGGCAATGAATTAAATGTCTTCCTTTTTCTTCCTGAATAGTAAGACGATATTTTTTCCGGCTCTGCAGATAAAACTTTGACAGCTGCTCTGTAAAGAGATTCCTGTCACTTATTTGAATTAGTTTACAACAGAGTTTTTTCTCAGAATATGAATGACAGAGGTGCTGTATCAACAAATTTGTACCACCAGGATCTGGCCCTAAGAATGGATTTGGGGACAACTGGATAAGGATGAAACCGTATATTATTTCCTATGTGGCACAAGGCAGGATGTGAGTTCATCTGACTGCATTCCTCATGCTCCATTTCTTGCCAGTTCTGGGGGCTGATGATTTGACTCAAGAGAGAGATGGCCAAGGAAGGAAACATCTGCCACAGAAACCAGAGAAGACTGGTTTATTTTATAAAGAAATAAGCACTTAGCCTTTCAATAGAATCATACCTTAGGCAGATGTTCCACTTTAACTTTAAAATGCCTTCAACTTCTCTGTGGAAAACTTCTATACTGATGAAAATGTGGGTTCGTAACTATTTAGAATCCTGGGCCTTGTTTTACACAGAAGACATTGGTTTGCCAGGTTATTAAAACTACTGAAATTCTGCTTCATGCCAGGGATTGTATTGGAGCTATGAAGGCCTGGTAGCTGAGGAGAAGATAGCCAAGGCTATATTTGCTCCAGAATAAAAGACAGTGAGGAGAGAGTGATGTTATGTTTATGCCTAGTAACTTGGGAAAGCATAATTATAGACTTTCATAGGTAGGGGGAAATCTAGAGATGATCAAGTCTAAGTGTTCTTATTATTTATCTTTGATTTCCAGAACTCTCTGAGAATCTGATAAAGAAAATGATGTATTTCTCAGTATAATTCATATATGTGCATAACAATTCCACCTGCTCTAACCTTCTAAAACCCAGAGAGTAAGTAGTTTTTCTAAGGCCACCCACAAAGTTGATGGCAGATCTTAGATTATAATTGGATACTCATTTGGGCTTAGTCAATATACTAGTTAGCTTTCATCTCTGTGACCAAAATACCTGAGAAGAACAACTTAGAGAAGGAAAAGTTTATTTTGACCTCAGAGTTTCAAAGGTCTCAGCTTCTGGTTGGCCAACTCCATTGCTCCAAGGTGATGCAAAGCATCGTGGCCAAAGGGCTCAGTAGAGGTAAGTTGCTCAGCTCACTGTGGCAGGAGGCAGAAAGAAGGGAAGAGGCCCCAGGGAAGATGAGCTTTTTCAAGGTATGTTCCCAGTGACCCACCTACTTGAGCCATGCCCCACCTGCCTACAGTTTCCACCCAGTATAGATGTTCTTTCAAATTACTAAAACATTAACTGATCAATCTACTGATTAGGTTATTAGGTTACGGCTTTCATAATCTAATCATTGCACCTCTAAATATGTCTGCATTAACACAAGAGCTTTTAGAGGATACTTTATATCCAAATTATAACAATTCACTTCTTTCTTTTTGTCATTGAATACAAATACTTTCTTCTTTCTTTACATAGACCATTTCACAAAATAGAAGAAAGCACACCAATAAGATATGACTTGAAATTCAATACTCATTATGGGTAAGAGGAAAGAATTTAGTGTCAGACAGATGTGGGTTCAAGCCCTCGCCATATCACTTAGCTCATGAATGACTGGGGGAAAACATCATCCTCTCCAAACATGCTTCTTTGTCTATAAATATTATAAGGTAATAGGAGATTTTCAAGGACTCATAACTCTTGTAAAATATCAAATGAGATACATACCAAATGCATATAGAATAGCACATTGCCTAGCTTTTAGTGTATGCTCAATTAACTATATTAATATGTACTTAATATTATTTAATATGTGTCACTAATTTATATTTACCTATACCATTAAAAGTCCCAGGCAGAGACTGAGGTAACATGAACCAGGTCATAATTCAAAATTCTTATTTATTTAACAAATAGTTAATGAATACTGAATTAAGTTATTGAGCCAACAAGCATTTCCCTTTTTGTTGTCTAGGCTATTTTCTTTTTGATCTCTGAACATAACCATGTTCTTTCTAATGTTTGAGCTTCAAAAAAGAAATGAATGCAGAAAAACTTACTATGCCATTTGAAAAGGATTCAGATATTATTCATATTTAAAGCAAACCTAACCAACAACTAAAGATGTACAACTATGGATAATATTTCTATTTCTATTTCTACAACTTCTAAATCAGCCTCACACTGACTGAAATGTGGCCATAAAGAATGCCACTGTAAACATACCAAACCGCCAAATATCCTTTGTGGATTTGGCTAAAAATTAGGGAATATTCAAGAACTGTTATAATCAGAGGAGTCATTTTTGCACTTTCCATAAGGTTCCTAATCATCTGTTTGGTTAGGGATTTAAAACTCTGCCCAGTGCTAAAATCCTTCATTTATTGTTCAGCAGATATCAGTGGTGACACATTTAGAAGAAGATATGAAACATCCACTTCAGCCTTGGCAAGAGAAACTCTTGAAAAGCATTTAACAAATGGATCATGGCAACCTCCAATAGAAAAAGAAGACAATGGCTTACAACCTCACAGGCAGAGACATTTTATTACAAGCTCATCACCCAAGCCCTGTGTGCCTGAGGAGCACTATGTACAAAAGATCTTATGCAAACAGAGACCAAAATATGATGACCCATGTGGACTGTTAAAATGGAGCAAGCCCAGGTATTTTCAGACAAAGAACTCCCTTATCTGTAAATATGTACCATATAATCAATTTCAAGATTATATGAAAGAAAAGAAGTCAAGTTGCACAGAACATTCAAAGTCTGAGAAAGAGCAAATCCAAATTAACAGTGCAATAGAAAAATTCCTTATGAGTGAGAATAACACAGATTTATCAAGGTTAACAAGAAAATACAAGAAAACATATTCCCCAAAGAGGGTTAGCTATTGTAATCCTGACTTAGTAGGAAAAAAAAGGTAGGTGAAATCACCCAAAACATCAACACACTGGAAACAGCAGGAAAATCAAAGTAATCAGCTGACCACCTTGGATCTCAAAACAAGCAAAGGAGGACGATGGTTTACTGAGTCACAGATTATCAAAAAGAAGAGAATCAAACAATCTGGTCACAAAGGGAAAAGTAAAGGACAAAATTTAAGGAAAAAATTAAATTTACGTCCTTTTATAAAAGTCAGAGTCCATCCAGAAAAATCTTCACCAGAACTCCTCAGAAAGTGTAAACAAGCAGTGATACCTCCTAAGACATTCCCCAAAACTTCTGATTAAAAAACTAAGATAAATCTTGTGTCTTCTGCAGATTTCCTTCAACAGTCAGAGAGTGACAACTACATTAAACTGACTCCAAAAATGCTTTCTCTTGAACATGCCCGGAAGCAGACCTCAACTTACAAAAGAAGTACTAAAAATGCCCCTCTCATCAGTGCTAACAATTTGTCTACAGGCAACCAGAGCTCTGTAAAGGGCAACTGTTACCCAACTGGTCAGGTTCCTAATGGAAACTCATCAACTGTGCCTCAGCCTACACCCCAGAATGTCCAGCACGGGTTCTCACTTTCTCAGTTCTCAATGGAGCAAATGGAAGGTACATCTCAGCTTCAACCAGAAGTTTCTAGTTATTCACCAGCTACTTCAGAAAATGTGGGAAATAACATTTTTCCATTTCAGCATTCCAGGGAAGTTATTGATCAAGGGGCAACAGAGTCCAGAGAGCTCATGGAGCAGAACGAATCAAAGTCCAGTGAGCTAAACCAGTCCCCTCGGTCCATGAGAAACCAAGCACAATTTCTAAGTGTTTACAAGACTGACACTTACAACAAGGAATGTACTTCAGAGCAAAATCAAATTTTACAATGTAAGAAACAAAACTTAAGTCATGAACAACTTGAAAATGAAGAAAAAACATTAATGACAAAACCCAAAATATCACATCCAATTGTGGAAAGTTGTATTATGGATAAAGAAGGAAATGAAGTAGGGAAAAATCTTCTTAACACAGAAACTTATGATTCCTCTCTTATTCCCTGGACACAATCCAAGAACAACCTACCATTTATGATGGCAAATTCTATTCCACACCAAAATAGAAGAGAGCTTCCCAAGGATATCAGTACTTCTACTCTTAGTAGTCAAGCCATTTGGCATCTAACCAATAGTAGCGAAAAAAGAAGTGACAGCGCACATGTATTGCCCAGAGATGACAGCACTGAAGCTCTGGAGATAAAAATAGTAGAAAAAGAAGGGGAAAGTACACTTGATGAAAGCAAGACCAATTCTAGTATATTCATTTGGACCACACAAATGACCTCAAAGGGCATCACATTTGGAGGGCAGCAAACTTGGGAAAATGGGAAAAGTGAAAAACACGTTTTCTGTGATTCAAACTCTATTGAGGAGACCATTACAGTTAAAGATCCGAGGATCACAAATTCCCAGGAAACCAAAAATAGAATACCTCACAGTGAAGCAGATCTTCAAATTAACAGTCATATGCACGATTTGAGAGAAATTCAAAATATGCAGCCAGATAAAGATAGCAGTGCACACAGAGAAGGTGAAATGGCAGCGGAGAGACATGCAGTGCTTCCTCTCTCACCAGAGTTAAAAGACATTCGTTTTGAGCCAGAAAATGAGGTGCCTCTAATTCCTAGCAGAATAAATGAAGCTGAAAACTCTGTTCCAAAACCTGTACCGCATCCACCATCTGCTGAATATGCTAATACATCACCTTTAGAAGCAGAGCAAAGTGAACAAAATAACTCAAATAATAATCACTTTCTAGCTTAGCTCTCTTCAAAAGGACACACAAACACCCTCTAGCCTTTGTATGCATTTAAAATGCATTATTTTGGAGAACAAAACCTCAGCAATTCTTAGTTATCAATAGAAGTTCACAGTTGAAAATAATTTAAAAAAATCAAAGATGGAGCCACAGAATATGTTTGATACAATTTACTGAGAAGGCTTTTTTAACAAATGGGAAAATGGGAAAGAAAAGTTTTACCCAGTCCTGGAAAAGCAATCAAACACTGAAAGAAATAAAAAGCCTCAAATTAAAGGGTAGATATTTAAAAAGCATTTTACTAGAGGTGCTTTTAGTGTTTATTTTATGGAAATTATTATAAAAATCTTAATTAGTGGCACTACAGTATTACCTTCTACAGAGATGACTATATATTCATATTTGAGCCCAATTTGTTTTCCTGATTATGATATGAAAATAAAATTTCAGTTTTTTTGTTAGTTGTAGTCTAGCTGATATGTATAACAGCATATTTTGTGGTTTTGTAACTGTTCTGTTGATAATTATCCTAGATCTTAAGTAGAAGTCTTTAAAAGCTATTATTTCTCTGAGGAAAAAAAATCAAGGATTTCCAGGGATAGCAGGATGTTTCTGTAAATTCTGCAAATTCCTATAAATCCACTAGGTGGAGATCTCAGCTTCAGAAGAACAAACTGGGCTTCAAGTTCGACACAATGGATCTTGAACAAAAGGAATTTTAATGAGCTTTATTGCCAATTGTTATTAATTTAAGACTTTAAAAACTAAATAATCCATTGGCATGTAGCTTTCAAGGTTTGATCTCCTGAGTTTAGCATGCCTCTATTGTTCTGTGTGAGTACTCCTCCTTATGCACAGGAATTAAATGTGCTTATAAATATTACATTTAAAGCAAGAGCAGAATAAACATCTTTTAATTAAAGACACATTTATTCAAAAAATATAAGCACACACAATTTTATTTATGCCCCAGTAAAATGTTTAAAGCATACTTTCATGGCATAGAATGTTATAATATTTCACATTTCCCAGGGGAGAAAAAGGTTTAAAAGGAAGCAAACTTCTCTCTTTGTTTCTGTACAGGTCTCCGTATCTTTATATCTACATGTGGTATTATAAAACTTAAAGGATTACTAGAACAATATGCATATTGCTTACATGCCCCACCTATGTTCTTTATCCCTTCCTATTCAGAATTGTCAGCAAAAGACTTAACTTTTTCAATTTGAATTTTTAGCCTTCTTCCTCTTTTCTCACCAAGATTCAGAACTCTCTTGCTTTTAACTTCAAATCCTGCCCCTGTCATATTATTTGGCCTCTTTGCCTGAGCTTAACTCTGTGCCATCTGTATGCTTTCCCTGCTTCCATTTCATTCTCTTAAGCACCTTTAAGGTGAGAAGAGCATCTGTGCCAACTACCTGCATGACAAGCTTATTTGAATCCCCAGCTCCCCAGCTTTGTAGATCAGGTTACTTTTTTTCTCTGTTGCTGTCTTTACTTTTCTCTTTCTATTTTTTTAAAGCATTATCCCTTTATCATAGAGTGCTTAGCTTCGTTCTCTCTCCTCACTGCCAACAGTAACCCTGATATGTAAGGGCCAACACCTACTCTTGGTTACTAGCTGCCTTTCAGAATGCACCAATGATAGTTCTAGACATTTTCCTCTTTTCCATTTCTGAAATCCACTCTTTCACCTTTTTATGATGCTGCCTTTGAGATGGTTGTCAGGGTTACCCTTGGTCCCAAATCCACGGTTGTCATTGTGGTCCCTGTGTTCCAATCAGCAGGATCCCTGTAACACAGTACACGATTGGCTGACCTGACTTCAGTATCTTTTCCTTCAGTTTTGACCTAGTCATTCCCAACTCTGGGGGGCACATATGACTAGGGTGCTTGTTAAAATGCAGTCTCAGGCTCCATACCAGTCAGTAGAATTAGGATAGAGCTCCAGAATCTTCTTTTTAACAACAATCCTGGATAATCTGGAGTATGTATTTTCCTGCTCACATGCTGAGAAAAAAAGGTTTAGCTATTCCAATGAACACCAGAAGATTATTCAATGTTTGTTTCTTTATAGAAACTACATATAAATTCTGAGTCAATAAACCCTTCATATCCAATTCAAATAAATTTTGAAAAAATTACTTTTATTATATATTTTCACTGCTTTAGAGACAAAGATAGATTACTTATAACTTCATGTCCAAATTCCCATTCAGGTTTCCAAGGCTTTCCAAATATGATTCTATCAGGATTCTTTTCTACCTCACATTGCTTTCTAACAACCTCCAAAGGACCTCACATTGCTTTCTAACAACTTCCAAAGGACTGGTATTCTCACTGTCCTCTGTGTACCATATTTGTTTCTTGACTAAGAAGATACATATATGAGAAAATACTGGGTTTCAAATTCAAGGAATGAGGAAAGTATAGATATGAAAGAACAATTAGTAAAGAAAGTAAGGAACAGGATAGCATGATGTTAGTGTCTTAGATCCAAAGAAGAACTTGTTTCAAAGGATATCTGTCACAGAAATTTAACCTCTCAGTGGTTACAATGTTCCAATAACTAGTAGGTCCCTTGTCCTTTTTCTCCCAATGAATTTGTACATGTCCTCCTTGCTTGAGTTGGGTTATTATCTCACTAACCCTTCATTCAGCAAGCTCCTATATATGGTTTATGATCTCTCCTCAAGCATCACTTCTTATGGGAAAATTTCCCTAACCTATGCTATCTCCAACTTGCTAGTATTCTTTTAGTATGAATTACCATAAAGTCTTTTTTCCTTTAGTCTTGGCTTTAACTGTAGAATCATTAATATGTGCCTTTAATTAATCTCCATATAACTACTGGCCTTAAAGTCCATGCATCTTAAATCCTCAGCCCCTTTCATTGGACAGTATGTAGTAAGAACTCAAATTAATTGTTGAAGGAAAATAAAAATTATCTCATTGTTCCCTTTTTTCTCACCACTCAGTCTACTGACATGGTAAAGACCTTGCTGGGTGACATAATGATGACAGAAACAGCTCAACTTTACAGTGGGAGGTGGATAGCAAGGCCAAGCCAGGACTGAATTGAGAAGTTCAGACATTGCCAGAAAGTTGGAGATTTGCTTTCCTAATGTGTTTTCTCTTTCTCTTCCTCCCTGAACCTCATCACTATAGCTCAGACTCACTGCTTAGCCCCACAATGTTCCCACTAAGCAATTTATTTGGGCCTCCTATATATATATTTCTCTTTAATAATGTCCTCCTTTAGCCCTATTACTATTTCTCTTTCTCATTTCCCAATGTTTTGCTTGAGGCATACATTCTACCCTAAACATGCTTTTAGAATAAGCCAATGATTTGCTTTTATCTCCAAATGAAAACTTCCACATGTCCTTTATCTATGATCATGGGATTAGTTAATAAAATAAAAAAGATTCCCTTGATGGGTATTTTATGTGCAACTTTGGTACAACTCTCTTTATACAGAGAGAAGGGACATCTGTATTGGGTGCTTGACACATTTATCCTGAGAATATATGCCTGAGGTTCATATTGAAAACAAAGACAAGTTTTGCCAAATTAATTTAACTCACATAATTTTCAAGATAAAATTTCCTAGATCTCAAAATCTAGATATGGAACTAGAGGTATTGACAAGCAAGTGTGGAATTTGTTCACTTACTTAGCAAAAAAAAAAAAAAGCATCTAATAGGTGATAAGTCCTAGGGTGATACCAATGAACAAAACAGGTAATCATCATCATTATCGTCATCATCATCATCATCATCATCATCATCATCATCCCTGCTTCTATGTTCTATGGAGCATAGAGTAGTGAGAAGATTCTTAACCTATAGCATGTCAGAAGGACTGGTCAGAAGTTTATCTGAAATACTCAATCCATATTCCACAAGAACTTTTATTTGCTTCATAAGAGTTTCTGTGCTCTCAAGTGGGATTGGATAATGACTTGGATTTTACCTTTCAAAAAAGGAGGCGTTTGCCTTTAGAAAAAGAATAAGAAACTTGTTTTCTCTATCTAAATGTGTGGACATTTTACTTTGTTGAGGTACTTTCTGAAATAATAATAGCCACACTTTATCGGCTCCCTTGTCAAAGAGTGATAAAGTGTCTAGGATTGATCAGAAACAAGATCGTATAAGAAAACAACAACAATAACTAGGATTATTTGGACTGGCAAACGAAAGCCATTAAGCTTTTTTTGTATGAGAATTTCCAGGGTGAAGAACACAGACTAATACCCTCCATTCAAAGGAAAAGACTCAATGGATATACTGATGTCAAGACACAAGGATTTCAATAAATCCTTATTTATAAGAAAATAACTGGCCAAGGAATTCTTGGACACACGACTGAACTGTAACACCAGGAGAGAAGCTGTAGGACCACCTCAGTCAATCTCTGAGAATAGTAGACATCACCTGATATGGCACACAAGTGAGAAGAATCACTTTATGGAGACTAATGGTCTGCTATTTTTTTCCTAGTTATAGACTGTCATTCCCCCTCTACTCTCTTAGATTTAAGATCACATTTAAAATATTCTTTTGGCTGTTTAAATATCCTCCTTTACTTTTTACTTACTCTTTCCGTAGCATTGTTCTCTTCATTTGAGCTCTAAGTCTGTGTTATTAACCACATCATCAATCACTTAGAGAAGTAACAGAGGACTAGGACTCAGGTCTTCTGATTACTACTGCTTGAGCTAGTGCTCCTGAAGACTACTTTCCCTTGGGTCTCTGCCTGAAAGCCTACTTTGCATCAAAAGCCAACCCAAATCCATCTTGTACCAATTTCTTTTGTCAGAAAAAGACTAAGTGTGGCTCAAGTATAGTTAATAAAATTGCAGCTGAGATAAGACTGTGAGTCATCTCTCATACCCTGGTCTCTCTTTTACTAATCAGTTGTAAGAAACATTTCAAAATCAGAGAGCAGCAGCAAAGAAATATGAGCTATTCAGACTTCTTGAGGCAATTAGAGACTAAAGAGCAGAAGACAAATTAGTCTTTCTGCCTTGACAGTCTTAAAATACACCCTGGAAGTAGACTTTGGAGTTACACTATTTGTGACAGATTTTGACCATAACACATTTTCTAAGAGGACATAAAAATTACTCACTTCAGGACATGCATTCCACCCTCGCATCAGCAAAGATGATATGGGTTTGGGAATGGAATAGCCAATGGGAGGCCTAATATGGTGGTAAGCCATGTCTGCTGCTGCAGCTGCTGCAAAACAAATGGGTCATGTCAGTTTTGAAATTCACATATTTATATCAAGAAACAGGAACAGATACACACACAAAAAGTCAACAAAAATCAGTTTGTATAACATCAGTTGAGCTTCAAAGAGACCTCTAGGCTGTGTTTTTTTCCTCTGTGCTTTTAACAAAATAGTGGATTATTTTATAGTCTGTCTTTGTAATTGTTCATTCATTTGGCTGTTGGCAATAAATAGGAGAAGTGAAATTTTTTAAAGGAGCAAATGACCATTGAAGGAGCAAGTCATTTAGAGTGCTTTAAGTACAAAGTATGTGCATAATGTTATAGGAAGCAAAGACTGAAAGTTGGATTGGACAAGATTGTATGATGTCATAACTCCAAGACTAAAGAGATTATATTCTGCCTACCAAGCCATGGGATAATGCTGAACTTTGTACTTTTAAAGGCAGCTATATTACTTTGGAAAAACAGATGTTTAGTTAAACTCAAATTTTATCACTAATACAAAGATTCTGAAATTTTAATTTTTAATATTTATAAACTAGTTATTACTTGTTAAACTCTGTTAGGCACTTCAAATCCATTGTCTTAGCAAATACAACTCATTGATTAAATTCTCTAATATTGCCTGCTTATATGGATTTCCAAATAGTGTTCATGTCTAGTTGTGCATCACTACGTTATGATTCTAGGGACTTCACTGTACATTCCTGATTGCTCAGTAGTTTTCTGTTCTGCAAGCAGTGAATTCTATGCTACCTTAGAAACCAAGCTCATAGCTACTTTTATTAAAAAAAATTTCTGTCAGGCATCATGGTAGATACACACACACACACAAACACACACACACACACACTTCTTGAATCTTCTTAACCATCCAAAGTAGGTAGATATTATTGTATATGTATGTGACAGTTTTAAATTAATAAACATTTTAAGTATTGCTAATAGTTGGTATAGCCTTTTGTTCCAAAGTTCATGCTTTTTGAGCACATGATATTGTTTATTTCTCAGAAACACTGTTCTTCACCAGTGGGAGAATAAAGTTCCAGTATATTGCTGCTTCCTGTTTTCTAGTTCATATTTTAAGCATATATCAGTAGCTTAATGACTTTTGAGATATAACCCATACCCACTAATTTTCCCCCACCAAAATCCACTCCCATTTAATTCTGTTTATCCATCTACTTCCAGTAGAGCTAGTGAAACTTCATGCAGTGTAACTGTGTAACTTAAAATATATTTTGCTTTATGGATTATTCTGAATTACCACCTAATGAAATTAACACTTGTTCTTTGCAGAAATTGAGAAAATTAAGAGAAGGATTAAGGAAATTAAGAGAATAAGGAAGAAAAAATGTTATCATTCAGAGGCAACGGTTATCAAAATATTTTGAAAATTTCTTATATATTCTTGGTATCAGGAAGCTTATGCTGATAGACAATTATGTAATTCCTTTTTCCTAAATTAAAGCATTAGGTTAAGCAATTAAGCATTTCTCATGTTATTAAAACTCTAAGTTAACATATTTTTAATGACTCTGCATTTAGTGTGATTTGCTTAATCACTTCCCAATTTTAGGTCGTTCCAAATACTTCAAAGAATATCTTTTTTCATTTTGTTTCTCTATTTCATAAATTATACATTATGACATATTAAGGGATGAGAATAATATATTGAAGGGCACAACTACTTTAAAGATTTTGGTACATACTGATAACCTATTACCCAAACAGTTGTATTAATTTATACTCTGAATAGCAAGTGCGTATGAGAGTTATCATTATATCTGCACCAGGGAAATATTTTACTAGTTTGAGAGGCAAATATATCCATCACTCTTGTTTAGATTGTGTTGTTACTTATCACATACATTACTACTTACCAAATGTATCCTTTATGTCACAAAATTTAGCCATGCTTGATTCTTTTCATTGATTACTCTTGATGATTTTTAATTCCTTTTAGAATTAGTAAAACAGTAAGCAAACAAGCAAACTATTGCTTAATGATCACTAATCTTCTGTATTCCACTCTGTTACCTTATGACTATTCGAATAATTCTAAGCTGGTACCACTATGAACACATAAACCAGTTTAGTGAACATATTTAAGTTAATTAGAGGTCTCCTAATGTGCAGAAAGGGACCATGCATAAAATGAGCTAAACTCAGATGCAGATCCCAATCATCTCCCTTCTGAGACTTTTAGATTTAGATATCAAGTGTATGAAGTTACTTGCTTTCTTCTTGGCACTGTGTCTGGAAAATCAGTTTAAGATGAATGATATTTAATTCTTCATTATTCAAAGTAGATTCTGCAAAGCTCTGGCATCTCCTTCTCCTGTTTGATTTATGCACTCTTGGCAGTGATACTACTCATTATCACCTCACCAGAAAGTGGGCAGTGCAACATGAGGGGTCATGGAATTGGAACTTGTCACCTTCTGATGGTTTTGTCAGTCTTGTCTATGTGTCCAGGCTATATGAACAGCTGGGAAATTTTCTGGTACTACAGATTCAGGAATGAGACTGTCAGCTCATTCATCAAATTTTTGCCTTGATCATTACAAAAATATGTAAATGTTGGTTTCTACTTTCAGAAGGAAAACTTTGCCATTAAAAGAGAATGAAACTAAGTTTAAAAATAACTACTATATATTGAGCAATTATTATTTTTCAACACTATTCTGAAATAAATATAGTTTATTAAACCTTACAACTAGCTTCTAGAGCAAAACACCTCTCATGAAACTCTCTGTAACCAATGAAAATATTCTTCTGCACTGTTCAATATGTTGGCATAAGAGTGCTGAACTCTTAAAATGTGGATAGCGTCACTGAGAAACTGAAGTTTTAATTTGTTTAATTTAAATTCAAATAAATTTAAATTTAAATAGTCATGGCTAGTGGCTTCCATATTGAACAGCACAATTCTACAGGATAGAGTTCTCCCACTCCCATTATCCTGAATAATGAGACCTGAGTTAAATACAAGTTTATGATTCAACCTCAAGGATCTATGTAACCATGGAATCAATTTGTGGATTCAAGTTCTTCATTATTTATCAACACTTTATCAAGAAAAACAATGAATGAAATTCGTTGGTGTTGTCTTTCAAAAGAGATAGACCAGTGAGCTACAGAACAAGCAACCAAAACAAAATGTGACAACTTTCATTCATTTATTCATACATCAGAATGTACTAAGTATTCTATGTAAGTATAATAAGTAAAGAAAAAAATATGGTGCTATTCTTTTTGGTAAAATTTGGCAAATGCACAGATAATTAATAAATGAGTAGATTTTCTCCTGCTTTTTATTGTTCAATTGTAAATTCTAAAATGTGATTCCTTTTGCCCAGAATATTCTTCCCTAGCCTCTTGTCCTTTATAACATCTGTTATTTTCTAGACCTTAGCTTAAATCTGCTTTCTCTGGGTAACCTTTTATTATGTTTCTAGCATTCTATACTATTATAGCACCCCATATACTCTACTGTATTGCCTATTTACTTCTTTCCTCTGTGTGCAGATCACAAGCTCCTTGATGCCAGCACTACATCTTTTCATGATTGTATCTCTGCCTTGAACAATAATTGGCAATTAATAGGTATTCAAAAGGTATGCATTAAATGAATAAGTAAAAGTTATAGTTCAAAATGTCCCTTCACTGGAAAATAATACAGATTCTAATAGGACTTGGTAAATATTTAGTGAATATATGAATGAGAATATACATAAATGACTAGGAATAATTAATTACTCATTGCATTTTCAGAACAGCACAATGCTTAGTTTTCAAGAAACATTATAGGATGAATATTATGTTTACTTTAATATTACATTACAACATAATCAGGTAAATTATTGAGATCTGGTGGCCAATTCAGTCAATAACATTGTCTTTTGTTCAGAAAATTTGGCGAGGAGCTTCAATAAATGGAAGCACTATAACACATTAAAGAAATGCCCTTAATAGGGAAATCTGGAGACCTAATTTCTCTCTGGCTTTGCTCTAAACTCTCTGGGAGATCCTAATTAAGCCAATTTGCCTCTGTGTGTAATAATTTCACTGCATGTAAGATGAAGCAGGAAATATAAAGTGTAATGGTGCTGCACAGTGCACTGGGGACAAACAGTCATGCATTTAAGCCTTGATGACACCTCTTAACTAGCATGTGACATTGAGCATGTGTCTTATCTATCCTAAGAGGACCTTTATTATGACCTCGAGCACGTGTTTTATCCTAACAGGACCTAAATCATGAGGACTAACTGATAAAATATCCATACAACACCCAGCACATTGTTGGCTCTCAACAAGTGCTAGCTGTGTTGTTGCTGTTATTATCATTATGTACAAATCTAAGAGTTGAATTGATAGCTTTCAGTTCACACCTAGAGAATTTTTTTTTTTTTAATTTTTTATTGTGGGTTGTTCAAAACATTACAAATTTCTTGACATATCATATTCCACACTTTGATTCAAGTGGGTTATGAACTCCCACCTTCACCCCATACACAGATTGCAGATTCACATCAGTTACACATCCATTGATTTACAAATTGCCATACTAGTGTCTGTTGTGCTCCGCTGCCTTTCCCATCATCCACCCTCCCCCCTCCCCACCTCTCCCCTCCCCTCCCCTCCTCTCTCTCTACCCCCTCCACTGTATAACCCTGAGGGTCTCCTTCCATTACCGTGCAATTTCCCTTCTCTCTCCCTTTCCCTCCCACCTCTCATCCCTGTTAAATGTTAATCTTCTTCTCCTGTTCTTCATCCCTACTCTGTTCTTAGTTACTTTCCTTATATCAAAGAAGACATTTGGCATTTGTTTTTTAGGGATTGGCTAGCTTCACTTAGCATAATCTGCTCTAATGCCATCCATTTCCCTGTAAATTCTATGATTTTGTCATTTTTTAATGCAGAGTAATACTCCATTGTGTATAAATGCCACATTTTTTTTATCCATTCGTCTATTGAAGGGCATCTAGGTTGGTTCCACAGTCTTGCTATTGTGAACTGTGCTGCTATGAACATCGATGTAGCAGTGTCCCTGTAGCATGCTCTTTTTAGGTCTTTAGGGACACCTAGAGAATTTGATGTCAAAAAACATCATTGTGTGTTCTCTGTTCTATTTAGATCACCAAAAATCTGTAGTGCTTTTGGATTCTTTGGGTATGAATATCAAGTAAAACTTGACATTGAATTACCATAAATTTAAAGATTACAACCTACCTAGTCTACCATCAGGCCCAGCTCACAATGCAACATGACCACTGTGGCGGGGATGACTTTACAATTCTACGGCAAACTATGTATTCCCTGCTTATGAACAAATTGGTATTAGCTTCTGAATTCCTAAAGTTAACTCTTACTGTTTTCTACTTTATAAAATTAAATGTAGGCGTTTGTATTAAAAAGAGAAAAAGGAGAGCAATAAAGCAAAATATTTTTTGTTAGTATTGACCAAGATAAAATGGCAGAATTTTTTTTTTTCAATTTTGACTGTGTGTATGTATTCTGAAAACCACATTTGATTCTATTCTATTGTTTTTAATGAGCCAGGCGGTGGTGAGACAAAGCAAATGTGTTCTACCATCCCTGCAAGAGCTAAGACACATTCTTTGTTAAACTGACACTTTTCAATGATGTATCACCAGAGTGTATAGTATCTGAGAGAGACCATGAGATTACAATCTTGAGATTTGTACTAAGAATGGCTTAATTTTTTAAACCACATCCCATTCTCATTATATACTGTCAGAAGAATAGATTAATTTGCACCATTGTCTGTTCTCATTGCAATCTTTGTCAGTGTAATGAAGTATCGGAATGTTAATATCAGCTATATTCATAGAAATATCACCATCTATTGGACCGATTCGATCTTTCCAGCGATCTGTGCTGTGATTAGTTGCCTTTCCTCTTTTCAATGATAAACTGAAAAGAATTAGCACAACAAACATGGGATTTAGCTCATTCCTATTTTTCTACCATTTTTTCTATATCATCAGTGTGCTTATCCATGCTGAGACTAATATATTCAGGATGCTTTAGGATTCTTATTATATATGGAAAAGAAAATAAGCAACTAATATTTAAGGAAAGGTAGAAAACCCAAATGGCTGCAAACAAGAGAACTGTGGAATACTGGTGTCTCTAAACTCATATTTCTAAAAACTATATGCAAGATTAAAAAAAAAGTCTGCAAGCCATTTTTGGCTCCTGGTCTCCAGTTTGCAACTCTGAATTAAAGTCTCAATATGAAGTCTCACCAAAACCTGGCTATAATAAATTGGCAGATGCTTTTAATTTGCTGCCATATCCCAGACTTAGTTAGAGCTTGGCATTAAGGAATCCCAGGACACAAAGTCGGGTCTCCTTGTGAACCAGCTGGCCTCACACAGAAAAACAAAAGGAAAACTGAAGGCTCTCTTCTTTGGCCTCAAACTATGATCAGAAAGGGATACAAAAAATTGGGTTCGTGGTTATAAGGAAATGGGATTGGATAAAATACACATTGATGGGTTCATTTATCTTAGTTTTCTTCTTTAGTTTCTTATGATATATTAGAGGAGACAAGTATAGGAGAGAAATAAAATCTGAGAATCAGGTGTTGGTATCTTTCTCTGAAATGCTTCCAGGACAGCTCTTGCTTGCCAGATTGAACCAGCTCCCTTTTCATCTTGCTTGGTTCTTCTCTCTATGTTGGCTTTACCCTTTGGCTCCTTTTCTTCCCAATCTTTTCATTTCTTTTACAGATCTGCTCCTTTTCCAGCATCCGTCATCATCCTGTTGGCTAAGTCAGAAACCTGGAAGTCACTGTTGACTCCTTGCTTACCCTTGTGTTTCCACCTCAATATATTTTGAAGTGCTATTCAAATCTTCCCAAACAAACCTCTCCTTTCTCTTCCAAAGGCACTACTGCAGTTAACGTCTTAGGCATTTCTTCTAGAAGAACTTGTCTGCTTGCCTTTGGGTTTGAACTCCAATTTGGCCTTTCCTTTATAAAAAGAGAGAATATTCTAAAATAATAATAGAGTTGTGTTATATCCCTTAAAGTCCTGTGGTGGCTTCCACTGTTCCATTGTTGATACACACAAGCCTATGATGGTTAGTTTATGTGCTAACTTGACTGACTCAGGGATAACTAGATAGATGGTAAGATATTATTTCTGGGTGTGTCTCTTAGGGTGTTTTGGAAGAGATTATCATTCCAATCAGTACACTGGGTAAGGACGATCCACTCTCATCATTTTGGGCAGGCATCATCCAATTTATTGAGGGCCCCATTCGAATGAAAAAGTGGAAAAAGCTCAGATGAACTAGCTATCTCTTCTGGAGCTGAGACATCAGAACTTCAGGATTTGGGGTCTTGAGACTCTGAAACTAACACACTGAGTCCTCCTGGGTCTCAGGTCTTTGGACTCAAACTCCATCATAATACTAGCTTTCTTGGTTCTCTCATTTGCCAAAGGCATGTTATAAAGGCTTCTCAGACTTCATAATCATGTGAGCCAATTCCCATAATACATTTCCTCTTGTATCTCTCTCTATTCTACTGGTTCTTTTTCTCTGGAAAACCCTGACTTACACAAGGACCTTCACCATCTGACTCCAGTTTTACAGCATATGTCTTGCAAATGATGTCCTTGTATTCTCTGATTTGTCCCTATTGAATTATTTATGGATCTCTCATGCCTCCGGACCTTGCTGATACTGCTTTCTGCAGGAACACTTCCCCACCTCCCACTGTTTACCTATTTAATTAACAATCATCTGTTAGAGATGCAGTTAAAGTATCATCTGCTCTAGGAATCTTTTCCTATTATTCTTTTCCCACCTTCAGTCTGGGCAGGATGACCCTTTACAGAGCACTCTTATCCCTCTGTGCATCTCTCTAGTTATTCCTCTGTGCATTATGAGTAGTTTGAGGGCCTGGGCAATGCTCTATTCCTCTTTGTTTTCCATACTATTGCCCAGTTCTTGGCTCAAAGGAAAGTCAAAAGTAATAATTAATCTTTATTGAGTACTACTGTTGTCAGCTTCTGTCCGAACATTTTGAGGTACATTGTCTTATTGTGACCATTTTAAAAATAAACTCAGGTGTAGTTAGATTAGTTTAAGTAACTTGCACGAGGCCACAAGACTCATGCTCTTCTACATTAGGTCAATTCTCTTTAGACCCTAGAGTGTTGGCCTGAAAAATGCTTTCTTTTAAAAAGGTAAAATAATTGCCCACATTTAAAAATCATTAGATTTCTAAACAAATAAATTATGGTAGCAGTAAGCAGGCTTACTTGTGCTCCCACTCAGCACTACTTGGCTGCAGCTAGGCAGCAGCTGTCAGGGCACGTGATTGCTCCTTTGCACTATTGTGCTTTGAGCCTGCTTCCCTTGGCCCTGTGGGCATTTGATCTGGTGATCCTTGAAGTGGTGGATGGGAAAGTTTTTCAATTCTTTTAAAATCTGAGCTTAAAAGGTTAATTTGAACATGCGCTATTGAAAAGAGACCCTAACTTCAGAATGTACACCTATCCCTTGCGTAGGAGTCTATGCTAATATTAGTGTTCTACTTTTATATTTCTCCCAGGAGGTAACATGCTGCTTAATCCAGAAGGATGAGCTTTGTGTTAGGCTGCTACTACTGTAATTGATAATGTTGTCCCACACTGTAGTCATGGATTTGTTGCTCATTGTAAATAGCTAATATGTAGCTTATATTGAATCTGATGCTTCACATAATTTATTGCTGAACATATGCTAGATTGCCTAACTACCACAATGATATTAGCAATCTCATTTCTTGATGCATGGTCACTGTCCAACTCTTAAAAATTCAGCATCTATCATAAACAAATTCTCTTTCCAATAAAGTACTATAAATTTTAATATCTGGGACATTGGAACCAAGTTATTCTGAGGCAAGACTTCTAACTTTTTTATTAAATAATATTCTCCCCTTAGAAAGAGTAAATGCTTTTGGAGAGGGGAGGTCCATGATAGAAGGAAACTTTATCTCCTTGAAATAATAATTTTAGAATTAGCAAAGCATAACAAAGTAGAGAAAATTACAAATGTGTGAGTAAATACGAAAATAGCGATAAACAGTGACTTGGGATGTGAAGAAAACTGCACTTAACTTGATTTTGGAATTAAGGAAGTTTTGAGGGGAAGGGTTTATTGTTAAAGCTAAGCTCAAAAGTAAACTGGAGTTAGATGAAAAGTGGGGAAGAGTGTTTCTGACAGACTAACACACACATAGGCATGGAGGGGAGAAGAAGTGCACTGGGAAATGAAATCACTCCCTGTGGTTGGAACACAGATGACAAGTCACATGTGGTGAGAGGCAGTCCTAGGAAGAGAGCAGAGACAGGGTTGTGAGGGGCTTGCTAGATTATTGTATTTTATTTTACCTTTTGATTAACATATTTTAGTTGTACATATGTGTGTGCTAAGTGTGATATTTCAAACCATGTATGCAGTGTGCACTGATTGAATCAGGGTAACTAGCATTTCCTTTTCCTTATTTCTTTGTGTTTGAAGCCTTTGAGCTCCTTTCTTCTAAATCTTTATAAAATGAATAATAGGGTATTGTGAATTGTAGGCATATGGTGCTTTAGAACACCAGAACTTATTCCTTCAATATAAATCTTTTGTGGTACCCATTATCTAACTTCCCTTTCTCCTATACCCCTTTCCAGCCTCTAGCAATTGCTATTCCACATTCAAGTTGACATTTTTTGTTTTAGCTTCTGTGTTTAAGAGAGAACATATGATCCTTGTCTTCCTGTGTCTGGCTTATTTCTGGCTTATGTCCTCTAGTTCTACCCACTTTGCTGCAAATGACAGGATTTCATTCTTTTCAATTGAATAATATTCCATTGTGTGTATATACTACATTTCCCTTATCTATTTATCATTGATGGGTATCACATCTTAGATACTGTGAATAGTGCCATAATTAACACATTAACATGGGAGTGCTTTCTTTGGTATATTGATTTCATTTCTAATGTATACTGACCCAAAAAGTGGGTTAGCTAGATCATATGGTAGATCTACTATTACTGTTCTGAGGAATGTCCATATTGTTTTGCATAAAGATTGTACTAATTTGCATTCCCATTGACAGTATATTAGAATTCTTTTTTCTCCACTTCCTCATTAGCCATTGTTATTTTTGTATTTTTGATAATATTCATTCTAACTGGATTCAAGTGATAGCCTAGGGTGATTTTGAATAGCATTTTCTTGATGGCTAATGATACTGAACATTTTCATATATTTTTGACCATTTGTGTAGATTATTTTAAGAAATTTTGTTTTTATCTTAAGAACAACTGAAAACATTAGGGATTTTTAAGTCAAGGTAGTCATATGATTAAATTAGAATTTTTAGATAACTAGAACTAGTGATTGGTAGAAAAAAATTATAAGGAAAACCGAAGATGAGGATAATGTTTAAGATACTGGGCAGTATTCTACATGTGAATAAAGGATGGAGCAGTAGAAATGGCAATAAGTGGGTGAATAATTTTAGAATTAGCAAAGCATAACAGAAAATCGGACTGAAAAGAAAATAATAAAAAAGAGAAAAAAGAAAGAAGGAGAAAGGATAGGAAGAGAATAAAAGAACACAATAAGAGATCAGAAGAGTCAAGGGTGACTTTTTAAACCTGGGCTGCCTAGAGAATAAGAATGCCATATAAGTTCATAATCATAGGAAAACTTGACCTTATAGTACATTTTCCCCTTGGATCTTTCACCTTGCAGTCATGAGAGTTTTCAGTTTACAAAACATCATTTCATTGAGCTTCACAGTAATATTGGCAATGCTCATCATTAATTATATTTATTGAGAAAACAGCTTATGAAGTGCCTAGAGGTGAGATTAAAATGCAATATATTGAAAGCAGCAAAAGAAGGCTATTGTAGCTAGAGCACAGAAAGAAGACTGGAATATAAAAGACTAGAGTGAAGGAAATAAAACAAGGGTGGAGTGACTGGCATATTTTCACTGGATAAAACTGCATGAGTAAGGCCAGAAAAAGAGGATCAGGTAGATTCTTTCAGGAGATATTAAGAATTTTGCCTTTCAATCCTAATATGAGAAGCCACAAGATAATCTTAAGCAATGGGGACATGAGCAAATTTATGTTTTAAAATATCATTCCAGTGGAAATGTAGAGATTGAACAGGAAAGAGGGACAAGAATAAGTAAAGGTGGAGTAGTCAAAGGCTATTTTAGTGGTTCAAGTGATCAGGGTAGTGATGGAACAAACTGTGAAAAACCAATAGGTTCAAGGTGGATATTTTAAAAATTCTATTCAACACTGTACTAAAGATCCTTGCTTGTAAGAAGATACAATTTTAAAAACACACAGATTGGAGAGAAACAAAATTTTCTTTATTTATAGATGACATAATCACCTATGTAAAAATCCCAAAGAATGTACCAAACAAACAAACAAACAAAACTTAATGGAATGGATATAAGTGAATTTAGTAAGTTTATAGGGTACTAGGTTATTGCTTTAAAACATATATTTTCATATACTAAAAGAAACATTGGACATACAATTTTTTAAAATGTCATTTATAATAGCATCAAGAAACATATAATTTATAGAGCCAAATCTAAGAATGGCAAAAGTCCTGTGTAATAAAAAGTATAAAATGCATTGGGAGAAATTAAAGAATTAAATGAATGGAGAGGTCTACTATATTTGTCAGCAGAAGTCCCAATGTACTTAAAATGTCAATTTTTCCCATATTGATTTATAAATTCAGAGCAACTAGTAACAATTCCAATTTGTGTGTGTGTGTGTGTGTGTGTGGTAGAAAAAGATGAGCTGATTCTAAAATTTACATGGAAATGGAATAAATCAAAATAATGAGAACAGGTTTATCAAAAAAGAGCAGATTTGGGGGTTTTTTGTTACCTAATTTCAAGACTTAGTATAAGCTATCAAGATAGTATGGTATTTACATAAGTGTAATACATGGGTCAATGAAACAACAGACAGAAATCAGTATACATGTACAGTCAACTGATGTTTTTACAAAAGTGCAAAAATAATTAATTGGAAAAAAGGGCACATTTCCCCCCAACAAATAATGCTAAAACAATTGGGCATCCACATTAAAAAACACACACACAAACAAAAACAAAAGAATAACAAGTTCATGCCATATTATTAAAAAGAATGCAAAATAGATCTTAAAAATATAGAAATTAAACCTACAAAATTTTTATATAACATATAGTAGGAGGTCTTTGTGTTCGTGGGTGAGGCTAGAATGTTTTGGAAAGGATATACACAAAGAAATAATTTAAAAATACGTTGTAATAAACTTTACTGAAATGAAAAACTTTTGCTCTCTGAAATTCATTGCTAAGTACTTGAAAAAGCAAGCCACTGACTATAGGAAAATCCCTGCAACCTACATAGCAGTTGAAGAACTTCTACGTAGAATCTAATAACTCATTTATAACTAAATAATTAGAAAATTTGAATGAACACTGTATATAAGTGATATGGATACCAAACAAACATATGAAAGAATTGTCAATGTTATTAGCTAAATAAAAATTCTCAGACTACTGGTGGAATCCATAATGGTATACACAACTTGGAAAAACTCTTATCTTAAAATCTAGCAATCCATCTCATGTATTTATCCATGAGAAATGAAAACCACCATGCAAAGACTGAATGATTTTAGTAATTTTAATTATGGTAGCCTCAAAATGAGAATAACTCAAACAATCAGCTTGTGAATGTATAAATAGATCCAGGCACATGCAACATGAGATATTACATTTAAATGAAAAAGAATAAATTGCTGATAAGTGAATTAATATAATTAAATTTATAATACATTCTGGAAGAGGCTAATTGGTAGGGACAGAAATCAGATCAGCAGTTGCCAGGGGCTGAGGTGGGAGAAGTGGATAGCCTTCAACCAGGCACCTGGATCATTTTAGAATAATGGAAATTTCTCTATCTTGATTGTAATTGTACATATTTCTTAAAACACATTGAACTGTTCATCTAAAAAGATAATTTTTTCTGTGTATAAGTTATACTCCAATAAGCTTGATTTCTCCTTCCTTCCTTCCTTCTTTTCTTTCTTTTCTACCAGGAATTGAACTCAGGGGAACTCTACCACTGAGCCACATCCCCAGACCTATTTTGTATTTTATTTAGAGATAGGGTCTCACTGAGTTGCTTAGTGACTCCCTTTTGCTGAGGCTGGCTTTGAACTCACATTCCTCTTACCTCAACCTCCCGAAATACTGGGATAACAGGTGTGTGCCACTGCACCAGATAATAAGCTTGATTTTTAAAAAGACTATTGCAATAGTTTAATTAAGAGATGGTGGCTTGAGCTAGGAAGGTGGTGGCTATGATAAGTGGTAGTCATTTCCCAAGATATATTAGCAGGTAAAATCAACAGGTTCAGTTGAATGGACTGACACAAAGGGTATAGGGAATAAAGATGTAGCTATCTCTCTCTCATGAAAACATACCATAGTGTTCTAGAGTTAGAACTGATTTGTTATATATTCAACAGTCTTATCAGAATGCAAACTCTTAACACATAGAGAGCAGCACATCAGAACATTTTACAAATGGCAATGTCAGTTTAGTTCACAATAGAGTTATCACATCCACACTATAATAAGGGCTAATATCATCATTTAATATCATGAAAAGTATACAGGGAATGATTAGGACAACTACATCATCAATGCACTCAAAAAACAATGTATAGAGCATGTAATTCCTGAAAGGCACCCTGTTGGACACTAGGGAAAATACCTTGAAGAGAAAGTAAGTGGTGTGCTTTTGCTCTGTATACAACAGTACTAATAAATATGATGATCTTTGTTAGGATTTTAACTTGTTAAAAGGGATATTTAACTTCTTTGCCTTTTGACTTTATTCTACTGATATATTATTTTAAGGTGGTCATTAGAAGGTTACAGTATAATTCATTTAAGAATTTGTTTATGATTTAATTTGTCAATCTGCTTTTCAAACATGATAGGCACTAGGAATGCAAAGCCCTTAAAGAGTTTCTAGTATAGGGAGACAATATATGAAAGCATCACAGATAAAATTGAAAGATGGAGGCAAATAGAGTTTACCTTGAATATAAATTATGTATACATTATTATGTATAAATTATTATACATATACATGTGGTTAAATTCCTCATCTCCACTTTCTATGTGTTAGCAGAGTATAAAGTATATCATCAATGAAATGAGGATTACTCAAAGTTTGATTTTGAGGATGTATCCATATGTGTCATACAAAATTGTTAGGAAAAGCAGTTGAAGTCCCCATAGTTATTTTCATGTTGCTACTTTTCTACTGTGTGTGTGTGTGTGTGTATACACATATATGGAATTTCTAAAATTTAATCTCAAAAAATAAATATAGTACTGTCAACATTATTTGCCCCACATGACCCTAGTTAAGTGCTAGTTTCATTAAAAACAAATAAATCAAAGCCCTAAACTTCAATAAAATATTCCTACATTTCTTTGTGTCCGTATCTAAAATTACCATTGTCATTAAGTTTTCTGGATGGGGCACCACCTTAAAGCAATTTAAGGTTGTTTACTTACTTCTTCTCCTTTCCATTCCACCACTGAGAATATGCATTTGGAAGAAAATGCTTTTTGAATCTGTAAAAATGCGCTGAAGTTTGGAAGGCATGGAAATTCAGTGTGGCCTGTCCTACCTGGCTTAAGGTGGGCGAAAGGAATCTCGCCGGTGAGGAGTTCCCACAGACAAAGAGCGTAACTGAAGACGTCGGCTTTGATGGTGTAGCGCGTACACTGCGTGAACACCTCTGGAGCCATCCAGCGGAGGTTCTGCGCATAGAGAAGGCACAGTCAGTTACCAAGGGCTTAGTTTCTCAGCTGACGAGCAGGGTCCTTTTTTGTGAGGACTTGCTAAGCATTCTCCTGATATACAGGGCATTTTTTTTTTGCCCAGTCACTAGAAGACCATAAAATTAATAATTTTTCCAAAAAGTCATCAATATAATTCATCAAGTAATAGGCTCATAAAATGATTATCACAGCATCCACACTTTTTTTTTTCTACTTACAACCTCTGATCATCTCTCTCCTGGATGAAAGCTTCAGAATATTCAACCATAGGGCTTCCGAAGGCACCTTCCCTAATCAGGCCTTTAGGTTGTAATTTAGGAAGTCTATAAATTAGGCCCACACATAGTCTCCGTGGTTAAGGAGAGAAACGGCCAGAGTTGTGCCAGAATATTGTACTTGAAGACGATTTCCAACTAGCAGGATCAAGTCTATCATATTTCCTTTGTTTGACTAGATGTGTTATTTCTGAATTCCAGTTGAGGAATATTTGAGAAAAGAAGTCCATAAAATGTTACAATTTTCTTTGTAAGAAGTTGTAGCCTCATCTGTTTTAATGGTGTTGTTTACATTCCTTTTATTTGCGATTATAGTTTAAAAAATATGTTTCCATTCTGGGTAGCAAATGCATAAATTCGGTTTATTTGTCACTTAGGATGCAACTCTAGATTTTGAATTAGGAGATGAAAATTCTAGTTTTTGTTTGAGCACTGACAAGGCAGCTGTGGACAAATCCATCATTTTTTCTGGACCTTAGATTCCTCAAGGAAAAAAAAAAGATAAGTCAGACCCTTGCTCTTCCAGCCATTAAATCTTAAGACTCCCTAATATATCAATATGAATTTTGCCAAACACCTTTGTATTTCCACTGAAGAAAGCTGGTGTTATTTTATTATTCTTACTGAAATTCTATGTGCAGTACTGGCTGCTGATAATTCTTTTGAAATGTCTACCTTATTTGGAAATCATGCATAATTATAGCTTTCCAAGAATATCTTTGTTCTGATTATGTTGCTCACATGCAATTCTCCCACATGAGCTTTCACATTCCAAATAGCCTCCATTTATATAGTAGATTATACATTGTGTCACAACATTGCATAAGTGGGAGTAGGCATATAGCATGCCTGTTTTTGCATAGGGGGATCATAGAATAATTAGGAAACTTAAATAAGGCCACATAACTAGTAAGAAATAAAACAGCCTCTAAAATAAATGCAGAGTGATGCTATGCTTAAAGACTGTGCTGCCAGGATAAAAAAAAATAATATTTCTTGCTGTTGGTGAAATTCAATTTAATTCTATTCAACAAAAGTTTATTCATTCAGAGAGTCTCTACTGGCTGCATTGTAGAATCATTTGGAGGAACTCTAAAAAAATACAAATACCCAAGATAAATACCATTAAATAAAATATGACTAATCATAATTTCTATGGGTTAGATTCAGGCATTATGTTCTTCAAAAAGCTTCTAAACTGATGGGCAGCCACAGTCGAGACCCATGGATGTAGCTGCCTCTATGTCTCAGGTACTAGTTAAGTTTGTCTTGTGAAAGAGGACTCACTTTTCCCACCTTCCTTACTTCATATTCTACTATATTCCTCCATGCTTACCCCACTCCAACCACTCTAGCTTTGAATACACCAAGAACTCTCCTGTTTCAGAACCTTTGCACCTGCTTTTCTTTTCCCTATCAGCAATGTTCTTTCTCCCAAGGGAGACCTCTTTATCAGGACTCATAAAATGTTATATTTCTCTCTGCCTATTTAAATGGCATCTCCATTACTTTCCATTCATTTACTCTGCTGTTATTTGTTTCTTCAAGGTACTTATTATCACCTAATATATATTTTGTTAATTTGTTCATTGTTTCTCTTCCCACAGTGGAATATTAGCTCCATAGGAAAAAGAAACAATCACTATAATGTCCCCAGTTCCTAGGAGAATATAGTAGATGCTCCCAAGATATTTGTTGAATGAATGAGTTAATCTAATTCGATGTGTGGTTTGAGTGTGTCTCTCAAGGGTTCATTTGTTAGAACCTTGGTCCTTAAGAATGATGATGTGGAAGGTAGTGGAACCTTTATGAGGTGAAGCTTGATGCAAATAATGAGGTCATTTTGGACTGCTACCTACCTGATTGAAAAAAGCTTATTGTAGTTCTCATGAGACCCTGATTAGTTCTCATGAGAACTGTTGTTATTAAAAAAAAAAAAAACCACAAACACAAACAAATACCTGACCTCCCCACTTTCTGGCTCCCTGTTAGGGGAGTCCTCACTAAAATTGGCACTATGCTGTCTGGACTTTCAGCCTCCAGAACTATGAGCTAAACAATCTTTTTTTTTTCAAATAAAATTCTCAGACTCATACATTTTGCAGGAGCAATAGAACACTGACTGTTGCACTGGAGAAATCAGTATGTATAGCTGTATTTTTACAACATCATCAACAATGTAGTTCCTGCCTAACTCTAACTCATCTTCCTCTCTTCATGGTGTACATGTCAATAATGCCAAGCTCTTTGAAGTACTTTCCAAAACTTTGCTTTTTCATTCTTCCTTGTATCTTTGCTCATGCTCTTCACTCTATCTGGTAGGACCTTCCATCCTCTCCATCATCTGATTACCACTATTCATCTTACCTGACTCTCATGGTGCTGTGTGATGTCTCTATCACTGAACTTCCACTTTATTTTGAACTGATCTGCTCATTACTGTTTTTCCCCAATAGAAAATGAGCTCTTCCTTGGGGTCAAGAACTAATATTTTACTCACATCTTTCATTCCTTGCTCCTGAACAATTCCTTACACATTGTAGGCTCTCAATAAAATGTTCGGTGAGTGAATAAGAGTGAAAACTAACAGGTCAAAGTGTATCAAAAGCCTAGAAAGAAAAGATGGGGAGGTGCAGGTTATAGAAAAGAATTTTCATAAAATGGGTAAAATCTGCCTGAGCTAAACAGTCTTCTCCCAGGTGCAGGACAACAAAGGATTTTCCAGCCAAAGGACACCATACTGGCAGGGCTACAGGGGTATGAAAATAAATGGAATGCTTGGGAAATGGCCATGTGGCATCTGTGCCAGGGCACAGGAGCCTCTGAAACAACTTGTGGTGGAAAAGAAGGTCAAACTGTGGCCCTGGGACCAAAAAGGGGGCAGCAGGAAACTGTCAGTGAAAGAAATTTGAATTTTAGCCTGTAGTCAATGGTACATTATTGAGACATTATAGTAGTATGGGAAATGCTAGAACAGCAAAACTTAAGTGATGTGGGAAATAATGAACTGGAAGAGAAGGTTGGAGTTAGAAGTCTATCATAAGAGTTCAGAAAAGGGATGATGAGAATCCGAACTGAGGCAGTAAGAAGAAATTTGGGAAAATAAAAAACTTAAAACTCAGCGGGGGTGGGGAAGAAAGAATAAAAATAAAATTACTCAGTTCTGTGCAGGTTAAAGCAGTAAGGGAAAGGATGAGCTATTACTCAAAATTTGGGTAAGTAGATATCAGAGGTAATTCAGAAAGGAAAGTGTATTTATTCTTGGGGAAAGAATTGGGGCGATGAAGGAGAGGGCAGGTGATGAATTTATTTGCAGGCATTTTGAGTATAATTAACTTTGCTTTCGATGCTATGATTTATATTTTGCTTTATCATTGATTTAGCTACACCAGCTCTTACCTTATAAAGTAGATAACTCTGAATAGTTAATAGATGTTGGTGAATGACTAAGTGTAGAGTTAGTTATCTGTTAAAATGTTAACTCTACCACTTAATATTGTAACCTCAATATGAAAGTCAATTATCCATATTACTTATCAGCTTTATTTGAAACATATTTCTATTGTTTAATCTATAATATTTTCCAAACATATATCCTATCCATTTCTCTAGAAGAGTCTTGGAATAGTTATTTTGGGGTTTTTCTGAAAATAAAAACATAAAACATTATCCTGCACTAAGACAATGACTTTTTTGTATCCACTGAAAGCTGCTCTCATCTTCTCCCTCTCATGCTGAGTTTACACATTTTAATTGTTTTATAATTATAGGGAACAAAAGCAGCAGCAAACCCCAGGTTGTTTTGTCATGTTGTCTTCATCCACAGACTGTAGAAATCTTGATTCTGAAAGAAAGAGAAAACAGATTCATGTCAACAGAAATATCTTAAAACCAAGGTCAAAGATCAGAGCTAAAATTCTGAAACCTCAGGAAGCCTTTGTCATATTCAAATTCTCACTTCCTTTCTCTTGCCTGGAGATATCAAAGAGGAAAGATCAAGAACAAATGATATATTTTCAAAATTCAGTGTCATTGAAATTTGAATAACTTAGATAAGTATATCTGTGATTGTAAAATCAATTTTCAGATTTTTTTGCACAATATTTGGCACCAAGTAGGAATGAAAAGAGAAACTGATTTCATTTGGAATATTGCTGGAAATCTCACCTCCAAAATCTGCTACCACTGCATGCCCATCCTCATAGAGAAGAATGCTATGGCTAGGGAAAAAAAAAAGCAGATTTTAAGTAAGTTTTACTAATTCTTAACCTGACTTGATTCCATAAGAAGAGAACATTGGTCATCATTTATTCACCCCAGAAACTAAATGTGCCCCAAAAGCTACCCCCAATTTTCTTAGTTTTGCTAATTCAAAAGAGATATTTACAAAATGTCAGTACACTCTAACATTGAATGTATAATGCATTCCTACTTTAGATAAGCTGTCTATACTTGTAAAAAAAAAACGCATTAGCTAAAGATAATTTTTGCAGCTCCTTTAGGCTAACACAACTGCGGCTATAGACAAAAAGTAAAAAACATGACCAGTCTTCAGAGCTGGGTCAGGAGAAACAGCTTCTAGGAGACCAAGATACAAGGATGGTTTGAGACAGGGCCTGCAGCTGACATAATAGGATTCTATGGAAAATATCTTGGACAAAACATTCTAGCTACAATCTCAGGACAATTGAGTGTTTCAAAGTCTTGTGACATAATGCCAGCTAAACCACATTTTAAGATTTTGAGGAATAAAAGGTACAAAGGTATCAGAGTCTTCCTTCCAACCTTGAGTTCACGAATATTAGGAAGAGGGTCACAATTAATCTTAAATGCTTTCACTACAGGAAAACAAGTAACTATATGTGGTGCATGGATCTATTAATTAGCTCAACTTGTAATTATTTCATAATGTATACATGTGTCACAACATCACATTGTACATTGTAAATATATATAATTTTTGTTTGTCAAGTATATCTCTATAAAGCTGGATGGGGGAAGTATCATTGTCAAGAAGTAAATCAAAGCTAGGACTGGCCAAGGAGAGGTCATTACTCCCACATATTAGTGAATTGGATTGTGTAATATCTTATGAACAACCATATGGTGATTATTTCTTATCAAATGTCTTTGATGATTATTTTACATTTGGCATGTAAATGAGTCATTTTAGTATTAGGAGATCTGTACTAAATTTCCCGCAATACAGACAGGCTACACTCTATTTATTTTGTATAAATTGCATAGTCTTCCTCTCTCCTTAATCTTTTTGCTTCATAACCAAATATGGAAAATACTAATTTTTTTCAGTCCTTGGTAAGTCAGAGATAATATTAAATAATTTATAAAATGCTTTCTGGCATTGAGCTTTATAAGAAAGTTACTTTTGAACTTATATTGTTAATGAATTTTATCTTTGGAATATAGACTTAATCTGCTTTTCAACTACTGAAAATTGAAAGGGTGTGCAAAGACACTTTGCTTGGAGTAGCACAGTGTATGAGTATTTATTCAAGGATGTCAAAACTGTGACCCCCAAGATGCTATCTTTAAACACAAAATTATACATTGGTAAGTGTAATGAATATGAAACTGCCATCACCAAGAAATATACAGTACCAGGAGCTCTCTGGAAGTCCAAATGCAACAGTAAAATATATTTAAATGCCATTTCACTAGATTCCTTGAAGGATTTGGGAGAGTTTCAATATCATGATCCCTTGGCCTCACAAGGGATAACTGTCTTACATTTCACCTACATTAAAATACATACTGAGCATAGATTCATCAGTCATATTAAATTATACACAAATCTATTATTTTGTTGTTAATTCCAAATAGTAAACTAGAACAGCAGTCATCAAAACTTTCCATTAGCAGCATAAATTTTTCCATAAAAAAGTTTGCAAATGGAGCTGTTCTAGTTAAATATAGGGAATGGATCACTGAAACTCTGCTTAATACTGTCCCCTATCCTTTTCTAATATAGTGTCCATTTAGACCAGCCTTAAAACCATTGACTTAGAGAAGTCTCAAGTAAGTTGTACTTCTAGGGCATATTTTGCTTTATAATTTCTTTTAAACTTCTTCCAATGTAAGTAATAGGTTAGTAGATATGATGACAACAGCTAGCTAGATTTGGGGTGAGATGTTTAACAAAATTCCTTTTCTTCTATGAAAGAAATTTAATTACATTTGGTCACTGGATTAGCCATCTCATTATGATATGAGAAGCAGTGTCTCAGAGTGCAGGGAATATGTACTGATACTCAAGAATAATTTAGGGATGGTGTCTTGTTCATTGATGTGTATCTATAGCATTTTGATTACCCTGCTTCTCATATAGGAATATTCAACAAACATTTGTTGAATAGATAAACACATTAAAAGCAACTGAAAATAGACCCTATTATTTTAGACAATAATCAGAGATTTTAGGGGTAAAGACTGTATTATTGAATCATTAAGTACTTACTGAATGCCACTCATCAATATCTAAATAAATATTTAAATTTCAGAGAACAGAAATTGGAAAAGACATTAGAGCTAACCTACTTTAATTCTCTTAGTTTCTGGAGAAGGAGCCTAAAACTCAGAGAATTTAAATATATCAACACAAGCTATAAAGGTAGTGACAATGTGTATCTAGAGTCCAGTGATTATCATCTCAGATTTTGGAACAGTTCCTGACCAATAGCAGGTGACTATTATATATGCTTTCTAAATCATATCTGTGTAACCTCACCCCTCAAGCCTGGTATTTACTTCCCTCATTTTATTACACTGCTCTGAGAGATGCAAAGTAATACAAGGTACGGATTCCTTTTTTCAAGACTTCAAAATCTGCTAGTGAAAACAAAAATGAATATTTTCAAAGAAAATAGCATAGATAAGAAATGGATAAGCTTTGAAGTAGGTTTTGAAGGACAGTCAATTATTGAGTTTATACATATGTGCTGAGAACTTGTCATGTGCCAGAAAATTTCCTACACACGGGGTATAATGGTGAATAAGACAGGCAAAGACTGGGCTTGGACTTGGGTAGCAAAGGCTGGGCTTGGGTAGTGAGGAGGTGAGGCAGGAAGAGACAAAGGAGAAAAGAATTCCAGGTTGGGAAAAGATTTTGGCAAATGGTAAGTGATGGGAAGGCATGTGTATATAAGAGGAATTTTAAGAATGTGCTTGTTAAATTGGAGAATATGTGCTACAAAATATTGGGACTATATTTGAATGAAAGTGGTATTGGATAATGCTTCAAAAGCAGAGGTACTGATACTCAAGAATAATTTTAGGCTCTAATTAACAAAAGATGAAGTAGAAAGGTAGAGTAAAAATTAGAAAAGATATTGAATTATGGACAGTTTAGATACAGAGCATTATTACAGAGAACCAAAACACAGTGGTCATCTTCAATATTTCTAGTCTGGGCTTCTTAACTATAAAAAAGATATATTTAATTAGAAAGAGTTTTCTTACCAGAAAACCTGGGGACATTTATGAAAAGGAGAGCAGCTAACTTAGGAGGCTACAGAACTTGATGAAAGTCAAAGTTATGCTTGGCAAGATGGCACTCTCAAGTAATTAACTATAAAATTTATCATTTTGAAAACACACTCAAGGTGAACTCTTATGTTTAATAAACAATAGCAGATCGGAGAAAATAAGGGATACACTAACAATTTAGGAATACTAGACACTGTAAGTTCATAGAGGTAAGTGTTGTCAAACATCAAAAAGGATGCTATGAGGATGACCTTATAGAATGAAAACACATTTGGAAGTAGTAGAATAAAGTGAAATTTCCTAATTTTACTTCAAGATAGGCTATTGAATTAGTCCTCCTCCTCTCTAACCACTCAGTTAACAATAAAACATTAATTTTTAGAACTACCTCCAATATTCTTCCTTTCATTTATTTTTTTCAGTTAGTGCTAAACCATACTTCTTTTCTCGTGTGAAGCAACTGGAGGAGGACAACAGGGGTGAAGGAACAGAATCTGCGCTAATCAGCTGTAAGGTCAGACCTCCATGGATATCACATTCAGAGTCTATCTTTGGAGTTGGAGAGGACATCCAAAGGGTCAGTGACATTGACGTCATGGTTAGAATACCCAGGGAAGGGGAGGAGCTCAGAGTTGAAGCCAACTAGGACAATAGAAGTGAAAATATTGTTAGTGATGAGTTCAAGAGTTTGTAACTAAAAGATATTATAAACTGAAAGGTTTGTGAAGAGTGACAATTGTGGGAATGAGGGGCAATAAAAGAAAGAGAGGAAGGGAGTAAATAGTGACTGGAAGGTTCTTGTAGGTAGGCCTGGGCATTTCAACATTTTTCCATTATTTATATAGTCGCTGTATAATGGATATGACAGATGGATAAGTGAGGTTCAGAGAAATTTAATCTTGAGGTCAGTGTTGCAGCTGGTAAGAAGTGGAACCAGGATTAAAATTTCACTGTACAATCTACACGTTTTAGGAGAAACTGACTCCCACATCAACCTGACCTTGAGAAGGAGCTACAGTTAGCCTGAAGATTGCTACAATTAGATGCATGAACAAAAATTCCAGAAATTCTGACTGGCTGAAGGAAGGCCTATTTGCTAGTGCCAAGAACACCTCTTTTCAATGTCTGACTGTAAGGTAAGGAAGCTGATATCAGAAAGCTAAATGAAAAGAGATCTAATATATCTGTTTTGCCCCAGGCAAAGACTAAACTTTCTCCCTTCTAGAACCTAGCTATGTGTCATAGTCTTTATAAGGAATGTGTAGGTGAATGAAGCAGAGACACTGCCAACAGGGAACTTGAGATCTGACCTGCAACGTGGGCCAGACACACAGAGTGCCAGTGCCTAGGAGACTCATCGGGATCTGAAGAGAGAAATAAAAGAAAGGTGATGGGAATTCCGAGACTTCTTTCCCCCAAAAGACCACCTCCAAGGCTCGTTTTTTCATCTGCATTATTTTATGTAAGATCTGGAGAGAAGCAGTCTGTGTTACATCTACACTACAGAGCACCTTCATGCACATGATAACATTTGGTGGAAACAGTCCTGGGTGTCAGACCCTTTTGATTTGAATCTGACAGATAAGCAAACCTGTCAGTATTTGATTGAGCTAGCACTTCAGCCTAAGTCCTACTATCTGGGGACAAGAAACCAAGGAGAAGTTAAGGGGCAAGAGATGAGAAGAAACAAGTTCCATTGAAAGGAAGAAGGGAAATGGTGAAACCATCCTGAAATATATACGAACACGTACACATAGGCTGTGCACATGCGCTCATGCATACACACTGCTTCTAAAGAGAAGCATCTTTAAGGTGTCACTGAGGCATCTCTCTACAAAGCAGCTAGTTTGGTGAAGATAGACAAGCACTCTTTTCTTCTAGTAATTTTTTAAGTTTCTGGATTTAACATTTCCATTTCATCTAAGCGAGCATGATTCCCAAAATCCATATTGTTCACTGACTTGTAATTTTCTTGTGTCACATGAGGCTTAAGCCCAGAAGAAAGTTGCTTAGCTGATGAGTATGCTTGGTCAGTCTTACCACCTCAATAGCTGGGAAGGCTTCACAGCTGCCTTCATGCTTGGCAGGAGAAATGATATGTTAGAAGGAGCTCACCAATGTCAGGAGGTGAATGAATCCTTACATTCTACATGTTTTCACTTATCCCTTATTCTCCTTGACTTCTTGCCTTCAAATAGTAGAGCTTGGGCTGAGATGTGAGCTCAGTTACAGGTACAGTTTACTCTCTGCTGAAAAGGTTAAGTTCTGTGCTAGAAACTGCAGTGCATGTTTTGAGAGAGCAGTCTGATTTGGAAAGAAAATGTAAAGTAAAAGGAAAAAAAGATCATCAGATATAATCTAGAATTTAATGTGGTTTTCACTTCAAGACACCTAGTAAAGAGTGCAGTGAAGTTAAGAATCAGTTCTGAAAAAAAGATTACTAAATAAGTAGAAGAAATGCTTTTAAGAAATGGGAGGGACAGGAGATAGTTTCTAGAAAAAACAACAAGAGTCAGAGGACGGTGCTCAAAACCTAGTTTTTTTATGGCTATCACTAGACCTGTGATTTTAGACAAATTATAATACTTTAACTATCTGAGAACTTTCTCTTGCCTTTAAACATTGTGAGAGGAATGAAGCAAATCAAAAGGTAACAGAGTCTTATAAGTTCTCAACTGCTTGTAGGTATTGGCTATTATGAATACACATAAGACCTAGCTTATAGAATATTTGTGTAATTTAGATAAAAATGTACTTTGTAAACTATAAAACCACATATATGTTAAGTGTTATAGGATGAATCAGAATAAAATTGATTTTCTGATTCAAAACTTATAATGGAAACTGATTGTATCATTGAATATTTCAACCCTCTCTCAGTCCTCAAGAGTTATCTTCTGCTTCCATTCCCATTGTCCAATTTTACAAAACTATTGCTGCTTTGATTGAGTGACTGCATTTCACATAAATGGATCTTTGTTCCTCTGACTGAAATGATACCACAGTATTTGGATGTGGCTCCAGCTTTGTCTTTTACCATGAAGCAAATGATTTGAGTCAATTGTTTATGTAACCGAAGTAAGTATTTATCTCTTTGAAGTGTCTGTTCCTCACAGATTATTCCGCAATAAAGTTCTTTTAACCTTAACAATGTATGCTCTCAGCTGAATACAAAATATAACTGAGGGCAAGATTTACTTCATCCAAATAAGCCATGCAAATAGAATCCATGCTCTGACCTTCAGTTCTTTCTTCCTCTGCAACACAGTTCACTTTCAAAAAAGAATAAGCTGTTTGCAATGTAGTGTGTGTATGTGTGTGTTAAATCTTTTAAGTGTTTCCTCCAGTTTTCTTTTAACCAAAAGTGAATGGAAGTTAAATTCTGCTGGTTCCCTTCTTTAAAAGAAAATTTTTTCCAATCAGAACTGAATTAATTTAATGAAGTCATTATGTAAGGATCATGAGTCTTTTCATTTTAATTGCCTGTATTGAAAATTTACCTAAAGTGCTCAAATGATTCATAATCAGTTGGTTATACACTGTAGTCCAATGCTAATTGTCAGTATTAATCAGACTGGCCTCATGATTAGACCATTTTCCAATTCTGATTTTCTTCCAGAGCTGGACTGAAGTACATGGTGGCCATAGAAGGATCAAAGTGACTTGTTACTCTCACTCAACTACCATTAGGAGTTTTTTAAGTCATTAAAAATGCATAAATATTAATTCATTTTTTTCTGAATTATAGAGCCATGTAATTGTGTCAGTTGCTACTAACAAACACTGGTTTAAGGGCACCATGGCCAACCTCTCAGTGTCCTTATTTAAGGAGATGACAGCCCAGTAGTGTAAACCTAATAACACAACTGCAGTGTTTCCCAGACTTGCTATAAGCCACTGTTTTCTGATGTATCCCTGAAGGTGATTAACTCACATGATTAAAGACACATGGCTATCGGCATGCCTGGAAGCATTCCAAGGGTTAAATCAGTGGAAGCAATTAGGCTTCATTTTCAATCTCTTCACACTGTGAAAGTCATTAGTTTACAAACACATCTGCCTGACAAGCAATCATTCAGACCCGAAGCTGAGGAGTCCTGGATCTGTAGGCTGCTACTTTTGCCAGCGGAGCTGCATGATGGCTCAGGACGCTCTTCCTAGTACAGGCCTCTCAATGGGGAGTATGCCTTGGTGACCTTCAGCATGGCAGTTACATTGTTCCCTCCTGAACCTTTGCCACTGCCAAACTCAATAGGATCCCTCAGTAGGGGACCTCCATACCTTGGACTGCTTCCAGTGCTTTTTAAGTGTAATTCAGGGTGCTGGCTAAACATGCGAGGTGTGTGCAATTCGCACCTACTTACTTTGGAGCTTTGTATCCTTTACTGAAAAAAAAAATTTAGAGTCATTGAGATCAGCTCCTGGTAGTCATGGGTATATTCCCATATGCTTTTGTTGGGTCTCTTTCTGGCTCTAACTTTATTCATCTGTCTGTCTACCTATTATCTGTCTGTCTCTCTTTCTATCTATCATCTATCAGCTATCTATCTATATCTCTCCTTCCTACATGTTTAGATAATAACTGTGGATCCAAAAGTCATTACCTTCATAAGGGGTAACTGCTGGGTATCTTGGGTTTGGGCCCCAAGATAATGAAGAGGCTTGTTTGGGCTCAGGGACCTTATTGACAATTTATTATTCATGCATGTTGTATATGGACTGGACTCTTAGCAGGTACTAGGCGCTCTCACACAATGTGTTTCTTTGATATTCATAGAAACCTGATAACAATTACAACGTAAAGTCAGAAACCATATATTTTCCTTCATAGTCAAATAAGTTCTCCTCCCCACATTCTAGAAACCTCCTTGTATGTTCCTTGGGCCTCAACATAGACTATTCCAGAACTCCTAACATGTCCAAAAGACTTTTTGTTATTCTTTTGTGAGATAAGTAAAGTCTCTAGAAGTCTATTCTTTAGATCTTATTTTATCAGGACAACCCCTCCTTGTTAAAGGTTCTAGAGCCCCAAGCCTAGGTTTTCCTATTAATCCTTTTGAAGGAGTCTTTTCATTTTAATTGCCTGTATTGAAAATTTACCTAAAGTGTTCGAATGATTCATAATCAGTTGACAATTCTTCAATAAAAAATTTTTTTTAAAACTGTACGTTTTAAAAACATAATGGCAAAATCTTACCCTAGTTTAGTTTCATTAGACTGATCTATCTTCCCTTTGTTTTTAAGAAAAGGCTTAAAGGGGAAGAGCCAGATTACCAAAGCAATAGCCCCCAAACTCATCCAGGAACAGCAATATACAGATTTAAGTATAATCTAGGCAAGAGAGAAGAAGTTTACCAAATCCTCATATCATGAACTTCTAAACAGTGAAAGCCTAATTTCATTGAACTCTTGGAAACCATGGAAACAGAAAATTCCAATAAATGCAAAGGATTGTAGAGCCTTGACTTTTCCTAAAACAAACTTCAGTCTGTCAGTAGAAGTATATTTGAAAGCTTACCTCTAAAGCTGCTGGATTTGTCCCATTGCCAGTGAGATTGAAGAGGTAGATTATAAGATTTGTATTGTGGTTAAACCCACTTATTGAGAGTAATGTAAAAAAACTCATACTCTTCACTTAATATTTGCTCAGCACATGAAAGGCAAGTGGAGGAGTGATAATGACTGAATAAATCTAAGCACAAACACATGCTATTGATTGTGTGGTTTCTATGAGTAAGCACTCTAGTGTCAAAAACTTAGTATCATTTCCATTTCTATATACGGCTACAGTTATTTCCAACGCATCTTCATAGGGTATAATCTTATCAAGAATTTTAGGTATGCAAATTACAAAATGGAACATTCTTCAATGCTGAAGTAACAATCAAGGTAATATCACAAAAGATGACAGCTGTGCATTCATTATATATGATTCATTTTATTTTAATTTAAAATTGAGAAAGGGAGGAAGTATATTAGAAAACATCAAATGGACTATAATTTCTTCACAAGATCTAACATTTTTCTAATGCATTGGGATTACAAATGAGCAGAGGCTTTTCTCTTTAGAAAGGTAGTTGTGCAACCTAGACTTAGGGTCACAGTCACAGGGAAACAGCATGGGGGAATTGCCCCCCACTCCAGAGTACATGGTCAAAACTGTGGAGAATGAAGAAAATAGCAAAAGATATATGACATCCATATATGTGAAAGTAATAATTTACTAGTCTGATTGCTAAAACATAGCTTCTGTACCAAAAGAATCAAAGAAGTTTCCAGATTTTTTTCTTTCAATACCACAATAAATACAGTTTCCTAACCATTTTTCTGAATACTCAGTTTTGGAAATATTAAAGATAATAATTGTCCCCATGCAAACCCTGCTATTCATGTAAGCCCTGCAATGGACATTTACATGTGGGGCAAGAACTCAAGTGTTACCAAAAAAAAAAAAAGGGCAGTTGGGAAAATTATATGAAAGTGTTTGTGACAGAAATTTGGAAGACTGGGACAAATAGGAGATAGGGCTGGACAAACAGGATATAGAACAGGTGATATGTTAAACTTGGAAAGGATAATTGAGATTTTAAATGATCTCTTATTCTATGAAGGAAACATTTGAAAAGCTTAGTTTTTTCCAATGCCACCTAATAGCTCTCTTTATTAATAATTATTCTTTTCCCTGCATCACATGCTGCATTTTCCCTGAACTCTGAGGATCCAAACATGTCTCTAGTTTATCTTAAATCTGGAGATACAGATCCCACAAATGACAACTAGGGGGTGTGCCCTTGTCACAAGATTCTTCTTACCAACATTTAGGAAACTAGATCCAAGACTAATACCGTAGCAACTTGCCACTGACCTTCTGAGCACCTACACAACACGTAGGCATAAAAGTTCTATTCACAACTTCTGTGTTGGCATGCTAAAATGAAACCTAAGACCACTAAAAGTAAAGCGAGAAGGAGGTGGAAGAAACAAGGCCAGAGAGAGGAGAGAATAATAGAAGAAATGTATGGAAAATGAAGACAAGAAAAATTTTGTGTTTGGTGTCTTAGACACCATTGACATTTTGTGTATCTAGTTTCCTATGAAAAGGCCTTGAAGTAGGTGTACATGAGTTGAACAGAGGAGAGTTGAGCTTAAAAATAGCAGCTGGGAAGAGAGCTGAGCTTTATCTACAAATAAGGTTTTCTGTATTAAGTAAAGCAGCCTTGGACGTGGGCAACTAATTTCAAGACAACCAGGCAGGAGACTCTATCTCTGACATGCAGAGGATTTCATCCTGCTGAGTTTGACCTCTAAGGAGTATCTCCTTCTAACGTCTCAGAAAGAGCCACAAATAACTGTTTTAAAATGTCTGGCTTCAGGGGAATTTGTACACAGTTCTTTGGGAAGTAGGGATTAGTAGGTACTTCAGGAAAGAAAATTGCTTACCCACTGGACTAATCTGAACCTATGGCTTTTACTATGGTACCTCCACACCCCCATAGTGAACACAGGGAGACTTAATACCCATGTCTCTGCAAAAGGACAGGTTAAGAATGTACTTAGTCCCACATGCTTTCCATCAAGGACACTTTGAAAATTCAAAAGAAATGAACAAATTTATTTTTTATAGAAACTCACTGAACCACTCAGCACCTCTTCAATTGCTAAGAAGAGGAGCTGTTGATTTTTTTCCCATACACTAGATAGTCTATCCCTGTGGGTAGATGTATTAGTCACAGGAATGTAAGTTATCAACCATGACGGTTTAGGGCTATTTTAGCTCTAAATTTCTGTCAATGTTGTGTGACTGTTCTCAGAATCCATCCCCCTTCCCCCACCACCTGCCTCTTCTTGTTTCTCTCCTTCCCTTTATTTAGTTGTCTCCTTCAGGTTTGAATTCACTTTCAAATTTTTCTCTAAATAAACATCCCCATTTCTCAGGACCCTGCTCAGTGACTTCTTATCCTGGTTTTCATAGCACTTGTTGTACCCAATAAGATTATAAGCCTCCCTGACCCAGGAACAAGAACCCTGAGACAGGGGAATTGTTGATGACCAGTAAACTCTTATTGAATTAACACTGCCTTCTTTACAAGATAAAAAAAAAAAAAAAACAAGAAAGAGTGAGACCGCCAATATTTTATGCAGAGGTTATATTCAGCAGCAACTTTTCCTAAATAATGTTGAATTGAGGCTGGGGATGTAGCTCAAGTGGTAACTCACTCACCTGGCGTGCGCGGGGCGCTGGGTTTGGTCCTCAGCACCATATAAAATAAAATAAAGATGTTGTGTCCACCAAAAACTGAAAAATAAATACTAAATTTTTTTTCTCTCTCTCTTTCTTTCTCTCTTTCTCTCTTTAAAAAAATAAAAATAAAATAATGTCGAATTACATTCTGTAGTCATTCTGACCAAATCGTTATTTCATATTTTCTGTAAATACAAAAATTTGTGACTCAAAATCAGTCTCTGGAACTTAAAACCTCCATTTTTTTCCATTTTAGTTTTATTCCAGACATGTTTTCTATATAGTCAATATTGTTTCAACAAAAGTATTTGAGTAATATTTATTTGACTTCAACTATATATATATTGTAGTTGGATATTGTGCAGACAGAGCTTTCCAATAAATTCACCTTTCCAGTAAAGATAAGAAAATGAGCTAGGTAAATACTCCCTACTCTATTCCTCTAATCATCCACGTTGTGCATAAGTCAAGCCCCTCTGCCTGAAGCTCTGCACACATCATTTAATCTTTTTTCTGCCCCTCCTGACCAACTAATTCCCAGACATGCTTCAAGAAAAAGCTTAGCTCTGGGCCACAGCAGTGACTTTCAGACTGAAGGAATAGAATACTATGTCCAATTCTATGTATTTGATAAACAGTATATGTTTTTAATCATCTTTATGCACATATGTATGTATATATAAATATAAATAAATTTATATATTTATATAGATAAAGAAATGAGATTATATATGACAATATTATATTATATATTACATATGTATATCATGTATATACATATATACATCATATATATTTATACATTTAATACATATATATATCATACATATATAATTATATATATATATATATATATATATATATATATATATATATATATATATAATTTTTTTCCAGGTAGATTAAAACTATTCTTAAGTTACTATATATGTTTCACTTCCTGGGACTTATACAAATTATAGCAGATTAAGAAATTCAATGAGGTAGGTATAATTATACCACTTTATACATGGGTAAATTGAATCACAGAAAGGTATAGTAACTTCCTTAATCTAACACAGCAAGGTACTTGGAATTCTTCATCTCACTTAGTCTTCGCAGTTGCCTTACTAATAGGTATTAATAGTTCATCTTGACAGCTGAAGAATTGAGGCTGAAAAACTTAAAATAATTGTCTTAAAGCCACACATGTGGTAAAAGTGTTAGAATTATGATTAGAATCCATGTTTATTTGGCTTCCAAACTCATTTATTTCCCTCACACATGCTTTGATAGAGTCACACAATGACTAAATGAAGGTTAAATTAGAAAGTGTGGCCTAAATTTCTAATATATTATATTAATTTGAGAATTTTTTGAACATTGTTTTTAATGGAATCAAAGAGGATATTAAAACAACCAAGTTAAAGACATAAAATTGGTGCCTAAGGAGAAAAGACTGGATCATGGAGAGGAAAAAGGAAAAGGAACCAAGTGAAGAGGAGTGAGGGGGAACCCTGGGAAGGGGGAGAGGGTGAGGTAGGACTGGTGGAGGGCACCCATGGAATCTGAAGGAGAAGCTAATTTGAGGCCTGAAAAGATGAATTGCCTTAATAGTGTTTAGAAAATATAATGAGTGTGTCAATAGAAAATGTGATATGTGACTAAAGAGTTCAACCATAGACATCTTTCATGATACCTTCTTTATAGGACCAGGTTACTCATGAATCTACCAGTTGAAACAAAGCCTAAAGATTCCCAGTGATTTTATTCAAGTTTTCCACCAGCTATTGAGGCTTTACATGCATGGTGAAAATAACAAGCAATTATTATTCTTAAGATGTCAACAGGCTGTACAGAGTATTGTGAGTACTTTGTATTCTGTATTACCAAGTACTGTAGAACATCTAAAGGATTTGGTGGGTGTCTTTTTTCTTATTTTTTTTTTGCTGGTTTGATTCGTATATACATTTCTATTTAACTATATGGTGACAAAAATAATAATCTGTAAAGATTACCCATATACACTGCATGCAAGGAGAGAAATGAAGATATCAATTAGAGTGTCTGGCCTCCAGGAGATGATGAGTTGGAGAAGCTCTGAACCCGGGCACCTGAAGTTTAGAGAGTGTTTATGGAATGTGAAGTGGTGATAGGACTGGGAATTAGAGAATTTGGGGTCAAATGTTAACCTTGTCTTTTACCTAAATGAGTTATTTGGGAAAAGAAATTCATTCACTGATTTAATTTTTTTTTTTACACCATGAGTGTTTTTAGTAAAGAATAAATAATATGGTAACTATAAAATTCATCCAGCATAAACCTGACACAAAGTTTTCTCAATAAAGAAATAAATAATGGAAATAAAATGTCAGCATAAGGGAACATTAATTACTTCGTTTCTTATAAGAGACAAAGGATGGTTAAGTTGAATCATAAATGAGACATTCTTCAAAGAATGATTTTAAAAAATGCGTGTATGAGTATATACTCTATCACATGTAAAAAGGAATGTATACCCGATTTTAAATAGTGAATGAAAGAATAAAGTACCTTAGATATAAATCAGTTTTAGACATTAGATCTTTGAGAAATTGTGTTCACACTTTCTGGTTCCAAAGATTATATGTAATTATATGTCTCAAAAAGGTTAATTTAGCTCCTGATTTAAAAAATCCCCTTTTTAGGAGTAGGATCCTAAGGAGAATGGATTACGCTGAAAGGGGGAAAAAAAAAGAAGAAAGAAAGCAAAGCAATCCAAGACGCTTGTTCCTTTTCTGACTTTCATGCTATTCTTATTTTTTAAGATTTTGCCCAATTTGGACAGAAAAGTTCAGTGTGTTGACTGGTGATCAAGAGGGCCGTCCATGTAAGAGCTGCACAGTGGGCCTGACTAGGCCAGCATATGCTGCCTTTCATGCCATGGCCTATATATTTACTCCTGTTGGCTTTTCAAGTGAAATCAGTCCTCTTACCCTTAGCAAGCTGACCAAGCCTCTTCTCGTGAAGATTACCAGTTTCCTCAGTTTAAAATCATCTTTCCATTTTAAACACTATGGTTCTTATTCAATCCATAGTGTTCCAAAAAGGACAGCAGATTTAGAAAAACAAGATTTAGAAAAACAAGATTTAAACTCTGGTCCAGGTTTGCTGATAAGGGCTTTTTTTTTAAGATTTTGACTCAGATTCCTCTCTCAACATATTATCTCAATTTCTAAGACAATCTTGTCAGGCTCTTGTAAGGATTGGACAATAAGTCTGTTTGAATATGAAACTTCCCAAAGCAGTATGTAAGTGTATCTACTTATTACTTATGTGTACTTCCTCACACACACCCAGCTCTCAGACCTGGCTGTAGGCACATTAACAGCTTGCATCATCATTATTATGTTTTAAAATCTTTAAGAATTAGGAAGTTGATGAAGTTTCTGTGTTATTTTTATTTTTATTTTTTTGCACACTGGTCACTCAGTAAATAGCATCTATGCTAACAGTGTTGTAGGTAGTTTTAAATATTGGGAAGAAACTTTAAACTTCATAGAAACACTTAGGAAAATCCAAGTAGTTGTTCTTCTATCTACAAGCAAATGGACAAGTGTTGCTGACTATGGATAAGAGTAAAATATGTTCCAGATGAGAAAAAGAGCAAAACTAATTAAAATTCCTGACCGTACAGGTAAGAACAAACCACATTTTTCCCTTTCAAGATGGCATATAAATTTGAAGTCAAACGAATTACTTTCAAACATTGATAAAAGACACATTCTCAACTTGAAAGCGCTACCATGTGATAATGTTCCCTCTGACACTTATTACTGCTCTTGCTAAAACTAGCATCTGTGGAATATTGCATCTTAATGTTGGTGTTGCCTTGTTATGACTTGAGAAGAGGCATTGCGATTTGAATGCAGCTGCTTTGTGACATGATAAAGAATTCTGAAGACTGTCATGCTGTTTGCAGTGTCCTTTCCTGATAGAGTAATAGTGTGGGAGATGTATGCTCGTTTTTGATAATTTTGAAAACTTTGAGAAAGCTATGAGAGTTTGGCAAAGCATAACTGGCCAGAAAAACTCTTTGAAGTATTTCTCAAGACCTGTGCCTGTCCTCAAAGGCAAAGTGAATGTCAACGAAGATGCTACATGCAAGCAACTTCCAGCACTGTTGCCTGGTAGACTTTCTAGAATTTTACATTGTTCTGTTTTTTCCTTTTGTGGAGACAATTAGATGCATCGTATGGATTATGTGACACCTAAAATGTTTATTTTCAAACATTTTTAATGTACACATTTAAATATGGAAATAATTTATTTGCAGCTTTATGCCTTCAACTATATTAGGATTTCTACTACATAATTTCTGATTTATATCTACACAGTTTGACCACTCTGGTAGTTACACATACATAAAAATGCATACAAACTCATTTGTGTTAGTTTGTTAAAGGATCAAAATACATATTCCCCACCCCACCTCCTGCCCATTTTCTTTTGCCTTTTATCTCTCCTTCTGACTCCCATGCCACTTGATTCCATTCTCTCCTTGAATACTTACTACTTTCTCTTTTGATGTATAGCCATTTACTTTCTGTCATACTTTCATAACCTCCTAAACTATGAAATTTTTGATAACAATATATGTGCCTTAATTATGTCTAGATAGCATGGTGCCTGACCCATAGAAGCCATTCCAGCAATGTGTATTTAATGAATAAATGAAAGACTATTTAGCATTTGCATCCATTTTAATTTGTTATGCTACTTCAATAACTCTTTAATAATATTTTACACAAATCTTTCTGCTTGATAGCAGAAAACTTGGAAAAAATCTTTGTCTGAAAAACAGTGGATTATATCATCTCACAAATATGCTTAATATCTAGATTGCAGACACATATATGTCTCCTCCACATTGCCTTTTGAAATACCAAAGAACAACAACACACACACACAAACACATGCACACACATCACAAATACAAATACTCACAAATTTATAATAGCACTGTGATATACACCCACAGTGTGTAATAGCACAAGTTGATGATTTGCTGGACTTTCAAATTAAACACCCTATTGAAATAGGAATAGTACAATGTGTTGAATGGTGACCCCAAAGTTAAGCTCACTACAAAATCCCTAGACCTCATGACTATTATTTTGAATAAAAAAAGGTCTTTATAGATGTGATTTAGTTTCAAGACATAATCATCCTTAATTATCTGAGTGGATCCTAAATCCAATCATGAGTGTTTTTATAAAGGACAGAAGAAAGGGCATAGGCACACAGGGGAGAAAGAAGCATAGTCACTTTTGTTCTCCTCCATAGAAGATCTGAGAAGTACATTTGCATAGTTGCTATAATACCTAACACATGTACATCCTAAAAACATTTTCCTACCTTACCATAATACCATTATTATGCCACTGAAATTTCTCTTTGGTATAATTACATTATGTAATATACTTTGAGATATCTTTTAAACAATCAACAAGATGAACTATAGGTAGTTAGCTATAAGTGTCTGCATTTCAGGAGAAAGTAAATATCTGGAGACATCCTACTCAAATCTTTGTTTATCTAAAAGTGATGGGAAGGAAAGATCAGATATCCAAAAGCTTGAACTCTATACACTCTATAGGTTCTTACATAAAAGATATATTTTGGAAGAAATAAGTAGAAGTAAAAAGAGATGGAAAACATATGGTGTAAGAGAATTCCAGAGAACATTACTACCAAACATTTTTCTAAATGATTGTGGTGAATGTAACAAAATTAAGTTCTAAGAACAAAAATATTCTTGAAAGAGAAGATATTTATGGATAATAAGAAAAAATATATTAATTATAATTCATGTTTAAATAGAGGAAATAAGAACATATTAAAGTTCTTGCTTTCAATCAGAGGAGTGTAAAGTTACAACATGGTTCTTAAGTTTGCCCATAAACTATCTTTCCACAGTCACACCTACAATGTAAGTCCTCTATCTCTTGGAAAAGTCTACTCCAAGAATTTACAGTATCCAAAACTATGTCACATGTGCTAACAAATACTTCTTTTCAATTGCTGTTTGCCAGTTCAGCAGTTCCTGCTTTGGTTTTACTCATTGCTATCCCTCATTGTAGTCACCACATATAGTGGGCTCTTTAGGTAGTACCCACTATGTGATCCAAGGCTACTTTCATCAAAATACCTTGCAAATTCAGTTAAAGAATTGAGTTTGCTTTTTTAATTCCTCTGATCTTTGAATTCCTATGTTGTGCTATGCTTCACAACAAAATAGGAAGATTCCCTCTGCCCAGTTATGTGCTATATTTGAACACCCAAGAACCAAAAATGCTGCTGTTAAGACAGTCTGACTCCCATGCCTTCCTCTAGTGATTTCCAAATTGAAACTCTGAGGTGGATGGAACTTAGGACCACTCTGAGACTGGGTTACCATTGGAAGCCAGATGAATTATGGGTTTGTTTGAGCCAACATAAGGCAGGGAAGCTGCTTTTCTGTGTAGAAAAATACAACATAGTTAAAAAAAAAAAGAAAAAAAAAACAGGAAAAACCACAACAGGGTTGTGATTACTTTTTGACCTTAATGGTCAGGGAAGGCTTCACTGATAAGGTGATATTTGAATATGGAAGGAAATAAGGAAGACAGCCATATGGGATGGGGGAAGAGTGTTTTAAATAGAGGGAACAGGAAGTGCAAATTTCTGAATCTGAGCAGGCTGAGTGCTCAGGAACAGAAAGGAAGCCATTGTGGCTGGAATGAAGTAGACCAGAAGAAGAATAGTAGGAATCCATGCCAGAGCATTAGCAGGGACCAGATGATGCAGGGCCTTCAGGCAATGTATTTTGACTTTCACTGCAGTGATTAAGGAAGCCTGTGGAAGATTTTTAGCATGGGTGTAAGGTGACCTGGCTTTAAAAAGGAAAACAAAATGATGTTTATTGTTTGTGCAGATGAGAATAAAGGGTTGAGAAAAGAATGAATAAATAAAATAAAGAAAGGGAGAGAGGGAGGAAGTGATGGCTTATGGATTTACTATGATTGTCTAGATGAAAGGTAAGAATGGCTTGCAACAGGATGGTAGCGATGGAGATAGTGAGAAATGGTCCAGTTCTGGATATACATTTGAGACAGAGTTGACAGAATTTTCTTATTGGTTAAATGTTTTTTTGTAGTTATTGATTTGCCACTTGTTTTCCTTATAACTCTTTAAATTCCATGATGACAGAACAAATGTAATATTTAGCTAAGGTCCTCTGCACCACTATGGAATTTTCCCTGTAACAAGCAATCAAGGGGCTTGTTTGTTTGGTACTGGTGACAGAACCCAGGTTCACTCTAACACTGAGCTATAGCCGAGGCCTTTTTTATTTTAGTTTTTAAAATTCTGAAACAGGGTCTTACTAGTCTTCCCAGGCTGAACACAAACTTGTGAACTTCCTGCTGTAGCATCCATGATTGCTGAGATTGTAGGCATGTACCATCAAGCCTGGCTCTTATATTTTTAATTAAGTTAAATTCCTATATGTTAGCTTACAGCTAAGCAAAAGTGGGCATTACAAGAAGGTAATGGAAGCAGAACAATGTGAAATACTTTAAGCAACACTCAAAAGTTATCATCCCATTACTTGGTGTAAATTCCTGGGCAAAATAAGGATGAAAAGTATTATCAGAATATTGATATGCTAGTAAATGGTCCTATGTTTCTTACATTGTCATAATTTTCTCAAACAAAACTCTATGTGAATCTTATTTTGTAAATGAATTTCTATTAGACTTGTATAACACAATATCAAAATGTAAATTTTAGAGAAAATAAACAATATATTTCTTATTGTAAAATCAGAAGTGTCAAAATATCCAGCATAGTTTGTTATATATGGCCAAAATATTTTCAAGTACAAATTTCAAAGGACTTTGAATATGAGATTAATTCAGTTGCAACAAGTACAACACTAATAAGCACAACAGCTCAATTATAAAATCATTACTCTCTATGCACTTGATGATCCATTAATTTTTTTTAGTGGGTTTTGATGAGGCGTAAAGTTGTAGAATGCTCCCTTTCTACCATCACACAGCAAATAGTCACTGAAAAAAGATGTGCTCATTATTATAAATTCCAGTGTACATTTTGTATCTTAGGGCTTTCCAAATGCAAATAAATATGCCAAACTTAAGTCATCCTCAATAATGCAGGTAAAAGAACTGACTATAAGTGACTTCACTGAAATCTACATATTGTTCTAACTTTACACATTCTTTCCTATTTTGAGGACATCCTGACCATTTTCAGGAAATAACACTAAATAGTAAAATCATTTGGATTCACACTAAAGCACCAAGTAGAATGTAGGATCCTATTATAAACATATTTTGGGACACTAGTTTACATTAAAATTAAAAATGTTATTGTTTGTTACACTGTACTTAAGGAATCTACAATTAACTTCATTGAAAGTGGATTTTTTTAGTTTCATTGAAACTAAAAAAAATGGCATTAGAGATATTTAATCAGAGGATATCAGCCAATTTCTTGGCATTAACAAATCAGTCTTTAAAATCCCCTTGAAATTTCAGAAGTCTATATGACTTTATTGTAAGCACTTCTTTATAACCTATTATCTCTATTCAGAAACTACAGCTTCCTTAATATAGCTTGGCATTGTTTAAGATGAAGTATGAAATAACCTCTATATGGTTAAAGGTGTTTGGGTGACTATATTAGGAAGAGAGTAGGAAAGTTAAATTAATCATCTTCTAGTGATTCTTTTGTACTAAGATCTAGGACTTCCTTGGTGTTTCAGACAATTATGAATGTAAACAATATATACACTTATTATTTATATGTTTTTCAGAAGAGCCTATCTTACTTCTTTCTCTGTCCCTGTACGGCCTGGAATATGTTAAATTTTTAATAACTGTTTACATAAATGGTTATGATATAGAAGAAAAACAGCTGAATGAATGAATGAATGTGTTACTGACCTATCAATTAATTAAGGTGGCATTGTTAATCTGACATTGCTGTTCTAACATCTGTATTAAATCATTTTTGTATCCATAATGACTACTTTTTCCTAGAGTTACTTACATTTTATTTACTGGAAGATTGAGATCTCATGTACTTTTGAAGAACAGAGGATTGAGATTGAGTATGACCAAAATAGTACAAAATAAGTGACCTGTTATTATTAGATCAGAGTAAGACAACATTTAGTAGGGATCTGAATAGCTCAAATCTTTAGAACCCTTCTACCCTGTACTTACCCTCTCCTCCCTTCTCCTAGCTGGGCTATTCCAGAGGGCAAATCCCAATGAACAGGTACTTATCAAATCTCCAATTTTGTCACTTTTGCTAATGTCCCTTTGGCCAAATTTAGTTACTTGTCTAAACCCTGAATCAGGGTAAAAGCTGACTACATAAGGGTATAGATACCCAGTAGGGGTGAATGGTGGGGATTAATATAACAGTCTATAAAGGGTACTTCAATCAATTATGTATTTGGAAAAGTTGCACTGGATACAAAATAAAGAACTGATTATCTGTGTAGGAGACAAAATTTGGAGAGGACAATTCAGAGACTGTTTCAGCCACCAAGGAACAGATGTTGTTAGCCTGAACAAAGAGAGTGGCAATATGATTGAGGGTAACAGGCAAATTTGAAAGCTTCTTGTGAATCAAAGCCTTGTTTTGCTTGGATATGACAGTGAGAGAGAAGGAATTGTTATGCAGGATGACTAAGATTCTAGTGTGTGCACATTCTGGGGTGGATGATGATATCATTTCTGAGAAGAGAAATACTGGAGGAGAAAAATGCTGTGATTACTGTCTGATGCTGGATATTTTGAGTTGGGGATACCTTTTACACATCCACATGAAAACGCCAAATAGAGAGTTGGATAGTCAGGTCTAGAGATCAGTGTCAAAGATAAAAATTTGAGGTGATAATTCAAATGACAAGACAACCTTGAAAAATAATTGCAATTGATAAATACATAGAAATTCCAATTGATAAGTATGGCAACGGAGTGGAAGAAGAAAACACAGAGACAGCACAGTGTCTCCAACTTCTTCCAGAAGTCTGTATGACAGAGAGAGATCTAATGGGATATCTGAATGAAAAACTGGAATTAGTGTACCTTTCTGCTTTTGTTTGTTCTTTAAAGAGAGGAAAAAAATTGAATATTTTTAAATACTCACAGACAGAAACTTGGGGAAAAAAAGATGTAAATGACACCAGCACTTTTTGATTCATCTACCTGTGTTATTGTTGAATCTGGTAAATTAACTTGAGTCAATTGCTATCAATCAATAGGAGTGCATTCAAGAGATATTTGGGCATGAATAAAAAGCAGCTTTCTAATTTACCTAAGCCTGCAATGTCCTTTCTCTGTTTCTATGTATCGAAATCCTATTCTTCCTTCAGGGGCATATTCAGATTCACCTTTTCTATCCCCCCCTTTTTTTTTTGCCAAATTTCCCAACATTTAGTTGTTAATATCTTCCTACTTTATTGGTATGCTTGATGTTCCTCTCTTCTTTTTATTTTTTTGCAATAATTAGTTACATTTTTTGTCTGCCTACTCTCTTCTAGAGAGAAGTGATTGTTTTTATGGATAGTTCTATTCACTGTGGAAAAGATACGTAACGGGCAATCAAGAAAAGTCTAGAGAATGAATGCATTGGCAGAATTTTTCATATTGCAATCTCAAGTCTTTAAGGCTGTTCTTTCAAGACAGGAGGTGCTTGTGTGTGTGTTATAGGGCATCTTTCTTCAATGCATACCATATAGTTTGATACCTATTTGATCTACTCATTCAATCCCTTTTGGCCACATTTATAGTAAGGCAATTTCTAATTGAGGATTTTCTCGGTTTGATACCTAGGACAGCCAACAAGTTTTACTCACAATTATTATCTTCTCTTGTATATAAAAAGGCTTTATCTCAGTGAATCCACACTTGCTGCCTTCAAAATGATTTATAATAATGACAATTAGCATTTAAATAGAACCTTACCTGTACAGGAACCTTACAGCCATGCTTATTATCTAATGGAATGGTCACATTATAATCATTTATTAAAAAATCTTCAAATGTAAAAACCTATGATATATACAGATCATAAAAGCCTAGAAGCTGATAGTTAGTGATGTTATACATTTTGCTAGGAACTTCAATTTTATGGTATGAAATTGAAACATGGAAGACCGTTAGCACTTTTCCAGCCCTGAAACTTAGCATGCAATGTACAATTTAAGGTACGACTGCATACAGACAAAAAATTCCTTCCACAATAACCCACCATTTGTCAAGGAGTGAAAGCCTTTCTTTGCAACAATCTCCTAATCTCCACAGGACATGAGAGAACACTAAAAGGAATCAGTCTGTTTGAAACTCGTGTTGAGATCATTCAAAGCCAGTCTCAGGCTGTGATCACTCATAAGACACTACTGATTTTGAGAGCATCATAAGAGCGTAGTTAGACCTTCAAAGAATGAATCTCAATTCAAGATCCCTATTGGCTTCTGACAGTTATCTCATCATCTTGGCTATTATACTCCTGTATCTTAGAAGGAATGCTAGGCTTTATTTTTTTTCTCTTGTTCTCTTCTTTAGATGCCAAGTTTATTTCTGGTCTTTCATGGCTTAATTTTGCAGCTTGTGAGCTCTTAGAGAAATACTAAAGAGGGACTGAAACCAGGTTGATAAAAGATAATAGTATAACTTGAGGCAAATGATAAAATGCAGATGAAACTAGAATTCTATTACTCTATCAAAATTAAATATAATTTTCAATTTCTCAAGAGCCACACATTTATTTTCTCATGAAATTTTGGAGATTCATAAAGCCTGCAGTAGTGGAAAAACTTTGAGTTAAGAGTTCAAGTTAGGCGACCTGAGCTCTCATCTCAGTTTGCCATTACCAGATATCTGATTCTGTGCAAATTAATACAACCTCTCTGGAAAGACTTAAACTTCACAATTTTAAAATAACAAACTGAGTTATTTTAATTTTATATTAAAAGTAATATTCTATAAAAGTAAGACTCTGTAAGAGGAAATATGAAATTAGAAGTAGAAAACTGCACTTATTGATAAAATTAGTTTCTGGAGTCTCTTGTATATTTTATCAGAATTAATTCATTATGTAGAATACCATGAGCTCACAAGAGCTTCAGCCAAGAATTATTTTGAAACAAAAGTGTTTTCTTATTTATGTTTTAAATTATTCATGACCAACCACCTTTTGCTTTCACATATTTAGAAGAGGTCAATAATTCCAGCACTTACTTAGACCCTGTGTTTCTTAGAATTTCTAGAAGTAATTGTTGAATCATTTGGAATCTTAGTGCAATCTCTGTCATTGGCTTGCATAGAGAAGTCACTAACCTATCCAAATGCCAATAAAAGAATACTTTAAAAAATTTATAGAATTTGTATACAAAACTTGTACTCAAACTTGAAATATAGAATCAGAAAAATGAAGTAAATTAGTTTACATATTGCAGAATACGTAGTTCAGAGCATTGTTTGTGGAATCTCAAACAAAACCAAAGCAATAAAGAACCCTTCTTCATATTTAAAAATAATGTTTAAAAATAGTGACAACATGTGTTAAAGCAAAGAGCATTGCACATTGCATAAGAAGATTTTGGCAGTTCTCTTTCAAAGCATTGAGGAGCTTGCGTTCAATCTTTAGTCAGACTCAGGCTTGAATACTAGCCTGTATACTTCCTAGTTACCTGACATCAAAAAAATCAACCTAACCTCTCATAGTCTCCTTTTCCTCATAGGCAAATCATGATAAATGTGTCCTTCCTGATTATCATCTAGGGTTAAAAGAGCAATGGATAGAAAATATCTATAAATAGCTAAGTACACATATGAGTATACTACAGTGAATTCTACCTCTATGTTTATCTATGAAGCACCAAGTAAAAGTGATAAATAAATAGAAGGAAGATTAGTAGAGGAGAGGAAGTGGAAAGGGGGCGGGTAGGTGGGAGAAATGAGGCAAAAGAAAAGTCGAAGTACTGGGGACTGAAAGGGAGCAAATTATAGTTCATGCATGTATGAATGTGTCAGAATGAATACCACAATTATGTCTAACTATAATGCACTAATAAAACCATTTAAACTAAATTACAAACTGCTATGTTACTTTTAATTGAAGGAGTACATAACTCAAGTTCTAAGAACCCCTTTGCTTTTCTAGTTACATGGAGACATTAGCTGAGAATTATCCTTCTTCAAGTCTTTTACAGAGTTATATGTGGTGAGTTTAAATAGGTTTTCTACATAAAACACAATACCAAAAAATGTCTTCTATAAATTTGGGTTATCAAACTATTAGTTCATGTCAAACTATAACTTTAGTCTGAAAGACTTCAAAAGTACAACATGCCATATTTGGATTTAATGCGGGGACTTTTAATTTGCTTTTTATTTAAAAGGCACATGAAAGAAAGATTTAACATTCTAGGCCTATGACTTGTGACTAACTTGAGTAATTGATGATCAATAAGGGAAACCAGAATTAAGGTGTCTATCTTTTTGGAAATTCACTTTGGGAAGATGAAATGTGTCATGTAGACTTAGATTGCCTAGAGAGAATGGATGAATAGAAAAATCAGAATATAAACCTGACAAAAAAATCAAGAAAATAGAATTGAGGGAAGAAAACTGACATTTGTTACACATATATTACACATCTGGCAGTATGTAAGGTAATTTAGAAACAAATCCTCATTTATTATTCATAGGACTGCTGTGGAGGCAGCAATATTAATTTGTTTTGTAGAAGAGAGAAAGTGTAAATAAAATAGATGACCTGATGTAGTCCATGAGCTAATCAGTGGCATAGGCAAATGAGTTCCAGTGATCAATAAGGGTCTATCTAAAGCCAACACTTCATGAGGAAGTGAAATTTACAAACTTGAAAATTGGCATTGCTGGGCATTCACATCCCACTTACAACCATAGAACTTTGTGGTTGAAAGTAAGATTGACCAGTTTTTAAGAGGTACAAGGCTCTCGTTGTCTAGTCATGATATATGTATATTGTGATGAATAGAAAACAAATTTTGTATTTCAAGACTTTTAGGAGAGTTTTCAAGGAGTCTGGGGATTTCTATGAGAAAGATGCATATTGCATGGAAATTGTAATGATGTTACCAGTGATGGCTGAAGAAGTAGGTCAAATTCATGAGTGTGATCTATAAGATTGAGTGACTTCTTAAAACCGAGAGAGACAAACTTGGTGCTAACCATGGGCACGTACCGACAGGGCACGCAGAAAGGGTTGGTGGCTATATAATGCCTATTCTTATTAAGGAATCCTAAATGCTGTTTCCTTACATTTGATTTTAGAAGAGCTAGAAAAGTCAAGGCCACATGGTCTTTTCTGGCTGGGACCTAGAAGGAGGTTCCATTTTGTAACATCCTGTACAATTCATAATGCAGAAAGGGGATGGAGGTCAGAGACCAGGTATCCTCTCCTCACTGAAAGGCAGGTATCAGAAGCCAACAGATATCAGATGCAACATATTCACTTGCATAACAACATTTTCATACTTAGAGAACAGTGTTTTTTTTTTTTTTAATTTGGGGAATAGCACTATTTATAAAGGTTCTTTGTGCCATCTTAGAGCAGAAACAGATAAATGACAATGGTAGATGGCATAGGACATTGACACTTGGCTATGATGTCTGTTTTTTTAAGTATATGCAAAGCATTAATATGACTTGTGGGAAACAGAATGACTACCTGAATATTTCTTCACCTTAATACTTGAAAGTATGAATATGTTAACTGTTTGTGACAAAAAAAAGATAAATAAAAAGTTTCACAGATATGATTAAGGGAACAGACCTCAAACTAAAAGATTATACTGGGTTACCTAGGAAGGCTCAATCTAATTACCAGAGTGCTTAAAAGCATAGAAATTTCTTCCACTGGAGGCAAAAAAGATGTGGCAGAAGAAGTCAGACAGATTGCAAGTATGAGAAGGGCTCAAACTGCATTGTTGGTTTGAGACATAGAATCCCATCAAAAGTGAGAGGGGGTGTGTGAAATATTAGCTGTTAACCAGTACAGAAACATAAATGTATTAGTTAAGTTCACATTACTATAATGAAATAATTTGAGGCAACTAACTTATAAAGAGAAACTTTTTTTTTTAACAGTATTTAAGAGTTTTGGAAGTTTTAAAGACATCACACATACATTGGCTCAGTTCTGGTGGAGAAGCAGATGGTAATGGTGAGAGTGTATAAGAACAAATGCCTACATCTTCAGATCACATCTTTTAGATCAAAGAGAGACAGGGTGAGTGGGTCCTCCAATCACTTTTGAGGGTATACTTCCAATGACCTAAGGAGTTTCCACTAGCTCCCATCTCCTAAAGGTTGTACCTCCAATGACACCACCCTAGATGGGAAGCAAACCTTTAACAAATGGGCATTTGGGGATATTCAAAAACCACACTTTGTCAAGGGACTTCAGATCTACAACCACAGGAACTGATTCTACAATAGCTCTGAATGAGTTTGGAAGACAATTCATCCCAGAACCATTCAGTGAGAGCTCACCTGGTCTTGTAAAACCTAGAGAAAGAAATCAGCATAGCTAATCCAGATCTTTTAGAGAGAGAGCTATGAAATAATAAATTTATGTGTTAAGCTTTCAAATTTGTGGTAACTTGTTTCAGCAACAAAAGGAACTAATACATAAATATAACTAAATGGAAAGAAACTCATATGAGCAAAAGTTTAACATTTCGATGTAAAAGTTTCAGATTAGAGTTCAACTGATTTTTGTTTGCTTTATTTTCTTGGTGCTGGAGATTGAACCCAGGGCCTTGTGCATACAACTGAGCTATATCCCCAGCCCCTCAACTGAAGTTTTAAATTTCATGAGGAAATAATACCATCTTATTTGGCTTATTCTAAGATTACTAATAGTAGTTTAAAGGGAACCTAGGAAATAATCATAGGAAATTCTTTATTTCTTTTCATTTATAGAAACATTTCTCTAACTTTTCTTTTTTGGTCTACTTTTTCCCCCATCTTTTCTTCTAGTATGCCAATTAATTCCCCCATAAAATAGTGAGATTTTATGTACATACTTGTATGCACCTGGAGGTACATCCTCAGGGATTTTCTTGATGTCATGAAGGTATATGAGTGCTATTTCACAAAGTTTTTCAAAATCCCATTTATTCTCTGCATGTAAGTTTTCACTACTTTGATTCTCTCATTATCATTCACTTAGATCATTGCTTATCATCTAAGACTACTATATTTACAGCTTTCCAATTCTAAAGATGTAGAGGCTCATATTATTTGTTTAAAATCATTCAATGACTTTCTATAGGTCCAGTCCAAATTCATTAGCTTGTTTTAAAACACACTGTATATTTTGACACTTAAGTCTTCCTCAAGAATATTTTTAGATTCATATTTATTACTCTTCAACCAAATGCACTGAAATATTTAAGTTTATCATAGCTTTTTGTATGTGTGCCACTCTGTGTTTGTATGCTTTCTCTGTGTTCAATAGCTCTGACTTACACCTCAGGGCTAATGTAGATGCCTTCTCTTTTTAGAAGCCTCCTCTGCTATCCTACAGTCAGTATTAGATTTCTCATCTCTGTGTTTCTTTAGAACCCAATGGCATAACAGCATCATCAAATTTACTGTATTGTATTCATAGCCTCCTTAAAGACCTCTTCTTCTTTAAAATACAGACTTCTTCATAATGAATATGTTTTGAAAAATATTATATAACCAATGACTGTCACATACTAGGTATTAAATAACATATGTTGAATGATGAAATAATGAATGAATAAATGAATGAATGATTCAATCAATAAAATCAGTTGATGGAGTCCTGACTACACTTTAGATTGGGAAAACCAGAGTCACAACAAGGAGTTTAGTTAGCTGGGTCACAGAGAGACATAAATACAACAAGATCAGCACCAATAAGAATTGGTACCAAAAGCATAGTGGATTCATAAAAGGTATAAACCATAGTAATTGAACTTTGGTACAATGATTTCAGGGTCTGTTATGTTGGTATAGACCAGTGGTTATCAAAGTGCCATTTCCAAAACAGCAGGATCAGTTTCACTGGGGAATTTGTTAGAAATGCAAATTTTGGCCTTAATATAAACATGATGAATTACAATCTCAGGAATGGAGTTCAAAAATCAGTGCTTTAACAATCCCTCCAGATGGTTCTGATTCATGCTAAAGTATGAGAACAATTGACATAAGCCAAGCGATTTTAGATTGGGGTGGTTTAGATTTTAGCAAACTGAGAAAATACCTGAGTGATCAAGTTCCAGGAGAAAGAGGACAAGTTAAGAGAAAATTGAAATAAAATGCTAAGCTATCAAGCCTGATGCAATTGAATGGCATGGAGAGACAAAGCAATAAGTACAAGAAAGCAAATAATATTGCAGTATGAAATCAATGTTTTTAAGGGTGTGGATCTGAATAGGTATGGACATAGAGGAAATGTGGATTCTGATATATCTTGGGAGTGATGAAAGAGATGGAAGTAATACAAACTTTCTAGGTGATTCGAATATTCACTCACTCTTATTCCTAGTTGAGATGCATTTTTGTTTTACAATCCTACCTAAATTCCCTAACTTCATAGGTATGATGTAGTTGATCTAACTCAAATAGAAGGATATTAGGATGGGGGCCAGACTCCTAACTGGCACACATTACTAAACAGATATCATATAAAGAAGACTGAAGAAGTTTCAGTTTCTCACTCAAATGGTGATAATGAGAATAGGATGTAGACAAAATGAAGCATGAAAAATAGAACTTTAAAAACAAATACTTAGCTTACTCTTCATTATGCATGGTAATGTGATTAGCATGGACTTCAGCCAAGTCTTCCAATGATGCCTCTCATTAACTATGTACAAGAATTCTTAACAAGAAACATAGTTTTCATAGGGCTTCATACAGGATGCCAAAGATTCACATAAGAATGAAAATCCAGTCAATTATCTGGGAATTTCCCCCAAAACAATTATTTGGCAATGCATAAACAAAATTATTGATTTATCTTCAATTATCAGATAGATATTTTGGTAGCTAGGGGCAGTACAGTGTTCTTATCCCCCTCTCTGATAACTTGGTACTGATTTGAATCTATAGAACAAATATCTATTGAATTCTGCTTTATGTTTGGCAATGTCTAATTAAATTAGTAATGAGATACTCAAAGTTTGGCAATAATACAAAAGAAGAGAGAAACAAATGTTTCTTTAGAACTAACAAAATTCAGAACAAGATATAACCCAAATTGCCATACAGGATTGAATCTGAAACTTGATTTTGACAAGTTAAAATCAGTTAAAAGAAGATTGCCTTGAGAATTCTACTTTTGGTAACTACAGATAAAATGTATTCTGAGAGAAACGATACAGAATATTTTTTGAATAAAAGTCTATTTGAAGGCACCAAAATCTTTCCAAAAGCCACATGATGACTGCTAGAGTTGATAGAAGAAATCAGTTCATTTGACTCTGGCATTTTTATTTATCTACACTTGGATAATTCTTTATGAAGAAACAAAATTTAGCTATTAAAAAGCAAAGAAATAAACTAAAAAATATGAAGGATGGCAACCCTTAGATTATGCTAACCTAAGTATGCCACTCAATGTCTAATATCTTCAAAGCTAAACTGTGTTATCATTTCTATAATATTATTTAGGATGGCGGTGATAAGCACAGATCCAAAATTGTGTTCTTCCCTCTTGATGAGCTCCTCTCCAGGTGCAAATACCATGGGTGATCTAAATCCTGAATGTAATACTGGACTCTGTCTTGAAGAACTTAATATTGAAAAATAAAATAGGCACAGTTTTAAAATAATTACATAGCAATTTTATTTGAATTTACATGGCAAAGAAGAATCTGATCATATTTGACATCTTATTTCTTTTGTTATTTCCTCTGTTTTCAGCTGTTGTTATGTCTCTTAACCTCCTAATGGGAGAATTATATTTTAGCAATTGCTTCTCCAGAAACATTTATGAAAATTAGTATCATACTTGGAAAATACTTTCCTCTGTAGCTCATTAAATGTTCTTTTCTAACTTGTTCACATGGAGTATGGATTATTTAGATTCCCTATAACTGAGCACCAAAAGTTACCAAACAATGGCAAGCTATTTATATAGTTTCATTTCTGTTACAAAATGCAGACAGGTACATGCCTTTTCATTGATAGTGTTATTAAAGATTCAATACCACTTGTGAATAACAATGGGCTGAATTATATAGTTAAGTATTAAAAGCTGTAAATAAAAGTTTTTTAAAAATCTTTCTTTTCACTGTGAATACATTGAAAATTCTTTAGCTCATCACAAAGAACTGTACAAAGTATCAGAATTGCTATGACCTCAGAAATCAAGAAAATATGACATTCAGTGTACTATGTATGTGTATACTTATGGATTCGAATAACTTATAAAAGGACATCTATCAAAGCTACGTTTATATAGAAGAAAAATTCCCATAGAGGATATGCTCATTTACTTAATCTCTTTACCAGCACAAAATAGCTACTTAAACATTGCCTTTTAGTATTAGGTTCATTGTCAATATGAAGAATAAAAAAAAAATGAGTCTTGAATTTAAAACTTTAAAATTCCAATAGTCTTGACATCCTATTTCTAAATGCTACCAAGGTCAACTTTCTTTTAGATAATAAATTCACTTAGAACTTTCTGATGTTTCCTTTTCTTCTTTCCTTTTAAGCCAAGAGATTGAACGGGTTCAGGTCTCTGCTCCTGAAAATGTTGCTACAATAAACTGTATTTCTTCCCATTCCCCTCTCTCTCACCGAAAGGTCCTAGGGAGCCTATTTTTCCATTCTTTTTAATAGAATTATCTCCTGCTAAATAGCTCCTGAGAAAAGTGTCATGATCAGACAGTGGTCTGGAATGGATTTTTCTCAAAATCCCCATACTGCTTTAAACTCTTCCCAACCTTCCTCACACCAGTAGTGTTTGTGTCTGTGGTATTTGTTAGCATTCAAGGATTTTGCTTCTGACCATCATGTATCTTTCTCTCTCAACTCAAATTAGGAACTTAGGTATCTCAATTTAGCTCCAAATTAGCCAGTCTTATTTCAGTCACTGATTTTTTATTTTTATTTTTTTATTCTGACTAGAAATCCCTATTCCTTCAAGTCCCAGCTCAGGCATTACTGTATCTGAGAATCTTTTCCCATTCTCTGGGCAAAGTTGGTTACATTTTCCCCTCTCCTTTGAAAACTCTTGGTTTATTATTAGGCAATTTTATCTTCCTATGAAGTGTAGAGCTCCTTATGAATAATAACTATGTCTTAATCAAATTGGAATTTCCTAGTATAAAACATAATACAGAGACTATTTCAAATTAATTGTTGCCAAGTAAGTAAATAAACAAATTAACTCTGAGAAATTGTAGAGTCTTAACCATGTACTATAATCACTTGTGTGCCAGTGGAGTTATTGCATGAGAACTTTTATAGCTGAAAAATTACTATTTTTGTAGCTCATGAGGATCATGTGGATCTAAAATTCTAGGAGTGGTTCATGAATTGTTTGGAAGACACATCACTATCTTTATTGATAGGTTTAGGGATAAGCAAGAGGTCAAAGTTAGGGCAATCACGCCAAAGATATAAAATTTTAGGACATGTATTGGTAATATGGAAATGGAAGACTTTTCCACTGTAAGAGTAGCCATCAGGTAGAGCTTGAGAATAAAACCAACAATGATAAAACCAATAAGAAAAAAGCTTAGTTTTTATCATATTACTTGAAATCCTAAGTCTAGTCAGGATTAAATGACATCTACTTCTGAATTTTCAATTATGTAAATAAAAATTATTATTATCTTATATTGCCTAACAATCTATATTTGCACTAAACTTTTGTCTAGGCTGAATTTAAATACACACACACACACACACACATATATATATATATATATATTTATTTTTCAAATATGTGAAATATGACTGTAATAAATAAAATACAGAAAAATTGTGTATAAACATTTTGGAATTCAGGACAGTGTGGTTATACATTATCTTATTTGGTGGACTTTAAAAATACCATAGCCTCCCTTGAGGTCTGGCTACATTTTAATACAAAAATGCAATGTCATATTCAAAATGTTTGCTATCGCTGATTTGGAACATCTGGTGAAGTCCTGAATCTATAACCATATTCAATAAATATATATTGATTGATTTCTTTTTGAAAACATTTTATTAACATATGCATTTTATTGCACATATCATTAGGGTTTTGTGTGATACTTCCATGCATGCATATAGTGTGCCCTGATCAAATCCTACCACCATCCATATCCCTTCCCAATTTCTAGTAATTGTTATTGTTCTTTTTTATTTTTAGCTTCCACATGAGAGAACAGGTAGTACTAATCTTTTCCATGTCTGGCTTATTTCATGTAATGACCTTCAGCTCCTTCTATTTTGCTGCAAATGACAGGAATTTACTTTCTTTATGGCTGAATAATACTCCATTGTGTGCATACACCATGTTTTCCTCATCCATTCATCTCTTAATGAATATCTAGGTTGATTTCATAGCTTATTTATTATAAATAGTGCCACAATAAACACAAGAATACAGTTCTTTCTTTGATAATGCTAATTTCATTTCCTTTGGATATAACCCAGAAGGGGAACAAGTGAATCACAGATCTACTTTTAGTTTTTGAGGAACCTTCAACTTGATGTCCAAAATGGCTGTATTAAAAGATTATATATGACAAACACACTGTCAACATCACTCTGAATGGGGGAAAACAAAAAGCCTGTTCTCTAAGATCACAAACACACAAGGGTGTACATTATAACCATTCTTCTTCAATAGAGAACTAGAAGTTTTAGATCAATTAGGCAAGAGAAAAAAAATAAAGGGCATAGATATGGGAAGAGGAAAGGGTCAAAATTGTCCTGTTTTCAGATTATATAATTTATAAAAACCTAAAAACTCCATTAAAACACTATTAGAACTGATAAACGGATTCAATAAAGCATCAGTACACAAAATCAGTATATAAAACATTGGTAGCTTCTCAATACAACATTGAAGAGTGAGAAAGAAATCATGAAAGCAATCCCATTCACACTAGCTATGAAGATAAAAAATTAGCAAAGAATAAACCTAAACATGGAAGAAAAAGACCTTTAAAATAAAAATTATGCAACACTAGTGAAAGACATTGAAGAAGACACAAGAAAAATGGAAAGACCTCCCATGTCTGTGAATTGGAAAAATCAATATTGTTAAAATATTGATACTACCCAAAGTAATCTACAGATTTAATGTATTCCCTATCAAAACACCCTAATATTCTTCACAGAACAATAAAGACCCTAAAATACATATGGAAGCATAAAGGACCCCAAATGGCCAAAGTACTCCAGAGCAAAAAGAAAACAGAGCCGGAGGCATGACAATACCTGATTTCAAGACAAATTGCAGAGTCAGAGTGATTAAAACAGCATGCTACTAGCATAAAAGCAGATATATGTAGACTAGTGGAACAGAATAATGATCACAGAAATAAACCCACAAATCTATAGACAGCAGATTTTCCACAGAGTGCCCAATACATACTCAGTAGGAAGGACAGCTTCTTCAATAAGTGGGCAGGGAAAACTAAATATTCACCAGCAGAAGACTGAAATTTGACCTCCAACTCTCACCCTATACAAAAGTCAGCTCAAAATTAATCAAAGCCCTATATTTAAGTCCTGAAATTGTGAAACTACTAGATAAAAACAGAGGGAAAACTTCAGGGTCTGAAATTTGGTATTTTAATCACAAAAGGAGGTTTCTTCATTAGCTTAAGATAGTATTACCTTGAACAACATGATACTGTTCATTTGCTAACATATTGATTAATATTTGACCAAAGGCAATTTTATATGGTTCAAATTGCAGCCCAATAAGTTCCTACTGAATGAATGAATCTATCAATGGAAAACTGTTTTTTAGTGTTTTTATATCATATCTATACACTACTATTCTAAAAGAAGTAGAAATACCTATTTTGTGTTTATCACTTGACTCATTTTTCATTCATACTGGCTTGTCTGTTTAGACAAGAGATAGAAATTTCCTAGGTAGCCTTTTTCACACCGATGTAAAGTTATTTTCCTTTCCTCTTCCATCTTGATGGGTGGGCCAAATATTGTCTAAGTTATTATTTTTTTTTCATTTTAAAAACATTATAAGATATCCCGATTTAGAGAAAATGTTTGCAAATAATTTTGATTTTTTACTTAAGCTTTCAAATCTTTTCAGTTCTTACCTTTCGTCTAGAAGCCTTTATCATCCCATCTGTACCCCAACTAACTCATTAACAGTTTCTTTTCTCTTCCCACTCTTTTATTTATTTGAGATATCATCTAGAATGAAATTGAAGAAAACTGCCCTGCAATTGTGAGAATAAAAGAACTAGAAAGCCAATGTTCACTCTCTTTCACCTATACCTCCACTCCTCCCTAGAACATTGTTTTCTGATAATTGTTAAAATGACAACTATGTTTATTTTTTTGTCACCTCTGTAAGGACTATGTGTTCTATGTCTTCACAGTGCCTAGGGTGCTTGTGTAACATAGGAAAATGTCTATAAAAAGAATTGTTTTTAAGCAGAAATTATCCCCAAAACTGTAGAGGCAAAACCAGTTTATTTTGTATTCTGGAAGACACTGGTGTACTGCCTGAACCTTAATTATGCTTCCCAACATTTGCAAAATTAAATCCTCAAATTAAACATTTCATTAATGTAGCTCCTTTGCAATTCATCCATTTGTTTCAAAAATGATAAAGGGGGAAAATTATGCATTTTGGGAGGTACTCGGTCACAATATCAATTCACATTTATCTGAATGCCTCAGAAAATAGAAACTGCGAAGCCTGTTGTGGGAAGAGTGTGGAAAACAGGAAGTCAACCAAGTGAGTAAACATGAAATAGAGGATTATCCTTATTTGTGAAGAATCCATTCCGGCAAGAAATTGAATCAGAGGCTTCTGCATCTAAAGCAGTGGGACTACTGATGGAACCTGAGAGAGGTGCCCTTTCATATGAGGAGTAGACTGACCTAAGGGCTATGAGAAAGCACGGTCTAGTGACCTGAGAACTAAACCAGGAGTCAGAGATCAGGAGTTAAATCCTAGTGCTGTCACTTGCTGGGTTAAAGTAATTTATTGTAATTCAGCAGCCCCACCTGTGGCAGTACTCAAGCCAGGTATAAGGATTTTGCTCACACAATTAGATCCTTCTATCCTGCAACATCAATTTTTCCTCTGTACTAGATTATTCCACCATGCACACATACTTTAGTAGCTCCCATCCTTAATACTTCTTCCTGACCTGCAGCCCCCTCCAGTTACACCCCAATTTCTCAGTTTCCCATGATTTCAGAACTTCTTGAAAAACTTGTTTGCTAATTCCTCTGCCCTAACTACCAAGCCACTTTAATGGAATTATAAAGAAGTAATATAGTGACACAGTAAAGACTTAGATGCTAGAGTCAGCCTGTGTGGGTTCAGATCCTAGCACCATAAGTTCCCACTGCTCTCATCAAGGTATTTGATGACTTCCATCTTAGCAAGGACAGTGGTCACTATTTTGACCTCATTGCACTTAAATTTTCTGTTGTATTTAGCATAAAGGATAACTCCTTATCAATTGGAACATGCTCTCCTCAACTCCTAGGACACCATACCCTACCCTTGGTTTTCCTTCCACCTCTTTGGGAATCCTTCTCAATCTCCTTTGATAGAAACTACTCCTCTGTCTTAGGTCCTCTTTACTTTCTTTTCTTTCTCCATAGACAATTTTTATTCATTCCATAGCTTTAACAAACCATCTCTTTTCTGAGACTCTCAAATGTGTACCTCACATAGTGATCTCTTCCTGAACTCTGGATATGCAGTTCAACTACTTTATTGTTCTCTTCTAAATGTCTAATAGGCACCTCAAATTTAAAATGACCACAAAAAACCTGTTGGTTTCTGTTTCCACAAAGTTGTTTCCTGGCTTTTGGAAAGTTATCAGTGTGCCAAGTTATTTTCTTTCCCTCATTTCCTGTACATACCCATCAATACATGGTAGAGTCTACCTGTGAAAACAACAACAACAAAATTATTGGTTTGTCTCCATTGCCACTATCATCATTCTGGTGCAATTCACTCTCCTACCTGGAATACCACGCTAGATTCCCAGGTGTCTCTAGTCCTCTACTTTAGCCTTATATAAATCCATTCTCCACAAAACATTCAGAATAGTCCTTATTAAAACTATCAGTCTACAAAAATGTAATATCTATACTGGTAGGATCTGTTTGGATAAATTGCAGTGTCTCTAGTAGCAAAACAAAGAGTTGGTAAATAGTATATAACAAATAAATATTTATTAAATGAATAAATAAATAAGAATATCATGTTTCTCTCTTTCTTAAATATTTCAGTGGCTTACTATCATGTTTAAAGGAATATTTCTACTCCCCAATGGCCCATAAGACCATACATGTTCTGGCTTTTGCTAAACTTCTATTTTATCTTGTATCTCTCCTTCATTATTAATGACAGGGTAATTATTCTACCATTATTCAGATAGTATCAATCATTCTAGTCTTCCTGAACACATAAATATGTACATATAAACATATTACATTTATATAAATAAATAATGATATTTATCTCTATTTCTACCTAAACTTTCTCTCATTCCTACTTAGCAATATTGTACTTGCTGACGTATTGTTTCTCTGGGACCATCTCCCACCCACACCTTTACCAGCCTCAAGATCCTTTATATTATTTAGATCTCAGCTCACCTTTCACCTTCTCAAAGAAACTTTCCATAACCAACAAGTAAACTGAGTCCTTCTACCTCCAATAAATTTCTATCAAACCTACATATTTTTATAGCACTTCTAATTATTCTAAAACCTTCTTTATTTATGTCTTGCCTGTCTCCTACCCTATACACTCTTATCTGTCTGGTTCATAAAGGAATGAATCTTTGCCATCTTGCTAAATTCAATTTCTTCAGCATTGAGTGCACTGTCTGGGGTACAGTTAATATGGTAAAGGAATGTCAACATACAATATTATCATTACTACAAGATGTACTTTGATAGAACCCCAAAAATACACTAGTTCCAAAGAGTTATCCAAACTAGAAACATTTTAGAGTTAAACTTTGACAGTATCCCCTAGGATACATTTTATAATTAGAGGAAAAAAAACTGTTTGCAGTCATACAATCAAAGCAGAACATCTCAAAATGAATTCCAGGGAATATTATTTTCTCTGGTATGTTAATAGGTAAGTTGTAAGTTGTCAAAAAATTGGTGAAATGCTTTGTTGAAATTGAGCAATTACTACACAACACCTAAGGTATTTTCTGAATCTCTAAAAATGTGAGGATTCTCAATCTTACCCTAACTTCTTTTTTTTTTTCAGAGAGCTTTTTTTCCATGGCATATCTGACTTGACTAGATGTCTAAAGAACATTGTTTAGAAAAACATTAAATTAAAGAGTTTAGCCAGGCATGTTGTCACATATCTGTAATCCCAGAAATGTGGGAGACTAAGACAGGAGGATCACAAGTTTGAGGCCAATTTCAGAAACCCAGTGAGATCCTAAACAACTTAGTGATATCCTGTTTCAAAATAAAAAATAAAAAAGTGCTAGGGATGTGGCTCAGTGGGTAAGCAGTCCTGGGTTCAATTCTTGGCACCAAAATAAGAGTACAGGGTACCTTAAATGTTCTATCAAGTCTTCTTAAACTTGTTCTTATTAGTTTTGAAATAATAAATGGGCCTCCTTTACTTTGCTTTTCTAGAGCTATCAACTATCCACCACCTTTCAAAGTCTCCAGTATCACTTTCTTCTTCCCAGGTGTTCTGGATTTTTTGAGGTTCCTGATATTTTTGACATTTTTTTCCTCTAAAAGTCTCCCTTTTCCCTTTATTCCTCTCTCCCTTCCTTAATGGCTTTTTACCTTGTTTTACCTCCAGTGCTGTTTTTATTTGGATTCTGTATATGGAGAAAAGCCATTTAATCTCATAGCTGTAGCTGTAGTAGCTGTAATCTTTTCAAATGTACATCTAGGACTTTTATAACTTCTTAAGTTTCCAAAGGCACTAATAATCATTTGACAAATAGTTTTCAAGAACATATTCTTTTAAATTCTATGCTTTGGTGTAACAGTATTAAGATGAGAAAAGCAGTTATGGTCCCTGTCCTTACCAAGCCTATAGTCTAACTGAAGTGACAGAATAAAAAAAGACAATTTTGGCAGAAAAAAAAATAGGTACTATGATAAGGAAAAAAATGCTTTAGAGCACAGAAGGGAAATGCCTAGCCTGATCTAACAGAACAGATGGATCAGAAAACGCTCCCAAAGGAAAGTATCATTCAGGTGATTTCCAAATGTCCTATATCATATTTCTCACAATTTCCCAGAAATATTTCACTGGAACTTCAAACACAACATTATTGAAATCAGTTTCAATATCTTAATGTGTACCTTAATTTGTATATCACCATCTACCAAGTCAACTAGACTTGACATGTTCTAATATTTTCTCTTTCTGTCATTCTGGGTCAGTTACCAGATCCAGTTAATTCCACTTCTATCATAAATCTACAATCCTTACATTCCTTTGCTAGAGCAAAGACCCTTATTACTTCTGGCCTGGGCTATTTTAACTTTCTCCTAACCTACAGCAAATGATGCCATTCTAGGCCATTCTCTAACATTGCCAGAATTTTATTGCATGGTGTTCTGAAACTGTGATCCATTTTCTTGCTTATTGAGTGATGATGAGAAGGGGCATCAACAAAGTATTCTCAGTGGCAAGAACGCTTTGAGGATGAAGTTTTATACTTGCTGTTTGCAGCAGGCAGCATGAGAATATCATTGATGGGGAAGAACAATTACTAACAAGGGCAGTAGCACTGGTGCTTTCCAGAGCTTCTCAGATGTTGTTCCAGTTGAAGCCTGGAGGTAGGGAGACATTTCTGAGAGGTGGGAAATAGGAAATTTAGTTTGGAACTCTATACCAATAGTTTGATGGCATATTTTTCGGAAGTCAAAATAAAATACCATGAAAATATCAAAATATTAGAACCATTTCCCATGTTATATTTCTTCAGGCAAGTCCAAAGGTCTAAACCAAGATTTAGAAAAACATTAAAAGTAGGACAGTGTCAATTCTAAATTATCCATTTTTGGATCATTTATGAAGACCCAGTGCTTCCATTTTACCTCATCAGATCTCAGGAGGGCGAGATAAGGCAAGGTCTGATGTTGCAGAAAAGAAGAGGAGAGGGAGACTTATGGTTTGAATGTTAGAAGGTAAATTTTTAATACTCACTTTTGGGCTATTACTTTCTTTGCATTGCAATCACCTCTGGATGTTCTGGTAGAGTTGGGATGAAGACTCAATCTCTCTCAAAGTACACAGTATTTCTGCCGTACCTTGGTTTCAGGTTCTCTTTTATTGTATTACTACCCTTAAAAACTTCTGTCATGGTTCCCAGTCTCTGTATTGTTAGCCAAAACTCAAAGTAACTTTCTTTATAAAAAATGATACTGAAAGCTTGTGTAAGTTAAGCTCAGCTTTTTAAAGAAAGGTTTCAATTTGAGAAGTCCCAAATAGTATTTTTGAACATATCCCAGTAAGAAATCCTAGCCTCCAGAACAGAATTTTCTTATATATAAAGTTGTATAATTTTGCTGTTTTTACAAGCATTTAACAAAATTGTGACTTTCAAAGCATTTCACTAATTAGCCTGATCTAACAAAACAAAATATGCTCAAAATAAGAATTTTAAATTTTGCTTATTTATTGACATGATTTTTTTCTTACTTTGACCTAGAATGTTCCCATTGTTCTATGACACGTTTTATATATTAAAAACAACATGCTTTTTCTTAAAATAGTCTGAAAAATATGAAGTGAAATAGAAAACACATATTTAAAATAGTGTTTGTAATCTTCAGCTGTTGAGACATCTGAACAAAGGTAAGAATATGCAGCTAGACAATTCCAGTTTCTTTCAATACCCGTTTTTGCAGCAAAAACTATCTGTTAAAAAGTATTTGCCAAATCAGAAGTCTGAATATAAATAATATATACTGTACTACCTGTCTGTAGAAGTTTTTACATGAAAACTTTTCCAGGAAAAGTAAACAAATGACTATCCAAAACTGCTAAATCTTCTTTACCTTGACAATGAGCAGAGATGCTTACTAGCCAACTAAGTTCAGGGAAATAAATAAAATATTGCCCCAAAGAAAAGCAATCTGAGCTATGCCTTTCTATTTGTAGTCATCAAGAGAAGCTTTAGTTTATCACAGCTACCTTCACTGGGTTTATTTTAAAATTTTAACATTCACATTGTTAATTTCCTTCCTCCAACTAATTTTGAATTGTTCAATCCAAATGTATCAATTCAGCTAAATGGACCATAGATCAGAGTATAAATTGGAATATTTTTCATAGACATAAGTGATAATGCTTTTTCATTTGTTGAGAATATGTAGAGGTGTCTTATGATTCTAAATTTGATGGAAAGTCTGATTTTGTTTCTTGCATGTGAGTGCTGTTTATATAACCTCACTTTCATGATCTTGACTATAAATTAATTAATTTACTAATTTTTCTACATCGTAACATCATTTTTAATTAGGTTTCATAGATGTCTTCTTTCATAAATGATATTTTATAAATGAGTTAGTCCAGCTGCATCTCCATGGTCACATTTTAATGCTACACATCTAGTAGCATGATGCTTTTAATAAGCTAAATGGTTTTGTAGTAAAATTCTTTTCAGATTTTATCTACCAGTTAACAATATTAATGCATATTTAATGTATAATGTCTTCAGTACACTTTTCTGTTTTGTTTTGACTTGATGATAGATAATGTGTTGGTGAGAATACCTAATAAGAACAACTTAGAAAAGGAAAAGTTTACATTGGCTTGCAGTTTCAGAGGTTGAGCCCATGGTTAACTGATTCCCTTGCTCTGGACTTAAGATGAGGTGGAATAATCATAGTGGAGAAAAGCTTCTCAGCTCACTACAGCTTGAAAGCAGAGAAAGAGACAGGAAGGGGCTCCAGGGAAGATGGACTCTTCTAGGGTAGGCCTCCAGTGACCCATTTCCTCTAGCCCTGCCCCACCTGACTATAGTCACCACCTCGTATAATAATCCTTTCAAATTATTAATCCATGAAACTGGATTAATCTGTTGATTAGGTTATTGTTATCATACTCTAGTTATTGCATTTCTATATATACCTGCATTGACACAGGAGCTTTTGAGGAAACTCATATCTAAACTGTAATATGTTACCCCTGGCTGTCAAAAGCTCATGTCCATCTCACAACACAAAATAAATTTAGCTCATCTCCAAGAATACCCATAGTCTCAACAGTTACAGCATTGTCCCAAAGTCCAAGTGCAAAGTCTGCTCTCAGACCCAAGGCAATTTTTTGGCTGTGAGCCTCTGTGAAACTCAAAAGCAACTTGTATATATACAATATATAATGGTGTAGAGTAGCTGTTCTCATTCCAAAAGGGAGAAATAGGGGCATAGAAAGAAGGAATGGAACCCAAACAAGATTGAAATCTAGCTGGGCAAACAAATCCTGAGCTCCACATCCAGCATCTGGGGCACATGGTGGCAAAATGTGCTCTCCACAGGGCTTAGATATCTCTGCCCCTTTGGCCTTGCAGGTTGCAGTGCTCATGGCCTCTCTTTTAGACTGGCTCTCTCCAGAGCCAGAAGCTTTCCTTCACAGATGTTCCACATTTCTGGCATCTCTTAATTCCTAGGGTCTCCAATTTAGTTTGGGCTTTACCTTCACAGCTTCATGCATCACCATCTCAGCGGCAGCTTGCAGGGATCCCAACCCTACAACACTTTGCCTGGACTTCTAGGGCCTTCCTGTGTAAACCTCAGTGGGAACCTTGCTGACCCCCTAACTCCAGCATCCTGTATTCCTGCAGAACCCCAGTACCAGGTATGATGCCAAAGTCTGCTACCAGCTTCATCACTCCCTAGATGGGTCCCCTCAAACCATGGCTTCAGTGCCTTCCAAATGCCGCAGCAGCATAGTAGAGTGAAATGAATCGTGGGAAAACAGCTTCCCAGGCCCTCCTGTGTGAATTATGTCCCTGGGGTCTCTTCAATGAGTTTTCACTTCTATATCCTGGAATCTGCAATGGGTGTGATCTTACAAATAATGAGATTCCTCAAGCCATCATTCCTATTGTCTCTGTGCTAAGCATTTAACTTCTTACCTTTTTTGGCCATTTTGCATGCACTTTTCTGGCCAAACTGCATTTTAAAAATCCACTTTCTTGACTTTCTGCTCCCCATTCTCACAGTAAACCCAACAAAATGCTGCCAACAATGTTTAGGCCACAGCCTGAATATTGTGCTGCCTTAAAATTTCCTCTGCCAGATTAATTAGCCCATCACTTTTAAATTCAACCTCACAGGAAGTCTTAGGATGTGGGCAAAACAGACAATTTCTTTGCCAGGATGTGGCCAGAAATGGCCTCTAGTCCAATTCCTAAGACAATCCTTATTTCCCTCTGAAACATCATGAAAAAGTCTTTACTGTCTACATTCCCCTTGACATTCTGGTCTGAGCTCCCACCGGAATTGACCAAGAAGCTGCACTCAACATTCTAAAGACTATCCAGCCTACATGTCCAAACTTTTTCAAACCCCTCCTGGAAACCAGTTTCAAAGCCTTCTGAACCACCTGTTCAGATTAGTTATAACAGCAACCCCACTGCTTGGTACCAATTTCTGTATTAGCATTTTTTTAATTCACTGTGACCAAAAGTACCTGACCAGGACAATTTAGAAGAGGAATAATTTATTTTGTCTTACAATTTCAGACATTAATCCATGGTCAGCTGACTTCATTGCTCTGGGTCCTGGGGGATGAGAATATTATGGCAGAGGGTATCTGCTCAGTTCATTACAGCTAGGAGGCAGACGGGTGTGGGTGGTGAGGGCAAGGAAGCTGAACTCTTCTATGGCACATCCCCAGTGATTTAACTTCCTCCAGCCATGCTCCACCTGCCTATAGGTATCCTCCAGTACAAGTTCCTTCAAAGTATTAATATATCAACTGGATTAATCCACTGATTAGACTATGATTTTCATATCTAATCATTTCACCTATAGATATTACTGCATTACTTCAGGAACTTTTGAGTTGATATGAAAATATCTAAACCATAACAGGTAAATACTCTGGGATCTTTTTCTTTTTTACTATTCAATATGCTCTTACTATATTAGATAAAGAGTAGAAACTAGTAAAACTGTCTTCTGCATTAGACAAGAACCTGAAAAAATGGATAGAGGGTAAACACATGTGTCAAAGGAGCTCTATCTTCTCTCCTCCTGTCAATTCTAGGGTCTCTTGACCGAATGCTAACATTTGCAGATAGTTATCTTAACCTCAGTGTGATACAGATTTGTATTCCTTGATGGTATCTGAGTAAACCTTTCTTCTTCTGTTTCAGTTGTGTTGATTCTTCTTTAACTGGAATTGGTTTTGATATCCCCAGTCAAATTATTTGGCAAATGACTATTTCTCCTTCTTAAGGTTTTAAAAAGGACAAACCTTTTTGTTCATGATTAGAAAGGTGCCAATTCACATTACTTTGCATATCTCTTTTAAAGGATTTAACTATTTTACATCTAAAGTCCATATTAGGCAATTTACTTTTATCCACATTAGAAGGAAAAACTATATGCATTTAAAGATTATAATTTGATGAATTTTAACATATATTATGCTCCTGTGAAATTACCACCATAAAATATAAAAACATTTCTGTCCCCCTAAAAGGATTCCTAGTCCCCCTTGCAATCTACCCCTCTCTTAGCCCTCAGCACTAGGAAAACATTTATCTTCTTTATCACACTACAGATTAGTTTGCATGTTCAAGAATTATATATATTGGAACTGCAGGTATAGCTCTATAGTGGAGTGCTAGGCTAGTATGCATGCAGCCCTGAGTTCAATCCCTAGCACTGCTGAAAAAAAAAAAGTTTAAAAATGGAAAAATATAATATGTATTCTCTTATGTGTGCTTTTTTCACATGACATAAATTTTAATAACAGAGAAGAGAATTCTAACCAATTTTGGCCATATTTAATTGGAAAGCATAAAGAGTAACTGAGAAATGAAAAGAATGGCTTAGGTATTTGTGTTAAAGGAACCAAAGCAAGTTTTAATTCCTGTAAGTAGAAGGCATATGTTTGAGCTATTGAAACCACAAGGAACATATTAAAAAGGAACACAAATCCATGTTGGAAAGTAACTTCTGAGGTCAGTAAAAAAATTAAAACTTTTTCATTAAGGCATTCAATAATCACTGTACTGAAGAAGCTGAGAACTAACATAAAACAAAAATGTGAAATGATTAATTTAGACATAAAAAATATAACAAGTTCAAGAAATGTTGCCACTGTTTTTTTCAGGTTCACATGAATCTGATTTTAGTTTCTACATACTCTTTCAGAGGAATATTTAAATAATTTGACTGTGACAAGCCAAACTGTTTTGAGACCTCATTGAAAGTCAAATGAAAACATTAATCAAATGCAAAAATATTCCAGTCAGGCATAGAAATGCTGCAGGTTAGAAAATAAAAATGTTGCCTGTGAGAAGGAAAATCAATTCATTTAGAAGAAGCAAGTATTGGTTCAAATCTACATGGTCAGTAGTGACTAAAAATCACTAGAATTTCAGGAGGTTGTATTTTTCTTGAGAATCATCAAATACTCTGGGGCTATGTCTACATTACAAAACCAGTTTGTTTGACTAACTTTTCACCTGAGTAAATTAGAAAATCAGATCAGTCAAACAGCTGATTGTATTTCCTTATTTCATATTTTTTCCTTTTCTTTTCTTTTTTGGATAGGCTTTAGTGACTAGAATGCAAATAATTACCTATAGCATAAAGCAGCCTGACTAGTGACTTGTATACTACTAGCTTTAATTGAACAAAAGGATGACTTTCTATTAAGTGCTAAAGAATTTTTTAATATGAAGGGAGAAGTATCTTCTCATTTTTGTTATAATTTCTATAAAGTAGAGGTCTCATCATTAAGGCAACCTGATAAATATATTGTTATCCAGTCAGAGTTACTCCTGTTTTGTGGTGTATATATCCCCATATTTTAGACTGTATGACTATGAAGTGTATATAAAAATCTTAGTGTGTCACTTATGACCTTTGTCATCTTAGTAATCTCTTCTGTCATTATGTTTTAAAAATGCCATCATATAGAGTTATGGGGATTTAATCAGATAATACATATAAAGCATTGAATTCAATGTGTGTCACAAAGATACTTTAATATGTTATTCTTCTATTCCTTGAATTTTCAGTAATACATTTATGCATTTGGAAAATATTAGTTGAATTTCTACTATGACCAAGTCACTGTTCTAAAGTATTGTGAATAAAATGGTACAATATTGATAGCTCCTGCCCCAGTTAAGCTTAGTGTGTAGCAGGGACTACATTCAAGGACATGAGCAATTTTAACAGAGTGACACTTGTAATTCTGAAATAAGTTAGAGCATGGATTATTGAAGGAACATGTGGGAAGACTTCCTGGAGGAAGCATCAGAAATAAAGGAGTTAGTTATTCAGTAGGGAATTACATGTGTGAAGGCTTACACTACATGTCTTTTTTTCAGATAAATGCTATAGATACAGAGCAAGATAGAAAACACCACAATTTTTTTTCTCTTTCTTGCTTTCAGTGCTGAAGTACAAGCTTGCAAATAACAGCTTGTTAGCTTCATATTTAGGAAGCAAAAGAAACTGTCAATCCCAGAGAAGGTTAATAAAAGTTCACTGCTAAATGTCTGCCTGGAAGGCCACCTATGTCTCAATAGGAGACTCAAAATGTCTTTTTCATTCTTTGTCTGAAATGAGAAAAAAAAAAGAAATTAAAGAATGAGAAAGAATTAGAAGAAGCCTATAATAAATCCTTTCCTTTAGAAACCCCACCAATTCAGGATCCTGCCTGAGACTAAATCTTTCATAGACCATAGACAGGAAAAAGTCTATTAAAATGTGCTCCATTCCCAAAGAAAAGAGTCACCGAAGATCATTGATCCTCAACTCTGAACCAGCAGTTAATGAAAAACAACTGCTATTTTTAGAATTTAGAAAGGGGATTTCCCTCCCAAAACAAGAGAAGGTAGACATCATCAATGTCCTGGTGCTATTTCATCTATGGAACCAAGCACGCTTTTCACCAGCTTTCTGTACATTCAAGCCATTAAATGGAGGCTCAGTGTCTGAGAATATAGTTCTTCATGTAAGGCTTGAAATGTAATTGATACAAAGATCATTGCTCCAGGATTAAAGAGTTCTAATCGTTCTGCAGCTTATATGAACTTTTCTCCATGCTAGTCAAGGTAATAGTAAGATTCTCAGAAAAAGAGTGTGTTGTTCCCCACACCATTTAGTCACCACAAAATCTTTCGCCCCCAGTTAGCTGGATAAAGATAATCCTAACTACCCTGCAAATAGTTCTGGCCCAGCAGCTGGATACAAAATTAATCTTAGTCTGAGACTTTCTGGCAACTCTGTTACATGCAATTAATATAAATTATATTGTAATTTCTTTTATAGAATCTCTCCCTACAGTCCTCCCTTTGCTGTTGACCTGGCACCACTATTAATGACAAAGTGTCAAATGTGAACATGGACACATTAGACATTATTATCTCCATTTTGCAAATGAGGAATTTGAGTCAGAAAGATGTTTATGTAGCATAACAATGATACAGTAAGAACATGAGAAAATGATACGT